>NC_088846.1:5131065-5733565 GCF_904066995.2 Poecilia reticulata
AACCGACAACCCAATCGACCAATTTAGGGACGAACTGCTACCGCCATCACTATTAGAGTCCCAACAAGAACCAAATCTGATCCAATTACCCCACAAAACACATGCTCTACAATGCTGGACGAACAAATCCAGTGGACGCAAACGTCTACAAACCGCTGGTGAAATGCCAGCTCTTCCTGATGTAAAAATATGACGGCATGAGAAGTCATTTCATAACTTTCTCTACCTTCACAGCAACATACATCCTGGACAGGCTAAACGTTTCTATCTACTTTAAAGAATCTGGTTCGCTGTAAATAAAGTTCAGCTAGCCTAGAGAGATTAGCGTGTTTGAATCCTTTTGCCAAAGACAATTTGAAGGATCAAAACAAACTGCATAAAAGTAAAAATAGAAAAACAGGACAGCAGTTATGTTACCAAACTTAAACATTCAAAAGAGACAGTAACTGGTCAGGGAGGCTGGGACACTGAAGAAGCTTCAGGAGGTTCTGGTAGGTGCTGTCATGTTCTGCATAACAGTCTCCTGGATTCTCCACTGGAAAAACTCAAGGGTTTGGATTAATTTATGGTCTGAAGAAACCAAATCTGCTGACTGAGTCTTGCTCTGGGGTGATTTTAATTCAGATGCAGCTGAGTGTTTTATCAAGCTGGACAAGAAAAAAAAAAAGTGAAATACTGATCCAATTTTGACCCTAAACCTTCAGCGGTTTTGTTGTTGAGAGTCCAAGCACACATCCAATCAACAAAAGAGAGGCCTCAGCAGAAAAACATTTTAATGTTAGACTCCAAAACAATGTGTCACCCAAAAGAAGAGATTGAGAAGAGATGCTCACAGAATCTGAAGGATCCGGAGAACTTTTCCAAGTTAGAATGCGAAAAAATACAAATGCACAAGCAGGTTTTTGTAAATAATTTTGCATTTTTCACTCAGTAATTGCAGGAGATGTCACAATAAAGCTGCTGTGCACACTTTTTATTCTATTCTGTGTTTCTTACGGTATTCCCAATGGGTGAATGAACACAGACCAAACTGAAGTGGGAAATTAAAGCAGACAAAAAATTTAGTTGGGATCCAAAATGTGTTTATGACTGACATACAATAAATGTCAAGAGTCACGAGCACAATATTAAATATGCCGAGTAAGACATAATGACTCACTCACTTTCCTATGTAACATTGAAATGACATCATCACTTTAAATCTAATAGAAATACATGCATCACTGTGAAAATATTTATTTATTTTTTTTAATTTTTTTTACAATATTCTGATTTTTTTGTGGAATAAATACATTTTGTATTTTATTCAAACTCCTGCATCACAAAAGGACTGAATCTATTTTAAAAAGCAGATTGGACAAAAACAGCAGATGCAGTTTTTGCCTCGACTGAGCTCTAAAAATGAACCCTGCTTAATTATTGGAACACCATTTTAAAATATTCATTAGTAATTACTCCAAACTTTCACCAGCTTTGTGTTTTTCCCCCTCCATTCTACCAAATCACATTGTTGGCACAGAGTGGAATAAATAGATTTATTTATATAGCCTATATCAAAAAAAAAAAACAGGCTTGTGCTAAAGTAATTTTCCTCACAGGATAATCTGCTTGTCAGAAGTATCACTCAACTATGGAGGCTTTTACTATCAGCGTGCAGCAGTTCTACTTATTTAAAAATCACATGATTGATGCATATTGGTTCACTTTACATGTCGCTCCAGCAATGCGGGAAATACCCCCGTTTTGTTCCTGTATGGCAGCATCAGTAAACAGAAGTGTGCATCTGTGAGCAGCGATAATATGCAAATAAACACTTATGAGGGTGATTGAGATGTTGCTTGGCAAAAAAAAAAAAAGGGGGAAGTGATGAAGTTGAAACGGCAAAGTGCTGACATGGTTGAAGGGGAAGGAGGGCAGTAGCTACTTCCTTTTTGTAAACATCTGTTGAGGCAGGCTGGTTCCGCCTGCTCCGTCTAAAGTCGGGCTGAAAACCCGGTGAAATCCAGAGAGAAAAATGAAGCCAAATGTCACGTCGGGTGTATCAAGGACTCCCCTGCAGACGATCAACGGGGTTTGCAGAGAGGCAACGTCAAACGCATGCAGACAAAGAAACAAAGATAAGGCTGGGAAACTTCAATCAAATGCACAGAGTTTTCTGCCGTATCATTGTGTTCTTATGTGCGCGACAGGAGGGCTCTGCGGGTTTACTTTTATCTAAAAGTAAGACGCATTTGTGATAAAGGAAATTAGATGAGCACTCAGCAGAGAAGCAGGGCAGTGGGAAGACCTTGATCCTTCTCCAGAGGGCACCGTCCGTCAGATCAGCCACACGGCTGAGGAAGCTCTTCGTTTTCATCATTTGCAGCTTTAGACATTCCATTTAATGACACCAGTTTAAAAGCAGTGCATGTCTCTCATGTTTCGCCACTCAGTTCATAACAAATTTATACCAAATGCCTAAGACATTACGAGTTAATGCCTGAGGCTGTCTTCACGCCTGATAGTCCAGTAGGTTCATTGCAATTTTGATCCCCAATTGAATCATTTGTCACATTTTAAGGGTCAAAGGTCACTGCAACTCTGATGTGCTAAGACTAACACAGCAACACGACATCAAGTGTGCAAAAAAAAAAAAAAAACTTCTCACCAATGATGACTACCATTGATTTTAGCTGTCAAGTTGTCAACAGACTGCTTTACGGCTTATATGTACGCGTGATATAAGAAAGACATGAGAAAGTGCTTTGCGACCGATCGCCAACGCCACGACAACTAGAACAAGGTCGAAGGTGTCACATTTCACAGGCCAGGTAAAAGTTTTAATTAAAGTAAGGCAGGGAAACGGGTCAGTTATGCTAGCTTGACTTTGACTACCTCAACATGTAGATGTGCTGTGGAACTCGTTATGTTTCGATTCAGTTAAAAAGAAGTTTAAATTAGCCAATTAACCAATGCTGTGTTCAGATGATCACTTCTTACTAGTCGCAACGTAAACACCAACCCTGAGAAGGATTGTACAGTAACAGATTAAATGTTCTGTTCTTTGTGTGGTAAATGTTTGTGTGTGTTTTCGTGTTGAATTCTATGCATTTTATCTCTCTTAACGTCTTCAGCAGTTTGAGCTCCAGTGGATGTGGATCCTTGGACTGGGCCGTTCAGGCCAGCCTTCACTCTCCATGAGAACCAGTGAGCCTTAACTGCTCACGATTTGTTTACCCCAGTTTCTCCCTCGGTACACTTATGATTAGAGGTGTTACAGTGCAGGATTTCTTGCAACTGATCCGAACACAAACATTTAGCGTTTTTGATGCGGCATTGTAAGCAGATATATAGGAAGAAATATTACTCTCAATTTCACAGCTCCAATTTGTGCCCTTACGTTTAAATATTTACAATATTCATCATTCTCAATAAGCCACAGCATGACCATATTAATATTATCATTCAGAGCTACTAAATCTGTTTATTAATAAACTTGTTTAGCTGTAAGTGTGTGTACATAACAGATTGGGAGAAGTTCCACCAAAGCAGCTCAATAAAATAGTTTCCCATTTCAATCAAAAGAATTAAAACAACATTTTTAGCAACTTTTATTAGCAATTAGCATCATTAGCATCACTTAGAACAACAGCAGCTTGTCCATAAAAAATCTCATATCCATACCCTCTATCAAATTCCTCTATCAGTCTGCCAATGTTAATAAATCCCCTATGCTCCATGGTAGATAAACAATAAAGCCACTTTCTAATTCCAGTTGGCCGAGTTCACACCTCAGTTATTATTACTGTAATAATTTGAATTAACGTTAACCTCTTGAAAGTATTGCATAAAACTCAAGCTTTTCTCCTTTTCGACAATAATGTATCTCCAAAAGCTAAAGCAGAGCATCAGAGCTCTGCCTACAGCAGCAGTCTGCCCACTGACAACAGGCTGCAGCCTCGCATTGCAACTATCTGCCAAATCTATAACAGATAACAATAATAATCTATTGGCATACTTTGTTTATATGCAACTCAAGAGAATTGCATTTTATTTAACAGCACAACAATTTTTTTGACATCTTGTATAAAATTTGTTAAAATATGACCTCCAGGGAGACAAAACGGTGCTGTGTGGATATATGACTTTATGCACATATCTGATCCAAGAGTGATGTCAACATTGAGTTGCATACCAATAATCTTTACTTTTGATAGGTACTGACCAGTGCGTACGACGAGTAGATGCAGTTTGGACGTACTCTGACCCATCCTGCCACTACAGATGGGTGGATCGATTAAAAAAATTGATATCAATAACATCGATACCAAGTCGGTATCAGTATCAGACCGATAGATGGAAACGATCGATACTTTAGTTTCAGATTTTCTTTTTGAATTTTTGTGTTTTAGTTTTTCAAATCTACCTCAAACCAAGGTTTTGCTTCAATTTGTTCTCATTTTTTGCACTTTTGTTGTTCTGCTGTTCATCATGTCATAGGGTTTCCCCATGAAAAGTGGCCAAGCCTGGTGGTAATGGCATTAGGACAGTCATGTTTCTGAGCTAAATTTTTTTTAAAGGTGACAGAAAATTTGAAATTATGACTAGGCAACTATAAATGTGTTACTGGAAGACATTAACAAAACCCAAACACCAATTATGAAGTCTTAGAAAAGGCAAACGTTAAAAAGAAACTAAAACAAACAAACAATGCTTAGCCTGGTGGGGTTGCAAGTAAAGCCTGGTGGCCCACCAGGCTTGTAATACTCCAGGTTAAACCCTGTAAAATGATATGAAAGTATTTTGCAGACTCCTACAAACTTTGTCCAAATTCTGTCGAATTCTTTAACAAAATCTTTTATTGGAAAATCTACAAACACGGGTCAGAAGTTTGAAGATATTAAACTGGGATAAAAGTACCGCCGAGATCGGAACAGGCTAAACTGGTGCTATACTTACTTGGAATTGAATTAATACCATAAAAAGGCAGCATCGCACACCTCTACTAGCTACTACAGTTTGGTTGCCGTCAAACCCACTCAAATCTTAGCATTTGCTAACTTTCTCTGCATTGAACACATCAGTTTGTTAAGGACAAAAAGGTTCACTCACTGCTTCATGTACACACACCACCCACTAACACACCACGCTGAAATAATAACTGCTATTCCCGTCACCTGTCAGTGGTTATAATGTTGTGTATGTGAAGATAAGAACAAAAAGAAACTTCACTATATGTAGCCACAAATGATCTTAGCCAGAAGGGTGGTGAGTGAACCGAGCCGTCTGAGAGCATTTAGGAATGAGATAAAGAAAAAAAAAAAGAAGGGTCGATATTAGAATAAAAATGACCAGCGTGAGAGGAAGTCTGGGAATGATGTTGCTTTTGGGCGATTATGCGCCTCGCGATTTATATGCTGTGCCAGCGTTCAGCAGCAGTGCAGAGAGCAGTGTGCCGTTTGGAGCAGATGGGCATGAATCACATGTGACTTTAATACCGGAGATCAGAGATCATAACAATTCATTGCATGTCAGCAGACTGATGTTTCCGACAGTGGGCATTGAGTGGTATATCTATTGCATCATAGAGATTCTCTATCTGTGTTAAGTTTTCTTGTGTGCCCGTGTAATGTGCATGTAGGTCGTCAATATGTTATTTTAAAAGGTAAAACATGTATATGGAAAAAAGAGTAAATGTCTAAAGTAAGTTATAGATGTGATAAAAGCACACTTTATTGTAGAACAGTTTTGCTTGACTGGATTAAAAGGTACAAATGTACATTAATTGTGTAATAAAATTCTTGTTTATGTGGGCCGGTGATGAGAATAAGCAGTTGTGACTCTTAGCAGGGAAAAAAAAAAAAAAACTGATCAGGGAAGAGATTTTTCCTGATTACCATGTGGGTTAAACAAGACTCGGCATGCTCTTAAGTATAAAATGTAAATCGACTTTAATTTGCAATTCCCTACCACTCCCATCCAAGATGGTATTTAATATTAATAACCTGGACAAGTGCTCCGCTTACTTATGGGCCCATGCTTGAGTAATGCAGAGAAAACTGCCCACCACTGCAGGAAGCTAAGGTCCGTATCCAGCTGTGGGGGCTTTAGCTTGCAGTTGCGCAGATGGCGGCGCAGGTTTAATGACTCCTGCCGGGTGGTTGCTGCATAGAGAATACTAACCGAAAAAAAACCAAAAAAAAACTCACGCATTTTATATATATAACCTGATGGGCGAAATGGAGCCCTGTCTTGTCTCTTGAGTTTAATTAGTTTTACATAAAAACAGCCCGTCTGGGGGACTGAGCTCGATTCACGTGTTCTGTTTGGCAACCAGACGGTCAAGGCCGCTACAGAGCCACTGTGCAAGCAGAGACAATCATAGCGATGCTGGTTTCAGTCGGCGGATACCACGGGCCACCTCCAAAGACCTTCTGTAAAGGACCGACGAAACTATCTGAGCTGTAAACTTGATTGACGGTAAAGTGAATTTTCCGCATTAGTCACACAAACGTCAAAGTTAGAAGAAAAGATAGGAAGGGTTTTGGTATGGTGACCAAGTGGTGCTGATATTTTTAAGTCATTTAACAGGAATAAATACTACTGTCCAGCAACCTCATCAAGTCAGATTAGAAATATTTAAATAAATAAAAAATGCAGGTTTGATATAGAAAAGTAAGCAGGTTAGAAGTTCAATTATGATAAAATGATAAAACAGCTACTAAGAGAGTCGCGTGGCGCAGTTATAGTAGGCACCACATAAAAAGAGGGTCGTGACCCCAACGAGGTGTCCCGAGTTTGACTTCCGGTCTCAGTTCCTGTGCCGCATGTTTCCCGCTCCTACCACCCCTTATTTGTCCCATTCTTGTCACTACTAGTCCCAAAGACATTCCTAACAAACAAACAAACAAACAAACAAAAACCTTTACTAAAACAACTTTCTAACTAAGGATCCTAAGGATCCAACTAGAGTCCCCAAAGTGGCGACCTTCAAGACGCGAAATCTTACCGTAACTCCTCCCGGGGCGTCACTCAGCGCTCGACTCTCGGCTTTTGACTCAGCTCAGTCTTTCTGCCGCCGGCATCTCCCTTCCGAGCCTCTCCTTCCCGTCCTCATTCCAGCCTGGACGAATCCAGTCGTCCGGCCCATTCGTCGAGTCCTGGGAACAGGTGTTACGGTAAAACCCGTTAACACCTGATTTTGCTGGAACATCTGTTCCACTACAGCCTCGCCATTTGCCGATTTTCGGGGTGAACTAGTCCTTAGCGTCCTCGCTACTCCACTCTGCTGCTCACAATGGCCAACCGGTATCGTCTCTGCTGGTCCGTCACCGAATAACAGAGCTACTCGAGAGCTGTTCTGGTTCGTAATTGAAATTTTGAGAATGTGGTTGATCAGTTAAATAGTATTAAGGGGAAAAAGAAGATTTTTCGTTTTTTAAAAAAACACTGGGCTCATTATGAGAATTTGAGGCATAGATATTAGGATCCAACAGATGGCAGTAGTGCAACAATAATGGATGCAAGCTGCCGTTAAAATCTAAAGAAGAATAAGAAAAAGAATATGTTCTGTTTCGTCCAACCGCCCATCAAGGTGGATGGGAAGAACCTGGTCAGTCTGTCCTGGCCGTTTCTGGCTCAAAGCGGTTTCATATTGTCACCTTCCTACAATAATGACCTAGGTGGGGGTTTTTTGGCCAAAAGTTTATTTGGACTAAAATAAATAAATACATTTTAAAAATCACTTTTATTAAAAGTGATATAAAAAGCTAAAATTATAAAAGTATAAAAAACTAAAATTATTTAGCCCATTATTTTAATCCAATCAATCAAGTTTATTTGTATACTACATTTAAGCAAAAAGGGAGTTTAGAGTACTTTATATCATATAAACACAAAAAATAATAAGTTTCAAAATAATAATTAAATAATTCATACAGAATTATTAGGAAGGTGACAATATGGCAAGTGGCCTACCTTCAATAAATACACATGCATACAAACAGAAAATATTAAACATGCTACACAACAAACTTACGGATCAATAAAAACCAAAACGTGTACATAAAGGCCACCTTCCCACATTTGACTTTGATTGGACCGTAATGCTTTGTACCCACATCTGGAACACCAAGAAATATTATGGGCATGGAACATCTAAGGATTTTCCTTAGTGGCTCAGGGTGACTGATGAACAGCCCTGTTTGTTTTTGTATCTTTGTTGTTTCTGAGGCAACTTGTAGTTGCTTGATCTAAGGTGAATTGTCAATGAGCATGAATTTCTGCCTCTCTAAGGGATGCGGCAGTGGTTATTGGTAATGCACAAAGCTTTCGGTTTCCAGAAAAGTTTGAGATTCACTTTTACCAAATGTTGGCATTTTACCAAACATTGTGCATGGAATGAATCAGTTGTGCGATGCACATGCAGGATGCATATGCAAGATGTAAACGGAACAAAGCTAATAGTGTGTGCACATTTTCTTGTGGTTATAACCATTACGCCAACCGCTTGACAGAGAATGCAATAACCTTCAAATACTCACTCGTGTGAACCATAAACACACGAGTGTTAGTCTGTATGCAGACTAAATCCTGGCATTTAATATCATAATTACCCTTAAACTAATAGAGAAACATCCTCTGCATGGTGCTGCCATGGGCGTTGAACTTCTTCTGAGAGACTAAAGTCACTCACCAATGGTTGAAACATCACCATTGTTCATCGTGCTGCGTAGGGTTGGTTTTTAGTCACACAGCTAGTACACAGTTATGCACCTGAGGAGACCTGGTGACTAAATATAACTTATGAATTAAGGCGCGGAGACGAGGGCTGATGCAGAGATAACAACCCGGTGGTCAACTGGACAAAACAAAGCAGCAGAACATCTTGAACTTCAGGAGGATACTTCCTGACAGCAGAAGAGAGAGTGAATTGTATGTCATTTCTTAGAATACAGATTTCTGATCTGGCTGGACTGCAGGAATGTAAAATAAATAAATAACTCAATTACGAGATTTGAAACTAGTAACCAACATTACATTTTGCTAAATGCCAGCATCAAAATAATCAAGAATAATCATCATTAGGGCTGGATAATATGGCTGACTGATGTATTACGATATCAGCGTTTCATGTCAGTCGATAATAATTGATTAGTTTTTTGCTTTAAATATCAAATATACTTTATCCACAGTTTTTATACCGTTTCAAAACATGAAACAGATGCGCAAGTTGCTCATCAAGTTGTTGCTAGGTAGAAGTTACTCAAGTTATTGCTAGGTAGCCAAAGAGTGAGGTAATTAGTTCATTATGCCACTAATGTTTCTTAGCTGGCATTGAGAGGTTGAGCGGTTAAAGCCTTTCCTCTGCCTACATTCCCCAGAATGCTGTGAGGCTCTGGATTGTTCAGTGAAATTACTGAAAATTGCATCAAATTTGTTACCTATTGATTCGCGTGTCTATCACAATGTATATTGATATTGATATATTGTCCAGTCCTAATCATCACAAAATACTGAGCCAGCCTTCGGCATATGAGAGTTACGTGGCTGCTTAGGGCCCCCTCACCACCAGGGGGCCCCCAGGAGCACCAAGCTAGCATAAAATAAAGTTGAACAATACAAACTAAATGCTATTGCACATGTGCAAATGGATTTCTGTATTATTTTTGTAGTTGTTACACAAAAAAGTTAATGTCTTCCTGTTCCTAGAAAATAAAGCTTGTAACTACTTAAATCCACCATGAGTAAATGTGAGATCAGCTGTGGAAAAAAAAAAAACGCACTTTCATTGTATATTTTTGACCCTTGAAGAAAAAAAATTGCAATAACATCTAATCTCATGACCATCAATGAAAAAAAACAAACAAGTGTTGTCTCTACCTCTAGCCCCGACACTATGTGTTTGGAGTTTCTCTTCCCTCATCTTTACATGGTTTACTAAAACGTTATTGACAGTTTTTTCAGGAAATGACTGGATCAGGCTTCAGTTTAAAAGTTCCTCTGTCTCGTCTTTAATTTGGACTCTGGAGTTGGATTCACGATTTATTTCATTCATTAGCGCTGGTGCGCAGCACGAGACAATTATTTGAAAGTATCCCTGTCAGGAAGGCAGAATGAAGTGTCTGATGATGTGACAAGGAGAAAATGGATGACTCGGTTATCAGCTGCAAGATGTACTGATATTGGGTTATTCTGCAGTGTAAGATTGTTAAAAAAAATGTGCCTTTGACATTTTCATTCTGGTGAGTGTAAAATTAATTTAGCACTCGCAGTGTAGAAACAAATCCAAGCTGACAGCCGGCGTAGTGATACAGGCGCTTACAGCCTGTACCAAATGGGTGAAACTATCTGGAAAAGTGTGCGAAGGTAAAACGCCTGGGGCCTGTCCAATTTTTTCTCATTTTGCTTCTCAGCAAAATGCCTTTATTTTGCATCTAATGTAGCGCTTGTTTGCTTTGAGTTTAGGTATTATACATGATTTTCCAACTAGTAACAAACAGCTTAAACAGTACAGTAAGCATTGTCCATCTGTTCCTGTAAGCTCTAATGACTTTACAACAGATACTTTGAGGTGTCCAAACTTTTTTGTGACATGGGCCAAGATCGTCAAGTTAAAAGGACTCATGGGCCATTAAAAAGAAAGAAAGAAAGAAATTACAATAGAAAAAAGAAGAAAGAAAGGGGTAAAGTTTATTGTTGAGCTCTCAACAATAAACTAAGCTGCAGTACTTTAAATGAGTCAAGTAATCTTTTTCGTTGTCATTGGTAAGGGATGTGTAAATTACTGTAGAGTCAAAATGTAAAAAGGTTTTGCAAATTTAGCTCATGAAAAAAGGTTTTCACTTTGCTCATTTTTAAAGGTTTCAACTGAAACGCCCTGAGCGAGCCGCCTTTCCGGTGGTGGAATGGGGAGGGGGGTGGGTTTGCTTGCATTGACAATCAGAACCTTTAATTGTAAGAACAGGGTTTGCCACACGGTGGGGGTGGGACTGCCCCCCACGAGACGCCACCCTGGGCGGTTGCCCATGTAACCCATATCAGAATCTGCCACTGCTAAGCATTAAAAACAAGATTTAAGTCACTTTTATTGAAAAATATATAGCCATGTTTCATAAATTCATTAATAGCTGATCTGGGTGCATCAAAGCCTGACTGTTGAATACTTTGATTTGTAGCCAAATTTTTATTTATTTTTTTTATTGTAAGATTTTAATTTGTCTGTTAAAATTTTGAGCTGATTAAATTTAAAAAGTCTCCACCTGCATCAACCTCCAGTGTATCGTTCTCGAAATAAAGTCATGGGCAACATATTATCAAACCAGGGGTCACAAAACAGCCCCCGAGCCTCACTTTGAACACCCCGTCGTCCTCCTGTGACCCAAAAACATGCATGTTTGGTTATTGTTCTGATGACAAATTGTGAATTTTACATTTCCTGAGAGAAACATTTACATGCGGTGTATATTTCCGCCGCCGTACGTCTGAAAATGTGAAATCCAAACGAATTATGTTTTGGTTGATAAAACCCTCTCAAGCGGCTTTGAGCGTTCTGTCGTTTGAAAAAGTTTTCACACCTCTCTGCTGGTTCACAGCTCGCTGTCAGGCCTGGGCTCTCCCTGCTGCCGCCTTACAGGAAGGCCCAACGCTTCCTGGAAGCGACTTCCACGTTCAGCTAGTGTCTCTGAGAAGCAGAGGACGCAGACCCGTGAACAGCAACACCTGTGACATCACTTCCCTTTCTGGTTGTCACCCAGGTGCTGTCTCCACACATGAAACGAGCGCTTGCATTCTGGTGAAAATCGCTGGTTCACAGCATCTGGCTGAATGGGGAATGCACAAAAAGAAAAAAAAAAAGTCTCGGTTTGGTTTAATGTGTGGTTTTATGGCTGTGATACGAGTAACTTCTCATAAGTACGTATTCAGGATGTGTTGACTTGTCTGAGTTGATGCAGCAGCGATAGATTTAGGAATGATTACCACACTGTTACTGTAAATGTTTCGTACATAAAAAGAAGGCTGTTTATGAGGGTATGGCAAGCAAAACAAAACATATCTTGATATAAAATGAACATTTCTTTTTTTTTAATAACTGTTTTTGTAATCTATTTTTGTTATTCTCAAAAACATTTCCAAACCACACTGTGAAAAACTTCAGTTATTAAAAGATAAGCTCCTTTACTGTAACCTTATAGATTTCTAATGAACAACATGTTTTATCTGCTGAACATATTATGACAACAGTCATATTACAACCTGAGTGTTTTTTTTATTTGTAATTTTTTAAAAATCTAATTCAGAATTTGGATAACTAATACATTTCAAATTTTAAGATATTCACTACAGTTATTCCCATGTAAAAGGAGTGAAATCACACAAAGGGAAAAGACATCAGGTTGCCATGACGACACCATTACTCGTCAGCGAAACTTTGTCTCATTAAAGCTTCAGATACTGTCACTTTCCTAAAATAATGGCGATTTTTTGACAAAAATCATTTTTTTGGCACAAAAAAAAAATTTTAATTTAAAAAATCACCACCTCTTTCTTTCCAAAAAATGTCTCAGGTACAAAAAAAAATCACTTTTGGCAAAAACATGACTTAGGTCATTATGTAGGTTGGTTCTCCAGACAGGACATAGAACCTCTGAAGCAGGTTCTATGTCAAACAAAAGTCATGCTGTAAAGATTAGACCTGAAGTAGAAGTGGATCCTACAACATGACAACAAACTAACCTGGCCATTGCCTTCCTACGAAATTCAGTTTGATTCTCATGTCCCTTGACTTTTCTCTGGTATTTCTCCCATTTACCTGGATTTCTCCAGTAGAATTTCAACCAATCACTGAACAGAAGGAGAAATTTTGAATGATGACATTTTAGAATCAGATTCTGCTGGTAGTTTAACGATTTCAACGGATGAAGTGAACAAAGCTGTTCAGTTTGTGTTAGCCACGCCTCCAAATATTGAATTAACATGAAAAGCCGTCTGGTTCGCTTCTTTCTTTGAAATGGAAAGCCCAGATCTTGATCTTATTGAGATCCTATGGGGTGACTTAAAACTGTCTGTACATACAAATAAACCCTTCAGGCCTCTCCCATCTTAAAGTAAGGAGCAGGCAAAACTTTCCTCAGACTGACATCAGAGACTGCTAGATGTAAACAAGAAGCATCTGAACCAAATTAGGTAATACTTGCTCTAAGAACAAAGGATGTCAAAACATTTTTGCTGGAATACACTTTCTTTTGATACGCCAACCTCTCTCTCTTATGAAAGAAGTGATTATTTCTAACAGGGTTTCCTAAGTTGTTTTGAATGACTGTGCGACTGATACTTTGACCTGGCTCAATGTCGCCACCCAGTGATTCATTTTGGCAACAACAACAACAAAAAACACAGTACAACCAGAAGCTGGATGTCATCAGCACAATAAGCTGGACAGTTGGACAGACTAATTAGAAATCTAGCTACAGCTTTCAGTACCAGCTGTGGAAAATAAATACAGGAGATTTTTCAATTTAAATGCTGGACGCACGCTCCGAACAGATTGACACAATTATGCTAGCCGTTATCATAAAATGTTATCATCTGGAACATTGAATCTCGTGTCTTTACTTTGCTCCACGGAGTGCGCTCAGTCAGACAGCTTTTCTCCTCATTGTTGCAAAAGATCAGCTCCATCATTGTTATCGCGCTCGCTGCCGGACTGTTCGATTCTGACATTTGTTTTTCTTCTGGCATATTGTTTTACGTCAGGACAGACCGTCCCACTGATCCCATGAATAAATTGTCGACGGCAGCGACAATGGATCAACCAATTAATCAGTCAGTTAATTAGGCTCATCTCTGTCAGTTTTTTTTCTCATTACAGGGCTACACCTGAGCTTATTTAGCCAATAAGAAAAGGACGCGCATCTGTGCTGATAAGGCTGTGGAGGCAATATGGATGTAATCAGTGTTGCGCCACTTACTGTGTGCTGTGGTACTACTAGCTAGCTCCAACACCCAGCAGCACCCAGGAGCAAGTAGTTCTGGAAAATCTCTCACTTTTCCAGAATAAGTAGATGTTGTCCACGCAAGTGATTCACTCTGACTTTAACTTTTCTACACATTTTCATGTCAAAACCGCTACCTTGAATGTGTTTTGTTGGGGGTGTATCTGACTGACCAACACAAAGTAGTGCATAGTAGTAAAGTTAACTGGAAAAAGTCTGATGGTTTTCAAAACGTTGAACAGAAAAAGAAATCTGAAAGGGGTGAAGAGCTTTTGCGCTTGGCCTTCTTTACTCTGATGCCCCGAAATGAAATGTATTGAATGCAGCCTTCAAAAGTCAACTAATTAGAAAGAAAAAAAAAATCCACCTGCAGTTTGTTTAACCTGACTATGAATCCAGAAACCCTTGAGGCCTCGTCTTCCAAATTTGGAACAAACTTCCTGAAAACTCCAAAGCAGCTGAAACACTGAGCTCCTTTAAATGAATACTAGAAACCCTCCTGTTTGGGTTTGCTCTTGATTTGTGGCAGGTTTATCATTGATCGACATATTTGTTGTGTATTGATGATTTTGATGATGACGTTTGACAAAATGTCACGTTTATTGCTTGTTCCACAATTGAAGACTGTGACATTTTTATGAAGCGAAGCACTTTGAACCGCCTGGTTGCTGAAAAGTGTTATACAAATGAATTTGATTTAACTACAGGAGAGCAGGATTGCATTTTTTTCCCACAGATATTTGTTTTCAGTTTAACGATACAGGTTGACTGCCACATTAAAAGTGGACAAAGTTCTGAATTGATGCGTCTACGAACACCCTTGTTCAAGAGAACTTTTTTATTATTGTTATTATTATTTGTTTTAGCTGAAGCAGCAAGAGCTAAACCTCATCAAATGTGTGTATTACAGCCATTTGTTGTTTGGCTCTTTGGCTTAATCTCCCAGCTAATTACATAAAATGATCTCTGCGATTTACAACAATGTCTTTTGCATGCCTATAATCCCGGCAGCTGCAGCCAAAATGCCTGGCTGCTTGAGATTTAATTTTTTTTTTCCTATGAGATGTGCAAGTATGTTTACCATGAGAGAAACGAGCCAAAGCAATAAAATATATGCATACATAGGCAGCATGACGAAAATACTGAAGCATCACCCGGTTTACGCGTTTATCGATACAAAAGTTGGATCTGATTATGACAACAGGGCCTGCACTTTCAGTCACTCCTCAAGAGTAAATGTTTATTGATCAATAGAGACTTGGGCATGTAAATTCTGATCTGTATGTGCGCGTCGTCTGTAGGGCCGCTGCAGAGAGGAATCCATCATTATTGGCATGTGGAGCTGATTACTGGAGAGACTCTGAAAGTCTCATAGAGCTATGATAAAGAACTCTGTCCGGGCCTCTTTAGAACCACATCACTCAGGGTGTCTGTACAAAGGCACAGAGCGCTGGCCAATCAGAACGGCGTATGGTCTGCCATGTCCACAGAATATTTGAGGGAAAACAGAGCAAGACATGAATTAAAACAACATGAAAATACAGGATTTCACTGCTGTCAGACACGCAGTTGTTAGCTAGCTGAATAGCTAGCTAGGTAGGTAACTAGCTAGCTATCTGCTGCCTCCTGCTGTTTATAGGTGTGTATACTTATGTTCTAACCTACTTGTTGAAGTGCTTATGTAAAGCTATGTGGTTTTTTCTACTTCCTCTTGCTTCTTCATTTGATGAAAAATAAAGATTTAAGTGAAAAGGCAGACAGATAGGCAAATGGCTAGCGAGGTAGATAGATATGTAGGTAGATAACTAGTATTAAGAGAGGAAAAGTTATTCTAAAACTTTAAAAACCTTTTGACTCGTTATATCCTCTCTATGCCCGGATTCAGAAAATGCTGCACGCATGGACTGAGACCACACAGAGATGACAGCGTCACAATAATCAGCCTTTATTCAAGACAGATGCAGACTATCACCAGAAAAGCACATCACAAAGCATCAGAAACCTCAGAGCACAAACACATGAATTTACCTGAGAAAAGGAAAAAGACAAAAAATGGAAACAACAAACAGACAGCAAAGACGTCTTTGGAGAATTGCAAGCGCAAATCTGATTTGTTACTCTGTGTGGAAAGTTTTATCTCCCTTTCTTTAATTTATTCAAATAAGGCGTATCTTTGCTCATCCAACCAGGACCTGTCTCTGACCCTCTCTCTAAAGCTATTTGCTCCCATTGTCTAAGGAGAGCTTCTCCGAACTCCTGCTGGTTTATGGCTTTCACAGATCAGTGTGAAGAGCTAGAACTTCCTACTGATTGTTTTCCAGACAGACAAACGGCAGATCAGAGATCTTGGCAAACAATCTGCTTTAACTACAGGTAAAATAAAGGTCAATAGGCTAAAATAAGTTCTAATTTCAAAACTATAATTAGGCTATTTCAATCAAGTCATGTTAAATTTTAAAACTAGCTTATTTTAAATATATTTTCTTAACACTAGCTAGCTGGGCAGTCAGACAGATACCTCGGTCTTTAACATATTTTTCAGCATGATGTTGTCTCCACCATGTTTCATCATAAGGATGGTGTATTCTTGTTTTATTTTATCTCCAGACATAATATATCACATGTTGGACAGTTTGGCCTCATCTGTCCTTTTTTCTGTCTTGACTTGTGGCAAAGCTTTGAGTACTGTGCATATGTGAATATTGAAGGAAGTACTCTGACTTCCTTCAATATTCCAAAAACATGGCTGCTAATTGGTCTCTCTATTGCCATTAGGTACTAGTGTGTGTGCCTAGCTATATAATGAACTGGTGATCTCACCCAGTGGCTGCTGGAGATAGACACCAGCCCACCTGGCAAGGTGTGTAGAGGATGAGTGGATGAAAACAACAGTGTTCTTTGGAGTTTTTCACCACTCAAATGTGAGAAGTAAAAGTTTCTTAATTGTGTGCACTAGCTGTGGTCAGTCAGCAGGGAATGTCTGTAAGAGTGAAAGGAAGACTGGAGTCTGGAAGTGTGCGAGGGGAACTGACCCGACCTCAGTCGCGGTCAAATAAACCCTCTGAGGCAGATCTGGAAGCAGTTGGGGAGTGTGTATCGACCACCAACCCGACTGCAAAGGTTGACATCCAATGAAAGCGAATGCCGAACACGGCACCGGCTGGGAGATGACTTTGTTTTGAACTTGATTTTTAACAATACACCAGTATAAACATGACCGTATAACAGCACTGGGCATAATAGAAACTATTAACCAACAAAATCAGGACGTAATAAAAAAACACAACAACAAACAGAGATACTCTGAGGTTTTTGACTAAAATAAGGTAAATAATGAAGATCCTTACTGAAATAAATCAAACAAGTCAAATAATTTACAATTTGATGTTTTTGATTTAAATATTTTTAAATTCTTTATCAAGTATTCTTAATGTTTATTTTTTGCATTTCTCAAATCCCTACAAACATTTGCACAACATCTAGTGCATTTATCAAAAACAATTAGCATGAACTGAAAAACCTAGCTAAGAACCTGTAAAGTGTTCTACTTCCTCAAATTCAGTGAACCAATCAGTTCATTCACTCAATTTAACAAACGTCATAATTAATTCACAAACACATTCTCTTACAACACTTACTATGGACTAGTTAAAAAGAACAAGAGAGCAGCATTGTTCATTTTAACTGACAAGACATTAGCAAAGGATAATGTTTGTATGGAGGCTGTTGATGCATACCCAAAGCATTGTGGGAAGGAATGAGAGACGGCTGCCATGATGTGGACAAATGACCAAGTGACATCGAGGTTGAGCTAACAGTAATGATCATTTTGATTCTGTTTAGAGAAACACGCCAAGACAATCAGGCGAGCTGGAAAACCTTTTGATTACAGGCAACACTGACATTCATTCTGAAAACCCACAAGCAATATTAACCTCAAATACAAATGACAACCTCAAATACATGTTCCAAACCCTCAATTTCAAAATCAGTGGTGACTGTGAAAGCCACAGAACAGCAGGTGTTCTGTGGCTTTCAGGCTCCATTCTTTTCATTCTTTTAGTGATTCTGTTTCAGCGTAACGTCTCCGTGGCTACACACACCTGTCATTAATAAAAATGAATCTGATGAACCTGCAGTACAATTCAATAGCCCAGCTGGATTTATGGACAGCCTTGCAACCTTTAGTTCAAGATTCAGTTTGCCGAAAGATTATAAAGAATCTAAAGGATCACTAATATTTAGATTCGGAGGTTTTTCAGATACATGCTTAATTTGTGCCGTGCTGCAGCTAGCATAGCACAGAGCTGTGCAGATTCAAACTGTGAATGTTTAACAATTCAGTTTAGTTAGCATAGCTACCAATGACGGCAGATAAACGGTTTCTTGTAATGATAAGTTGTTTCTCCACCATTAGCACGTTTAGCAGTGAGTGAATGAGGCTAATGACAGAGCTAAGACTCTCCTCCTGGTTCTGATTGGTTGTTTTGGTCAGAACGGTGCATTACTTTAACCAGTAATAGTAATTCAGGAAGGAGTTGGAGGAGATTGATTGTTTTCACAGATTATCTGTCTCATAACAAACTGCTACGACATGGTGACAGCTTTAACAAATATGGAGAAAACATATTTTTTATTAGTTATATACTGCAATATAACTATTAGTTATATAAAATGCAACTACATAGCATTTTTGAGAAGTCTGGATTGCTTTATGTGTAGTTGCACGTCGCTTTTGGCTGTTGCTCATGGGGAGAGACATTTCAGTAATCTAAAACTAATAGAACAAATTTAAGCAACCTACTTGCATACTGGATGTGGACTGTTGGATTTTAAATACATGAGCAGTAAATATTGTGCTAATTATCAGTATTGAACCAAAGAAAGCAAGGCAGAGGCAAGCCTTTAAAATTGTGACGCTTTTTGTGGGTCAAATAGACTCAAAAAATTGGGGGGGGCCCAAACAATTTTTTTGTCAGGGGGCCCACGATTCCTGGCGGCGCCCCTGGTTCAGTGATATAATTGGTGACTACCATAGCAATAGGAGAAAAGTGCATTGACTTGCAAAAATGAGCATTTTATCATTAGCCACATTAAGCATAATGAGTGGAGAAAGTTTATTGAAGACAACATGCTTCTGATACGCTGGATGCTACCAACAGAATTTAAGCTAACCTTAACATTTTAGCTAATTTTTGCTTAGTTTACATAATGAGTAAGTCAATGTTAGTGAACATGCTAGTGATACACCACATGCTACTGACAGCATTTTAGCTAACTTAGTATTTGTGCTTTTCACATCAGCACATCTGACTCGGGTTCGACCGATATTGGCAGGATCCTTTTAAATTTCTTCAGAAATGCTCTGGGTGTTATTACTATATATGCGTGTGTTTCTTACTGTTGTGGTCTCTTAGCTTTGTTTTTTGTCTTTCTCCAGGTTTCGAGGCAGACTTGTGTTCCTGTCATGCTTCTTTCTCTCCTCTACTCTGATCTCCTTCTTTCCGTTTTAACCTTTTCCCTTACTTTGTTCCTTTTCTTTTCTCGTCTCTTGTCCGTCTCCGTGTCCATTACATTTCAAATAATCCCAAGAAATTTCTAATAAAGTTTTATGCCAAGCGGAGGCATCCTGGAGAAAATCAAGTCAGGACACATCAAACAACAAAAACATCGTACTGTAAAAAATGTTCAGGGCAGTAAAGGAAACAAATTCCACTGCGTCACATTTAAACCATGTTACAGCCATCAATAACAGGTAGGAATATTGAATAACAAAGACACGTTGCGAAAAATGAATGTTTCTCCAGAAACCAGTTGAGGCTGACAAGAGTCTGTATTAACACTGGTTGAGCTGCAGGAGTTTTGGTCAGTACTGCTTGTGTTTTACATAGGCCAACAGTCTCCTGAATAATATCAGGATTTCTGGAATAATGGAGTATTGTTAAATGACAGAATTGTTTTTTGCTAAACTAAATCTGTCAGAAAATCTCCGGCGGTACCTGTGTGGACAAGAGATGTCCAAGCAATATTATTAAGTCAACATGGGAGGCTGATAGACTCCAGGTTGAAAGCTGAAAGTTAATTAAAAGACAGTTTAGCAAATTAGCTTAAGGGTATTTAAACAGTTCTACCAACATTTCTTTTTGTGTGATTTAGCATGATCTCATTTCTCGCTTTAAAGAACCCAACGTTTTCACAGGAGATTGTAGAATTTTCATTTGTACTGTACTTAAAAGTAAACGGTAGAAAAAGGTAGATAAGAAATATCTGGAATTTTGTGTTCTATTGTAGGCTATTCTAAAAGACGGTATGTAATCGAAAATCGACTTTTTTGAGCTGTACATTATGTTGCTGTGATTCTTTCAGGCATGTTTGAGAAATCCTTTAATCTCCCGTGGCAACCATTCAGAGATGCGTAAACGCTTGGCTTCACAAATTACTTCCTATATCCATAAAGATCCTCCTTTGAGCTGCAGTCTCCAGCCAAGCTTCTGCCTCACAGAGCAGCCCTCCCCCGCTACTCCTCCACTCAGCTCCTTCAGACTAGCCAGCAGCAATTAGCAAACACCTGTTCGAACTGCTCATCTGCTGAGCTATACTTCTCAGTGCAACTCTGGTAAAAAACCTTGTTAAAGGGTTAGTAGAGGAGCCATGTTGTGATGATTTCCTGAAGGTGGAGTTTGAGAAAGAGCCGGAGCTTCTTAAAGCGATCCAGACCCACTTTCAAGGTATAAGTTAGAAAGTAAAATTTCTTTTAAGTCATGTTTGATAAACACAGTGTTTTTATAACAACTGTAGTTAACGTAGTTACTTGATTGTGCTGTAAAATGGGACTATGTGCCTGGAAAACACAGAATACTGACACTTCAACACTGTAACAGACCGGAGGCCTGTCTAGGCTGGACTCGAGCTGACCCCGCTGACCCCCAGTCAGGGTACCCCACACAGGGTACAGCAAAAAATACAAGAAATATCTGAATGTGAGAGACAGACTAAGGTTTATACGGAGAGTTTAAATGTGAAGAACCTTTCTGCTGGGCCAATTTATTTGCAATTCAGTGGTTATGTTTTTTTTTTATTGCAATCACCGTTTCTATAATAATACACCTTATCTATCAGGTGAATTTGTTGCAGCCAGAAATTGACTTCAAGATTATTATTACTTCTTTGTATTTCTCTGTCATCATTACTTTTTGTATGAATACTAATGCGATTCGGTTTAGCCTCGCCAGATTGAAAAATGTTGACTGTATTCAAATGAACGGCTGGTTTTTGACTGAACCCTCCAGCTTCCCTGAATCATTTATGCGCCGGTGAATTACCCCCCTCTCCACCTCCAGCCAAAAAGCCAGGGCGTTTTGGACACCCTGTCTCACCCCACTGTGGGTCAAAGGTTAAAGTCAGCTGATTCAACACTGGGGGTCACAGTTTGAGCCAGAAGGTTCCATCTTAGAGCCACCCCTGTTCACAGTTACCCTGAGCTCATCAGCACCAGCAGCCAAAACCAGGAGTTGTCCAAACACGCAGATCTGTGCTTCAACAGAATATTCTAAAACGTGCGGCAGAGAAACTTTCGAGAACTCAGTATTTTTGTACTAGTTATTTAAAGTTTGATTACATGAACAATAATCAGAAAATTCAGATTTTTTTTTTTTCCAAATTAAGTATTGAATGATTTCTTTATGCAACGGAAACAATTTTTGGCTCGTCTGACTTGCTTTTTAAATTTGTTTGTATCATAATCGACATATCAGGCTGTTTGTGCTCATTTAATCATCGCAGCCAAAAACATGTATTTTGTATCTGTTATAAAAGCGACATTTGCATGATACCTAAAAGGCATTTATTGCTTTTACCGATTTAGAAAAATATATGACATATTTACACAATATGTTTACTCAATAGATTTTTGAGGAAAATACGTAAACAGAGAAATAATTGTCAAATATGACGCACTTGGCATTACAGGGTTACATTTAATAATGTCAAACAAAAAAAAAAATCATGTATATTTAAAACCAGATGAAGTTATAGGAATAGATTGATTCCGAGTGTATTTAGGTCACCTTTGTATAAAGTACCATACGGAAGTACGCCGGACTCCAGGAAGCTGTCCTGCATGCTAGACCGACGTGGGAGCGAGCGAGACGCCGCCAAACCGGATAGCACTACAGATGACCGGAAAGTCCGATAGCGCCTCTGGCATTACGGGGACATGCGACCTCTGACAGACTTTGCTGCTTTTGTGGACTCTGTGTCAGAAACCAGATAGTGCTTTCAGGTGACCGGAAAGCCTGAAAGCACCTCGGGTTATATGTGTTTTATTTATATATATATATATATATATATATATATATATATGTATGTTTTCCAGCGGACGAGTTCTAGCTTCAGAGATTCAGCAGCTGAGATTGAGTACAAAATCCGATGTGAGATTCATCCGTGCTGCAGTGAATCCGTCTCTCTTTATAGATATCTCTCTCTTCTTCCTCACATCGTGTCTTTATGAAACCTTCAAAATAAAAACGGAAGATTAGGGATGTATCTTACTAGTGAAAGAATTACATATAAATAATAGTCTTGACCACCTGTGTAAACTTTGTTGGTGAATGTTATAACACATAATATATATTATTCAGTATTAATCATTATTTATTTGTGTTTGTATAGTTATATAAATATGTATTGATATTACTAAATAATTTATTAAATAAATTATGAACGGCTGTATGCTTTGTAAAATGCTCATCATACATCAATATCAGAATATTCCATTCCTATGCTATTATAGCCACTAAGCATATTTAACCCTCCTATTATGTTCGTTTCTGAGGTACAGCAATAATGTTCGTGGGTCAATTTGACCTGGGGAGTGTTTTATCATGCAATTGTGTCAGAAACCAAAAAATTCCTCCAAAACATTTTTGTATCTGATTATTAACTCCAATACTAACAATTTCAATCAATATTTGTACAAATGTGTAAAATGAATACAAATAGAAAAAGTTTCATGCAAAAAAAATACTTCCAACTATTTAAAAAAAAAAAATTAAACTTTAAAATGGGCCAATTGACTCGCAACATAACAGGAGGGTTAAATATGGTGAACTATGTATTAAAAACATACTTAAAAAAATACAATTGTTTATAAATATAGCTTTGATAGATGTTTGAATATGGTTTCCAGTAACAAAAAAGCGTGTTATGATCGATTAAATGCGCTGATACCTCATTGTGGCTGCCAAACACATAACGCTGAGTGGAGTGGTGGACCGCTCCAAGATGGCCGCCCTAAATCTCGTCAGCGACAATGGGCGAGAGCGGTCCATGAGGTGTCTATCCTTATATTATGTCTATGCCGGAGCATGCCGAGCTTCGCCGGGTTCCTGCTGCCAAACGTCTGGAGGTGACGCAAATATTCCAAGGTTGAGTGAGTACTCTCATGTTATTCGTGACTCATTGGAATGAAAGGTTTGTATTGTTAGGCCATGGGTCAGAGCCCAAAACTTCACAAGCACAATGTAGTTAGTACCAATATGCATAAGGTCATTATCATTTATTGGCAGAAATGTAATGTATAATAATCTGAATTATGCCGTGAATAGCAGGCTAATCATTTGAAAATAATCTTTTTTTTTTTTACCCAATGAAAAAGCTATTCACAAAATCTGATAAATAGGAGTATCTACTATTACTCCTAGATATTACTGATTAACCTTTTTATTACTAACAGACTCTAGAGCGACACCCTGACCCCTCCACCCCCTATTCACTCAAACCAAAGAATCAGTTAAGATTACAGTCTAAGTCCTTGACATCAGATGATGCCATTTTGGGGATAATGTAGTCGGCGATTTAATAGAAGATCTTTGGATTCAAGCCTTTCGAATGACACACAACTTTTTGAGCTGAAATGAAACCAGCTGTTCCAAAAACCCAAAACCAAAGCAAACCATTATCGTCCTCCTGCCTTGGGGTGCACCGAAGGTAGTTTTTTAATTAACGTATTTCTGTTAAACAAATGTATTCATGTAATTTCAATATTTCAATTTGGACAAATCTATGGCTAATGGCGATGCATCTACTCTGTTAAAAAAAATAAAAAAATATGCTAAAGGCTAAAATACCAGGAGATCCAACTGGCTGTTAGTCAGGTTGTCTCTTATTTCCTCGTGTCTCCACCATGTCTTCTTGTTGTTGTTGACATATCTGAGCCGGTTTCTCCATCCCTGCTGAGGGAAGCGGCACGACGCTTACATCCCACAAACCTGACATTGTTCCTGCCTGTTTATTTCAGAGCGTTTTTCACAGTGTTGGATCATTTGTCATTCTCCTGATAAAAACAACTCTTAAGTTTAGGAAGCTTTCCCAGCCTCGTTTAATCACGCTGTAGTGCAACCACTCATTAAAAAGAAAAAAAGTTAGGCTGTTCAGTTCTGGCAACGTTCCGTCCCATCTCCAAACGATCTTTTCTGTCTAAGGTCCAAGAGAAAATAGTCCTCATCCAGTTGAAAGACTTTTTGAAGGAAAATGACATCTTTGAAGTGACACATCAGTACGGAAACGGCACTGTTAAGGGTTTATAACGAACTTCTTTCATTTGCTGATTCAAGGAAATATCTTTTATAGACTTAAGTTCTGCTTTGGACACTGTGGATATTTAACATCCTCATCTCACCTCCAGCATCATGTAAAGAAGAATCAGTCTTTACAGTGATTCAAATCCTATTTGAGATTATTTTTTCATAAAATTTTTTCATTTAAGATAAACCAGTATTCCTCGGTCGAAGCGTCCTGGACAGGTGGAGTTCCGCAGGGTTCCGCTCTGGGACCTCTTTCATTTTAGTCTTTTTTTAAGAGCTGTCATGAGGTTTTATTTATATATATTTTTTTGTCTCTTTCTCTCTCTCGACCATTGAGTCGATCCTGTTTTTCTTTCCTCTCACCTGGACCTTGCAGCCTACATTAGGGGTGCTGAATTACACCTGACAGTCCTTGTGTTCATATTTAGTCTCTTCTGAACATAGTGACCTGGTTCTTGTTTGTGATAAGCTCTGATAACCCATCAGAAAAACTGACATTGAAAGATAACTCCTCAGATTAAACATCTGCTATCAGTTTAGAGTTACTTGCTCATCATTGTCATATGCTGATCATTTAGCCAAATGTGGAATGATCTGCCCATAGAAATTAAACAGGCGTTACTTGTGTGTTATTGGTTTTTGTGTGTCTTTATTCTTATTTTTTTTTTATGATTTTAACTGTAAAGTAATTTGCTCCTGTGCTGGTTGTTTTCGAGTGCTTTATATATAAATCTGGATTGGATGTAATACAGAAAATGTGAATCATTACCGGGTCCAATGAAGCATGTTCAAGATCTTTCTCTACGCCCCAAGAGTCTCTTCAGTATCTCTTTCACACCTGAACTATCTTTTATCTCTGGTGATCACACGTTGAATAAGAGTCTGAATTAGAAATGTTTTTTCTTAAATTTGACGTATACAGGAAAGTCGTATTTGTCACTTAGGAACAGGACGAAGACCGATGCTCATCAATTGGATGGTTTAGAGGGAACTGCAAAAATCTTGAATGGTGCTAAAGAAGACTTTGTAATATTATTACTCTCAGACAGCGACACACATTGAGTATTCCTTCAATGACAAACTAAAGCAACTAGGGCAATCTCATTTCAACATATTCAGACTGTAGGCCTGCTGGCCAGATTCACTTCCAAACAAATATGTTTTTTAGTAGACGGCGTCTCGCTAGAGTAGTTACTGCATTTCTCATCAATTGTGTTTGTTCTGACTTGATTGCAAAGATTTTGAAAAGGGGAAAAAAAAACATACTAATGCAGAAAAGTTGTTGTAAAACAAACCCAAAGGCAGCATCTCTGAACACGTGGAGTCCGGCATGCACAGTGTGAGGTAACACAGATATAAAGCAGGCTAAGAAGAAATATTAATACATGCTTGAATAATATGCAGAGGTGAACAAATGATGTTTCAAGCTTTCTAAAATGTGATTAAAAATGTCAATTTCTGGTGAGGGATAAATTAGGACACCCTGACGTTTAATCCCACTTACAGCGTCATCTAAAATCACACACAGGTGTATCGCATTACATGATGGGAACATTATTACTCAGTGATGACTCGGCATTTTCAAGGGGTCTGCCATGTTTAAAGGTTAGACAAATTACTACGGTCTTCCATTTAAAAAGCAAAATAAGGTCATTTTTGTATTTAAAATGTTTGTTTTTTAGCAGAATTACGTTCTTTTTAAATATGATTAGACTTCAATATGTAAACTGTTCTTTTAAATACAATGAATATCTGGGTTCTCACATGGCTGTTGTAGAGAGGCTGGTCTGCACTAGGCTTTGCCGACGCGTTCAGTTTCTCTCCATTGCGACAGTTACAGCTTTTCCAGCTGAAATAAAAGCAAAAAACACTTGCTAAACAGTCTTCTGCCCTTTCACAACAAATGCTCGCATTCCTGATATACTCGGAGATACGCAGATCAGGGCCACGTTTTCTTCCTCAGCAGCAGGGGGTCAGAATAACATCAGAATAACATCAGAAGCGTGACAAACGTCTCCTTGTGAATGTAAAAATCCCACACTGAGTCACGGTGTGACACTCAGCGGACACTCTGTGCAGAGATCTTCTTTGGCATTGTGTAAAAGAAAAAAAGGAAAGTCAGATATGAACCAAACGCTGATACACGAAAAAATATGTGCGATGTCAGTGATTCTTTTTTACATTGTGTGGTTATTTTTTCCCCCCTTTGAGCTACTGTTGACGAGGCACATGGTGGTTCGATGTGGTTTTGTTCACCGAGGACAATTTTTCTACTCTCAAATCAACTCCTTTATCACACTACGCATTGGATGTAATACGGGACAGAAACTCCTTTTTACCCTTCAGAAATAAAGGATAAAACAACCCAATCTGAGGCCTTTTGCCAACACACTCGTGTGCCTGATTCAGCTCTGGGTGGAAATAAAACAAAGAGGCTGGGCTTGGGCGTTCCTCCAGCAAACTGAATTAGGCTTTCAAGCCAAAAGAAAAAAAAGGGGTAAATAAGACTTAATGTATAAAATAATAACCAAAGTATTAAAAGAAAAAGTACATAGTGAACATCTGGGTTACTTAAAACGGGGGTTTGTGTAGACGACTGGAAGATTTTAATTGTGAACAACAAGGAAGGTGAGTTTCAGGGTGATAACGTCGGCTCCAGTTAATGATCCCATCCGTCTTCTTAACCCACTTTAACCTGTCAGCGCTGGGCCAACAGGGGGCTATGTTTAGCAGTCAGTGGGCAATAGGTCAGTTATACTCTGGACAGCCCATCAGTCCATCACAGGGCAAGACGGAGGCAAACACAGAACCGTACACACAATAGCCTAAAATCACCAAACCTGTGTCTGTCCGGACTGTGGGAGGAAACTGAAGAAATGTCAAAACGGTAACCGTAAGGTTCCAAGTCAGGATCTCAACCCAGAAACTTCTGGAAAGCAACAACTGCGCTACCATAGGCCTGACGCCAAGAACAGTTAATCAATTAATCGCATGATAAATTAAAATAAGCACGATAATAAAATGAGAGCGATTAAAAATTGCTTGCTTGTTTTCGTCGTGGCTCTCTGTTTCCACCAAAGAGACTGGATGTCGAAAAGTTTCACTCCGACACGTTGAGTTACTCATCCTCTCATTTCCTTGGTAACGGTTCAACACACAGGTGATGCAACACACATGCATCAATTTTCCGCCACTCGAAGTGAACTCCACACACGGGACACGACAGCAACGACAGTGACAAACGTTTACCAGTTTTCAACTTTCTTGTGTTGAAAACTGGTAAACGTGTAGCGTCGCTAGCCTGCGATATTATCTGATTATTATCTATGTTTTTATTATTATATAAGCATCTTTTGATCTTAGATTACAAACTACTCAGTAAAATGCTCTTAAGAATGGTTATGAACCGGATTTTGGAGAAGTATTATTGTGATGACCTCCTGAAGGCTGAGAGTCAGAAAGATTACTAGTTACTAGTTTACCTATTAGAAACTGTGGAGTACCCACTATTTAACCATCCATCCATCCATTTTCTTGCACCCTTGTCCCTCGGTGGGGTCGGGAGGGTTGCCGGTGCCCATCTCCAGCTAACGTTCCGGGCGAGGGGCGGGGTCACCCTGGGCAGGTCGCCAGTCTGCTGCAGGGCAACACAGAGACACACAGGACACACAACCATGCACACACACACTCACACCTAGGGGCAATTTGGAAAGGCCAATTAACCTAACAGTCATGTTTTTGGACTGTGGGAGGAAACCGGAGTACCCGGAGAAAGCCCACGCATGCACAGGGAGAACATGCAAACTCCATGCAGGAAGACTGGGGCCGGGAATTGAACCCAGAACCTTCTTGCTGCAAGGCAACAGCTCTACCAACTGCTCCACTGTGCAGCCCCACTATTTAACCCAGAAAAGGATTATTTTAGTTTATTTTAGTTTATTAGCAATATCAGAAATTGTGGAGTATGCACGATTTAGATACATTTTATGCAGAGAGACTCATACTGCTACAGCCCAGAAAAGGAATTACAACAAACTTAGAATCCAGAAATACAGGACTTAGTTACTTTTTCTACTACTACTTGTTGGAAACTGTGACTACTCACTGTTAACACAGAAAATGACTTAGAACAAACTTAGAATTTAGCTCATCTTTTAGAAACTGTAGATATTCACCATCTAGATCAGTGTTTCTCAGCTCTGGTCCTCACCGCCCCCCTGCTCTGCATGTTTTAGATATGCCTCTATTCCAGAACAGCTGATTCAAATGGTTGCATGCAGAAGCCTGTTAATCACCCAGAAATACAATTCAGGTGTGTTTCAGAAGGGAAATACCTAAAACATGCAGGACAGGGGGGCGGTGAGGACCAGGGTTGAGAAACACTGATCTAGACCAGCGGTGGGCAACTCCAGGCCTCGAGGGCCGGTCAGTCTCCTGCAACTTTTAGATGTGTCTCAACTTCAACACACCTGAGTCAAATAATGAGGTCGTTAGCAGGACTGTGGAGAACCTGACTGCACTGAGGAGGTGATTCAGCTGTTGGATTCAAGTGTGTTGGACCAGGGAGACAGGATTGCCCACCCCTGATCTAGACCAATACTACATTTCTTAGATTCATCTTTAGATTATCAGATATGTTGAAATTATTTAGAAACTGTGGACTACTCACTTTTAACCCAGAAATAGAATTTGATTAGTCACTCTTTAGTTTATTTTTTATTTTTTCAAAAACTGTAGAGTAACCACTATTTAGATGTGAGACCAGAAGCCCAGAGGACTCTTTGGGATCTAAACTACTTTTTAGACTCCTGTTCTTCCAACCCAGAAATGGAGTTAGACCAGAGGATACTTAGCAACCCTGAACAGGAGCACCTAGTTTACATACTTTAGATCAGTGGTCCCCAAACTTTTTCCTGTGAGGGCCACATAACTTTTCCCTTCTCTGGTGGGGGGCCGGAGTCAGTTTGTAAGAGAAAAAGTGTGACGATTGCAGGAGTGTCTAAATGTAAAAATGTATTGTTTTCCAGAAAGCACAAATAACCCTCTCTGGGTTCTTCACAGAAAAAATCCAGGAAATAACACTATTTATGATTTATGATGAAAACATATAAGTTGCAGATATCTCTGCTGCTCCAGGTTTTCCACAAAGATGCAGCAGCAGCAGAGGGGGGCGGACACCCACAATTTGAGTCATAACAGGTCAATTGAATATCACATTTATTACGGTTGAAAAATAAAAAGTTGCCAAGTTTAGCTCTAACTGAACTGATTATGATAGTTTCCGAACGGTAACTGTAACAGTAAAAGTGCTGATCCTTCGTGTTGCTACTAGAATGTGCTAAATGAAAATGTGCGCCTTCTTCTTCTTTAGATTTTAACGGCAGCTTCCATCCATTATTGTTGCACTACTGCCATTTATTGGATCCTAATATCTATACCTCAAATTCTCATAATGATCCCAGTATTATTTAAAAAACAAAAAATCTTCTTTTTCCTCCTCAATGCTATTTAACTGATCAACAACATTCTCAAATTTCAATTCCCTATTAAAAATTAAAACCTAATTCCGTTTTAATGGGCGCTTTCTTCTTTTATTTCCAATTTTGACTTCCAATCATTCACTTCCTGCTAAAGAGCCCCCTGGTGGTTGAAGAAAAATCCACATCTAAGCCACATGGTTCAAAGCTTAGGAAAAAAGTAGCGGCTTATAGTCCGGAAAATACGGTATATGAAAAAATATCTAAATGCTCTCTGGTATTGTTCAGGGGGCCGGACCAAGTGTGGAGGCGGGCCGGATCTGGCCCGCGGACCGTAGTTTGGGGACCACTGCTTTAGAGCAACATTAGATTCTTTTTCCTTTTTTTTGCTCTTTCCTTTGATTTGTTGTTTTGTTTGCATTTCCTTTTAATTCCTGTAAAGCAATTTATTGCCTTGTTGCTGAAAACGTGTTATATAAATAAAATTACCTTTACCTTTCACAGCTGAACGGTTGCCACTGGAGATTAAAGAATTTCTCAGACATGCATGAATAAATCAAGGCAACACTCCAGGTATGTTGTTGATGAAGGAAGAACATTATTACATAATGCAAAGCTCAAAAAAGTCGATTTTACCCAATACCGTCTCTTTAAAGATTTAAAACTGAAACCACGTTAAGGGAGAACCTCCAGGTCTCATCTGGTTGTTCCACATACCAGACATGTACATGACCACCGTCCTGATGACCCTTGTCATTTCACTCATGATGTCCCCAAGTAGATCTCTGGACCTTGGAGCTGCGATATAATCCAATCCTGATCATTCTCGTCTGCATGTGTTACTAAGCCTTCACAACATTCCTTCTGGAGGCTTAACTGGGATCTTATCTGCGTTATCGGCCGGCACCTCCACACACCGCGTCCGCAGTGCTGCAAATACGATAAGGGGGGCGAGGGAGGGGGGGGGGGGGGGGGCTGTTTTCCTCTGACTATAGCTGCGCCACGTTAGTTAGAAGTGAATTGACCCGGACTGCTGAGCCCAAAGTCCTGATCCGTCCCCCGCCTGGTGTAATATCGTGACTCACGCCTGTCCCGCTGCGAGCAGCTTTATCTGTAATTAGAGTCGCCGCCATTCATTCACTTAAAGTGATCGCCGTGAATTATTTAATGCTAATTAGTGCCACCTGCTTTCTCCTCTTTCTCTTAACCGTTTGTAAGGATTACCACCGTTTTTTTGTGTGTGTGTGTGTGTTTTTCCCCCCTCACATCTCGGCTGAAGTTTGCTCCCTCCTCCCCCGCCCGCTTTTTTTTGACTTTGTAGAAGGAAAGCATAATTACAGTGAATTATTTGGCTGATGGCGTGTGAAACACATTGTGGCAATTATCAGTGTACTATAAACAGATCTGTTATCTGTGAAATCCCTCTGCCTGGGAGCGGCGGAGGATTGAAGCGTAATTAATATGCAAGAAAAGCAGGTCACAGATGAAACGATCCGCTGGTCAGACTGGATGCTCCTTCCGGGGGCGGCTGAGCGGCACGTTCCCTCCTGACGCGTTGGGACATTCTCAGCTGGAACTGATGATCTACTTCTCATGGAATGCATTTAAGACTCTGTCATTTTATTATTGAGGTTAAAGATGAGTTTAATGTTAGCGAAATTCAAACTGGTGTCGTGAAAGAGGAAGAAAAAAAAAAAAAATCAAAGTCATGTTGGTGCGAGAGCATTGGCGTATTCCCAAATTAGGAGTGTCCAGAGAGAAAGTCTCATGTTTAGTTTTATCAGTTAACTGAAAACAACCTGGGTTGTTGTAAACATCTATTGTAGTTATTGTGTAAGGTATTGATTGATTAATCAAATTAAAACTGAAAGAAAAAAAATTGGGCGTTCAAAACAAAAAATCAATTCAGTTTAATCAGAAAACATTTTATCGCTTAAGATTCAAACATTACTTTTAGTTTCAAGTTTGAAGTATGAAAAAAACATTAAAATAAAACATTTCTCATCACCTTTTAAAATTCAAAAGCAAACTTAAATTGAAGCACTGCCTTTCAGTTACACTTCAGTGTCAATTATTAAACTTTTTTTAAAATAAAGATAGATGTTTTTAAACTTTTATTTTTACGTCATTACTCTTCTTCATCAGCAAGTACAAGTGTGTTATGTTAGCCAAAGATAATTACAGGTTAAAGTTTGAGTCTTTGGTAAAGAGAACAGAAACATCACCTGTTGGCAGCTTCTTATGCGTGTAGTGGATGTTTCCTGCTGAAGTGTTCAAGGACGCAGCATGGAGGACGCGCTGTTGTGAAACGGCAGCTCCATGGAGGAAACCCAATGCACTGCTACCGCTTCAGTTTAAAGCAACCCAACACTTTTTGTGTCTTTGTGGTTCATCAACAACTCATCGGCAGAAGTTAGAGCGTAGCGCAACACAAATAATCATCCAGTCGGAACAATTTATTAGTAAAATGTAATTTACCGAAGCCTTGAGGCCTCTCATTTGCCTCATGAAATTTTAAAAATCGAGCTGTTCAGATTAGTCGAAAAAACATAAAACTACATTTGTTTCAACGTGGGCTGAAAAGGTTAACGTCTGTTAACGATTGATACATTTGTATGAGTGACTCAGCAGCCAGTGCTGCTTCCACAGCTCTTAATAAATTGAATGTATTTACAGTTAAAGATATGTTTTCATCTCTTTCCATAAGCAAAGATAAATAAAGCGTAATACTTACTGGATGAAGCTGTCAAAACCTCGTGCATGTCTGGGATCTAATGAAGACTGTATGTTTAAGGTCTGGAGTTCCCCTTTACACATTTTACAACATGTGGTTGTTATTCAATGACAAATTTGATATGCATTTCCAAAAGAACTCAGTTTTTCTGCAACCATGCGTCCGATGGCGTGTTAGGGCCGTTACAGACTGAACAAAATCAAGATGAGTACATTTTCACCAACAAAATGGACATTTCTGAGTTCGAAAAGTTGAAAAATTTGCTTGAAAAAAACACATTTTGAGATTAAAATCAAACATTTTCAAGAAAAATCAGGAAAATTTGAAAGTTTCAACAGGGGAATTTTTTTTGTTTTTGATTTTTCCTGTCTGTATTGTGATGGGGTTTTTTCTATGTATTTTCGGAGTTCTACATGAAAAGTTAATATAATAGCAGAATTTTTTTTTTTTTTACTTTTCAGACTCAGAAATGTCCAACAAGCAAAAATGTTTGACTTTTGAAACTGAAATGTCCATGATTTTATTTTGTTTTTTCTAGAAAATTTCAGAGATTTGTCTCAAAATTTCAGATTGTTTTTTGGCAAAAATGTACTCTTCCTTTATTTTTTTGTTCTCTCTACAGTGGTCTTTAATACATTGTCTTACATACGTCTTTACATTTTGGCCAGTAGAATAATATGTTCCCATATGACAATAAAACCTTTCTCCAAAAGGGATGTAGCATATTGATATGAAAGCCTCAATACTCAGTCCGTCAAACTAAAATCCTCTGATTCTGGACTTATTTCCAGTTTCCTGTTCACTCAATATTTCAAATAGTTGGGTCAGAATTTGGAGTAAACAGAATAAAAGTAAGGATTAGTCCTGGCTTATATAAATATGGTAGTGGTGGTGCAGCAGTGTGGAGAATATTTTCTTGTCACGCTTTGAACCCCTGAAGCCCCGGCGCACGGTGCGATTTCAAAAATCGTACGCGACTCGAACATGACGCGTGTGTGTGTGCGAGTGTGATGTTTCTGTAACTCCTGTCACACTACATGATGGATGATGCCAGCCTGCGCGGCTTGTTGCTGCGGCACAAACGGCTCTGACAGATCCAACTCGCATAACGGTCCATTAGTAAAAGGACAGAAAGTTGTGCTGCTGAGTTTATAGGTGGATCAAAATGCAGGCAGAATGAAACAGTCAATGAATTAAAAGATTGGATGTAGGTAGAGGAACACTCGCATAAGATGTCGTAAAACAATTGTTTGATTGATTGATTGACATTATTTAAACGGAACAAAGCACATTAACAAACAGAATAGTAAGTTAATATATTACTTCAAATGTTGTGAAGTTGTTTGTTAATCTGTGCCCATCCTGGAAAAATAAAAGCTTCCAAAGACTTGGAAACGGTTTGGTAAACTTTTCCAGGGTGACAAAGCCGTTCATGTTAACTTTGTGTTTTTTCTGTGACATAAAGGCCCAATGTGTTGCCTTTTGATGTCAGACAGGGTTTATTTACGTGATTTATTAGGTCTCTGGGTCTGGTAGTAATCAGGTCTGAGGATGGCAAGTGAAAATGAAGCAAACCAATGTGATTGATGACAGTTTCATGATTTAAGAAATGTGTGATTACTTTTTCACATTTTACAAGGTTGGTTTGGGTACTTTTTCCTCTCTCAATAAATGGAAGTTATCATTAACGTCTTGACATTTATTCAAGTTTTCTGATGTTAAAACTTGCTTTATGACTGAAGTGTGAGAAAAAAAGAAGCATATTTTTAAAAGGTCAAACCTTTTTATTGGAGTAGAGTAAACACCTGACGGCAGCATTCGGTTTGCTTTTCAGACAGTACTCCAAGAATATCAGGCCAGTCAGTTCAAGGGGTCACTTTCACTGAGGATCTGAAGCCATTGCATGATTTCATATTGCAGGCAACAGGTCCCAGAGTGTTTCCATATTTGGATATGCGCTCTCAGCAGGCGATGCGAGGAGACGGATGCTCTGGTGCCTCTCGAGCCTCGGCTTCCGTGTCAATCATGGCAAAAATCCTCCTGGGGTTTGATCTGAAATGATTCCTTTTTGGGCTTTTTTGCCACACGACCGCCTGGAAACACTTTGGGGAAAGTGCTTCACAGCAGAATCTTTGTCTATTTGGAAAAACCTGCATGAAGCTGTCAAGATTTCTGTCGCTCTTAAGGGCTAGCTGGATGTCCACTCCGCTTCACATTTCGCCTTTGAATCTTTAACGATTGTGTGAAGTTCAAAACATCAGAGCGTCGTCGAATATGAACGAGTCACGTCTTACCGAGAGCGCCAGAGACACGGAGCGGTATTAATTTGTCTTAAGCATAATTCAAGTAAAAACACTTTTATGTTTTTACTGTGCTGCTCCAAATATACCCTTTCCACCTTTGAGTTTTAGGTGTTAAGAATGTTTTCCACGCTGGTATTGATGGTGTGTCAGAGTTTATGCTCTCTCTGAAAAGAGGGTCTACAAAGTGCAATGGCGGCCCATGCTGTTAAAGGCAGTGTGCAGTAATTGATTGAAGGAAAAGCGAAGTTGTGATCTAATCTTTGGTGTTGAGCGTTTTCCCAGCAGCCTCAAAGCAGAGCTGCTGTTTTCCTGTCTGACCTCAAACACACAACTGAAAAGGTTCCATTGTTCCAACGTCCGACTGGTTGGTGGTGCCGTCCTTGGTGTGGCATTAGAAACTCAGAGAAATCTAATGTTGCAGGTGAGGGGTTAAAAAACCCCAACAAAAACAACATGGTACTGCTTTGAGCTAAAGTTATATTTGATCCTGCAGATGATGATCGGTAAAGCACGGAGAAATGCAAAGTTTACGACTATGAAGTTGTTTTGTGCTGTTGCCTGGCCCCGCCCTTGTCTACATGTTGCTTTTTTGTGTAGTTATAATAATGTAACTTCACACTCTGTCCTTTATGTTGTCCTCATGCTTTTCATTTTCTGATCCAATGAAAAGGTGGCGCCTCCCACGACGGCTGCAGCCTCAGGCGCCCGTCTTCCCTGACATGAAATTCCTTTGTTCTTCTATACAATAACAATAAAGGCATTTGATTCTGATGCTGAGTTAGAAAACAAATGTGGGTTATAGGGCTTTTGCTTAAGGGAGGAAAAAAGTCAACCTAGTGTCGTCTCTTCATGCTGTTTAACAGTAGCAGTAACATCCTGCAATACAAGTTCACACCAGAGAAGAAGACCCTCAATGTTTGCTTACATTATGCTAATATTGTAGCATGCAGGAACGACGGTCTTTATGATAGACACACATTCATCTTTAGGGTCGCTTCTTTGGTTACAAATATTGCACTTTTACATTATTCTCAGAAAGTAGTTCCAGCTGTTAACATTTGAGTCTACCCAAGCTCTTGCCATAGATGTAAGAGAATCTTCAATGGCACAGAGAGAGTGTCTGCATAGCATAAGATGAAATACAGCATAGATTAAATGAATAATTCCTACATCTACTGCTTTGATTTTGTTAACAGAATTGCTCTATGCTGCACCGCGGCTCTAGATGGCATTTAAAGGAATCGACTTTTTGCCTCCCGCAACGTGTGCGAAATTTCCGGATGTAAACAATAAACATGCAGCGTGTGTATTAGTTCTGTTTGGGTGATTGCTGTTATTTGAGTAGCACTTCACTACTTTTTTTATTCGCTACAATTCATTGTAGCAATGAAACATTTCTACAACGACGAAACATTGTAGCAATGTTTCAAATGTATATAGTGTCACGGTTGTGTTGTACATGTTCGAATCTTTCAGCATAAAACATATTAGCAGCCTGGTTTAGCGGCGGATGATCAACCTGTCGCTACAGATAAAAATACAAAGTTTAGTGATCCTGGAGCATTTAGCTAAACTGAGTATCATTTTATGCTTTTACAACACACACAGTGAAACCATCAGATACTGCATCGAAAACAGCTACAAAATAGTCTGAATGTGTTTTTCTGGACAAACAGAAAGAGGAACATGGTAATGACTTCTTCTTACTGTTGCCATAGTGAGTAATTTTAATGTTTCCACAAGATTTCTCAAAACATCTTGTGTTGCCTTCATTAACAAATGAACCTCATAGTAGAACCACAATTACAGCAGCAATGCTCCTTCTCAGGCCCACAGCTTCAGAGGTGACCAGGATCCGAACAGCATCGTTCAAAAGCAGCACGCCGCCCAAACAAACATAATTGGTGCATAATGAATACCTGCTTCAAGTCTGCAGGGGTTAACGAGGAAAAGAATTAAAGCTCGAGTGTTCTGCTCGTTCAAGAACAGTCGGGGATAATGAATTTTCAGACAGACGTCCAGAAACGGAGCAGGAAAGCAGCTCTGTTTTAGTTCAGTCTGCGTTTTCCCGACCTGAATTCAGCCCGGGGGGCTCAGATGTTTGAGTTTGAATCTGGGAAAATTACAATCAGCCCGAGGCTAAATTTGTTCATGCACATTTCCCTATATCAACGACAGCCTTAAACTGTTATTTTTACAGAGCGAAAGAAAATTGCGTGAAGAAGATAAGGGTTGGGAGGAGGGGGAATTTAAATTACTCCCAATAGTTGTTCATTTAGCATCATCAGGCAGGATTTATTTCGACGCAGCCATCCGTCTGGCACTAATTTGTTTCTGTTTTTTTTGTTTTTTTCTTTCCCTCCAATAAAGTTGCCTTGAGGTCAGAAAAATGTATATGTTTTTGCATGCGAATATGTTCCGTGTTTCAAGTAAAAGTGCCAGACAGCATCAGACATCGTTGTCGATCCAGAGAAAAGCCTTCTGTGTTTGATTTCCCGAGACATGATTTCCCTGTTCCTGAGCCGCGGCGAGCTATTTGATTGTAGCTTATCTGCGCTGCACAACATAGCAAAAATCAAATTGGACTGGGTTGCTTCTTATTGTTTACCCCTAGTCCACCTGCGACACAAACAAACTACGGAATAATTTGGCACAGACGTATGATCCCTTTCCAAGCCGGCCGAGTAAACATCTGAGCTCTGGTGTGCGAACGGTTCCAACAGACACATACTTGTTTTTTGTTGTTTTTTTTTTTTTTTATCCGTGATAAAAACTCCACTGTTGTCAAAGTGAAGTATTGCAATAAAAGCAGTGCTGGTTCCGTATAGGGAGCTACTTAGAGTAATTTCATATGCAGAGCCTGACGGCGCTCAGCAGGATTCATCTGGAGGAAACACATTTAAACAAAGAGGAGGCAACAGAAATAACCGTCAATCCCATTTCATAATACGGATCCCAGCTGCGCACTTAAGTGATGCTTAACTAATGCACGCCTCGTAAGCGTTTCAAACAAGTTTTATACGACTAAAACAGTAATAATTTAATTGCTAAGTTTTAAAGTACCTTGGATTTGGAAGTAAACACGTTCTTCATACACGATGTCACTTTTGTCTACAATGAAAACAGAAAGTTTATCCAACAGTGCCTTTGTTAGACAATAAAGAATTATAATGTGCAGACAATAAAGCGTGCATCTTAAAATGTTTGTGTAATAGCACAGCAGGGCATATTTGTGAAGTGGAAAAGTTTTTTTTTGTTTTTATTGACAATGTTCTGAAAAGTTTAGCATTCATCCTTTTATCAACCTGAACAAACAGCATCATTGAACATCCAGAGAGTTCAGGGATAAAGCTGTGGAAGAGATTCAGACAAAATCAGATTATAAACAAGAAATTGTTCAAAAAAGAAAAAAAAAAATAATCACATTTTAGCCTGTGTGCAAAATGTATATTCCTCTAGACACGCGACGCCTCTAAGGCGGTGGCAATGTCATGCTGTGGGGACAGTTAAAATAAATAAATCAATCAATCAATCAAATAATAGATTTATTTAGAGTAGAATAGACCAAAAACAACCTTGTCCCACAAAAGGGAAACTCAGGTATGGCAGGTTCACACAAAAAAATCTTCCAAATTAAAAAAAATAATTTTAAATTTTTTAAAGAAATGAGATTAAGACAAGATTTTGTATAGGTTTTTACAATAACCACTAGGTTACCTAAAGTGTCCTACAGTGAGTGAAATAAGATAGAACTTTAAAACAGGATAAAACACAAGAGATGGTAGAATGAAGTCAAAACCAGACAAGGTTTCCCCCAGAAAGCTTGATAAGCCCGGTGGTTCAGGTGCTCCGCAGGCATTCATCCAACGGTCCGTCGTGTTTTAGAGTTAAAAAAATGATTAAAGTTGACAGCAAATTTGAAAATATCATGTGATAATTATGTGTTATTGGAAGATTAAAATCTGAACACCAACTATAACGTCTAAACATTAACAAAATAAAATAAAATAAATAAGCAATGCTCAGCCTGGTGGCCCACCAGGCTTATAATACACTGGGGGAAATCCAGAGCTGTCAACATCAACATATTAATGCAGGAGATTAGTCTGAAAATTTGAACGTGTTAATATTACATAATGCAGATTAATCAAACTGCCTAGTTTCACTGCAAATATGCAGTTTAAGACAAAATGTATTATATGAGGGTCCGGGTGTGAAAAAGAGAGAAATTCTGAGGCCCTATTCATGCCGACTCAGACATTTAGCAAAATGAACACTTACTTTCTCTGTTAGCATTTGCCCTCCGAATGTAATAGCTATTTTAAAAAAAGTAAGAAAAACTAATTAAATTTAATTTTTTTTCCCAATGTGAAGGTCTTAAAAAAATGTTTGATGAATTAGTTGATGTTGCAGCCTACTCTGTGCATGCTAAGTATCACTTAACATATTGAAAATGCACCAAATACCACTTCCAAGTTTTCTGAATCAGTCATGATTTGCTCCAGAGGCCATTAATCTCCAGATGGTGTGTTAAAGAAGAAAAGGGGCAAGAGGGAATGGCAAAAGATTTCACAGCAAAAATATGAGCAACTGTTTGAAATATAGTAAAATAAATATTTCCCATTACCAAAAGTAGCGGTCATGGTCAGATTGGGTACATCGTTTAGTCCGTTTTCATATTTGCCACTCATTTGAATTATTGTATTAGACAGAAAATGCTTAAAATGTTTATTATTGCTCTACACTATCATATTTGTGGAACCTATACTTTGTGTTTGCAATGCAAATTTCTAAGTTTTCCTTTGCTTTCAAAGGCTGAAAAATAAAGCCAAAGAAAACACAAATCAAGCTCAGAATTTCTTTCCGTTCGTGGAAAATGTTCAGGACTCTGAAGCTCCTCTGGGCCCAACCACGAAGCTCTTCTGACAGAAGGCAACTTCACCGCCGAGAAGGAAATGAGCTCCTCTTCAGAACTGCACTCGAAATGGCTTCGACTCAGGCGAAGCAGGGAAACAGAATTGCATCACATTAGAAGGTTGCTTAGCAAGACTAACTATAATGTCTACGTCAGCGGCATCTGAGACAAAGTTGGCATATTGCTACCCTGCTAAAAACACAATCCTTCTTTTTTTCCCTTTTGCTTAACTGTTGAATTTTAGCAAACGAAGCTGAGTAACAGAGGTTTTATATTCTTAGAAGAAACCGTGGCAGGTGGTGAGGTTGTTGGAACCAAGATTGCTTTATTTTACGACTTCAAACGACATTAAAAGATTTGGACAGAGCTGTCAGAACAAGACATCGTAAAAACTGATGACAAAACAACAAAGATCTGAAAAAAACAAAGGAAAACCAGTGATGGGCTAAATTACAGACCCAGAAACTTACTAATGAAATAAAAGATCCAAACACAATGACTGTGTCAACTGGGTTGTACTCCAGGTATCAACCAAACTGCTCCAGAACCTTTATTTTTTTTTTAGCCATTCATGAAGAGACTTGAAGTCATGCTTAAAGATCTGCACAAACTGCCAGTTATTCTTCAGGATTAAAAAGCAGAATTCATCGTTCCATCAATTACAGAAGCAGCAGAGTAGCCGTATGATGATTTTGCCTCTGAGTACTTCCAGGATATTTCCTATTAGATCTTTTGAATCATCAATGGGATTTTTGGGAAATATATCTCTGTGTTCCTTTTGGTTCTGGCCTTGTGGACTTTCGGTGATGTTCTGGGTTCTTTTGTTGAGTTGTGGAGTAACATCGGAGGCCATCCCTGGGGCAGCGGGGGTTCTCCATGGTTCTCTGGTCACTGAGTTTCATGCAGCAGCTTCGTCAAAGGCGGAGCGAGGGGACGATTACTTCCTCACACAGTGTCGTGTTGTGTTGGGTAGCTTTTTGTCTTGATAAATGAAATCATCACTTGAAAACAGACTTTTCTTTCTTCCGTTTACCCTGGTTAGCATGATAATTAATACCCAAACCGCCGTCCCTCCATATCAGGCAGGAAGCCACTTCAGGTTCTCCGACTCTTTCACCCACTCGCCAGGCATGACACATTTTCTAAAGAGCAGCCCCCTCAAACCGATGAGATGTTTGTTCCGGCGAACTGGCCCGCAGCCACCACTGCTCACTGCAGCAGTGAAGTGGGGGAAAATAATGACGTGTCATCTGATAATGGCTGCATTGCTGACGAACTAGCCCTTTTAATGGATTTATAATTAATGCCTGTGTGTTGGCCGGTGCCACTTGATGGTTGCAGAGAGGCAGGATAATGTTGTGGAACTACAAAGTAATTTTAGATCAGTGTGGATCAAGCTGAGGACACGGGATCAGAGATAACGGCTAGTTGTTTTTTTTTTTTTTTTAAGTCCACGAGAGGTGCTGGGTTGGCAGTTGGAGCCCCGGGAGCTTTTAGCCCATCTCATACCCGACTCAGAGGGGGGCGGGCATCGGAAGCCAACAACTGACTCGTCATGCCGCTCAATACTTATCACTTTAAGGGCAGCCTGCCATCATTACTCAGGTTTTAGAGGTCACTGGCTCATACCTGTATGAATAATGGACCCAGGTGATTCATTCTTCGGACAAAACATTACATTTAATAAACCCGATGCGTTACAAGCTGTTTGGCAAGCGGCGCACTAATGCTCAAGGTTGTATTTCTTTTCAAAGAGGTTCTTTTAATGAGCAGGGATAAAAGGCAGAGGCAATGAAAGAGAGATTCTTTTGTGGCCATCTGGTGTCCTGTGGTAGCGAACGTGGGGCACAAAGAAAAAATTTGACAAGCCGATTGTTTGATATAGCTGAGACTTTTTAAAAATGTTTTCTACATTTCTATTTCTCACAAAGAACATTTAAATCAAGGTTAACCGGAACGTCCGACTGCTTTTCACACACCGGCGAAGAATGAAGATGTCAGAAGGTCGTTTCTGGATTCTTATCCGTGTCAAAGACATAAAGATCTAAAAGGACATTAGAGTTTTTCGTAGAGTCTTCAAGGATTTTTGACTGTGTAGAAATAATCTGGTGGTATGGCGTGGATTGCATATCTAACCTTAAGACTCATTAAATGGAAAGCAGTACAAAGAAGGCAAGAAGGCTGTTTGTCCTGCCATAGAAATCCGTGAGTCTTCGTCAGTTCTTTGAAAATACGCTTTGTCCTAGTGTTTGTATGCAAAACTGCAATGGAAACATTTTTTTGCATCACAAGAGTCACATGATCCACATCTGGGTGTTATGATGACAGGAAGCAATAGGAGAATGATGACGCTGCGGCGTTTTTAATGACTGGTCATGTTAAACGTGTGATTTCAACTTCATTTGTTATTTAATGGAAACACAGCAATTGGGTTTTTTCGATAGCAAAAAATTTTGTTTTGTGGAATATTAAGTTTTGCGCATAATATATATATACATATATGTTTTATCTACAATAGCACTAATATGTCATCATGCATATTTGACAAAAATAAGTTGAGATAAGGGCGCTACCAACATTTTTGCTACCGCCTCCTTCTCATCCCGCATCGGATCAATATGGTTTTGTGGACATGACTCAGCATGCAGTAATGACTCCTGAAGGAGCTTGTGAGTAGCTGTAGGACTACTAGGCGTTGTTGTATCCAGTGATAAATACTGATGGCTCTCACTGTTCTTAAAGGACTTATGGCTGTCGTCATTAACAAATCAATGAGAAGTGTAGGCTGCATGGTTCACGTGGGTGCTCGGGAATTTCTGTGAGTCTCAGTCCATGGGCTCAGTAAGGCCTGCTTAGTCTTTGGCATAACTTGGTAATCGATGCTCACATTGGCTCTCCGTCCAGTCGAACCTGCCTTATTATATTTTGCATATTTTTCCGTAGATTTGAAAAACTGGTATGAACATAGCACAGAAAACTTGCAGCTGTAAAAAGTATTGATTCAGGGGGAGCAGAATACAAATGCAGATTTCTATGAAGTACATTAAAGCTCTTATTGTAACAAATTGGAATGTTGCTTTTTTTTTTCCAAAGCACCATAACAAAGCCCTTTTCTCTCTTTTCCATACACTCGCACACAGTTTTTTTTTTTTGTCTGAACACATACATTTCCCCGCGCCGCCCCGAATCTTAAACATCTAATGCTTTTCCACACAATCCTACTTTTCAAAACCCCGTCACACGCCGTGCCCTCTCTGATACGTAACGGAGAGTTCAGGCTTTATGTGACGGAGGGAGAGACAGATGTGCAAATGTTTCCCTCTCTCGTTTGTGTCGGGACGTGTCTGAGTGGAATGAGGAGCCTCCCCCCCCGCCCTGGTCAGCAGTGGTCAGTGAACCTCAGTGAATATTTAAAGCATATTTATGGCTTTCTCCCCCCCCTCCTTCTTGTGCTGTCAGCAGAATCCCACCCCATCCTGTCCAACCCAAACATCTGAGAGAATACGGGTACTTCATATGCATGCCTCGCCTCGCCACATTTCAGAATACAAAATAGATGCTTGCATCACTTAACGTCCTCAAAAACAGCTCAAAGGCTTCATCAGCATCAGAGAGGTGAGAAGGAAAACAGCAACGCCAAGCTGTGAAGTCAAAGAAAGTCTCAAAGTAGCGATTCGTTTTTTTCTTATTATTGTAAAGTAGCTGAAATTCTTTTCACCCACGTTTTTAAAATTTTTTTTTAATTTGAGGGTTTATAAGGAGACCCATTGTTCGTCGCAGCTCCATTTCTTACCTCACGTTATCTACAGCATGTATTCTCTTCAGCGCTCTGTTTTCAAGGATGAGACGTTCAAGATGTTCCCATGGAGATCCTTTCTAGGGCGCACACATCCCCTAATAGATCAAAAAGATTACAGCAGCGATTTGGCCCTATGGAGCGCTTTGAAATGCTTTTATTCCAGCGTCCGTGCTGATTATCAACGGACAAAAACCAAGCAGAGCATGTGGCTGAACTTGGATCTTCAAGGACTTTTTATGTAGTATTTATTTTGTTTGTTTCAAACTTCTTCTATTCAAGTACTTTATTATTCGATGCACAAGAATGCATCCTTTACGTAAAATAAAGATTACAATACCTCAAACTAAACCCTTTTTTTTTGTTCAACACAAAGTCTAATTGAAAGTAAATGTAGCCATAGAGGGGGGGGGGAGACAAAAACATTCTCTTTCAGTGCTCAAGTTTTATGAATCAGAACAAGTAAGGATCAAAACAGACTCGAGCCTTGAAGGTCTGGAAAACGGCTCAAAGGCTTCATCACTGGAGAGCGGAGAAGACGCCGCCATGGAGTAAAACAGCAGCACAAGCTGCTGAAGGCAAATACAGTCTTAAAGTAGTGATGAGGTTCTGTAAAAAGTGTTCAGTCCCCTCCAATGTTTTATCCTTTTACTACTTTAAGGGTGCAGTGTTGTGCAAAATTGAATTTCTTTTTACATCATGTTATAATGTTGCTCTCTCATCAGAAACATACCTGGAGTGTTTCCTTGATTCTCTTGTGCATGTTTGAGAAATCCTTTAATCTCTCGTGACAACCATTCAGCCGTGCAAAAAGTGCCAACTTCGAGGATGAAGCTCCTCCTCGAAGCTGCAGTTTTCAGCTCCTTCAGACTAGCCAGCAGCAATTAGCAAACACCTGGTGGAACTCATTATAGGAGCTACTTCTTAGTGAAACGATGGTAAAAACTTTGTTGTAAAGGGTTAATAGAGGCGTAACGTGATGACTTCAGATGGAGCAGAGACTTCTTAAAGTGACAGAGGCCCAATTTCAATGGGCTAAATTGCAAAGTCGAATTTTATTTTAAATCAGATTTGATATGTACAGCATTTTTAACAACTGATGGTTGTTCTAAAATTTTAACCTCACAAGTTTTTTTTTTACTCTGTCTGGCAGGATCACACTGAAAAACACATTTTTTAAAATCAAACAACCCACTTAATGACAAAGTGAAAACTGATTTCTTTTAATGACAATTTATGTTTTCATAAAATAACTTCATACAAAAAATCTGCAGCAACAAAAGAGTAAAACATGAATACGTTTTATAGGCACTGTAAGGTAATTTGAGTCCATTTCTTAGCCTGCTCACATGTTTTTATCCAAGCTGTAAATCTGACATGGCAGCCATTGAGCACTTCTACAGAGCTAATGTTATCTCCGTCATTCTATATTCAAGGAGATATTCAAGATGTTTCCTTTGTCTTCCTTTATTGCAGCGTCCTTCTCATTATGAGCAACGACCAAAAACAAGCGCAGCATGTTTCTGAACTTGAATATTATAGCAATTTTTAATGGAACGAATCATTTTTATAATGTTAGTGCATTTTTCTCCGAACTTCTTTAGTTAAAGTACTTCTTTCTCATTTGTTGCTCATGAACACGTCCTCAATGTAAAATAAATGTTACGATACGTCCTACTAAACCCTGGATGGGTTGTTTTTTTTTTCATGTTCACACAAAGTCCAACTGAAAAGAGAAGAAAAACATAATGGAGAAAGTAAATACAGCCTTGGGAAAATATCTAAATGTTCTCCTTCAGTACGCAGGTTTCAGGAATCAACATAGAATTGCTCGAGTCTTTAGCAGCTTCTAAAATATATTTGATTACTATTTTATTTAATTCACTGTGAGTTTGCTTAAAAGTAGGTTTTTCTATTGTGCATTTTTGACCATGAGATTCATTTTAAATCTGACTAAAAACCACATCTTTTTTATTATTTTTTTTAACGCCCTGACAATTAAAACCCTTGAAACAAGATGTACTGTTTCCCCCCACCCACAACTCTGAACCTCACGTTTTCTTTATTTAAATGACTAAACACAACATTCAATTCAATTCAATTTTATTCATGTAGCTCCAATTCGCAATAGATGTCGCCTGGAGACACTTTACAAAAAAAAAAAAAATCATTCCAGTTCAATCACAAAAACATTCCAATAGATCCTACTCATCAAACAGTGCAGTGAGCTCAATTCATTATTTAAAGTATTTTAAAAATGTTTGAGTGTGCTGATTGGTCAGAAAGAACTCAGCGTTGTTTTTATTTATTTATTTTTTTATAGGGCCTGTACATGCAGCTACTGATTATTATTTGGAGTTGAATAACCAGTTTGATTCTCTCTCAAAGTCTCTTGTCTTCCTTCTGAAATATGTCAACAAGGGTTGTTTTAGCTGTTTGATAATTATGTTTTATCAGCAACCACCGGTGAAGCATTCTGTAAATATCTAAGGAGTGCTCAGCCACTGCTGACTCAGCCCCTGATATAACAGACGCTGATTACAGGCACACATAAAGATTAGTCCTGCTGATGAGTTCACCCCATGTGTTTCAAGCCCATTAAATCTGGTAATATCAACTGTTATGATTTATCATCTATGGTATGTGGAGAAATGGCTTAATAAATGTAATTTGCCACAGCTTTTTACTCATATTTTCTGACTGATGCTTCATATGTCGCGCAATCTGTTGAATTGCATTTCTCATCGAAACGGCAATATCTGCAGAGCGGAATGGGTTTTTGGGTTCTCAAGTACTTTGCATTCAAACTCTGCTTCCCGATGATATATTTGACCACTTTGCTCTTGATGCTCACTAAATATATATTTCATTTATTTATTGCGAACATGATAGACGTATTAAATCACATGTGTGAACAAAGAATACAAAAGACATATTTTTGTACCACAGTAATATTAACATGAATTTAGTGGCTGTAATGCTAAAGCTCATAGAAAGTTGTGCGGATATTAGAATGAAGGGAGGGGGAGAGATAAAAAAAAAAACAACAACAACCAGGAAATGTGGGTTTAATCAAAAATTGTCCATGGAATATTCTGCAATAGTATTGCAATGACATGATTTCCTGATATGCACCAATGGTCAGTTTTGATTCCATGCCCTGTGAGGCTCAAGTCATTTAGCTTGTGTACTACATACCCATCCAAGTTTATAGTCACTAAACGACACCGTCATTTGGTCGGTCTTTTAAATCTGGCCCTGTTTACAGAAACCCGTTTTAATAAGAATTGTGAGCACCGCTAATGAAAAGCTAGTTATGCTAACTCTGAAGCATTAATCGTTAATATTAGTTCTGCTAACTCTAAAATGCTATACCAACATGGTTTGTAGCAGAAGCTAATTCTAAAGCGCTAAATTCAGCCGTGTAGCAAAGACACAACACATGTTACAACCCTCAGCAAGGACCAGTTTGTTATTGAACACCAACCAGTTTACACTTCAGGAAGTAATTCTTTGGAACACACATTTCATTTGTTGCTTTCAGTTTTGTAATTGTTGAGTTTGGCTAACTCTGTTGCTAATTTAGCCAAGTTTTCTTCTGTCAGAGTAGATTTAAGACTACAGTAGGTTTTAAACTCTTTACTGTAGAACTGCAGTGGTGCATTCTGGGTAGCCTACAGAAGAAATCTGCTGCTGCGCATCACGGGTAGTGAATGTGAGGAGAGGAAATGAAACTGCTGAAACAGTCTTCACCCCGCTTTAAAATAAGAGCATGAATATAAACTTCTGACAGTTTGAGGAATTCTTAGCAGCTGATAAAACGGGTAATAGGTGATAAAAAAGGTCAACATTTTATAATTTATCCCGAAAACCAACTGTGCTTTAGCAAAAATGCTGTAGAGCTAAACACAAATAAAAATTTGCATATTAGCAGCTTACTGGAATCGTACTCAACACCGGTTAACAAATTAGCAATACAATTACAGTAATGCATCTTGAAGAGAAATCTTGTCATGGTACATATTCAGGTAGAGGTGCTTTATTTGAGGAAAACATTGCAGCACTAGTTTGGTCATGCTACCGTGAAGCTCTGCTTCTATTCTGTCGTTTGTGTAGATCACTTTCCAGTTAGCCCTAACAGATCTAAAACGCTGTGCAGGAACACTACCTACATCTGTTTCTGCCATGACAGTATGACAAACTGCCTTTTAGATCTAGAAATACAATTATTAAATGTTATTAGCTTAGCAGCTAAACTCTTTTCAGTCTTGCATCAGTGTTTCAGAGTAGAATTAAGCATTGGTGTGTGAAGGCAAAAATCATTTCTTGCACTGTGCAGCAAAGTTTTCCTGCCACTCATTGAACTGGACTCCAACTCCAACTTCAGCGGATTTGAGTGAGTCTGCTGTAAAACCTTCAACTTGACAAGTCAAAGAGCTTTTGGAAACATTACTGGCTCGGTCCAAAATGTGTCTTACATATCATTTGTCAAAAGGCCCGGCTGAAGATGGATATCTTCTACTGATTTAGCGGTAAAGCTGACGTATTGATCGCGCTCCCATCCTCTGTCAGTGAGTGATACGGCCACGTTTTGACAGTCACTCCGATTGATTTCCGTCCTCCTCCAGGAGAACAAACACCTGAATTACTTATTCATTACTCAAGTGTTTGACGGACACACAATTTGAGCTTCTGATTAATTCACCCAAAACAAGAAAAAAGGAAAACATTTATTGCAAACTGACATTTTCAGGATGAGTAGTTTGTGCAAATCTTTTTAATTGTATAGAGTGGATGTTGGAAGCTGTGCGTTTGTCCTGCATTTTAATTAGCTACAACAGGAACCTGGCTAAGGAATCGTGTCCTCAGTCGCACCCAGAGGGAAGTCTCCTGACATTAACTTCACGGGTTTATAAAAACCACTCCTCAAACGCACAAGTCCTCTTTCATGAATGAATTCTGATGAGCACATGGTCCTGTCTTTTGGAGCTCTGGCTCGGCACGGCCCGGCGTTTTGTTCCGCTAACCTTCGCTAAAATGGCAAATGCTGCATCCCGAAGACAAATGAGGCTGACTGCTGGCACAGCACGAGAGATATCATTTAATCTTGGCCTCGGATAGCATCTAAGCCGGTTAATTAGGCCAAAACAACTCGCTGGACCACAGGGAAGATGTTGTGTTGATACATCCCAAACAAGGATGCGGCTGAGAGGCACGGTTTATTAGAGAGATTTTGCAAAGATGCTTCAAGATTCTAAAAGGTTATTGAAAGATTTGGAGAGGTGGGGAAAACCTTCACCAGTAGTTCCCCCCCCGAGTTATTACCCAGGAGGTAGAGTGAAATTCATTTGAAGAGTTGCTCATTTTATCTCCTCTTCCCCAGCATGTCATGCCAAAGTCTCTGCATGCGCCATACTGAGGCACCAGCCACCAATGCGTTCCTAGTGTACAATCAGCTTTAGATAATAGCTTGGGCTAATTTAGGTGTGTTGCGCATGGTGATTATTACTGTCATCTTGCATAACAAACCTCTTAAATTTGGATTCATATTTCAAGCTTGCATTTTATTTATTTTTTTAAGGTTTTTGTTGGCTCTAGTGGCCTTTATTTGAAAGTAGTTTGACAGGAGAGAGGGTTATGAGAGAGGAGGAAGACATGCGGCAAATGTCACCAGGCTGGGAATCGAACCTGCGACCACCAGCATGAAGACTAAGGCCTCAATACATGGGTTGTGCTTTGCCCCTGCGCCACCACAGACTTCATTTATTGGTAGGAAACACTACCTTTATCTGTGTGGTTGGGGGGGGGAGTGATTTTGTTGATGGGTTACAGTAACTGGGGTCAGTCAAGTTGAGTTGAGCATCTCTGTAGACAAGTAGAATCCCTACATACAAGCAAAGAAAATCTCAATCATTCACATCTATCCACCTGGAGAGGGATTACAGCATCATCTGAACATGGACTGAGACCTGGAGCTGCAGTTATTACAGCTAAAAACTAGAGATCAGGCAAGAAGTCTCAGACCTGAACCTTCAGAGTCACATAAAGACAGTTACAAAGTCAGTCTTCTATCATCTGAAGAACATTTTTTTAGATTAAAGGACTAATGTCTCAGCAAGATTTAGAGAAACTCATCCATGTGTTTATCTTTAGTTGCCTAAAAATCAGACAGCTGCAGGGGATCCAGAACGATGGAGCCTTTAAAGCCACTGAACGGCTCAGCACCAAAATACATTAAAGACCCGCTGTTTTTGAATCAACCTTCCAGACCTCTCAGGTCTTCTGGTTCTGGTCTGCTCTGTGTCCCCAGAACCAGAACCAAACATGGAGAAGCAGCATTCAGCTTTTCAGTCTTAATCTGGGACAAACTTCCAGAAGACTGTAAGACATCTGAAACACTGAGTTCCTTCAAATCTAGGCTAAAATCCCTTTTTTCTTTACTTTGATTTGCCTTTGATTAATGAAAAACTGTGACATAGTTTGACACATTTGATGCATATTTTATGATGATTACTCTTGATGATTTTGATGATGGCATTTCACATTTTAAGTTTGTTGCTTGTTTCTGTTTTTCTCATGTTAACAACTACCCTGCCTTGCTGAAATGTGATATACAAAAACACTTGACCAAAATGACTCATCCAAGGTCACTAATGACCCGAAAATAACATCTAAGGCACTGCACTGCAAAAACACTAAATCTTACCAAGTATTATTGTCTAGTTTCTTGTCCAAATAAGACAAAACTAACTTACAAGTAACTTTTCAATGTGAGCTAAATAATTCCTTAATAATGATGGGAAAAGTAAGAGTTCCACTGGCTGATTATTTCATTTATAAAAAGACGTTATAAGTGAAATATTCTGCAAATAGAGCAACGACTTTTTAACAATATTAAGGAGTCATTGACTCAAAACAGGCGTCTATATCTTGCTGAAAAGCTACTTGTAGGTTAGAACAGTTGAAATGAGACAAAACTAAGTTATTTGGACAATAAACTAGATGGAAAAACATTTGGTGTGTTTGCAGTGTGCTGGTCTCATTTCAGTTCAGTTCATTATGTAACGCTAGAAAATGACCGAGCAAAAAATTTATTTCCATGGATTTTAATCTCAAACCTCAACTTTAGGTAAAACTTAAGGAGTGATAGGTGTGATGCTTTTCTTCTTTTAATTTGTATAATTAATCACTAACTCTTAAAATCCAACTCATTCATTGTACTACTTGTGCTGTAAATATAGTGATTCTTGAAAAATGCGTGTTATACCAAGGTGGCATTTGTTATAAGTGATACAGTCATGTATAAAATGTGAAAGCAGTCATTTAGATTGTATATTTATTTAGTTGATAGTGCTGTAATAGCAGAGCAGACCCAATGCTAACAGGAAGGGAAGTGATTAAAATATATGGCCTTTTTAAGTCAGTAACAGCCACTACATCAACACCAGCGCCGTGATCCATCTTCTTTTTAGCTCAAGGACAGAATGATTTCCAAACAGGATTTTGCTGTTATTTGTCAGAGCACAAAATGTTTTCCATTTGGCTGTAGTTCACCCAAAAATGAGCTTAGGCACAGTGGGGATGACATTTTATGCGCCGCACAGCTTTGATTTGTGTTTCTTCGCCGTTTTGACGGGTTCCTGAGCTCATCTATCGATTTCCAGTACAATTGTGTTTTAAATGCCACACACCTCGAGGATAAGACAGTTACTGCTGTTCACTATTGGTTTTCAACCTTTTAGTAACGCGCGCAGAGAAACCTCTTTGTTATTTCTGCTTAAGGTGACAAAACACAAACTTTATATATATATATATATATATATATATATATATATATATATATATATATATATATATATATATATATATATATATATATAAACTATTAATAATAATACTTAAGAGTTTTAAAAATAACTGTTGATGTAAAGATATATTTATGGTTCATTCTCAGTTTAAGGAGGCACCAACATTTCATGTAGAAATAGTGTGTAAAAGGTACTTTAAACAACAATAACAATTTAACTATTTTCACCCAGATATTCAACGTTTTGTAATGTCAATAACATGGGTGTGAGGGGTTCTATAAAGTATTAATTGTATTAATATTAACTTAAAATCAGTAATTCAATTACATTGTTAAAACATGACAGTAGTGTTGTGCAAGCAGTATAAACCAAAATGTAAAAAGACAAAAGCAGTAATGTATTTATAACAATATTATAATACTATACTGTGGTGTGTGTGTATATATATATATATATATATATATATATATATATATATATATATATATATACAGGGTTTCCCCCAGAAAACTTGCTAAGCCCGGTGGTCGGGGTGCCGAGATGGTCCACCGGTGGTCCACCGTGTTTTTGTATTAAAAGATATTACAGTGGGGCAAAAAAGTATTTAGTCAGCCACCAATTGTGCAAGTTCTCCCACTTAAAAAGATGAGAGAGGCCTGTAATTTTCATCATAGATGTACCTCAACTATGAGAGACAAAAGGAGAAAAATAAATTCAGAAAATAACATTTTCTGATTTTTAAAGCATTTATTGGCACTATATGGTGGTAAATAAGTATTTGGTCAGCTACAAACAAGCAAGATTTCAGGCTCTCACAGCCGTGTAACTTCTTCTGTAAGAGGCTCCTCTGTCCTCCACTTGTTACCTGTATTAATGGCACCTATTTGAACTCGTTATCAGTATAAAACACACCTGTCCACAACCTCAAACAGTCACACTCTAAACTCCACCATGGCCAAAACTAGAGAGCTGTCAAAGGACACCCGAAACAAAATGATAAACCTGCACCTAGCTGGGAATACTGAATCTGCAATAGGTAAACAGCTTGGTGTAAAGAAATCAACTGTGGGATCAATTATTAGAAAATGGAACACTTACAAGACCACTGATAATCTCCCTCGATCTGGGGCTCCACGCAAGATCACACCCCGTGGGGTCAACATGATCACAAGAACGGTGAGCAAAAATCCAGAACCACATGGGGGAACCTAGTGAATGACCTGCAGAGAGCTGGGACCAAAGTAACAAAGGCTACCATCAGTAACACACTACGCCGCCAGGCACTCAAACCTGCAGTGCCAGACGTGTCCCCCTGCTTAAGCCAGGACATGTCAAGGCCTGTCTCAAGTTTGCTAGAGAGCATTTGGATGATTCAGAAGATGACTGGGAGAATATCATATGGTCAGATGAAACCAAAGTAGAACTTTTTGGTCAAAACTCTACTCGTCGTGTTTGGAGGAGAATGAATGCTGAGTTGCATCCAAAGAACACCATGCCTACTATGAAGCATGGGGGTGGAAACATCATGCTTTAGGGCTGTTTTTCTGCTAAAGGACCAGGACGACTGATCCGTGTAAAGGAAAGAATGAATGGGGCCATGTATGATCGCATTTTGAGTGAAAACCTCCTTCCATCAACAAGAGCATTGAAGGTGAAACGTGGCTGGGTCTTTCAGCAGGACGATGATCCCAAACACACCACCCGGGTAACGAAGGAGTGGCTTCGTAAGAAGCATTTCAAGGTCCTGGAGTGGCCTAGCCAGTCTCCAGATGTCAACCCCATAGAAAATCTGTGGAGGGAGTTGAAAGTCCGTGTTGTCCAGCGACAGCCCCAGAACATCACAGCTCTAGAGAAGATCTGCATGGAGGAATGGGCCAAAATACCACCAACAGTGTGTGAGAACCTTGTGAAGACTTACAGAAAACGTTTGATCTCTGTCATTGCCAACAAAGGGTATATAACAAAGTATTGAGATTAACTTTTGTTATTGACCAAATACTTATTTTCCACCATATTTTGCAAATAAATTCTTTAAAAATCAGAAAATGTGATTTTCTGGATTTTTTCTCCTTTTGTCTCTCATAGCTGAGGTACATCTATGATGAAAATTACAGGCCTCTCTCATCTTTTTAAGTGGCAGAACTTGCACAATTGGTGGCTGACTAAATACTTTTTTGCCCCACTGTAAGTTGACAGGAAATGTAAAAGTATTACTGTGTAATTATATGTTGCGGGAAAAGATCACCAGTGAAATGCTATTTAAATCCACAACTAGTCTAAAAACAACAAATTTGCACTTCTGTTTAATCCAAATCAAGTCAGCGGCTCCATCAGGTCCCCAAGGGCTTCAGGGGCCCCATAAACGCTAATATTTTAAAACAGACCACAGATACATAAATGTAACATTTGTTTATTGAGATTATCTATGCTGTTAAATTTTATTCAATTGTTTAGGCATAGATAAATTAAATGATTTAAAATTGTTTAACATTTAAATACAAGATTTTAAGGAGCTGGCAAGTTTACTTTGTAAAACTTCAAAGAACAATATTCATGGTTAGATTGTTTTGTTACCATAGCAACAATCTGATGCTGTGAGTTTAATCTTTGAATTTACAAATACAAATTAGCAAACTGCGATTATAACTTATTGCTTTTTAGGCTGGCCAATTAAACTACTCCCTTCTGCCATATTTCACTAAATCTAACACAGAAGCTGTTAGAGGTGCTGATATTTTTAGCAACAAAAGGGGCCCCTAAGTCATATTCTGCTCCAGGCCTCATACAGCCTTGGACCGGCCCTGCATGATGAGGTAATCCGCTGCACTATGCAGAGATGCACAACAAACGGGAGATTTATTTCAAAGCTGCTGATGTGGTTTTAGTAGCTCTTCCATTTTGTGTCTGTTGAGTTTTTAATCGTCGCAGAAACTATTTTGGTTGGTCGAGTTTATGGGATGAGTTTCTCAGATCTCCGTGCATTAACTCTAAGTAGACAACGCATTTGATATGGTTTGATGCATCGTGTAACCAGAAAAATAATACTAAAATAATATAAAATCAGCGTGATGCGTGACTCCAAGGAGAGCGCGAAAGCTCCTCACCGGGCTGAACCTGCATGATGAGGTTAGCGCTGCTCGTTATCCACAAACACTCCGGCCAACCGGGACCACAGACATAAACTTTACAGGGAAGACAGACACAGAACCACACGCTGGGCAGCGTGTTGAGATGTAAACGCCGCGTGTAATTGTTTGTTCACAAAGATAAATCATTCTCACCGCTCCACAACACAACACATTCGCTACAAATTATAACGCGGCGGGTTTTAAACTCTTACCTAGAGTTCTCCAAAGGATCATAATTCCTCACAGTAGGTTTATGTAAATATCCATACAGGTCAACCTGTGTCCAGTTTGAGTGAAAGGAGGCGCGCGCGATCCCGCTGAGGTAAAGCAGCGGCAGCGCGCGAGGCAAAGCGCAGAGGCAAAGCGCAGAGGCGCCAGCAGTGTGATTTGGTCCGCGTGCTGTCGGGTTTAAATGCATAAACTATAAACCTATCTATTATAAACCTATCATTTAGGAATAAATCTGATCTGCTAGTGAAATGCTCAGAGCAAAAGAGACGGTTGCAGCCTACCTTTAAAAAAATAAAAAAACTATATTTTTTTCCCCCCTAGAAACGTAAACAAGCAACGCTTAGCCTGGCAGCAGGGCTAGTAAAGCATGGCGGGCCGCCAGGCTTATAATACACTATAATACACTGTGGGAAATGTGCAAATTAAAAATTTTGCGGAACAAAAAAACAAAAACAAAAAAAAACACTGTTGCGACATATGTCTATCAACCTTGTGTATGTGTTGCTAAATGTGCTGATGGGAGAGAAACAACTGACCATTCTAGGAAAACTGCTTGTCCGCTGTCATTGGTGGCCATGCTAACTAGCCTTAGCATTCATTCTGCTCTGACTGACAGTGCTAAGACCCGCCTCCTGGTTCTGATTGCTTCCAGGTAGCACTGGGTCCACTGGGAGAAGGCAGAGGAGTTATCTGTCTCACACCATATACTGTCACAATAAAGTGACAGTTTTGACAAGTGTGTAAAAAATACACAAACTTTTTTTGTTTTTTTAATTTCTAAAAGTTACGTACTGCATTTTTAGGGGAAAAGATTGTGGTCACCAAAGGTGTAAGCAGATGAATTGCTCTGCATTTGTGAAACATAGTACCTAAGGATTAAGAGCCATTTGTTTTATGAGTGGCCCATTATTAAGTCTAAACCAGGTGCACTCCAGTGATGCCTCATTCATTATTCAACTCTCCGTCATTACTTACCGTTCTTGCGTTCCCAGGAGTACATTCACACATAAAGCTTGCTGGGTTTTATGTTGTGCCTCATTTCTTCATGACCACTAAGTTGCTTCCTTTCTGCACAGGCCCGCTGACAAAACTTTAAATTATTTGTAATGGACATTTATTCCACTTATATGGACGGGAGAGGATAATAACGGACTAAATACGAGTTATGCATGTGGGAGTCGAAAGGTTGTTGAAAATGCTAATGTATGTGAATTGTTATTATGGATCATTGTAAAAACAATAAAAAAAAACAGGAGTTTTAAAGTGTACACATGCTTTTAAATCCCTCCTTTTCACATGTAAATAATTCACTTGGTTTATATAAAGTAGAATCGCAACGAGTTGGTCTGAGTCTCTTGTTATCGTGGCTCCACACCTGTCATTTACCTCTGTTTTAGATCAAACCGTTTTGCTGTAGTTGTTCTTTAATGTGAATGAGACATGTCATGCCCCGCCCCTTTCCACTCCACCCCGTTCGGCCATTTTTGTAGTTTGATTGCAGCGATACGATTATCTACCGGCAGAGAAACTTTTCATTCCCAAGATTATTGAAGATGTCAACATCAGTAGACTTGTTCGTGTGTAACTATAGTGTCCATGTATGTCATGGTGTTATTACAATGTTATTACAGTATTTACTCCTTCTACATCCATACCAGCTACCTACAGTAGAGAGCATAGTTTAACTGTAGTGTCCATGTGTGTCAGATACTTATTAAAATATTAATGCTGCCACACTATGACTGAAGTAAACAAAGCCTTGACATAATGAAGGAGTTGGCTAACTGGAGTGTCCAGAACATCATTGAATGAATTTGGATCATGTGCTCCCCAAGACAAAAATGTCCAAAATAAACCCAGATAATTATATCTGAAACACGCAGCACAGAGCTAGCACACAGCGCTAACAGAAGCTGAAGGCTCAATGCTACTGTCAAACCAATGGCCAGGACATCATTATCAGCACACAACATTCATGTCTATAGTAAGCTGTGTTGTCATTGTAGCATCATTAGCAGCTTACTGCTTTGTGTGAGAAGGAACTCAATCAGACAAAGTCCGTTGGAAAATCCCTCTTGATACTTGTGGAGGCTCCTGAAGCGGCAATCCGAAAAATGACTTTCCCTACAGATGTGGCTACAATTCTGGGAAACAAAATTGTTGCAAGGGGGAAAAAACAGGGCAAATTCACAAATTGGAAATCTATGACTTTGTTTAGCAGTTCCACTGCAAATACTGTGACGTAATAGACAAGAAAGCGTGACATGGAACAGAGAGAAAAGAACAAACTGAAAAATATAACCCAAAAAGAATACAAACAATTTCTGCAGTCCTAGACACTCAATGTACACACAAAAAAAGTATTTAAGGGCTAAAAAAGTAGATGTGCCCTCTTTAAAGAATATTGAGGCGAACAATAAAGACACAGGATACTTAAGGTCTATTTTTCAAGAAGTAGTTTTAAAAAAAAAAAAGAGTCCCTTTGTGCTTTTATTTGTCCATAAGTTCGATTGCACATCCACACCTCCCCAAACAAACCAAACTTTTACTGGGCAAACGGACTAGAGATCTATTAAAGCAAACTAAACAAGGCTGGTGTGAATGTACCCTTATTCCGGCACTGGTGTCTACCGGTGTAATTGGAATGACAATGAGATCCCACGGCGGATGTTTTGTCCGTGGCTCCATCATGTGGGAGCTTGCCTTTTATTGTCAGCTGACTAACGGTCTGTTTGGGTGCAGAACGTTTGGACATATCAGAACAAGCACAGCTATAACGGCGTCCTTGAACGAGCGGAAGACGTTTCATTGTAAACTAACTAACAAGGATTCGCACAGCACTCTGGGCTGGAATGCTGTTCTCCCTCTGCAGCGCCTTAATGAAGTCAGGTTTGCCGAGCTGTGCCGCAGTCTTCAGAAGGCATTCATTACAGTACGCCCTCTTTAAGGACAGCGGGGTTAACGAATACAAGCATTCATAGCCACAAGTCATTTCTTCTGGAGTTCAGAGAGCACGATGAAACACTACATCTTAATCAAAGAACAGAGACAATTAGCTTCAAGGACTCCATTTAAGGCTGTTCACATTGGGACAGCAGCATGGCCTTCTGGTTCATTGTGCAAAAGAAAAGCTCTGTGAAATTACTTTAATTGAATTTGGTGATTTGCACCTTGGTCGGGAGTGTTATTTGTCAGGATAAAAGATAACTCTTGGTATTTTAAGACTTATAAAGTGGCATGTGAACTAGCAGGGTGTGCTACTTAAGGGGACTTTCCTTTGAACAATGGTCTCATTTGTTCACATCTACCACGTTCTACACTAGAGGGCATCCCAGTTATTTCACCGCCATATATAAGCCTCGTTCCTGAGCCTCAGAGCAACTGTCACTCCTACTAGAATAAATACAATTACTGAATCCCTGCAGCCTGATTTCTGCTTCAGTAGGCGGGTTGTGGGGAATTCCTGATGTTGGGCATCCATTTTATTCACACTAATGGGACTGCAATCCCCAGCATGCAATGCACTGGAGGAATCTATTGCTGCATTTCTGTTACAAATGTGTGCAAATCTTTATCTACATTCTGCTAATGTTGAATAAACACAGTTTTGCCATTGCAGCGTTAACATTAAATAAGAAATCAAATTAAAATCTCACATTAATAAGCTCATTCACGAGATATGGAAAAGCTCCTTATACTTATGAGTGGCTACGCATGCAGTGTTTTGCGGAAATGGTAGTCGGCGATTTTACAGAAGAGCTTCAAATGACACGCAACTTTTTATGAATTGATGAACTTTGCGATACTGTGAGAGCTCACTTCCTGTTGTCTTCATCAGCGTTTCCAGCAGTAGTAACCACCGGCTGTTGATCATGTGATTCTAAAATCTTTCCATTGCAGTTTTGTGAAATGCATTTATTTTGATTTGGCTGATTTGATATGGCTGATTTTCTGGCTTAATGTCAGCATGAGTTGTATAATCTCACATGTTTCAACCTCCTGACCACTGCCTGTGAGATCATACTTCTATCAACTGTCAAACAGTGGAGCAAAGACTCCAAGGTCAAGACCACCATCCCATCCCGTCACTCATCTCTGCCTGTTATAAGGACGTATGAAGGACTGACATTTCTGACATGCAGCACAAAACAACCATGTCTAAGAGAGACAGTACTTTTTGCTCTTTAATTGCAGACCAGCTCTGGGTTTTAAATGCAAAGGTCAGGAATGTATCCAATCTGGGTTACTAAGCTAGAAGCCAATCTTATTGAAAGGTTCCTCCTGATAGCCGCCCACAGATCGACCAAGTCGGTCAGTTATTGTCCAACACTTTCTGCTGTTTTAAAGGAATGGTTTCCAACAAAGTTAATCGAATACCTCACAAATATTTTTGATGATTTATGTAAAAAAAACAAAAAACAAACAAACAAACAAAAAAACAATAATTATTATTATTGTTCACCTTTTCCTCTGACTGCCCTCTGTCCTCTTACCATAGAGAGACATCTCAACCATTTGGTAGAGCGTAATATTTAGAAAACTGCTTTTTTTTAATGACTGTTCCTGATGTATTTTTTTTTGGTAGGTTTGTTAAAGGACTAAACTTTCTCCCAGGTTTATAATGGATTGGTTTAGGTCAGAGCACATTCGTTCGGCAACACTTGATATTCACAAACACTCGTCATCCCATCAGATTGATCTTTTTTCAAAAGAATCTGGCCCAGAATTGTAGCTGTTAGAGGCACACACTAAAAGCAGCAACTGTGATTGCAGCAAAAGTTAACTCTACAGAATCTTGACTCAGCGTGGCAGAGTACAAAATGAATTCACACTTTCTCAGATTTTTATTTGTAAAAGAAATTTCAATTTGTCATTTTCTTTCCAATTCACAATAATGCACCACTTTGTGTCGCTCTGTGACAAACGATCCCAAGAAAATAAATTTAAGTTTTTGTCAAGAACACAATAAAATGCACACAAAAAAAGGCAGTGTACAATGAGTTACTGAACCTTTTGAATTCAACTTTGACAGTACTTCTATTCTTTCATGACATGAAACTGGACAACATACAAAATAAGAAATGAGCAGCAGCGCATACAATACAACCAGGCTCATTTACATTGATTTAACCATTTTTTTTCATAGCTTTCGTAGCCACTCTTGGTTATCTGCCAGCGTCAGCTTCCACTGGTGGTACTAATGAAGTTCTAAATCATCATAGGTCACTTCTGGAGCACATTAAGTCACTTCTTTATTCATTAAAAATCCTTTAATGAGTCCCAAATGAGTTGTGTTAAGTAGAGCATAATCTAATCAGAATAACTAATAAGTTTGTATGTTCTGTTGTGGGGTGGCAGTGCTTAGAAGTGTGGAAAAAATCACAATGGACTCTATAACATAATGAGGCAAGTCGCTATGGGGTCACTGTGTGGCGGACAATTAAAGTCATAAGCTCAATAAAAAAAATGTAAAAAAACGGCAGCTAAGAACTGTAACTGTACCTGCGTTTAAAACGGATAGAAAGTGTTTTTCACTGTTACGTTTGAACTCAGTTATTAGTATTAATCAGTTTCGGCCGCTTCACAGTCACCATGCAGAACTCTTCCTGCTCCATTTCCAACAGTATCATTATTTCAGACTTGATTACATCTTCAGCGAGACTAATAAATACGTAAATGGTTCGCGTGAGACCTTTCAGTTCTCACATGAAGGTGATGCGGACAGGAAAAGGGATTTTTGATTGCAGCGTCGAACTGTAATGCGTGTCATTATCACCAAAATTGTGCAGAAAAATTCCCATTCAGACTTGGTGGTTTCCAGGGTAACCCCAGTTCTCTGAAGCCTTACTGATTTATTTTGATGGAAGAAGTGCTTTGTGTTGTGGCCGATCAGTTATTCATTTTTACAGCAAGCATATGTTAATGTTGCTCCTTTACTATCAGCGGAGATAATTGCCAGAGGCCATCGTTAACACGGGTCTGCTGATGAGGACACCAGGCTGTTTGGTCAGATTTCATGTCCGTGTTAAAAGGGAAGATATCAGTGGCACATGCTTCCAAAATTATTCATAACCTTTTAACTTTTCACATTTTATCAACTTACAACCACAACTTTGTTTTTAGTTTTTTCCAGTAGGTCACTACAATGTAGCACATCAATGGGAAGTGGAAAGAAAAAAACCCAACAACATTATTTTAAATGTTTAGAAAGTGAAAAAGGGGGAAGGCATTTACATCAAGTTTAAGTTTGATTTTGTTTGGGGTTTTTTATTGGTAACGTGTTAATAAACATTTACATGTAAATACATTAGTGACAAATTTGAATCTCTAGTTTCATTGTAAAACCAAGGATGGAAACCACAAAATAGCACTAAAAATGCATAAAACCATAAAATCCAAACATATTAACATGTAATTAATGTTGATAAAGAACCAATTTTTTTTTTTTTTAAAGATGTTTTCTAGATGAAATGAGAAGTGAAATCTCCCTGATGTTTAAAAAGTAACTTTGGCTCTCAGCAGTTTTCCTGAGTGATATTGAACAGTCACCCTACGGCCTGCCTTTGTTCGCTCAACAGTATTTCTTTTGAATAAATTATTGTGATAGAGCTGGAGCAAAGCCCTGAAATATTTTGTAAACCAAGAGGGAATCCTCATATATTGCAATGTTGTCCCAACTTAGTCATTCATGTTTTTTGGAAGCAATGATACGCTTTGGGTTTTTTGTCCTACACTTTTGTTTTTCAAAGTATACATTTATGCTTCAAAAGTTACACTTTTTCTAACAAAATTTATTTGATTAAATTGCTTTCTATTCATAACTTTTCATTTATTGTTTAAAACAAAACTGTGAATTAAACATGACCACTAAATATTTGAACTGCTGTACTAACTTTAGATTTTTGTCTTTAATAAAAATGGTTGAATCACCTTCAGCATTTACCTTTTCTTGAGAAATACAAACCCAAAGTTTTGAAAAAATGAAGATGTACATGAAATCTCCAGATCCATTCATCACAATTACACATCGCCACTGTCAATTTTTGGCCAGCTTGTTATTTATCCTCTGCTACAGATACAACATCATCTGCATACATCTGGCAGGTTACACTAATGAATGAGCTAAAAAGCAAAGGTCCCGTACACCGACCCTGTGGAACGCCATACATGTTTTCAACCATCCCCAGTTGCATATTCTGTACCTTAACACACTGCATCCTACATGGAACATGTACACGACTTATCCATATTTATGCACTTAAAGGAGATAAAATGGAACAGCTTAGTTAGTGATAATTGAGGATGCCATTCCATAAATCAATGAAGACAGCATCAACAGCAACACCTTAATCTAACATTGATTTTGTATTTTCTACTAAAAAGCAAATCACTGTTTCAGTAGAAGGATGTTTTCTAAAACCAAGCAGCACTCTCTTTTTCAAACGTTTAGTAATTTGCTTTGCAACCAGTTCAGCCTGAGTTAATTTGTAAAACCAAGTCTTTTGAGGTTTGTCTCCACTAGCTTTGCACATGTACAGGCACCTTCCTTCCAAAATAGCTCGAGCTCAGTTGGTGACAGAGAGCCTCTGTGAACAAATGTTTTCATGTCTTAAGATTCTCACTTGGCTTTAGGTCCTCGTTTCACATGCTTGCTGTGTCCCACACATGGCCTGTGGTAAACCATGAACAGGACTTCTTAAAAGGGCAGTATTATGTGAAGTTTGCTATTTTTGAGATTTACATAGATTGTGAACAAACATAAAGTGGCAGTAAATAAGCAATTTATCAACAGCTGTCGAAAAACAAATGGTAATGACCAAGAGTCCAAGATAGCTAATCAGCTAACTATTTGATAGTAACAGTTCGAATTAGCCAGCTATTTGGTAAAAGCTTAATTCACCCAAGAAAAACGTGTTACAATCAACAAATTTTCCTTTTGCTTACTTTCTTATTCTTTTTTGTCCTCCTCCACATCTTCGTCTTCTTCTATTTGGTCAATTCCCATAGATTTCCCCACTTAAAGTAGGGTTTCTAAGCTGGCCTGGCATTACAACCCAGGATCAATGGCAAGTAACCAAGGAGATTTTTCTATTTATTTATTTATTTGCTTTTTTGGCTTTTTTAGCAGAAAAAAAAGATGGTGCCATTTGAACTGGAGGTAGTTCAATAACACCGTTAGATTATGACAATGCAGGAAAAAAAAAATTTAATTACAAATTAAAACCACCACCAAGCTCTGATGCTGAGAGCAAGATATTCTCTTTCACACTCAACTGAATTTTAATCAAAACCAAAACACCTCTGAGACGTCTGTCTTTCTATATCAGACTCTGTAGTCATTCAATGCACAAACCGGAGATAAAGAAATCAAACTATTGAGACTCATCACATGCAGTTTTAAAAAGACTTAAAGACATTGCTTGATCCGAGTACCTCATCACTAAGAATATAACAGAGGCCTATTAAAACTGTTCAGTGGGTGATTCAAATCTGAATCATAAGGCTGACATAACAATAAGGACAAGGTATTTTTAACAGGGACTTCTTATGTAAAATTCACATTTTGTATGTTTTTGTACTTTGATTTGTGTTTCTACGGCTAATTAAAAAACAGAAATTCTTTAAAAAAAAAACACCCAGTCGTTTCTTGGCAATAAGTTAAATATTTTTTGGCGTCCAGAAAATGAGCCATTTCAAAAACCTCGGGAATGTCTCTCACCTAGCAACTCCAGTGAAACCCAGCATTTTACTTGGCAACCCAAGCAGTAAGTCCAACTACAAGTGTTGGACTTACAAGTGTTGTTGTTACAACTCTTGTAAAGAAAGATTTCCCCACTTGCTGCATTCTTACTGGTTGTGCAGGAGGCTCCACTTCTGCTTTTTGATGATGTGTGGTTGCATAATTGCGCATCTGTTTGCACCCATTCCACATGCGAGTGTAAATGTTGAGTTTTGGGACATGCCGACAGCAGCTTTGTCCATCTTCCAAATGGACTTAAGCATACAACCACGGTGGTTACAAAATGGCTTAAGGACAACTAAGTGTTTGACTAGGCCTTCACAGAGTCCTGATGTTAGTCCTATTGAGATCTGAAAAGGCCTGACTCGGTTCAACTGATTCTGTCAGGCAGAATGGGTCAGAACTCCAGCAAACTATTGTGATCTGATGGAAGGAAACCCATAAATGTTTGACACAAGTCATGAACTTCAAAGGCGATGCCAGCAAACACTGAAGAATCAAAGTAAACTTCTGATGTAGAAGACATAGACGGAAAATCTCTCGCACTATTGTGACATTTAGCAAATTGAAATAATTTTAGTAACTAAAAGTGACCTAAAATAAGACGTTGCTCTGAGTTCACTTCAGTGACGAAAACAAGTTGTGTCTTTTTACTTGGCGTATGTAAACTTCTGGTTTCAACTGTATAATATAATTGTTAGGATTGGGTCATCGAACCTTCATCTGTTCATAAACAGCACTGTAAACCGATAAAATGCCAGTTTCCTAAGATAATTGCCCAACTCATATTTTGCCAAAAGTATATATTTTTTTTGCCCAAAATATATTTCGGCTGTTACTTAAGCCATTTTCTTTAGGAAGGTGACAATAAGAAAATGAGAAGTCACAGGTGATAAATTTGTGACCAACTGCATTGAAAAGGAGACATGAAAACTCAGATCCACGACCGACTTTGTTGCAATTTTGTTACTTCAAACCATTTCTGTTTTTAATTTCCAACAAAAAGCAGAAGCAGCCTCTGGTTTCTGTGAGCTTCTATGACACAAACATGTATTAATGTTCCCAACATATCACCTTCACTCATAAATCTCCACTAACTGCCTGTCAAGCCCCGCATCATTTATTAAATCTTTCTTGTCACCTACAAATCCCTCATGCTCCGGGCCCCTGGTACTCGCCTGACCCGCTGCACCCAGACGCGCAGCTTCACGTTCAGCCATGCATCTTCTTTCTGTCCCTCAAACTAGCCATTATGGGTTTTCTTTTTCCCTTATCTCGTTCCAGCCTCGTTCCTTTTATTTCTGAGGAGCCGTCCTATTTAATCTCGCAACAATTGCAGTAGTTTTCGCATCTCTCGAATGTCATTAAGTTTGAATTCTCCCCCATTTACGAGCCGTTATAAATACCCCCCTCTTTGAGAGGGTGTTCAGTTTTATTGTTCACAATCAAGAAAAATACATTTTCCCTCTCGCAGCAGAGTCGCCGAGAGGCCGATAAGCACTGCGTGGAGCTCATTAAAGAATTATAATCAAAGGTCTTGTGAAAGAAAGTTTTTCTTGAAAAATCATTTTCCAGTTTTTTTCATGCTGTTAAAGAAAAAGAGGGGAAAAAAAACTATTCCATTAGTTTATTTAGATTTACGGTATAGCATTGAATTGATCTTTATTTTATTTCACTCAAAACATTGAATCTGAGATGAATTGTGGAGGCGGTTCATGTATTTTTAATGTTTGCGTCAGTAGCACCGTGTTAAAGATCAATCTGTTGATCAGTTTACTCATTCTTTATATGAGCTAATTGTCAGTGAAAAGCAGGTAAAAGGGTTAACAGAGGAGTGATGTAGCGATGACTTCCTGTAGGTGGAGTGTTGGACAGAGCAACAGCTTCTTAAAGGCCACCCATTACGCTTCGTTGAACAGGTTAGGATAGATCTATTGGTGATGCAGAACATGTTTTGACTCGTCACTTTTGATCCAAATAAGCTGCTGCTGGCCACGCCCCCCAACTCAGCGCTTACACTCGCACGTGAAAATGGCTGCAAACAGATGTGCAGTTATACAACCGTACATTTTTGAAAAGAAGAAGTGGAGCCTCCTGTACAACCAGCAAAGAATGCAGCTAGCTTTACAATTGTTAGGTTGTTGACCAGCAAGCGCTTGCTGCAGTTCCACAAGGTTGCCAGGTGACGGTCAGTGCCTGCTGATTTGTGACGTTCTAGACATTTTTGAAACGGCAAATTTTCCAGACACCAAAAACCGGCTGGGTGTTTTTTCTTTTTCTTTTTTTTTTTCTTTCGTGCTTCAGGTGTTTGTGGAAGCAGTAAAAACCCAAACTGAAGTACCAAAAACCTACAAAACACAAATTTTGTATATGTCACCTCTTTAGAGACGGAAGCCCCAATTTCAAGGTGTTAAAATACAAAGTAAAATTTATATTTGATATGTACATGTACAGCAATTTTATAACAACTTAAGCAGGGGCGGATCTGCTGGGGTGACAGCTGCCACCTCAAATGAGAGCCTTGCCACCCCTGTTGCCACCCAAGCTGGCGACTATGAATTCAATAAATAGTTATGGGAAATCGGACATTTATCAAACATTAATTTTCTCCTCTTTATTTTAAGTCGTATTTAATAGATATATCTGATTACAAATGATGGCGCTACGAATATTTTTGTGACATATTTCTGCTCGTCCTGCATTGAGATAAAATGGTTTTCTGTACATAACTCAATGAATCACATGGCGACTAATAGGCGCTGTCCAATACAGTAACATATATCAATTAGCAGGAGTATGAAAGACATAAAAATAATGAACTATACTATATTAAGAAATTATATTTAATCCACAGTGCTACACGAAGCTCATTTTGAAACAATGCAAGTTAAAAACAATATTTTGCAACAAATAAATCAAGTAAATTAAGTCCAATGTTAGGTCTGTGGAAGCCAAACGTGACAATGAGACGTTTTATATATATATATATATATATATATATATATATATATATATATATATATATATATATATATATATATATATATATATATATATGCCAGTATGTATATATACTGGCAGCATATGCCAGTATATATACAGTATACAGTATACATGCCAGTATATATACCAGTATATATACATACTGACATATGCTGCCACCCCTTAAAAAATCCCTGTCACCCTCTTGCCACCCCATCAATATTTTTCTAGATCAGCCCCTGAACCTAAGGTAACGTAGTTACTTAATCGTGCTATAAAATGATTCCATGTGGCTGGAAAACACGATACTGCTCCTAAAACTCAGAGCAGAGTTGTTTCTGGCAGTAAATGAGAACAGTTAGGTTTGTAAAGTTGAGCTGTAGCTGTCTCTCCTTTCTGCAACACCTCCAACTGAAGCCATTTTCCTCAGCCATCTGTGTATTTCTGTGCTTCCTGCTGTAAGGAGATTCATTCCCGTGCGAGATAACAGTGCATTTACATCTATTTCCCGGCTTTTCCGTCCACTCAAGATGCATTAAGTGAGTCATGCTCTAAATGGGTTTCAGATGTTCTCGCCAGCTCTCATGCTGCTGCCGCTCTTTCCGTACATATGAAGAGTCTCATGCTCCGGTTTGTATTTTTTTTGCACATCTTGCAATTGTACGACTTCTGGTGATTGGCTGACAGGCTTTGGCAGTAAGGTATAACGTAAAAAAAAAAAAAAAGTTCTCCCCTTGCAGAAATAAGTCTTTTCACCCAACAGCCCAGCCACCAGGGACGCTCCATGGACTCTACATTTGTTCTGTTTCCTGCACTGATGGCAGCCGCATGAAAGGTGAACGCGTTGCGCTCGTGACAATTGCAGAACGTGGCAGATAGGAGTAGGGGCTGCTCCCAACGTGAACTCTGAGCATTGGTTTTGAACGTGGCAGCCAACCCGTCGCCTGAAAAGAATCACCGACTGTCGGTTTGTACTTGACAGCGTCTCCAGATGGCGGCAGACAAGGGGGCATGGCCGCCTGACCGCATCATTCTGTCTGGTTCTCACCGAGACGATGATGGAGGGAGGGCTTGGGTCTGTAGCGACAGATTGCCAGAGGGAGCAGTGGTCTAAATAAAGCAAAAAAAAAAAATTATATGTATATGGATAAAAAACCCAAACCCATACTTGTGACAAACATTGAACAGCTCTGGTGATTACTGTCGTAAGAACCGCTGTTCACTTTAAAAGATGTGTGAATACAGCTTGACCTTGGTCAAGGTTTCAGTAACATAAGTCCAGCGAATGACGATGTTAACTTTAACAGACTAAATTAAGTGTATTTAATTTTCAATCGAGCCGGACTGCTCGACGTGTGTCGAGGTCCGTCACGATAACAAATTTTGCTGGATGATAAATTGGCCACAGACGTTATTACGATAAATGATAATATTGTTGTTTGGGACTGTTTCCCAGTAATATAATGGTAATGGCTTAACATTAATTCAAGAACGGATTCTCCAAGATCAATAAACTTTGAATTCTAATGAACATTTAAACACTGGAACTGGAAGACATTTTAAATATTCAAAATAAAATCTCACTGCTTTCTGCATTTTCTGACACAGTTTGAGTAGAGAAACAAATAAAAAGCAGGAGCCCGGAACTGTTTCAATCAATAAACTTTCTTTTTAGATAAGTAGTTCGACATTTTAAAAAAAAAATTGCCTTCAGAAAGCTTTGGGATTTATTTACATATATATAAAAAATTTGAATTTGGATGCAGTTTAAGTGATTACAACATACTCAGATTTATTAAGTTACGGTCAATAAAATGGCACAAGTTAATGTTACTCAATTAGTTAATTTAATGAAAACTAAAAAAAACTTTTAAACCAACAAATTTGCATATATTTGTTTTAAATAAGGAGAACTAATTTGGTTTTTCTGTATAACTCAGAAGCTGAGTGAATATGCTGCACAGTCAAAGCCCATCAGTGTGTCTGTTAATTCTGCATCAGGCTGGTGGCAGGAAATTGTTCTTCTTCATCTCCTAATTTGTATTTTCTTATATTTCAGCTCCAGGACAGCAAATCTGATGCATTGCTGCTCACTTTGTGGTCATTTTTAAGACATTGCTCTACTGCTGCGAAGTACCGTAAGGCTGCACATGTGAAAAGACAAGCTTTTTTCAACAAAAAAAAAAAAAAAATTACAGGGTAAAAGCATGTGCAGAGCCCCTGGAGCTACTCTTTCAAGCAAGTAGGTTCTTTAAAGGTCTCTACCTTTGGAAAAGAAGTCCTTCTAGTGCTCCCATGAAAGCTTTTCTTTCTATTTTTGGGTTTGTTCGTTGCTTTTAATGCTTAGTGTAAAATGTACTTTATTTAAAAAAAAAAAAAAAGAAAAAGAAAAAACAAAGCCCCCGATACAGCAGATTTACAAGAATAAGTTCATGGATGGTGCCAGCGTACTGCTTTTAAAAAGGCATTTGAACTGTTCTTTTTGCTGGATGGAATGATTGTATAATCTAAGTTCTTCTTATCTAATCCACACAGACTCAAATTATGTTTCATAGAAAGTTTCCCCATTAATATTCGAGTAAATGTCCTTAAACAAGTTGAAGAGAAGTTTTCTGTTTAGCAAAGTCTTGGAACACTGGCTGAACATTTGACTTTTCATCCTACCAGAACTGTCCAAATCAATTTAAATGATTCAGTTTACTGGCACACACTCCCCTTTTAGACAGTTCATAACTGTTTGAGGGTTGGGACTAGTACAGCAATGCAATGTTTTCTGCTTTATTTATCCCAAACTCCATTTTGTTTGCAATACACAGCTGTGTCCAAGTGTTAACTACTATCTCTGAATCTAAACCTCAAAGGTCGTCTTCCTTTCCTCATTGTTCTATCAGTGATGCTCCCACCATTATGCTTGACAGTTCACACAGCCAACAGTCAACTTGACTCCTCCAAGCAAATGTCTCAAAGTCAAAAACCTCAGTCTTTGTCTCGTCTGATGTACTTTTCTCCAAAAGGTGTTTTTAGCTTTTCAAAGTAGGCAGCTCCAGATTTGAGTCGGGCTTGAAGGCGTCAGCACTGCTGCCTCACACCAACGAGTCCCTCTGTTTGCTCTGGGTGACCCAACTTCTTCCCACTATTCACACAGACTAACATGAGGTTAAGTAGGCAACTTTATATTGACGTTACATGTGAGGGTTTCAGTGCTTAGTTGTCTTGTGTTGCCCTGTGGCAGAGGCTGCCAAGTACACACTTGGCAGCCTCTGCCAAGTGTCATTGGTCACCAGTTATGCGCCAGCCCTGCGACCAAGCAAGGATAGAGCGGATATAAAGATGGATGGGTGGGGCAGATTATGAAGCAAAGACGTTTTTCATGGTTGGCACCCTCTGGTAGTCCAGCACCATCTAGTTTTAGATGAGCTTATATATATATATATATATATATATATATATATATATATATATATATATATATATATATATATATATATATAGGTGTCCTGGATTGTTTCTGATCATTCCAACCGATTTTCTGTCCCCTGAGGATGACTGCTAACCTCAGATAGTTGAGACTTGGACACATTTTTTTCCATGCTCTGATGGAGTCAGGGTCTCAGAACATTGTACCTACTGTCAAGCATGGTGGTGTTAGTCCCTCTTCCAACTTTCATCTCGCTTCATGTCAGGAAAAAGTAATTAATCTGAATTAGGTCTATCAATTGAGTAACAAAGGATGGTCATACAATTATGACTGTCAGCACCGATGGCAACAAAAAGCTAAAAAGACTCGTATCCAAACATTAACACATGATTAATTTAAAAAGTGAAATTTGTTAATATTACATATTGCAGATTAATCGCCTGTTTTGACCTAGAAGCCTCCGTCTTAGTTCACAGCAGCGCATTACGTTGTCTTGTACTGCGGTCAACAATGCCGAGCTGCAAACTCAAGTGATAAGACAAGCGAGGTGAGTCAGGCGGTTCGCTGAACACTAAATTTAGATTTTAAAAAACACAGCAATAGACGTTGGGATGAATCCAAGGTGCTATGTACATATTGCAACGATGAATTATCCTTCCACCAAAGCACAACTTGTTCACGGTTAGCACTTCTAAATTAACATCTGTAACAAAATTACTCCTTTTAAACCGTCCTGAATAAGAAAACTTGGTAAACAGACATTTTTATATGCAAGTTTTTTGAAATTATGTCAAGTTTACAAAGCTGAACATAGTGATTAACCGTGATTAATCACAGCGCTAGAGTGTAATTAGTCTGGCTAAACTTTTCAATCGATTGACGGCACTGGTATGTATATAATTTGCGGTCTGCATAGAACGAAAGAAATTCACAATAGCAAACTTGTGCTCCTAGTTCTACTTTACTGTTGAAGCTTTGAACACTGCAGATTTGTGAAAGCACTAATCTAAGTGTCTGTGACAGACAGGCAAAGTAATAGGACCAAAAAAAAAAAGGAGAGTGCTCCAGCTGAAGGGAAAGGGGAGCCATCTGGTGAAACGTGGTCTGGAAGGAGCTCAACCAATCAAGACCTTGCCCTCAGCTGCTGAGGCAGAGCGTACGCCGAGACTTTAACACGGACACAGATCGGTCCGTCAGCCTGAAGGTGAGCATTACACAATACACAAAGTGACAAGATGGAAAGTGACACGGAAAACAGATGTCGCCAGCAATGCAGAGAGACGCAGCGGGTGAAGATCAATCGCGTCTTCTACGCTTTCATCACTGTTTTTTTTTCTTCAGGAAAGGAAACATGTATGGGCTTCTCTCTCTCTCTCTCTCTCTCTCTCTCTCTCTCTCACACAGCCCCCAGAGATTTATTTGTAAATGTCACACTTGTCAAAACGTCGACGGCTCCGTCTCCCGTGGATGCCGCATTATATGCGCTGGCAGATGCAAATTAGGAAATAACCCCACTGCTTCAGTTTGGTTCTCTATGATTTTCTTGGTCATCTGCAAACAAACTAATCCTAAAATTGAAATCTTCAACACAGTGTCCATTTCGAATCGAGAACACACACGAACCGGCGTTTGGATTTAAAAAACACACACACACGCACACCCCTACACACACACACACACACACACACACACAGATGTTACAAGAGCCGCTGTGCTGTGTGTAAGCAGACAGGCAATATCCAGCCACTTATAAAGCACATTTCGTTTTGTCTCTCATTAAAAATATTTGCCTGGATGAAACCAATCTGTCTTTAACCGACTGTGACCGAGTCATCTGTCCTAGGAATTAGTTTTTTGGGGGTTTTTTTTGTAAATCCCAACAGAGAATACTTTTTTTTAAGACAACACAGTGCAGACATACAGCTCTTAGAATTGTCTTTCCTCTCAGTGGCCACAGGAAAAGCTGCTGTGACCTGTTTGTCCATGACAACCATCACCATGTTTTACCCCCAAAACAGCAGCTTTCTAATTCAGGCCGGTATCAAGGTAGCAAACGCTTGAGCGGTGAAATAAAATATTCATCAAAAAGTGGAAGTAAAAATAACATTAAAGCAGTAAATAATTCTTCAATAACAATATGTTTGCATTCTGGCACTTTTTAAAACTGTTAAATTATGGTTACCTCAACCAATGAGTCACATGTCCTGACATGTCAGAGAGAGGACATGTTCTACAGACACATTTTCCAGAAGTTTTCTCGACATAACGACTTAATTTTCCATTGATTTTCTCGAGATAAGTTAAAAACGAGAAAAACTTTGTTTTCCCGAAATAAAAGTTTCCAATGGTTTTCTTGAGATGAGTTAATTTCCCAGTGGTTTTTCTATATAAGGAGTTAATTTGTCAATGATTTTCTAAAGATAAGTTAATCTTCTGAGGGTTTTCTCGATAAGTTAATCTCAAGAAAACAAACTGTTTTCTCGACATAAGTTAATTGGGAAATTAACTTATGTCGAGAAAACAGTTTTCTTGGTTTTCTTGAGATAATGAGTTAATCTCAAAACAAACTTTGTTTTCTTGAGATTAGCTCATTATCTCGATGTCTTTGCGCCTGCCACAACAGGATGCATTTGAAAGATGAAATCAGGTTTAACACACACACTCACACACGCCAATCATCTCGTTATCTCGAGAAAACCATCAGGAAACATGGTTTCTGCTTATAATTTTCATCATGTTAACATAAAACAACAAGATTTAATGCGTTTTTTTTATTTTTTTATTATTATTTATAGACGGTCAAGACTGTTAATATCAGGCACATAGAGAAAATTCGCGTTTTTTGGCAGGCAAATTTCTTCTTAAGAACTATAACATAAGAACACCATTAAAAATATATTTTTATAGCTTTTACTTTCATGAGCGATCATTAAGTTATCAAAATTAGAAACCGCGTCATACCACTGTCAGAGAGCCACTGCTGTAGAACAGCTTTACTGAATGGACTCAACTTATACTGTGCTTTTCTTGTCAGGCTGACCACTCAGTGATTTACAGTATGATCTCATCCACCCAGTCGCTCTCATAAATTCATACGCTGAAATGGAGACTGGTAGGTGAATTTTGGTTTGGGGGCAGAAGGGCTTGAGTCAAATCTTCAACCATGAGATAGAAAGACAAACTGCTCTTCTGACAGAATGATTTAAAGCAGGATCGCATATCAAACTAAATTATAACATAAAATAACATAAAACATATATTTATATTGGAAAATATAAAATAAATAATTCTAGCATGTAGAATGGTAGCAGCTTGGGTAACAATAAAAGCAACCTCAAAGTTTAAAGTCTAGAGAACATAGGTTCTTAGCGTAACTCTGAAATTTCGGGTTATTTGAGTTTGTTTTTTTTGTCATTGTTCTCTTTCACTATTAGAGCCAAAATAAACCGGAGCCAAGTCTCGACAAGTCAACAAAAGGTTTTCAGTGGAAACGTGGCTCCTCAGTTGTTCATGTTTTGTGGTGGCTCGTCAGACCTGCTGTTCTCTAGTGAGTCGTTCCCTAGACGCATTAAGAGTGTCAAAACGGTGGACGAAGGTGAAGTTGCTGAGAAAAGTAACTTCAGTCAGAAGTATGTGGATATTTTCCACGTGGTCTTAGTGAAATGAAAAAAACATAGTCAGGCAGATAAGCAGTTCTGACGGATTTAACTGAGCAGTGCATCGTAGGGGTCAGCTGCACTGCCTTGAGTCTTTTACCTTCACCGAACTGAAGAAAAGAAAGTCGAGAGAAGAAGCACCAAAAGGAATTGGAAATGTTTCCATCTTGCTGCAGCACTCAAAGTCTGAAATCTTGCTATCAAACAATCCCCTTTGATGCCAAATATGTACAGGGCTTTGTGAGCAGCAGGGGGCCAGACACTCGGGATGATTCAGAGTGTGAGGGCGTTGGAGATCAGCCTTCAGCCTTTATCCCCAGCTTTGACAGACAACACTTCCAACGGATTCGTAAGTCGCCTGATCTGGAACGGGCCGAACTACGGCACTAACCATCGTGAGCCGCGGCTTTTTGAGTTCTGTAGCTGCTGGCTCTAAATATTTCTCTTGTTCAGTTGATTCAGTCTTTATTATTCTAGTTTCGATCTTTAGTTCCATCAGTTTCAAGTGTCCAGATTCCCAGTTAACATTTCTCACATTTTTCATAGTGTAGAACTGGTTCTTATGTGTCTCTGTTGCATTTATTTTTCTGCGCTCCTTCGTCAGGTTGGTCCCTCCAGAGTGGGTTCAGTTGGTTTTGTGTCTGTGTGAGCTCGTTACCTATTGGCCCACTTTGGATCAAGTAGATTTACTGTCCTGCGGTGCCTTTTATTTTTTTCTACTTTATGCAAACCAGCTGCGTGTTTCTGCATTGGTAAGCTCTTGGCACAATAATGTTTTAAACTATGATTTAAACAAAATGTAAAAAAAATGAAATAAAAAATAATAAAAGAGATTTTGCTGTTGCAAACTTTCCATCCTACTTTATAGATGCTCCATAATTGAACAGATGTTGTTCAGTGGCTTTTAATGGTTTTATGTGCATCTGCAAAGAAAATGTCAGTTTTTTTCCCTTCTGACACATTCCAACACTACCAAGAACACGTGGGACTCAACTGTCTTTTTATACGGGAGATCTTTGAAGAAATTATATTTTTCTTTCTTTCTTTATTTTTTTAATCATTTTAAAAAACAAACCAAAGCTTTATAAAATAAAAACCTCTACGGGACGCTGTGATTGGCCAAAGAAAAGCACCGGGATCAGAGAAAAGGGTATGAGCCATTTCATAAAATCCATTCATAATGGATACAAGATATTACATACGAGATAAATTACAAATTGTGTAACTTAATGTCTATTTATGAGACATATTTAAATTTGGGAGCTCCAAATTAAATTATGTTAGGTAAAAGTAAAAAAAATAATATTTCTTTCTACCTTGTTGATGTGACGCATGGTGCTTCATGTCAACAGTCTCACATATGAACAAAAGGTATTTTGCACAGCAGATTTGAATTGTTTTTTACATGATATAGCCATAGTTCTACCTTCCGTGTTCAAAGATTTGGAGAATAAAGTGAAGAAATGGGCTCTGATTACCTACACGGGCACATTTAGCTGCTTCGTTAACTCCATTGTAACGGACAAAAAAAGAAAACTCTGAATAACTTTAAAAGGTTCTGAAGCGCTGCAGATGAATGAGCTGATATTTGTGGAACATAAAATCACATCCCAGTCAAGTCTTACTACTTTGCGGTAAAAGTTCAACCCATGATTGACTGAAGAAAAAAAACAATTCTTCAGATACAAACTTATCTAGTCCAGCTATAAAACTACATCGCACTAGGTTGAGAGTGAAGTTCCAATATTGTTTGTTAAATTTGTTCAATGTAACAGTAATTTTAATATTGTAGACAAAATAACATAATCTTTAATTCAACATGGAAAGAAGTTAACTCTTTCTGAACGTTTATTAAGTGTAACATTTGCTCTGTTAGCAAAACAAATATGCATTCACGTTCAAAGAAAATCTAAAAAGATGATCAGCTCTTAATTTTGAATTTATAAATAAATCAAAATGCTTTTGATTTGATCTATTTAATCACTTTAACACCAGTTGATCCATGTGTTCATATCGTCTACTTTTCTTTCCTTTGCTTTGAGTCCAAATCTTAAAGGGGCAGATGTAAGTAGTTTCCATTTTATAGTACAATCAAGGATGCATGTTAACTTCAGCTGTTATGACAATGCATACTACTTTAAAGAAATTTGACTTTGAAATTGAACGCCTTGAAACTGGGCCTCTTGTGTCTCTTTAAGAAGCTCCTACTCTGTCTGAAGCTCCGCCTTCATCACAGCATGGCTCCTCTATTGACTCTTTATTGACGTTTTTACAAACGTTTCACTGAGAAGTAGCTCATATCATGATGCACCAGGTGTTTGCTAATTGGTGCTGGCTAGTCTGAAGGAGCTGAATAGGGGATTCACAGAAGAGGGCTGCTCTTAATAGAAATGAAATAATTTCTCTAAACAAGCAGGGAAGAATCAAGACAACATCCAGGTATGTCGTCAGTGAGGGAATAACAACATAGCATGATGTAAAGCTCAAAAAAGTTGATTCCACGTAATGCTCCCAACTTCAATGATTTTTCGGAAGCGTTGTTCTAAGTGTCATGAAATATGTTCCAATGACTAATATAAACTACATAATGAAAGAGGGAACAGGAAGTGATGAAGCAGCCGTCTTAACAGCAATGACAACTTCCTGTTGTCTTCTTCAGCGTTTCCGCCAGTAGTGACGTTTGGTTGTTGATCATGTGGCTCGTGTGATGGAAACAAAGTGTTCCCATTCCAGTGGAACAAAATACATCTATTTACATGTGGCTGAAAAACCACCTTGTCCCAGGGCCCGGTGTTGGTATTACAAAACGTGAGCTTTTTCAAACTTGCCGTGTTTCCACGAAGCAAATTTATTTTCGGAATTTTAGTTTGCGCAACTCTACAGTTAGTGGAAACACAGCTTTCATCACCTCCAAATTCTTCTTAACTACCTCAACTCCAAGTTATTTAAAAGGTTTTCTCAGCAACAAGAAGACAGAGGGGTTCTAAGGACACTGCTGTGGAGACCCAGCTCCAGTACAATAAAAGTTCTTAATCGACCAAAAACTCCTTGATTTCTGTAAGGATTTCCTCCATCATCTGGATCTGAAAACTTAACTCTAGTGCTGTTGCTATGACTATATCGGAGGAAAGCCAAGTTAATTTTGTTTCTGAAGTTACCCAAAGTCGCCTGATACATCATTCAGTCAGAGAGACAAATGTGCAGTCATTATAATGAAGCTAGTGCTAACATAAAGAAAATTTCTATAAGCAGCCTACGCTCTGTAAATGTCATTGGCTTATAAATCAAGCTCAACCTTTCACAGTAAAATATGAGCAGGTGGAACATCCCATTCAGAGCTGCAGTTTGTAGCTTGGAATAAAGATTTTTTTTATTGGACTCAAGACGTGACCGTCAAGTTTAAGTCAAAACTAAAGTTTTTGGGGTTTTTTGCAACTGGATCCGAGTCTAAAAGTTTACCTACCATCATACTTGGTGCTACATTTTTGTTTTTTCTTCTCTCAGGACCGTTTCAGCGGCGCCACAATGCGAGTCAAAGACTTTCCTCTGTAAGCACGAAAGAAGCAAATACCCAGTTTTCACTGCTTGCTTCACATTTTGATTCATCTGCTAAATTTCTCTTGGCTTCTTGTTTGTAGCGGATCGGAAACCGAACCACCAATTGGAAGAAGAACCCAGCTTCACTTTGGGTGGATGTTTGACACACCTTAAGTTTAGTTTTGTCCTTTTTAAATGGAGCAACTTGGAACACCACTGAAGTTGCCCAGGTACTTTTTTGTAAGAGTTTAATTATCATAACAGACAAAAAAATAAAATAAATAAATGTAGAAACCTGATCAATAAAACTAGCTATACATACAAATAGGTATTGGGCATATACTTGGCAAAATAAATAAATAAAATTACCATAACAAAATAATAAAATTATAAAAATAAAGTCATAATATTATGAGAATAAAGTTCTTCTAATTTTATTTCTTTTTTTCTTGGCGTGGCCTTAATATTCTGTCGTAAATATATGATTAGCTAAAACAAATTTTACAGCTATTTCACTAAATATTGCATCCAGAATCAACTCTATAGAAACGGGGGGGAGAGGAGGATGTACTAATTTACCAACAATAGTTTTCAATTGTATGCAAAAAGCTTCAATTAAACTTTCTGTGTGAATACCAAAATAATTAACACCCTCTGCGTTTTAATATAGCACCATTCCTGTGTGGACAACAACCATTTGCAAGACATGGCACAAAATATTGCGACCAAATTTTATAATTTATAATGAGCACATTGATGAAACGTCATGATTCACAGCTAAAATAAAACAGCCGGCCACATATCGGATAGTTGGTAGTTTGTTCAAACAGCTTGTTCACATCCAAGACCCATAAATTAACTGTCAACCAAAATCTGCAGTCTGTTTATACCGTAGTCCCAGCCGGCATGTCATCACCAGTGTTTCTGGTGATTCTCTCACATAGCCACTGTGAGCTAATAAAACCGATCCCACCAGCTCCAGTGACGAGCCACACAAGTAGCAGCCAAGCATTTGCATTACGAGTTTATTAGCTTGGCTCTTTAGTTTGCCCAGTGTAACCCGCAGTCAGTCTCTCTGACAGATTGGGAAGAGGAGTTGATCCAATTTTTCTTCATTTTATCCTCCAGTAATTTAAAGAAACGGCCTGAGTTCTTTCCTGCATTGAAAAAAACACAGCTCTTGTTAAACGGGCAAAAAAAAGTGTGGCATTAGCAAAACTCGGTGTCAGACCAAGCTGGAATATCTAGCTGTGTAGTTTGGAGCTAATGCATTCTAACATGATGAGGCTGCTCGCACCAAGGCAATCCACTGTATTAAAGGGCCTTGGAATGAATATTTAACAGTATATTTCCCTTCGCATATTGTCAGAGAAATCACTAAAACTTCTTTTTAAAAATATATTTAACAGACACTGTAGCTGGTCCTGATGTACTTCTTTGTGTGTCATTGTGTGACTACAAAATGCATTTAGAGCCCTTGTAAAAAAATAATTTCACATCCTTTTGAATTTTTTTTCCCCATCATGTTAAAACCTAACCATTGTGTTGTGATAAAATGCATTTGCGTTCAGCCGCAGCGACATCCACTAAGATGCATTAACAGCTGCAAGTCTTTTTGAGGTTCGTCTCCACCAGCTTCGCACATTTGAAGTCTTACTTATACCCATTCTGCTTTGAGTCAGATTGAATGGAGAGCGTTCGCTAACGTCAGTTATTTGACTCCTGCCGCATATTCTCAATTTGACATACGTTTGCGCTTTGGCTGGGCCATTTAGACACATAAACTGGTTTTGATCAAAGCCATTCCGCTGCTTTTGCTGTGCGTTGCGGGTGCTGAACCATCGTCTCCATATCGAGTCCTTTCCGGCCACAAACGGAGTTAGCCAGGAATTTTCTCGGTGTCAGAATAATACCAAAATATCCGTTAGTGTTGAACGTACATTTTTTTTGCCGATAGGCCAACTCCTTTAGCACAACGCGACATTAGTCTTTTCCAGTGTTCAATCGTATTTTAAAGCACTGGGCCAAGAGGAGCAGCTTTTTTGTCACTGGCTGCGTTTCCATCTTTGTCAATATTCTGCTCATGTCGAAAAAAACACAATTTCATAATTGCGGTGTTTGCACTTAAAAAAATTTTTTATTGAAATCACGAGTGAATAAGATTGTTTATAAGTCATTAAAAATCTCAATAGTGATGGACGTAAACATTAACATGAGATATTCAAAAGCCATGGTGCCAGCGTTCATCATCCATCAGCAGATGAGGCTTCAGTGTTTTATTCAGCTGTTGGATCCAGGAGCCACGTTTATTTAGGAGCAGCAATTTTGGGTAAATTGTGGTCTGCGGTTTTACAGAAGTGCTATAGATTCAACACGACACACAATGTTTTAAGAACTGTGGGAAGTTGTGAGAGCTCTGATGGAGCCAGAAAAAAACAAAAACAAACCATCATCCACCTCCTACTTCAACTACTTTAAAAAAAAATTTAATGAAGCAAAATTATCTTCGTAATCTCAGTTTGGGTAACGGTACAGTTAACGGAACCACGCCTGCCGTTTGTGGATTTCATTTGCGCGTCATATTTCCGGGCGTACCAGAAACACTTGGCTACGAAGGTTCCAGATCGGAACTTTTGTATGAAGGAAGAAAAAAAAAAGTGATTTAAGTTCATTAAAGTTTGTACCGCGATAAAGTCTATGTAATTAATCAAAATTAACCCAATAATACAAACGATTACCGCATTTTTCATACATTTATTTTAAAAAAATACAACAGTTTCAAAGTCACGCACTACCTTTGAGTCGCATAAGATCCCAAATAAAAAGCCTGAAAGTTTGTGGCTGTGACACGACACATGTGGAAAGTTCAAAAACGATCAGACTTCTTGGCGAGGAGCTCTAAATGTGCAAATGAAACTTAATCACGGTGTTTTTGTTGCCATGACGCGCTCTGACAGCAACTTCGTGTTGCAAGCAAGATGATATGCGCGAGATTTCGCTGCCTGAGAAACTGACAGATATCAATGTCAACGTGTTAAATTAGCACAAAGAAAAAAGGCAGCGTTGCCTTTCAACTCCACGGTGTCATTTATCACCCCTGAGTGGCTTCACCTGACACCATGTCAACATGTTCTAATGCTGTAACTCTGTGAAGCGACAGGGTAAAAAAAAAAAAACACGACAAGAGACCTTGTTTTTACGTCTCTGTCTATCCATCAAAGCTTCTGCAACCCTGATCCACTCAGCGGAGCGCACGCGCCAGATTACAGGTTTCTCGAAGAAAAGAAAACTACCCTTCACCTCACTTGACCACGAAAATGTGTCCTCCGAATTGAAAATAATTATCCCAACACACGCGCCCTCCGCTGTCCGCAATTTGCCACGCGCTCTGAATTTAAATTTCCTGTTTCTGTTGCATGAAAATGGCAGCTTGATGCGATTGATGATGAGTGCCGGGGTTTAACGTGGGCAGTGGCCTGGTTTAATTTTAGCGTGTGACTGATGGCCAATGTCATTTATTCAGCAGGCATCACAACTATCGGGGGAAAAAAAAAAAAAAAAGTGGGTCAGAAGAAGAACTTATAATGGAGGGTTGCATCAGGACATTTTTAAGTTTGAGGGTTTTAAAATTTCTCTTTTTTTTTTTTGGCTGACTGCTTCGTGACGGCGCTCAAGTTAATGCGGGCGCAGTAACTTAATTAAGGTTATACGGGGGGAGGGGGAGGGTTTTACCTCCAGGTCTGAGAAGTTAACACCTAATCCTGCAGCGGAGGAATACCTGATGAGGAGGACATGTTTATATGGATGAGGGCCGCTGCCACATTTTATATCGCCGTGAAGCGCCGCAGCAGATGGTAATGAAATTCACACACCTAGATCTTAATGTTTCTACCGGACGAATCCACGTGCGATCCCGTTCGCGCCGGATATTTTCCCTGACCACGCTCAAAAAAAAAAAAAAAAAAAAAAAAAAAAAAAATGGTGGGAAATTTACTGATGATCTAAAAGCATCCGCTACTCTTCTGTTGATTTTTTTTTTTTAATTACACCCTGGCAGTATTGAAGTAGTAAAACAGCAATACAAACGTGTCAAATATGCAAACTAACTTTCAAGATAATGACCACATTTACATGCACACAATAAAGCATACCACTTGGCGAGGGTTGTAGGTTGTAGGGTGGGGGGAGGGGGGGACTGGTTAAGGTAACAAATCAAATATTGTATTTATATGCACAGCTGTATCCTCATTACTGTCAAACTCCTCATGCCTGAGCCATATTTCCTCCCCCTAACTAAGAGTGGGAATTTTTTTCTCCCCGTGAAATATGGCTCCATAGCTTGAAGAAATTTGGTCCGAACATTCCCACCGACAGCAACAGATCCTGCAGCAGCACATGCTGCTCCCAGAGCGACCGCAAGCACAGCAGGTACGGAGAATTTGTTTAATCAGATCACTGCTAAACTGAAAACACAGGTTTACTCGAAAAAAAACCCTATCAGTTTTATCCTCAACGGGAGGCCAGATTGGATTGTTGAAAAAAAAAACCAGACACACACACACACGCACACACACACAATGGATAAATTACAAAGAGGAAAAACACCAGAGAATAAGAACGTAACAGTACTTAAGAGTTACTATCTATCACAGTTTTATGGACCATTATTATGGAATTGATCAGATTTTCTGCTGCATAACAGCTGAGACGGATATTTACAGATGAGGTTTAAAAAGAAGAAGCGGTATACACAACATTTTTATCTTTCATTTTTGTCTGATATTAAATCAGACAAACTAAATCAACTTTTGTGTTTTAAGTCTGAAAGATTATTTCGATTTGTTAATGTTTGAATAAAGTACGATTAAGGCCATTGTAGATCGGAAGAAAAGACGAGCAGATTTTTATTTAGTATTGTTTCAAATTGACTTTTTTTTAATCTTTACATCATGTTATAATATTATTCCCTCATCCAAAACATACCTGGAGTTTAGCGTTGATTCTTTCATGTATGTTTTAGAAATCCTTGAATCTCCCGTGGCAACCATTCAGCTGACCAAAACATCTGGGTGGTCTCAGCTCCGTCTTTGAGGTGCAGCTCTCCCTCAGAGCTTCAGAGGTTCTGCCTCACAGAGCAAACTTGAATCTCACACTCAGCTCCTTCAGACTAGCCTGCAGCAATTAGCAGCAAACACCTTGATGGAACTTCGCATCTGCTGAGCTCGTTATAGGAGCTACTTCTCAGTGAAACGCTGGTACAAATGTTGTTAAGGGGTTAATAAAGTAGCAATATTGTGATGACATCTAGAAGGATGCATTATTTTGTAAATAATGATACTTCAATGCAAAGTTGGCACTTTTAATTTATTTTTAAAGCAACTTTTAGTGCAACTTTGCATTAAAAGTGTCATTATTTACTGAATGACACTTCATGATAACAGTCATAAACATTCATAAAGACTCCTTCGTGTTCCTAACGGGTGTTATGTCATGTTTATGACGATGTCATGTCAGTCTTATGCATAACCCGTCAAATAAAGTGTCACCGCTTTATTTGGTGTGAGAAGTTGAGCGTTCTTGGGAGCCCCCTGCTGGTCTGGAGGTCACAGCACACGGCTCGCTGTGTTTATGCCTTGGTCTGGCCCTCTTTACGAAATATATCACCAGGGTGGCATTTTATGTAAGGAGTCATAACTCAAAAATTTTAGTCAGAAACAGTAACTATGTATTTCTGTCTAATATTTATATATTAAGCCCAAACTGTGGCAGCAAAGTGGAAATGTGAAAGTATGTGCATCATGTATTTCTGGAATCTCTTGGATTTAAGTCCGCAGGCTGATGATGTCTTCCATCAACTCCTGCTTCCTTCCAGTTTTTTCTTTTTCTTTTTTTTTTTTTTTTTAGGCCAAGTCTAGAGTGTTCAAATCATAACGTATTGAACATCAAAGGGAAATGTAATGAGATGTATGGAGATGTGATTTTTTTTTGCCTCCGTCGCACACTGAGACGTAAAAATCCGTGTCAATTGGGAATATTTTTGGAGCTTTCTTTGTGAAATCTTCTCCCTTCTCCAGTTAAAACGAACGCCGAACTTATTTCATGTTACGTTATGAGATCTGCCTGATAACGGAACGACATCAGCATTCGCCAATCAAAGTTCAATCTAAACGAGCGGTGACGCGTTTTATGAAGCGAGTTTTTACGGAGCGGGGAGCCAGCAAATGGCATTTACAGCCTCATCAGAATTTCAGCAGCAGACTCAGACTTTTGCTCTCTGAAAACAGACCGGGCTACCTTAAGCACTTGCGAGTGTGGGATTTTTGACCGAGAGCTGTGCGGCAAATTCAATCAATTGCAACCTGTGGAGAGAGAGACATTACATGTCCTCCCTCTCTGTCTGCGAGAAGGGAAGTTAAACCGTGTTGAGAGAGAAATCCTGCAAGAATAAGAGAGCAAGAACACTGTCGCTTAGATGTCTGTGTTACTGAAAATAGGCAAATGGAAGAGTTCTTTCAAATAAAGAGCTCGGTGCCGTGAAACCACAGGACATGAAAAGATACGTTAAAGATTGAAAAAAAAAAAAAACAATCACTTGCTAAAGTCGAGGATGAAAAGGTGGAGGAACGAGAGAGCTGCACATCAACGGCACAGCTGCTACGTTTCAGTCCAAATGTCACACATACTTTAAATGAACTTTTAAAATGTTTCCAAAAAAAAAAAAGAAAAAGTGAATTAGGCGTGTTTTCAGTTAATATTTCTGAAACAAATCAGTCAGGTTACACGAGGTGTACTTTTGTTGGCGTTGTGCGTGACTGTGATAAACAGGAAGTAGAATTTGCAAACCAGCACAGGCCACACGTCTCGGGGAAAGTTTAATGAGTTGTAATTGTTAAGTCGTCTAGCATTGGCTATGATTCTCAAAGCATCACCAAAAGAGCACCACACCCACAATGAAACACAGCTGTGACAGAATTGGGATCTTGGATTTATTTCTTGTTTTTCAGATGGAAATGAATTGTTGTTTAGTTCAGATGAAACCAAACGGTCGGATTCGACCCAACCGTCTTGTTTTAGCAAGCGAAGCTGGGAATACATGAGATCCTTCCCACTGCCCCAAAATACTCCACAAATAGTGTGAGGTGTTTGTGCTGATGGGCCTTGTTTTGTTTTCACCAAACATAGCGCTGCATAATGTATTTATTTTTTTATTTATTCAAAGAGCATTCTTCAGACAGCTGTTTGTTCAGATGAAGCTTTGCTGTGGCGCTCAGTTGAAATGCCAGTCTTTTGTGATATTAAAAAAAAAATTCTACATGTAATGTCATGTATTAAGTATAATTTAGGTGAAAATTTGACCACCAGGGGGAAAAAAAATTTATGTATATATATAACAGTCTTGGACTTAAATTTGCTTCTTCCTCTGATTCACTTTTCATTTTCAGTCTCCTTGAGTTCACACCTGCTCTCAGTTACAATGAATCTAATTAACCTGAAATAAGCTTCAGCTGTTACAGCTGGATTTTATTTTTTATTTTTTCATTTTCAGATAATTAAAAAAAAAAAAAAAAAAGAGTTTGGCACCAACAGTAGCGCTGTATGATGAAAACACCAATGCAAAATCCCCCCAAAATTGGATGAAGTAGCTGCATAACAGCCTGGCTTTAGAGAGCATTAATTACTCCAGCATCTATCATTTTAAAAATATTTAAAGGGTTAAAGTCTTAAAACAATTAGCAATTAATTGTTTCAAAACCATGCAATAAATCATAATTTGTCAGGCCTAATTCAAGTAATTCATTTCAGGGAGTTTATACATTTTTTTCATCGACGCACTAATTATCTCCCGGTAAAGTCGCCGATACTCCAGTGGAATAATGTTGTTGTTTTTTTTTAAAATATATAATCTGCACATTGCTGCATTGTGATTGCACATCACTCTTCAAAATCTACCTCCCTCCCTCACCTTCGCTGTAGTTTTCTGCAGCTGGGGTCACGTTGCCACTGACGATGGCGTGACCAATCGAATGTGATGAAGAGCAGAGATCGTGTCATCGGGTCGTTGCAGTTTAGCGACGGTCTGGAGCGTTTCGGCTCAGAGTCGCCGCCCTGCGTCATTCCACATTTTTAACACGAACTCGCGTAATCTGTAAACGCTTCGCATTTGGAAATTGTTTTCTCACGGCACTTTATCCTGACCGCTGACGGCAGAACGCTCTCGTTTGCAACTTCCTGTCCTTGATTAGGTTTTACTCCAACTAATCCATTTTTTAAAATCTAATAAAAAAAGACAATAAAAGCTGCTTTTATTGTCAGATCTGCGTCTGTGTCTCAGAATTCAGAGCGACCCCACACAAATGAAGTGATGCTACTTGGTGGTGTGTGTGTTTGTGTCTATGCGTGTGCATGTATGTGTGTGTGTGTGTTTGTTTAGGGCAGTCCTGGTCATTTATCTCCATGTTCTTAAGATTTGGTTGTTCACTGAAAACAACATTTAAAACCCTTCCTTCCTAGTTCTGTTGTTTTTCTGGAAACAGGCGTTTAAACTACACATAAAAGTTTAATTTTATGATTTTCTTAACAACAGATTATTATGGAATTAAAAAATAATAATTTTAATAATAATTCATCCTTGCTCGTACTTTTTCCGAGAATCCAAAAAAATAAACATTTTGTAAAAGTTTCTGATAAAATTTTTTTGGCTTTAAATCTAATTTACACATGTATAGTGACAAACAATAATAAGCTGAATTCAATTAATAACGTCTAAGATAGTTTAACAAAAAAGATATTTTATGTACGTCAAAATTATCATTATGTGACAGTATAATATCAGACAAATAATGTGTGAAAAATATCAAGCTTCTCCCATTTCTCCCAGTAAGAAGTACAGAAATGCACCACTAAGTCAGAAACGACCAATCAGAGCCAGGAGGAGGGTCTTACCTCTGTGCTCACATTCTCCTGCTTGCTGTTTGCTAAGCTACAGCTGGTTCACCACAACATAGCCTGTTACAATGCTAACGCTAGTTAGCATAGCTACCGACGACGGCGGATAAACAGTTTTCCTGTAACTGTAAGTTGTTCTTCCAGCATTAGCACTCTGAGCAGCATACAGGACGTTGATTGGCACCGCAAAGATCCTCCTCCTGGCTCTGATTGGTTGTTTTTGATTGGCATTTTTGTAGACCGCAACAATAGCGCTGGAAGGAGCTAGAAAACATATTCACAGATTAGCTGTCTCATACCATGCTGTCACAACATGGTGACAGTTTTAATAAATTTGGACAAAACATGTTTCTGTACTACAACTTTCACTTTGTGTATAAATATTTAAAATCAAATATGAATACTTTTCTCATCTATCGATTTAAGCCAATCAGCTAAAAAAAAACCCTGGGAATGATTTAAAAATCGAAATGTTTGCTTTGGTTCCTAAGTAACAGCGCACTTGATGACGTGCATTTTCCTTCCAGAACGTGATGTCACAGCGCTTTCCCTGCACGATTTGTAACTGAATATTAGCTTTCAGCTAATATTTAGTCTTCCGTTGAGAAGACTCAGGAACTCAGGCCTCTGTGCACTGATCATGATGGAGAAAACGTTTATGGAAACCAAGGGCTACACATATAAGGCCGCCCTTGCAGAAGGATCGTTTGGTAAAGTTGTAAAAGCAGAGTCAATTCATCTGAAGAAACTAGTCGCTATAAAGGTTATTGGCCTGAACAAATACACCGCCGTCAACAGAGATAAGTTTGTTACTCAGGAAAAAGAAATTATTAGAACTTTAAAGCATCCCCACATCGTCAAAACCTATGATGTCTTTGAATCTCGCTCAGAAATGGTAAATATGAATATTTTCTTTGCTGTAAGCTAATTCTTTGGAATGACAGCTATGGCTAAAGGGTTTGGCAGTGTTGCTGTTATTATTATTATTGTTACCATCACAATAACCTAATCATGCAATCTACATCCTTTGTTTTTATGTTTATTGGTAAATCACTGGCTAAATGTAGTTGTAGCGTTAAAGTGCTAATACCTTGTTTCCATTCTCGTGCCAACATGTTGAAAGCTAGTACGTAGCACACAAGAGGACATGATGGGTAAAAAAAAAAAGGATTCTAAGACACTGCAAAAGTTTTGTGAGATCCTGTGAAATGTATGAAAAAATCCAGGAGTTCAGCTGTTCCACCAAATTACGTGACCCACCATAATCTGTGAGCGCATTTCTCTGCATGTACGTCTTGAAGACAAAAACTAGCATGGAGCTCTGACGTTATTATGATTAGGTCTGTGCAGTAATGTCGTGGATAATGACGGCTGTCATGACCTGTGACCTCTGTGATGCTAGCTGTATCAGGGTCAAATATCCTACTGCGCAGATTACGCAAAGACTCTTCTTCTCACTGGTCTATAAGATGTACATTCACAGAAATGCACGCTATCGCCCCCTGCAGTCACAGATTATGATGGGCCACAGAATACTGCACATGTTGCCAGCAGAAACCAGGCAAGAGTACATATTATTCTAACCATTTAAATTATTAACAATCAGGCTAATAAAATAATTTATAGCTTGCTCCCAGCACAGATCACCTCTCTCTTTTTTTTAAAAACTCATCACACCGTGATACACAGTTGTAGTGCGCTAACAACATAACAACATGCTAGCTAATGTTAAGATAAATGCTGGTAACCATGGCAACGAGTGAGAGTTTGAAGGCTTGCCGACTCTTTCTGCAGTCAAGCTGCATGTCCTTCCCCAGTGTTTAAAAACAATTATCCATCTATAATGAACTGAGCTAAAATTGCCAAGTCGGAATAGGATTTATGCTGAACGAGTTTCCGTGATAAGATATTTCTTCTGATGTCTCTCATTTATATGAAAACCACGTCTTCTCTCAAGCACTGATTTAATGTCTGTATACTTAAGTCCAAGCCGAGGACACCCTATGGGCGTCCTCCAGTATGCCCTTTGGGTCTCACAACAGTAAATTGGGATCTCAAGAAACTTTCACAGGATCTCGAGCAACTTTGCTGTCCATGACCTTGCAAAGGATCGGGACTTAGCACATGTACGGAGGACTGAGGCAAGGACTGATCTCGCAAAAGATCCCGATCCTTTACAAGATCAGAATTTTGTGAAGGATACCTTTTGGATGATCTCAAGAAACTTTTTTTTAAGGATATTTTTACTCTAGTGGTTTTCATGTCACAGTAGACTGATGGGAAAGAGGGCCGTGAGGGAGGGGGAAGACATGCGGGAAAGGTCAAATGGCCTGGACTGGAACCCATGACGGCAGCATGGAGGCCATGGAGCCCTTGTGTTCTCTGTTCATGGGTCAGGCGCTCAGCCACCGCTGTACCCTGATCTTGGGAAACTCATGATATCTTGAGATACTTTCACAATATCTCAAGAAACTTTCAAAGGATTTCAACAAACTTTCACGGGATCTCGGTAAAATTTAAGTCATCAGAAATAATTGAAATGGCAGTCATTCTTTTCTTGTATAAATGACGACTCCAGCGAATGCAAATACCCACTCCATCTATCTATCTGTCTGTCTGTCTGCTGTGAAAAGTGCTGCATTATCTGACTGATGAAATGATTCCTTTAGGTCTATGTGGTGATGGAGCTTTGCCCACAAGGAGACGTCGCAAAGCTCATTTCAGCCAGAGGGGCTCTAGATGAATGTTTCAGCTGCAGACTTTTCAAGCAGCTGTGTCTGGCCATTCAATATCTTCATGGAATTGACATTGCTCACAAAGATATTAAATGCGAAAACCTTCTTTTGGACGCGCACTATAACCTCAAACTGTGTGACTTTGGCTTCAGCGAGAAACTCAGTTACGTCCAGGGCAAACTGGTGCTGAGCGACACCCACTGCGGCACCTTACAGTACGCCCCACCGGAGATCCTGAAAAACCTCCCGCATAACTCAAAGATCGCTGATGTGTGGAGCATGGGCATCGTGTTGTACAAGATGCTCTGCGGGTTGCTTCCCTTCATCACCACCAACACGACAAAATTAGTGCAGCTTCAACTGAAGCACAACATTAAGTTCCCAACTGGTTCGTCTGTTTCAAGTCAGGCGAAAGAGCTGATTCACAGTATTCTGCACCCAGTGGTGGACCATCGGATCACTGTCAGCAGGATGCTAGAGAGCCAGTGGGTGTTGAAGGTGACTGAGGAAGACAGCGACGAGGGGACAACGGCGACTCAGACGGCGACTCTCAGTGAAATCAAAGAGGATAAGCTAACAATACATAACTCGGACGCAAAGGAAGGACTTTCCACTGTGGTCCCGTGAGAACCACCAAAGTCGGACAATTTCACAATTGTTCAAAGTTGAATAAATGTGAACCTTCTTAATCGGCTAGGGTGGTGGTTTGGTTTTCACGTGCAGTAGAGTGAAACAAGTGATTTGCTCTGTACTGGTTTCTTTTGTTTTCTGTTTGATATTTCAAACAGTATTTTTTATTATTCAAATAAAGTTAACTTGTGAAAATACTCTGACTGTCATGTCCAAAAAAAAAACCAAAAAAAAAAAAACTGGTCATTGATATTTGCCCAGGCCTCCACAACTGTCTCCCTTCCACATGGAGAAGCAGCAGCTTCGAGCTTCTCACCCTGCAGAGAAAACTCATTTTGTCTGCTTGTATCGCCATCTTGTTTTTTCGGTCATGACCCAAACTCATGAGCAGCAGGTTTGAGGGTTGTTGCTGTGACAGGCACCGACAACCGAGGCAGACGCAGATCCGAAAAGCCGCCTTGGTGATGGAGGCATGGAACGTGGCCGACTTGTACCCGATGTCCTCCGCTTTCCTCGGAACGTGTTTGAAGTTCTCCCGGAAGTGGGAGTTAAAGCTCAGAAGACGTTCCCAGCAGATTATATCCACACAGAGGAAACGGAGGGGGTTGAGGCTTTATTGTCAATAACCTTCTAAATCCACCGTAAGCCAGAAAAAGAGGGAAAAAGGAACTTCTGATTAACGCCACTCAAGGAAGACTAATAAATTCTCCAGCGACGCTCTGAATGTGACAAATCCATCGAGCGAACCGCCGGCGCGGCTCACCCACCCACCCAGCCCCCCGTGTACATCAAAGCCACTTCAACCAACCGCATTATAATGATATCAGGTTATTGCACACTCAGATGCATAAACTAATTGTCAGATTCCAGAGTTCGAACATATGGCTCCGTGAACCGCGGCGTGGCTGAGCGACTGACGCCGTAAAAATCACAATCCGGTAATTAATGCCGATCCCAAAACGTGAATCAAACAATAAGCGCGCACATCTTACCTCTGAGAGCACAAATCACCTGAAGAGCTGACTCCTTAGTCATTATAACTGCACGGGTTGCTGCGTTTATGATCTGTTTACGCACCAAGAGTGCAAATTGCAGAGGCTCAAACAAAACCGCGTGTTTTGCCATCCTTTTAGTCTAATTGTCGCTTTTGGAGAAAATGCACTTAGTGTCGCCCTCACACCTAATGTGTTTGGAAAGTGCATTGGAATAAAACCCGCCGCGTTTAAAGATGGGGTCTAATAGCGCCGTTGGCTTTATTAGCAAAACTGACACACACACACACGCACACACACACACACAGCTGACATTTATCAAAAGAAGGATTCTTTTATCAGTTTTTTCCATTGTCTCCTCCTTCGCTGCGCGTTGCATGCGGTTCTGGATGGCCGCCACCAGCGACCCTGAACAAAGATGGGATTCTAATTTAATTATTATTTTTTTAACTACTTCAGCTTACATGAATAAGTGGCAGCTGTTTATTTCCTGAGCCTTCAGGCTGTTCCGTAATGAACTGTGGAGGACAGTCTGGATGTCTGCTTACCTGGTGAATAAACATTTATTTGAGTCGCGAGAAAAAGAAATTCGATGTCGTTTGAAGAGAAAACTGCCATTTAGCCTTCAGGGGTCCAAACCACGAGCAAATTATGTGGAGGAAATGTATCCGATTGACCTTTGCGTTCCGGCTTTACGGACACGTAATTACCGTACGAGCAAAATTTGATGCTTTATAATTAGTTCAAATGCCAGTGGGAAAAACAACAAGTTTTATTTATTAGAATGGCCGAGGAGAGAAGCGTGTTTCTGCTTTCCAGTGACATCCTATTCATGTGCAAATCAGTCTTTTATCAGTGCCGGCTGTAGTAATTGAAATAGCTGCATGTTAGGAGGCGCAGCGCTCTGAGCCAGGAGGAAGACGGAGAGACAAGATCCTCTGCAGAGTTTGCCTTCAAAAGCCACCTGGTGCTGATATGACGGTGTGTGGAGGCAGACGGCAGCAGAGCGTCGTGTTCGACTCCCTGCTACACCCATTAAAACACTTAAAGGGGCAATACTGTGTGTTCTCCAGGCACATAGTCCCATTTTGTAAATTAACCAAGTAACTATGTCATGTTGAGTTGTTAAAAAAATACTATGTAAATCAAATATGTCTTAAGTGAAATTTGACTTCATAATTTAACACCTTGAAATTAAGATTCTGTCTCTTTTAAAACTCCTGCTCTCTCTCTGAAACTCCGCCTCCAGGAAGTCATCACAACACGGCTCCCCTGTTAGCCCTTTAGCAACGTCGTTACTAGTGATGCGTTCAAAAGGAGCTCCTATAATGAGCTGAGCTGATGCGCAGTTCAACCAGGTGTTTGCTAATTGCTGCTGACTAGTCTGAAGGAGCTGAGTGGGTCAGTCGTGGGAGAAGGCGGAAGCTTGGAAAGTGAAGTTTTCCACAGCTGAATGGTTGCCACGGGAGATTAAAGGATTTGTCAAACATGCATTAAAGAATCAAAGTGACATTACAGGTATGTTTTTGATGAGGGAATGATATTGTAATGTTGCATAATGCTAAAAAAAGTACATTTTACACAATACTACCACATTAGGAACACCCACAAAACCTCTAAATGCACCTTTTTTTCTTGTCTATTAACTTAATATTCAACACAATCCCTCATCCCACATGTTCTAACCACCCTGGATTCTTTCACTTTGTCTCTAAGCAGCTTAATCTGAAACGTCCCTTTGACTTAAAGTCAAATTGTTGACCTGCAGTTATGTGATTGCAGGACATTGATCACACAGACCTTCCACTAGACACACTTGGCCAAGGCTCCTTGGAACTCCTGCTGTAGAGTATGTCATGGTGTTGTCAACACTGGTTAGATGTAATCTCTACTTCTCCAAGATCCCTTCGATCCAAGCTACGCTTTCTACACATGACAATATCGTCTGCAAACATAGACTGTAGTGATCTTTGCCAGGCCAAAATCCTGAATGGGGTACAAGAGGACCAATACTGATGAACTGAACCACGTCCTGTCATGTGGCTGAGGTCACAACTGTTGATTTGGGCTTGTTTGCTTGCCGTACCCGGGCACCTTGGAATTAGTGGCTCAGCAACTTTTCATCCGCGTATACCAAAGTATAGTTGAGTCAAAGGCCGTTTGTTTGGCACCTGAAAGGTGACAAAAATGCAGATGGTATTCAGAGCTCTATGTGGCTGTGTATTTCTGCGAGTCTCATTACCCTGAAGCAGTGCTGTGGAGGACAGAGAGCCAAAATTCCTCTGCAGTGATTTGAGCCGGATATAAAAAGTCAAACTGAAAAAAAAAACCCTCTACCTTTAAGCTCCTGCTACTAAATGCAGTTCTACAACCCACTGAATTATAGATGTGCTCGGTTTTTCTCATGACTGTCAAAATCTCAGCGTAGCCTATTGAAATGGATGCCTAAAAACCTGTTAAAACATGCAGTGAAACAAGCAATCTTACATGTGAAGGTAAAGTTGTCGACAGTAAAAAACGATCTTGGAAAAGAAATGAAGGCAGGATCGCCTCGGGGGTAATGGAAGAGAGCCGAGGAGATGTATAAAACTACAGGAAGTTCAACACTGGACTGAAAATGTAACTATTTTACTCTTTGTAGCAATAAATACAGCAAGTGTTTCTACTTTTGAAGCCAAATTCTTAACAAAGAAGCTGTTCACTGCCTACTGTTTGAACTGTAAAACAACATCACATGCTGCTCCTGGCATTTTTAAAGCATGTTTTTTTACGGGTCTAAATGTAATAATATTAAGGTCATTTTGTAGGACATCGGGTTCAGTGATGGCCTTTAAGGATGTATGCTGCTATTGATGTCCTGCTGTTAAAGCTCAGTGTGTGTATACTGCAATCAGTGTGTTGAAAGTGTTGAAAGTCACAGTGTTCTGCTGCGCTGTGACTGGGTATGTTACTTTTTGTCTTATTTTACCTTTTCTTGCATATGAACCGTACAACTGTATACATTCTATTGTCCTAAGAGGGCCTCCATATGCTCAGATAGTCATCAGGCAAATTAGTCAGGGAACGTAAGTTTCTATTTCTATTAGAAGGTACCAGCTGAGCAATCTGTTTACAAAGTAAAGGCTTGAGATTTGTTAATCACTGGGTCATTGCTGTAATGTCAAAATTGTGCTAATATTGTTGCAGTAGTGCATTATTATGAAGGCTACATGAGAACCCCAAAACTCATGGCAGAAGTTTTCAAGTTGGCCAAATAAGAATTTGCTGTGTATCGTGTGTTATTTTCTTATGGCTTTATGTCTCCTAAAGGCTATAAAACAAAAGGTCGACACACGATAATGTCACAAGGTCACTGGTTTTCACTCAATTCTCCTCATTCCTTGCTGCTGGTAATATTTCCAGTCAAATGTCCTTTTGTTGTAAGTTTGTCAAAGTAGCAGTATTAAAAGTGAAATTTACTTTTTTGAGCTTTACGTCACATTATAATGTTATTGCTTCGTCAAAAACACACCTGGAATGTTGCTCCGATTCTTTCCTCCGTGTGTGACAAGTGATTTAATCTCCCATGGCAACCATTCAGCTGTGCTAAATGCCTAGTTGGACGTAGCCCCTCCTTCCAGACCAAGCTCCTCCTACGAGTTGCAGTTTCCAAGCCTCCATCTCCCAGAGCAGCCCTCCCCCACTCAGCTCCTTCAGACTAGCCAGCAGCAATTAGCAAACACCTGGTATAACTCTTCATCTGCTGAGCTCATTATAAATCAAAATCAAATCAAATTCTATTTGTATAGCACATTTCAGCAGCAAGGCATTTCAAAGTGCTTTACATCATTAAACACAAAAACACAGTCAGGAATAACATTGAATAAACATCCATCCATCCATTTTCTTGCACCCTTGTCCCTTAGTGGGGTTGGGAGGGTTGCTGGTGCCTATCTCCAGCTAACGTTTTGGGTGAGAGGCGGGGTCACCCTGGACAGGTCGCCAGTCTGTCGCAGGGCAACACAGAGACACACAGGACAAACAACCATGCACACACACACTCACACCTAGGGGCAATTTGGAGAGGCCAATTAACCTGACAGTCATGTTTTTGGACTGTGGGAGGAAACCGGAGTACCTGGAGAAAACCCACGCATGCACAGGGAGAACATGCAAACTCCATGCAGAAAGACCCCCGGCCAGGAATCGAACCCAGAACCCAGGTAGACCAAGAACCTTCTTGGTTCTGGTAGACCTTCTTGCCTTGTTGTTGCTCTACCAACTGCGCCACTGAGCAGCCTCATTGAATAAACAATCAAAAACATTTAATTTCCTGCCGAGTCGAAGTTCTGCCCTTCAAATCGGCAGAAAGAAAAGAAAAAACATACAGGAGCCACTACTCAGTGCAATGCTGGTAAAAAAAACGTGTTAAAGGGTTAACAGAGGAGTAATGTGATGACTTCCTGAAGGCGGCATTTCACAAAGAGCAGCAGCTTCTTAAAGAGACAGAGACCCGATTTCAAGGTGTTTCTTTCTTTTAAGTCATACTTGATATAGAATTTTTAGAACGCATGAAAATAACATGGTACAAAATGTCATTATATGCTTGGAAAAACACATAATACTGACCATTTAAAAGTGAACTTGCCTTCTTTTTGACAGCTGACCAGCAGTTCACAGCAGCAGTTTGGAGAAAAGCAGCTCCACGCTGCCGTACCGGCGCGTTATTCCTCATTCAAGCAGTCACCATGAATCGCTAGATAATGTGCATCAGCTGATAAACTGTGTGAAACCTTGGCGTACCCTGATACCGGTAACTGACCAGTGTTGAGGACACACATTCTGTGTGTCTGGAACGAGACATGCAGAATGCTAAACAGGTAAGGCGTGTGAAACCTGGAGGATAATTGCTGAGCATTGCAGCGTGGGACGCAGAACCTTCCACACCAAAACCCGAAGGTGTTAATAGAGCAGAAGGAAGGGTAACAAATCCCCACCAATCGCTTTCTCCTTTTGTTATTGCCAAACTTTTACACTCTAACACTTTCGGTATTGATTGTGAATCCTTTCCGGCTATCATGTATATTCTGATGCTTTCTTGTTAATCTGCACATGAAATGCAGCCTTATGCCAGGGAGGAGGCTGTGCAACAACAACAAGAGTAAAAAAAAAACCCTCCACTTCTTTGATTTAGCTTACTGAAGCATGGGGACTCACGCCTTGCAACGGTGTTCATTTCATACTCCCATTTGTATCGCACATTTGGAATGCAGATGAGCTGGTATTTTAGCTCTGTCTGTCTGGCTTTGCCCTAATGAGGCATCGGCAAATGGGTTTCCATTATTCTGGATGTGGCGCTCTGAGGGCCCCGGGTTGACTTATGTTGACAAAAACCAGGAAGATAACTTTAATGAGCTCAAGCTGGGTGTTTTCCATTTCAGATGCGGCGATAAAATCCTTGTCATTAGGACAGATAACTTCAAAAGTCGCCATGATAAGTGAGCTCTTTAGATTTGCCTCCAGGCCTCTGGTGTTCTAATGGTAAACTGCTGCCACAAAGTGCTTACTTACACTTTTAAATGAGCGCGGAGCCGCCGTGTGTCGTTCTCTTCTGAGCAAATATTTGTTCTGCTGCCCCAGCAGGAATTTCACTCTATTTTGAGGCCGTCTGTGAAGCGGCGCCCACCTTCTTTTCATGATGTTATCACAGAGCCAGCCTCGCGAGCTGCACACACACACACCTCCAACCCCCAACTCTACAGCTCCGAGGGGACGTGGGATCCCAGGGATCGATGGACCCCCTCACTGGCGCTTTGAGCCTCTGCAGCCTCTCCGTTAGCCTCCGACGGCCATTAGGCAGAAGGACGATACGAGGAACGGCTCTCCACATTCCGGCCGTAAATAACAGCGAGAACCGTCTGAAGCTGCGTGTGCTCCGCGCGGCGAGAGGTCCTTGAAAATGTACTTACCCATAAAGTAAGGCTGCCTCAAACTAAAGGTTGACAGCGAGGTGAGCGCTTACCTTTAAGCAAACTTTGTTCGGATTCAGACGCTTTCACTGCAGCTCCTTGTCGAGGAGGGCTCTGGCAAGGTCAACAGGCTACGTTCATTTTGCATTGAAAAGCTGACTGGAGAGCACATTGTGGCGCTCATGGGTGAAAACACTCAAATTAGTAATACAACAAAAAGATAATATTAAAGGAGAAGTGTTACGTATTTTAGAGCCATTTTATAGCACAATCAAGTAGCTAAGTTACCTTCAGTTGTCATAAAAATGCTACATATGTCAAATATGACTTAAAAAAACTTTTACTTCACGATTTAACACCTTGAAATGCCTCTGTCTCTTTAAGAAACTCCCGCTCTTTCTGAAGCTCTGCCTTCAGGAAGTCATCACAACATGGCTCCTCTATTAACCCTTTAATAACGTTTTTACCAGTGTAAGTTGCTCCTATAACGAGCTCAGCAGATATTCAGTTCCAGCAGGTGTTTGCTAATTGCTACTGGCTAGTCTGAAGGAGCTGGGTGGGGTTGTGAAGCGAAAGCTTGGAAGCTGCATCTCCAAGGTGGAGCTGCGTCTCAAAGTCAGAGATAGGTTCACCCGGGTGTTACGCTCAGCTCTACGGTTGCCAGGGAGATTAAAAGCACAAACAAATCAAATTAACACTCCAGGTATGTATTTATAACATTGTAACGCGATATAAAGGTAGAAAAAGTCGACTTTGCATAACGCCGCCCCTTTGAAACTCCAAATTGAGCACAAATGCACAACGCTTTGATCCTCTTCTATTTATATCTTCACGTTTGATCTGTTAACGATTAGAGCTCAGAGAATTATCCTAACAGCGGAGTTACTCTAAACAGCTCATCATACTATGTTGTGATAATTATGGCTCATCCCTCCAAAGTTTCCAAAAAAAGATTTATCAATTTTTTTTTTTTTTTAGAGGTTACAAGGAAGTTGTTACAAGAAAGACAAATTTGATCATTTGGATATTTGTTCTGCTGCAAAAAATCAAAACAAAACACAAATAGTAATTCTCTGGGCTAAAGGTGACCGTTTCTCTTATTCATGATGAACATTTTCTGCATTTTTACTTAACATGAGTGTTTCCAAGGAAAGACCAGAATGTCTGAAAGGTGTATAGGTACTGGTGGGATTCAATTAAAAATATTCTTTATCGAATTAATTGCAGGATCTATAATTAATTAATTGCAAATAATTGCATTTTAATCAAACAACACATTGCAAAAGCAAGCGACATGTTCAATTCAAAAACCAATTTGCAGCCAAAATATTGAATAAATGGATAAATGTGCTCAACAACTATGATATGTAATGTTTTAAATGTATCATTTATGCTAGCAGATCCATTCTGCCTTCCAGTGTTTCAGGAACTCATCAATCGTGGAACTTCTTTAAAAATGTGAACTGTGGATGCTAGCTGCTGCTACATATTTAGCATTGAGATTCTATTTTAGGCTTTAATATCTTCACTGACAGGCTAACTGCTTTTAGCACAACTTGAACACTACAACTAGAATTTAAACCTTCTAAGTCAACAAAGATTCTTAACTACCAGTTAATTTGGGCCCTGTTGGGCCAAGAGAAGCAGCTTGGTCGTCTACCGCTGTTGTCTGCGGATCTCGCTTGTGTGTCAGATTTACAGGTGTACCAGAAACGTGTAAATACAAAGGTTCCATCCAGAATCATTGTACATAAAAACAAAGCAAAAAATAAAATGCAATTAATTACATTATGTTTTTAATTTTTAAATCTATGTAATTAATTCAAAATGTACACTTTGTAAGGTACATTAATCAGTAATAATCTTGTCCGTTCTATACTGCCAAACAGGCATAATTTGTCAATCTGGATGTTTTACAGATTTTGCCTTCAACTCCGTGATGCAAGGCACTGAAGCAGCTGCTTCACCATGGAAACCCATTCAGTGTGGCCCTTTATATACTTTTTTTTTCTAAATTGAAGGAAACATGAGGTTTGGATGTGTGTTGCTATAGACTTTGTAAAGCATAAACAGCAAAGCTATTTCACAACCAGACTTATTGCACAATTGGCGTCCTATCACAGTATCATGCTGGAAGTCCCAGAGCTCCTTTCTTCCACAAATGTTGGTAGAAACCGTTTGAATGCCTAGGTGCTAAATTCAACACACCAGTGGCCATGAAAGTTATTGGAACACCTAAATTCAACGATCCGGACGGGCGCGCAGACACACTGGACATCGAAGTGTGTTCCTGACTCGACACACTGAGCTACAGTCCTCAGTAATCCTACACATTTCTCAACCCGGCAATATTTTCATGTGGAGCGGCTTGTTGTGCAGCTGTGTTTTATCTTTGCATTGGTATGACTTGTAGCTTGTTTCAGGAAATCGGGTGAGGACAAGAGATTGTAAAATTCAAGGCCTTCTCCTTTTTGTGTTATTCACTCGCCTACACACAGGACTGTCTGTGGGATATGAGACCAGGTCACATGGCACAAACAGGAAACTGCAGCAGCTAATACAGTCTCTGTGACACTTAAGAGTGGCATTTGTTTTGCTTTCAATCTTAAACGAATAAAACTGCCCAGCTTGTTAGAGAGAAAACGTTGGTTTTGATACTGTGAATGACTGATTTTTCATTTCATGTCTTTGCACTTTGGTGGTTTCACATTCACAGTCAGCATTTCTGATGTTTTCATTACAAATGTACGTAAATCTTTGTCAATATTCTGCTAATGTAAAAAAAAGAAATAAATAAAAACTAAACCCCCCTCCACCCCCACAATTTCACAATTGGGAGTTTCCATTGAATAAGAAATAAAATTAATGTCACACATGTATAAGCCATAAGTCATTTAAATTTGTGGCAGTGAAGGATGTAAACAGATACATGAGATATATGAGCCCATCATCTATTGGCCAATCAGAGGAGACATCAGTGTCTTATTCAGGTGTTGGAGCAACAAGCCCCGCCTCCTTGGGAGCGGCTACGTATGCGGTGTTTTGGGGAAATTTTACAGAAGAGCTGTGGATTCAACACATTCAAAATGACACAAAACAAGCTGCACATTGTCAGAAAAAGGGAAAAACAAACCACCATTCTCCAACTACTTCCTGTCGTCTGCTTTGCCATTTCCGACAGTGGTAACATCCAGCTGTTGATCATGTGACTCGTGTGATGCGAAATAAACCAATTTCGACACGGCCAAACAAACCCGCCTCATCATAGCACCAAAACTCGTTACCGTGTTTCCATTACGCAAATTCATTTTCAGAATTTGAATATGACAGTAAATGGAGAAGCAGCAAGTGTAAAAGCAATAAAGATGTCTACATAAAGTAAGAACGCTCCAGCCCACCAAAAATATAACAAGCTTTTTCCTTTTCATATAAAACCCCTGAACTGACCAGTGCTGCTATATTATCAGCTGCTCCTTTAAAACTCTCCTTCTGAGCAGCAAAATTCAGAAATATATAGTTTTTTTTTTTTTTGCCTTCCCCATGCATTGTGTGTGCTGTTGCATATTGAACACATGCCAAGGTAAAGCCGGGTTTCAGAACGCTGCTGGCAGCAGAAACACAAAAACAGCTCAGCTAGAGTCGAGCTGCTCTCCACCGCCTGGACCAACACGACTCATTAACCTGAAGCCCGGCAGCTCAGAGGCCCGTGAGCCGCCTCACACAGCACAACCGATTCCTGCTTCAAATGATCTCTGGGTCAGAAACTCTGCATTAATGACAATGTGTGCCTAATTTGCATTTGCTCCCATGTTGTTCATGCTTGTCAGTCTGGCGGAGGTGTGCTGCGGATCTCTTCAAGATCAATTTTTACTTGGGTAGAATCAAACTTTTCTTCTTCTTTCTTTTTTATTGGAGAAAAACAGTGACTGTGGGGACGTCCACTTATTAGAATTTACCACAACATGAACTTATTACCCCGCAGGCATGACGGCATTAATTTTTAAATTTTTTTCGTCTGACCCTGTTGCACATGTATTTAAAATTTCCAAATGTGCTGTTAAACAGAGGCTCTGAAGCCGACTGCTTTTTGCCTTGAGCCAGTTGTACTATTAACTTTTAGAAAAGAGCTGTGATTGGGGGGAAAACAAAACAAAATGAAAACTTGTAACAGAACCATTTAGTTCAGCTGCAAATAAATTCACATGAGCAGATTTGTATTCATGCGTCTAAATGTACCGTTCGTAGCTAGAATGTTAATGTTCCCTATTTTCTACAGATATGTTGTTAACAAATGTCAAATACACAATGACAGCAGTGGACAAGTATTTATATTATATTTGCATGGAATAATAGGCATTGACGCATACACCACAGGTGGAAAGTGGCTTCAGGTAAAACCTGTTTTTTGTAATATTATTATTATTATTAAGGACTCTACTGAGCTTTAAAGGGGCGATACCATGTAAAATAAATTTGTTATATCATGTTATAATGTTATTTCCTCATCAAAAACAGACCTGAGTGTTGCCTTGATTCTTTTATGGATGTTGGAGAAATGCTTAGATGTTGGAGAAATGGTTGTCATGTCTTAGATGCCATGACAACCATTGTCTTAGATGCCATGACAACCATCTATCTGTGCAAAACGCCTGGGTGGACCTAGCTCCGCCTTTGAGGACGAAACTCCTCCTCTTTTCAAGGACGACGCTCCTCTCCAAAACTGCAGTTTCTAAGCTGCCCTGTGACTTTTCCACTGAGCTAGCAGGAGCAATTAGCAAACACCTGGTAGAACTGTGCAATAGCTGAGCTCATTATGCTAGCTGCTTCTCAGTGTAACGCTGTGAAGCAGCTGGTAAAAACGTTGTTAAAGGGTTAATAGAGGAGCCATGTTGTGATGACGTCCTGAAGGGGGAGTTTCAGAAAAAGTAAGAGTTTTTTAAAGACACAAGGGCCCAACTTCAAGGTGTTAAGTTATGTCAATTTTCTTTTAAGTCATATTATATATATAAATATATATATAAAATTAACTGGCTTTAACATGGTTACTTGATTGCACTACAAAATTGCACTATGTGCCTGGAAAACACATAATGCTGCCCCCTATGCTGTTCTTTAAAAATTCAATATTTTGAGCTTTATGCAATTCTGCATCCATAAATGTTTTACTAATATCTAATTTTGTTTATTTTTAAAGTAATGCGTTATTCTGTTTGGAGCAGGTCAGTGTTAACTGCATGCTTTTGTTACTTCATTTCTCTTTTAAACCTGCTCAGTCTTAATCTGTTGTGTTTTTAATTTCTTTCTATTAGCATGTTGAATTGTCTTTGGCCGACAGGTGCTATATAAACACAGTTGTCTGGCATTATTTGCAATTTTTCAAACATTGTACAGCCTGAACTTTGATTAAAAATGGTTGAAACCTCTTAGATGATTGGCAGCCATCTTATATGTTTTACACTTGTGAATAAAGTAGGACAATGAACGGCAATATGGACCTTATTATTATCCTTCTCAGATTGATTGGTAACTGATTTCCTCAAGCCGTTAGTTTTGTTTTTGCTTCTTCACATCATATTAAAACACACCTCCACAGTTGAGTCGTGCAAATTGATCAAATCCTCTGCTTTTCCGTAGCTGGTCATAATTGCTGATGTTCCATTTTTAGGCACAATTTAATTAGTACCACCAGTTCACTTTTTTTTTAGATAAATGCTAAACTCAGCAGACTGGTTTTAACTAAAAAAATGACAATTTTGAATCTATTGTGTTTTTGTACCTTGAGGTTAGATTTTAATGACTTCAGAATGCAGTAAAGAAAAGATCATTTTTACTATGTAAATACTTCTATAAGAGGAAAGCAGACCCTTCTCTTATAAAAGAGGAGAAGGGTCTGCTTTCTTCTGTTGAGATTGAAAATATATGCAATTTGCAGAAACCAGGATAAGGTCTCTGCTAATTTTGAGAATTATTGAGATGTTACTAAACTGTAATACAAGAGAATCCAGCAAAACGCAACATGCCAGGTTCCTTAGAAGAATTTGATATTACATACAGACTGAAAGAGAAGAAATATGTATATGTAGCATTTTTATAACAATGCTATGAAGCAGCTGGTAAAAACGTTGTTAAAGGGTTAATAGAGGAGCCATGTTGTAATTGTTGTAATTAAAAAGACAACTATTTAGAGTCCAGGAACAGAGAAACATTTTTGGGTCCATTAAACAAATAGCCTGGTCACAGCATTTGTCAAACCACTGTCCTCCCTCAACCTTTTACTAGGGGGGGGAAAGGTCAGTGGGAATAATTTTAGAATTAAGTTATTACTGATGAAAAACTGGCAACAACTTTAGTATTATTGATTGCAACATTGGCAAGTTTTATTGCTGGTGTACCAAGGTCCTGCTACAGAAACTGCAGTTCTTAATTAAAAGGAAAAGCCAAGGGAAGTATTTTAGAAAAGTTATTACTGATAAAGATTTTCAGTAGTTTGCGCGTTACGAGTTGGCTGCTATCGGTTCGCTTCTTTCGGGCTTGTTCTTGTAAATCTCGTTGCTTTTTTCCAGAGATCTGGCAGAGCTGCATTAGAGCAAAGAGGGATGGGAGGGTGAGTAAAGATACCACCACACCTTTCAGAGTCTCTAGTTAAAAAACAAAACAAAAAAAACTTAAAGATTTTCTTAAAAATTACTATTTGTGTCGGTCTGTTGCACAAAATCAGACCAAAATACAAAAACGTTTGTGGTTGTATCACAAAAAAAATTAATAAAAAATCCACTTGATTCTCATCTCCCTTTAGTTGCCTGTCTGAGATTTCTCCAATTGAACTGAAGGTGACATAGTTACTTCACTGTGCTATAGAATGACACTATGTGCCTGGAAAACAAAACTCAGAAGCTACGATATGAAACTTACAGGCTGTAAACAATCTTCTCCCACTGTGGCCTATTAAGGCCACAACATATTAGCCATTAAAAAGAATTGTCTTCAACATTCCCTGTGCTTCAATTTAAACTGCTCAATATTTGGAATGGAGTCCTGAACAACTTTGTTCACTTCCACCGATACCATCACTAAAACTACACCATCATTCACAACTCTTTCTGTTCTCTGATTGACCAGATTAAAGTGCATCCTCAGAAATCAAATTGTTGGTCTATATGCTATATTTATCAAATATAACTTAAAAGAAATTTGATGTCATAATTTAACTCCTTGAAATTGGACCTCTGTCTATTTTAAAAACTAATGCTCTTTCTGAAACTCCACCTTCAGGAAGTCATCACAACATGGCTCCTCTGTTAATTAACCCTTTAACGACGTTGTTACCAGCGGCGCGCTGAAGTATTATGAGCTCGGCAGAAGCGCAGTTCTACCAGATGTTTGCTAATTGCTTCCGGCTAGTCTGAAGGAGCTGAGTGGGGTTGCTCAGTGAGCTCAGAAACGTTTAAACTGCAGCTCTGAGGAGGAGCTTCATCGTCTAAGGCAAGGCTAGGTCCACCCAGACGTTTTGCACAGCGGAATGGTTGCCATGGGAGATTAAAGTATTTCTTAAATCGGTATGAAAGATCAAGACAACACTCCAGGGGTGTTTTTGATGTGGAAATAACATTTTAAACACAATGTAAATCTAAAAAAAAAAAAAAAAGTATTTTATTGCGTAATATTGCATAATGCTCTTTAAAAGCATAGTGAATAAAACCACCATTTTGTGAGTGAAAGGCATGAAAGAAATGAGAGGCGTCTACCTCCTGTAATTAAGCAGAACTATTGTTTCATGAGCTCAACATGGACATCCAGCTTCAGCCATTCTGGCAAAGACAGATGGATTTCTGTAACGAGTGTCGTGTTGTTGGAAACGGAGTGAAAGGAAAAGGCATTGCTCCACCGCACAGATGCTTTTCAACTATCCCCCTGAAAATCCAGCAGGAGCCTTTGCTTTCCCCCCCCGTAACAAGTTTCCTGTGGGCTTACGAGTGAGAGGCTCAGATTAACTGATAAGCAGGCAGACAGATTTTCACAGAGGCGAGGGAGAGGAGGAGAAGAGCACATGAAAAGAGCAAAGACTTTCCATTCAACTAAGAAGCTTACTCCGAGTCAAAGGACTCCTTTTGGTGTCCGACGGTTCCTTATGAATGCTGACAGGATAGATTATCTTGACAGCAAAGGGGTCAGAAAGAATGTCATGTCATGTCTGTCTTTGAGCGAAACAAACCCCCCCCTCCCTCCACCAAACAATTCCTCCCATCAATATGCCTCCCTGTGCAATAAGTCATCGCCAGAAATAAAATGTTACATGACATCGCTGGTGAAAAGGTGTTTAGCTATTTTCGTCAGAGACAGAGGCTCTTTGTTGTAAAGGGAAGAAAAAAAGAGACACTTTGATAGAAAGGAAGATGATGTGTGAGTTTTTCATGTCCTGTTAGTGGCTAACAGTGGCTCAGTTTAAGCAAATCAGTGTCTAATATTGATGCAGTGTCACATATTGTTCTTTAATCTGAGCCACATGCTGTCACAGAGCAGCATGTGGCTTCTGTACATGCAGATTGAAAACGGTGATCTACTGCAGTGCTCACCTAGATTGCTATACGTTTTTTTCTGGGTAACAATCAGTCATTTCCTCAGATCAGGCTAAACATTATGACCACTCTCCAATAATATATTTTTCATTGGACCTGATAGTGGGGTTGGGTATGTTGTTGCAGACCATATAGACTCTATAAAGGGGCAGTATTATGTGTTTTCCAGACACATCGTAACATTTTATAGCACAATTAACAACTATGTTACCTTCAGACACACACGCACACACACGCATACACACACACACACACACACACACACACACACACACACACACACACACACACACACACACACACACATATATATATATATATATATGAAATATGACTAAAAATAAATTTGACATCGTAATTTAATGCCTTCAAATTGGGCCTCTATCTCTTTAAGACGCTCCTGCCCTTTCTGAAACTCTGCCTTCATTAAGTCAACACAACATGGCTCCTCAATTAATCCTTTAATATTTTTGTCAGCGTTGCACTGAGAAGTAGCTCGTATCATGAGCTCGGCAGATGCACAGTTCTATCAGGTGTTTGCTATTTGCTGCTGGCTAGTCTGAAGGAGCTGAGTGGGGGAGTCGTGAAGGAGGGCTACTCTGTTACTCAAAAGTTTGGAAACTGGCTTCGGGGAGGAGCTTTGTCCTCGAAGGCAGAGCTATGCCCACCCAGGCGTTTTGCATAGCTGAATGGTTGCCATGGGAGATTTAAGGTTTTCTCAAAAATGCATGAAAAGGTCGAGGTAACACTCCAGGTAAATTTATGATGACAGAAAAACATTATAACATTATTTAAAGCTCAAAAAAGTAAATTTTACATAGTACTGCCCCCTAAAGGCTGCAGTAGGTAATCCATCCATCCATCCATTTTCTTACACCCTTGTCCCTCTGTGGGGTCGGGAGGGTTGCTGGTGTCTATCTCCAGCTAACGTTCCGGGCGAGAGGCGGGGTTCACCTGGACAGGTCGCCAGTCTGTCGCAGGGCAACACAGAGACACACAGGACACACAACCATGCACACACACACTCACACCTAGGGGCAATTTAGACAGACCAATTAACCTAAAAGTCATGTTTTTGGACTGTGGGAGGAAACCGGAGAACCCGGAGAAAACCCACGCATGCACAGGGAGAACATGCAAACTCCATGCAGAAAGACCAGGGCCGGGAATCGAACCCAGAACCTTCTTGCTCCAAGGCAACAGCTCTACCAACTGCGCCTGCAGTAGGTAATTTTTTTTTTTTTTTTTACAAAAAATATATTTTTTCTCTATTTGTTAAAACTGTCACCATGTCATGACAGTATGATATGAGGCAGATAATCTGTGAAAAATAATCGATACCCTCCACGTCCTCCCTGAGGTTCTGCTGCCATCTGCAGAAAAACACCAATCTCATTCAGAACCAACCAATCAGTGCCAGGAGCAGGGCCTCAGTCTATCAAGCCTATATGTACATTGTTCACACACTTTGTTTTGCAAAACTTGGACCAACACACTAAGTTTAAGGTGGTCATAATCTTATGCTTGTCCGTACAGTATGTATTTGCAAACATAATTCCAGAAAATACTTCAGCTTAAACGTCCAAAAAAAAAAAAAAAACATAAGTCAGGAAGTCTAATGTAAAGTAGAAGTGACGGAAATGAATATTTATCATGCACAACATTTCCTCACCGAGTGGCTTAATAAGAGCCAGTTGTCCAGTTGACCAGTTTAATCAGACAGGGAGAAGAAGTCCAATAGTGTTTGAACTGTCTGTCCAAAAGCTGAGCTAGTCATCAGATCAACAACACGACGTCAGAAAAATCAGTGTGTCGTCCCAGAACGTTGGTGAGCCAGCATTTCAAACAATGATGGAAACCCATAAAGAGCTGAGAGCCGATGTGGAGTACCCCTTGTGTCAGACCCAAGCCTAATCAGACGTGTAGGACCCTGGGCCCTCATGCTGATTTTATCCCATTCCTTTGTCTGCTGCTGTAACATCTCCAGTCAACAGCCTCGTTCTCTCTCCCAGGTTTGCTCCGCATCCAAATGTGAGCTGGACGTTGGCCATCTGCGGTTAGTGGTGTCCAACTATGCATGGTGGGGAGATTGTTGTCAGGCCTGACAGTAAAGCTGGCAGAACATAAACAGAAGTGGGGCTTGTTATCAACGGACTGCGCTCGTTTCGAGTGCTGCAGGGTTGGTGTTTGTGGTGGTTTTTCTGAGATGGACTTACTTTTGACATGCAGTTGCATTGCACAGTTAGCTTGTAGCGTTATGGTTGCTCAGAGCTCTGATAGTTAGCAGATGCATCAACCTCATTCATTCATTTATTCACTCGTTCGGAACATGTTTTAAGGATAGACAAAATCAGAACACCATGACATTAGCTCTATTTTCATTACAAATATGCGAAAAACTTTGTCGATACTCCGCCAATGTCAGAAAAAATGCAATTTCACAATTTCAGCATTTCCATTAAATAAGAAATGCAATTAAAATCAGATGTAAATAAGTTAGTTCACACAATAAGGCATTGAAAAACATCATCCTCTAACTACTTCCTGTCTTCTTCTTCATGGTTTGCCCTTAGTGGCAACATCTGGTTGTTGTTCACATGACTTGTGTGATGCAAAGTGTTTCCATGGCAGTTTTGTGAAATAAACCAACTTTGATACAGCTGAAAGCAACAACCTCACCCAAAAGGCAAAATGATATATTGCAAAGTTTTTTCTTTTCTTTTCTTTTTCAAAATTGCTGTTTCCTTTAAGAAAATGTATTTTAGAAATGTCACATTGTGCAGTTATATGGTTGATGGAAACGCAGCTAGTCTAACTTTATTGAGAGAGAATCATGAAATGCGTTATTAGTCTGAACATATTTGGGTTTTCTCTGAGAAGGCCGTTTATTGTGACATAAGACTGAGCTGAAGTAACTCTAGGTCCCTTCAGAGTTACTAATCAGATTCCATCTTTGTTCATTTTCATTTAGCTTACTTCTTTTACTTAAAGACCAAACATTTAATCGTGATTACTAACAGCTTCCTATTTGATTGACTAGCCCACAATCGTCAATCAAATAGAATATTTCCATTAGAGTAATAATATTTTGATCGTGAGAATAAATAAATTCTTTTAGTACATGACTCATTTCTTTCTATTAAGCTTCCTGCAAAGCAATAAGATGACTGAATGGATCAAAAAATGTGCCCTTCAGATTACTTTAGATACTTTAGACTGAATATACATATAAAACAGACTGATATGATGACAGAAATGTAACATTTTATTTCCTACCATCTCTATGGACATTCTGGGTAAAGTTCAGAGCTGCTTTGATCTTGACCACAGCTGCAAGTTTGAAGATTTTACCAAAAATGGTCTATATAGAAGTAAGACCGACACAATAGCCTCAAAACTAGCTGAAGTCTCAAATAATACAGGAGGATGATGACAGAGTGTCTCTTTGTCTTTGGAAAGTTGCTTCCCCTTCGGCTCCGGGGAGGTATCACTTCTTCATGAAGATCAGTGAGGTAACTCTGGCATAATGCTTCCTGTGGCTGTAGGAAAGACTGCAGAGCCTCAGAGTCAGCAGGCGCCTTCCGTTGATCTCGTTGGGTGGGGATGTCTTCCTCTGACATAAAGCCAGCCCCGTGTTTGACTTGCGCCTGGCAAATTGACATTTATCGGTGGAAAGTTTGGAGAGATGCCCTCCTGCAAGCTGTCAAAACCTTCCAGCAGATGTAACCTCGTGTTCTCCCAGGGTGTGATCAAGCATAGATATTCAGATAGACGTAACCCCGCAGTACACTCGTGACTCCTGTTGCCTCAGCCAACCTCGGCTACTGCAGAGCGAGGCGTTGACTCAGTAAAGGGTCAAAATCCAGTAAAAATCGAAGGCAAGTCTAAGACATTGTTTTCGAGACTGATTTGTCATTGTCAGCGCGCATCTTTATTTTCCCCGTAAGCAGAAACGATCAATATCTGCTAATGCCACAGACATCTAATTCTGGATACTAGACGAAGACCGTAGCAGCTGGGTGATTACGTCTGATTTGTGAACACGGGCAAATCCTTCAGAAACAAATCCATCTATCGATTTGTCACACCCACAAAATACCGCTCAAGGTCAAAGGGAGCATGTCTCTGCTGTACCTGGACTAGATGTACATGTGTCATAAAGTCCAGCAGACATATTGTCTGATCAAGTTGGTTTGAGTAGCTTTGTGTCAATTGCAAAATTGCATTTAACCCTTTCTATGCAAATGTTTCCATCAATTCGAATCAGTCCTCAGTAGCTTCTTCATTTTAAAGGAAGGTGGTGAAGTGGATGCTCATGGTTCATCCTTCCTTCTCTGATCGTCTCTAGAGGTTTCAGAGGATTTCCCAGAGCAGAGCTCGCAGTATTTTATCAGCGTGTTCAGCTTGTTCATATCACTAAATCTCTCTCCACAACAGATTCAACGTCTGAAACGTCTTATTGCAAACATCGTCATTTACCTTAGAATTGCGCCAATTTATATTTCTTAATGGAAAATCATTCTTATTGCATTTAAAATCATTCTTATTGCATTTCGCAAAACCGCAGTGGAAACACTCTGCGTCACACGACAACCAGATGTTACTACTGGCAGAAACGACAAAGAAGACGACAGGAAGTGGTAAAAGGGTGATGGCGCGTCATGATTTTTAATTACTTATCACGTGTACAGACTTGACATGACTTATCATGTGTGATTTTAACTATGTTTCTTTAAAAGAAACATAGTTAATTTGCAAAATTGTGTTTTTTCGGCATTAGTGGAATATAGACAGTTTTGCGCACATTTGTCATGGAATGCAGCCCGTGTGACTTCCTGTTCTCAAGCAGCATCAACAACCATAAGGCCTCTGAAGGTGATGTAAATTAAAATCTTGGATGGAAAACCTGTTAGCTTTCAGCATGGCCATTTTCTTAGAAAACTGAATATGATCATTTGGTTATGTTTCTTATTTAATGGAAACAGCACAATTGCAAAACTTTCATGCTGAAAAATGAGCCTACATCCACACTTCATATATTGAAAGTACAAGTTCTGACTTTTTGTCTCTGCTCTTCCTTAACCAGAGTTGATTACTTAGTTTCACACACAACACGTGTGGTAGCATATAAAACATACCATGTGAACACGGCAGAAAGGTCAAAAAAGCTTTTTTTCCCCCAAAGATGGCATTTAAGATGATCTGCTGACTTCAGTACCAACACGCAGATGGAGGAAAGTCAGAAATAGACTTAAATAATGTGATCAAATAAATGCTAAGAGAGAACTTAAAAACACCAGGCTTCATTTAGCCGGTTCTGAAGGTCACTCCTTGTTTTCCCTTCGCCACCTGTGCAGTCAGGAAGCCAACAAACAGGCGTATTTAGAAACCGAGCAACAGGTTTCCGCCGTGTGTACACAGCTTGGCGCGACAGCGAAGGGGAGACACGTTATGAGCTGCTGTTTGGATTAGACGGGACGTAATGAATTCAAAATGCGGCACCCTTGCAAAGCAAAAAAAAAAAAAAAAAAAGAAAACACTCATGATGTTTTCTTTTCACGTGTTAATGCGCCACTGACCGAGAGGGATCATTACAGATTCACCGAAGCTCTGCGGTAAACGTGAACCAAAATAGATTATGACCGATTATGATGCATAGGGGGAACATCATCAGGGCCCCCCAGCCCCCAAACCTCGCCCATCATTCATCTTGTATAACAATCAAACGCTGACTCGCTCTTTATCATCATGTGACAGTGCTGGCTGGAACAAGCCATCCGATGATCTCGGGCGCCTGGTTCTGCCTCTGAGCGGCCCGGCTGTCTGACTGCACGACGCGGCGAGCTCAACCCTGTTCCCGAGAGCAACCGCGTCAATCAGCAGAGCGGTGATTTAAAATCGTCCGAGGCAGGAGAGAGACCACCAATGACGACTATATTTTTACTTTTTTTTTTTTTGCAAAATATGGTGGATTTTAACGACAGATTATTATGAGGCTAAAACTGGGACATTTTTTTGTCTGGTTAATATGAAATATCTTGTATTATTCAGCCACAAAAACAAACATGTTTGACTCACTTTCTGACAGTCCTGCGGTGTTTGTGTTTTGCTTTCTTTGGTGCTTTGATCATTTTCTTGTAGTTCATGTTGAGTTGCCATTTTTAGCTCATTTCTCTGTGTTCATTTTTGCTAGGATGCCATTGATACACAACTTCATTTCTTTGTGTGTAGTTTCTCAGTTCATTCTTGTATTTTGTTCCTTTAGTATTTGAATTAATCATAGATTATTGGAGGCATTGTTTCGGTTTGAAGATTCTTCAAAGGGGCAGTATTATGTGTTTTTCAGGCACATAGTGCTATTATGTAGCACTATGTAGCACTATTAAGTAACTGTTGCCTTCAGTTGTTAGAAAAAATGCTATATATGTCAAATATAACTTAAAAAATTGATATACTCAAACTCCTTCAAATTGGGCCTCTGTCTCTTTAAAAACTCCTGCTCTTTCTGAAATGCAATTTTCAGGAAGTCATCACAACATGGCTCCTCTAACTGAGGAGGAGCTCTGTCCTTGAAGGCGGGACTACGCCCACCCATGTGTTCTGCACAGCTGAATGGTTGCCATGGGAGATTAAAGTATTTCTCAAACATGCAGGGAAGACTCAAGGCAACACTCCAGGTATGTTTTTGATGAGGGAATAACATTATAAACTTGATGTAAAGCTCAAAAAGTTGATTTTTACATAATACTGCCCCTTTAACTTTTTCTAATCCAAATTTAGTTACTCCCAGGAGCATCACACACCAAACACAATGTTTACAACACAATCTTCATTTCTGATTTTACTCTAAAACATGGAGACATTTACAGCTAGTGATAAAGTCATACCTGAACAGTTTCTTGAAACTATGTTCAAAACTGCCGAGTTACACTGACAACTTTATTTATTTTTTTTGGCTTCGATAACTGACAGGCTGGAGTCTTTCTTTAACAGAACCACACAGCCATGTTTTACAGTTTCTCCCACCAGAGCAGGTTTCTCTCTCACACTGTGTCAGAAACACATCTCGGCGTCTGAGGATTACAAAAAGTCAGCAGACTCAGTGTGAGCCTAGAGTTGACTTTAGTTCATCTGTCAAGTGGAGCTCAGTGATCAGTCCATTCGAGCCGAGAGGACCTAAAAAGCAGGTACCGAAAAGAGAAAAGGTTTCATTGTGTAAGCTAAGTTAACCACTTCATCGCAGTGAATCGTTTTTAAATCAGCGATGTGTTTGTAGTTCATTTCAGAGGTCCCCGTCTCTGTTACTTGTTGAGAACCACATGTTGAACTTTTGAGTTCTGCCATGACTCTAAAGGTTTTTAAGCTGAATACAGAGCAGGAAATCCACCTGAGAGGCTCATGGAAACAAATAAAATCCTAAAACAGTTCAAAAACCAAGCGGTTTCACTCCAAACCTCCAACAGAAACCCAAAGAGTTTAATTTTTCAGCATCAGTAGCTCTGTTTCCTTTACAAATGTGATTATTCTGCTAAAGTAAAAAGCAAATGCACACAATTTTGCAATTCTGGTGTGTTGATTAAATGAGAAAAATAATTAAAATCACACTGGAATAACTTTTTTCACTCACTAAGCGATTAAAAACAAACATGATCATGATTCCTTCAATGACTTCCTGTTATCATCTTCTTCTTGGTTTGCGCAAGTGGCAACATCCGGTTGTTGATCATGTGACTCGTGATGCGAAAAATTTTTCCATTGCAGTTTTATTAAAACGTTTTATTAAAAAATAAGTTATTTTTTTAATTGCTGTGTTTCCATTAATTTATTTTTGAAATGTCAAACTACATAAACATATGGCCAATGGAAACACAGTTACTGTGAGTCAAAGCATGTAAACATGAAGGAAAGAATGGCTTCACTAAAATTAGCATAGCGTAATTTTTAAAGTTTTGGCCTAGTTAAAGTTCAGAAGTAAATCTGATGGGTGTCTCCTGTAAGGGAATGTGGACAAGAGTTGATGACAATCAGATAGATTTGGTGAGATTTTGAAATACATAGTTGCAAACAAAGTCATGATTTCATATGCTAATACACTCCTTTCAAAGAAGACTGAAACTCAGAAGCTGGTTCAACAAAGGATCAGTTAAGTATCGATTGATAAAACGTTTATAAATTTCACTCAATCCAGTTTCTTGCACTTTAGAAGGAGTTTTTAAATGTCTTATCTTGGTCTCATTTTTCACATCACAAGACTTTTACATCCAAGGTTGGTGATAATAACTTGTTTTACACCTTTTTACCAAATTTTTCCACCACTTTTTCAAAGTTCTAAGGACGACTTCCGCTTTTTTTTTTTTTTTACATCTTTCAAGGTAAGCCACTTGATTCTTTTCATTCTGAAATAAAAAGTAACTTGTGGACACTTGTAACACAGAATCAATAGCCCATCTCAGAACATCATGTAGTGTGTTTGTTGTTTTTCGCTGGGCTCTGCGCGGCGCTGAATGGAGTCGGTATGGACGGCGTTTACTGTCCAGGGAGAAACGCACACGGTGTTCAACGCAACGGACCACCGATGTCAGCCAGGAACCAAGATGACCTTAAAGCAAAACGAGTTTCAGCAACATTATAATCACACTTTCCAAGGCGGGTTGCTTGGATAATAAGAAGCTATCTGTGCACGGACAATCTATTGAGGAACAATCAATATGAAGTAACTGCAGTCGTCCTTTAATCATCCAAGAAAATAAAAGCATGCATCTGCCCTTCGATCCAGAGAGTTATGTGTACCGGAGTGAAACCTCCTTCTTCCACACTATCAAAAGAGTCAAGTACAGTTTCATGTCACGGGTAAAATATATTGAAGACACGAAGAAAGGTAAGTGTAAGTAGGCATGGCGATTCGTTTAACAAGCTGGAATCTGTCTGTGTTTGGAAAGAAAACCCGGCATCTCAGTGCCGATCAATATCTGCTGATTAAGTCCGAACTGATGGCCGATAAAAACATGTCCTTTCACAAAAGAGGTCACAAAAGAAATATCTCACAACGGGCAATAACCAAAGAGCTCTCTAAAGACCTTTGAACGTTTCATTTTGCAAAATATCCTGATGGCATTGCAATAATTTGGGGTTTTTCATTATAAGTCAGCTCTATTTTGTTGTGACTCTTTGTCTAATTCAGTTAGTTTTAATTTGTCTAATTCAGTTTTAATTAGTGTGTAGTAGAGTGTGTTTGCTAGTTTTTTATTAATTGTAGCCTAGTTTATGTTACAGTAATATAAACTAGTAGTAGTAATAGTAATTTTTTAGTTGTTCATACTTTGGTTGATTTTTAGGTGCAGAACACAAAAAGGTTCAGAGTATTTTATTGTTCATGTATCCATCGATTGGGTATTGAATACTCACCAGAAGATACCGTTTTCAGAAAATGTTGTCAGTTATTGTTGATCAACCAGCTGACTCGGGTGTTTCTCCCAACTTTTGCGGTCGCCATTTTGTGGACTAGCGTAGCGTAACCGCCATTAGCAGTAAGGAGCGCTGCAGTTAGCCGACAGCTGACGTAAACTGCTTGTGTGGATTTAAAATAAAAAATCAGTTCAAAAGGCTAATAAATAGATTCATAAACACAAAAACTATGAATAATAATTTTAGTGTTTTTGTTAGTCTTTCCCATTAATTGCCGTTTTTATTTACTTCAGTTGACAAAAATATTTTCTTAATTTCAGTTTTTGTTATTTTGCTAGTTTTAATTAGCTGGGGAACCATAGAGAGGCTAAAAGTGACACCGACATTTAAGTCCACGATGGATGTTTGTAAGAAGTTTGAGTATAAACTCAAATGAAAGTTGGTAGAGGCAGAAAATATGTGTTTCTGCAGTTTATGACTGGAGCCATGATTTAGTTTGTACTCATTTGTTAACAGAATCATTTATTGCTTCCTTTTAGAACTCCAGTGTCACACAGGAATGATGTGAGACCCATAAAAAAACCAGATGAATGACTAGTTTTGGCTTTGATGCCCAGAACTGATAAGCAGTGAATTGTAGCTGAAAATAAAACAATCAAGACGGCCTACTTCAATATTCTAGCAAGGTTCAAAGGTGACTGGAGACCATCTAATGAGAACAGATCTTTCATTTATTCATTTCATCTATCACACTTTCAAACAAACATAATTAATGGACCAAAAGATGAAGCTCATCTGAACATGACTATTGTGCTCATAAGTGCGAGAAAATGACATAATGTTGAAATTCGTTCGCTTGAGAAATGTGTTCTAATTAGCTGGCGATGTTGGCGGTTCAGCAGACTTTCTGAATAATTGTGAATGATTTGCGAGCGGTTTGAATGCATGTTGGATGATCATACATACATACATACATACATACATACATACATACATACATACATACATACATACATACATACATACATACATACATACATACATACATACATACATACATACATACATACATACATACATACATACATACATACATACATACATACATACATACATACATACATACATACATACATACAGCAGGTTTTCTGTCCTTGAAAATCAGTTAATTTACAAATCAGCTTTGTAATACTGATACAAACATTTTATATAAAGAACAGGAAATGTGGATGTGATTGAAAGAAGTTAAACTCCTTTCATAAACAAACCATTGTGAGACATTAATTTACCTCAAAACTTACTTAATTTGAATTAAATTTATGATCCTGTCAACTCTTACTACATTTGGACACTTCAGCTTCAACTGTATTTTATTTTGTTTTTGTTTTTTAATAAAATTTGGCTAAGGGCAACATATTAAAACCTCTCAAACATTTTGTCAAGCAAACGCAGCAGGTGAATCTGCAATATTGTAATGTCACAAAGTCCACAATTTTCAAATTAAGAGAAGTAGAGAGAAGTACGTCAGTTATGCTAGCTTGAGTTTGACAACCCTAACATGTAGATGTGCTGTGGAATTTGGTGTGGGTCAGTCCAGTAAAAAAGAAAAGAAAATGAAAACGATCCACACACCAGTTTTCTGATCATCAGTAAAGTAGGTGTTTAAATCAGCTCATCATCACCACTGTGTTCAGAAGATCACTATTATTGATAACCGCGAAATAAGCATCAAAACGTTCAATCTGAACGTTCTGTTCTTTGTGTGGGAAATGTTAGCATGTTTTTTCATGTTGAATCCGGATCGAATAGTTGAGCTGTTGCCAGTCGGTTGCTATGACAACGGGTCTTTGTGTAGCACAGCCAACACATAACAGCGAGAAAAATAAAGAACACCAGTGATTTTGAGTTGTTCTTCAACACTTTTTCTGCATTATTTCCCCGTTGCTGTGGCGTACTGCACTGAATTAATAATAGCCACATCTCCAGGTTTCATTTTATCAAAAGAATTGTTCTGTAAAAGAATTGTCTTTTTGCCCTCCAGTGTTGTGAACATGCGCAAAATTTCTGTAAATCACAACATGCCATGTGTCTGCAGCGTATTGGTGACCCACTGTGTTCTTACACCATCGCCTGGATCCTACAACGACGCATTATAGATCATCTAATTATCAAAATGACTTTAAACTGATAAAATTGCTAGAACAAGTCTATTTTATAAATCTATTTAAAGAAACTGTTTTTAGGTTCATGCATTGCAACATGTGAGAGTGTTAAACCTGAAGTCTTACAACGTTTGTTGTTAGCCAGATGTGTTCAAATCCAGAAGTGTATCCGTCTTGTAAGCCGGAGCTCAACAACATGGACAGAACCTTTTGGTATTCTGCGCGTAAACAGCATTGCTTTTCTTAAATATCATCCCCTTGTGGAACCAAATTGGAAAGTGTAATTGACTCCCTCATTATGCTAGCACATTAGCCAGTATTGGTTATTGCATTAGCATAATGTCACCCCTCCTTTTTTTTTTTTACCTCACCTCTAATGTCTTCCTCTTTTCCATGATGCAGCATTTTGGTTTTGTCTGCTGTAAGCCACTGACTACATACTGTATTCACACAGGCAGTGTTCAGTGTTGGCTTAAAGTCTGGATTTAGATGAAATTATAAAACTCACTGCTGTGGTTGCTATGAGGTGTGACTTCAAATCAAACACAAACTCATTGTTAGACAGCACAAATGATCAATGATTATATAGACATTAGTTTATGTGTATAGGGGAGTTACTCAACATTATAGACCGAAAAGCTCAACATGAGACAATAAGATATTTTTTCCCGTCATGGTTCATATTTCTGATATCTGATATCATGAAAAAAGAAAAAAAAAACATCCTCCAATGTTGGCAAGATTTTTACATTAACAGCACTAAAAAAACACACAATCTCACCAAGTACTTTTGGTCAAGTTTCTATCTTGGTACGAGTAACTTTTCAGCAAGATTGTAGGAGCTTGTTTTAAGTAAATATTAATATAAATTAATATCAGTGCATCTCTAGTTAACCCAACATGTCTTAAATAATCATTTAGGAGTATTTACAAATTCAATTTTACTACATTTTCACTAACAAAATAAATTAGAGAGGGGAGAGGAATAATGTATGAAGGATTTATCAGTCCTCCAGAGCAAGAGATTAAACTGTCGCAATCAGTGTGTACAGTGTAAAGCTATAAAGCACAGTATGAAATCCCCCCTTTTTCTTTTTCCCTCTGCTCGCGTCATTATATTATACTTTCTTTTCTTTTTTTTACTTCCTGCGTCTTGCTACCGGTTGGGCTACCTTATTCTTTATCCAGATGTGTCCTGCTGTGACAGGCTTTCAGCATTCTAGGTCAGCCCTCCAATGCTCCAGCGTGACTCAAGAATGAAAGGCCATGTATGGGGAGGAAGCAAAAATAGCTGCCGGGCCACAGAAGCCGAGGCTTTGACAAAGACTCGGACGTGTGTGTTCCCTGACCTGAATAAGCAAGAGAGCCGAGGCGTGCTCCTCCAGGTAGACCCGGGAGGCGTCGCCGAGTCGCAACGTGACGGAACGCGGAAACGCTTTTCCACAAGTAAATTCATATTGAGAAAACCTCTCTGACCCAGTGCACGGGGTTTGCGTCGTTCCCAAACGTCTCGCAAAGCCACTCGAATTACTGGCGCTGCAGACGGAGCCCGTCTCCTCTCCGGAGTTAAATGGAATTAGCGAAGTCAGAGACCTCATAATCATCACCTCCGTTTTTGTTTGCGCTTTCACATTCACCACCTGCCAAGTTACGCTTCCATTCCCGTTTGCGCAAGAGACTTTTTCAAAGAACAATGAGCACACAGTGCGGCCATGATCTTCCTTACACGGCGCCCGTCAAGTACAATTCATTCCTTCACAATAAGAGGTTCAGAAGAAGTAATTACTTAGTTAAACTCTTCTCTTGTCAACCAGGGAGACTCCGGCGTCTTATCTATTGAAACAGAAAGGAAGCGTGCGGTACTCTTTGGGACGTGCCAAGCACTTGACAAAAAATGTATCTTTTTCCTTTTTTTAAAGTCCTTTTAGCAGAGACGTACAAGACACACGGTTCTTCTGCAGCCTGAATCCTTCAAGATGTTTGAGGTTTGAACCTTATTTCTCCTCACTTCCTGTGAGAGGAAGACACAATAGTTGACCATATATTTACGCAATTTGACGTTCCGAGAATAAATTCTCTCAATGAGAAAAACTTTTGGTAAAAAGTTTTGGCATTGTGATGAAGTGGTTTTTCGGATGTATCAAAAATGTATTTATTTATTTTTTGGTAAAACTGTATTGGAAACACTTTTTTCACGAGTGACACGATCAACAACCGGATGTTGATTGACAGCGATGTTGGATTTACCTAACCACACCTACTTCTGATTACTGCCTGACTTGTAAAATCAAGACATCGCTTAGAAAGAACCTGTCTGACGAAATGAAGTAGGCGAAAGGATTTAAAAAACAACACATCATGTCCCGATCAAAAGAAGTCTAAGAAAGAAACCAAATCACTGGCTGCGTTTCCATTGACCATGTAATTGCATTTCGAAAATAAATTTGCTTAGAGCAAATCGCACCAAATTTGGGAAAAAAAACCTCATTTATTATTTAAAAGTTTTGGCGGTTGGATGAGGTCCAACCGTCAAAATATTAATATTTTTTTATTGATCTGATGTAGCCACAGGCGCAAACCACGACGAAGACAACACGAAGAAGTAGTTGGAGGATGTTGGCGCAGCATATTTTTATTTTTTTTAAAAATAACTTATGAAGTGAACAAACTTATTTATATTGTGGGTAAAATATCTTGCCATAAATGAAATTATCTGCCAGTGGAACTGGTACTTTTTCATCCATGTTCAGGAATTATTACCTAAAACCAAGCTCCGATTTCTTTCTGAAAAGTTATGAGTTAGATTTGTCTTATTTTAAGTCTACCAAGACATTTGCTCTAGAACCTAGAACGGTTTTTGCCGTGTGGGTCCCCAGTCGAACCAAGCTTACTGGACTATCAGGTTCAGAAACACTCTGTAAAGTCTCAACTGAGTGATGGACTGAGTTCAGCAGACTTTTGAATCTGTTGAAAACCGTCAGTTCTGAACAATTTCGTGACATACACCCACCTTTCTACCTCATCTTCCTGAACTTATTCTGAGCTACTCCTTTCAGGAAGTTGGAAAAAGGTGGAAATATTTGGGGTGTTGATGATCAGAAATTGCCTACATTCATGCTAAAGCTCTGCATGAGGCCGATGGAGGAAGGGAGGGAGAGGATGGGTGGAGGGGGGTGGATTAGTCAAACAGATAACAGGGAATGTATGTAGAGGGAGAAAACCAAAGAGAAAAAGGGAGACTGGTGGTTGAGATGGTGGAAGAGAAGTCGGGTTGTGGAGACGTGGGGGGAGGTTCTCGTGGAGGAGCAGGAACTTTTCAATTACAGCACATCCAGACAACAAAGACCTAGATTTCAAGAGGATATAACAGCCTGTAGCCCAGAGGGAGAAGCTCATTTAGCCTGTTCTCCTATTCCTTATCCACACAAATTACCGGTTGGAATATTTAATGCATTTTCTTTTGTTGGCCCCAGCAAACGCAGGCTCCGCTATCATGATACATGTCCCAAATGTCAAGATCAGCTACCTGGGGGAAGCAAATCCTCCAACCTGCACCGCCCTCCCACCCCCATGGCAGATAACAAGAAAACTGTCTCCTGCTTTCAATTTCAAAGAGTTTTGAGTTTGCAGAGACAATTCAGACGTCTTATCAACAGAGCCGATGGAAACAAGTTGCCGTTTGGGCTTTTGAAGGGGGATAAGGGGGCGGCTCATTCCCGGATTGACAAATTGTCGTAATTTGAACTTTAAAATAAAAGGTGGGGTGGAGGGATTCCATGACATCCTGTAGGGAATTCTGCAAAATAATATCATAAGAGTGAATCAGTGGAAATGGGCTATTGATCCCAATCCCTCCTGGATAAAAGAGAGGCTCTGTGCAGAATATTTAACACGACAAGGTCTTTGTCAATCAGGGGCTGTGTGTCTGACAAACGTAATGACAGGAAAAGACCGAGGTGTTTCTCCAGCAAACATTAGGTTCTGATGGCGGAAACAACAAACAGCTCCTGATTTTACTATTTATTTTTTTTTGTTGTTGTTGGTTTTCCTATAAAAATATACTTACCTTTCTTGTTAAGACATTATTTGATAGTGAAGCGATGCAAAAACAACATTTTACCAAGTATTTTTGGTCTAGTTTTGAGTGGGTCAGTTCTGGGAAATAATAATATTAATAAAACAATTAAAATTCTATTGTAGTGGTTAATTTGTGCAAAAGTAGAGTTGCGATGCTCATGGTGTGAATTTTTTTTTGTTTCTACCACCAAGGGACACATGAGCAGTGGTTGAACAATTACCTTTTCATACAATATTAAGTTGTGTGAAAAAGTTGGGATAGTCCCCCCCACTAATAAGTGAAACTATGAGTGAGTTTTTTTTTTTATTTCCTCAGGTGATCTGTGTGAAATATGAAAATTTGTTTCATCATCTGAAAGCATTTAAGTCTGACAAAACCGCAAAAACAGAATGAATCTGTAAAGGGCCAAATACCTTTCCACAGCACATTCATGCTTTCCCATGAAACAGATTTTGAGGGGTTATAAGTACTTCTTTCTAAAGTCACTCAGCTTGCTGCGTGTGAAAGATTGCCTCAAGTAGGTGTGATGTTGCCGCAAGGAGTGCTGGGGCACCTAAAATTCAAATCATCATCTGTCGTTCGCACCTGCGCTATCTCAGAGAAATGCCATAAATAATGAGAAATCCCTCGAAAATGTTTTCAGGGTTGAAAATGCATTATTTACAAGTTAGAGGTCGCAGATTTCTTTTGCATAATTTTGAGTTTAATAGCCCCTTTTAGTTGGGAGGAAAATGGCATTTTCGTGCAAATGATCACACTTTGGGGAGTGCAAGCCGAGTGCACTCCTGAACCAGAAACACATAAACCGAGAAATCTGTTCTCTCATAATGGGCCCACGTTTTTTTTTCCCATACCGAAGAATAAGGTAGCGAACATTTCACAAAGGACAGCTCCAGCGGTTTAGTCATGCCAGCCGCAGGCTATGAGGCTGTGACACTTTGAGGGGAATAAAAGTCAAATGTATTGACAACGATGTGTATCCCATCTCGACTCTGTGATCAGAATTTTCCAGTTGGAAAAAATGATCTTGAGCATCTTGACAAACCTTCTGAAACTAGAATGCTGACTGTTAGGAGTGTCTTACCAAAATCCAACTGCAAATCCAATATGGCCGCCCAAACTAAAGTAGTAAACTTTAAGGGTGTTTCTCTTCTAACAGTTTACATCTTACCTTTCCACACCAGAATGTTTAGTCTGCTTTAACCAAACTCCATTTAATTTGCCCAGAAATATTACTTTGTAACACGACATTTGTACTTTTGTGGCTTTGGTAAATTCCAAATTTAGTCTTTAAGTACAAAACACAACATCTTGCTTTGAGACGAGGCGTGCACCGATTGCAGTTTTCTGGCCGATTACGATCTTCAAAAAACCTGACCTGCCTATTCTGATTTTGTTTAATACCTTTTTTTTTTCTCTGAATTGTTGCACCAATAAACCGGCCAGCTGATAAATCGGCTGGGCAATAAATCTGTGCACCCCTATTTGGGGCATTAGTTACTGACCAACCGTGTGCTTTTGGGGGTGTTTTGTTCCAGCAACCAAAAATCATTTTCTTTATTGTAGTCATACTTTTCTGTAGAGAATACAGTTGTATGACTACAAACACTACTGGCAGTAGAGCTATAATGTTTGTTTTGGTTTGAGCAGGAGTTACAGTCTATATTTAATTGGAGCTAATGGTGTAATATGTGACAGGGATTACTGTTATACAAATTTTAGTGCTGTCAGTCGATTAAATTTTTTTATCAGATTAAGTACACTCTAGTGTTGTGATTAATCATTATTAATGGTTTCAAAAACGTACATATAACATGCTTATAAATGTGCATATAAAATTGTCTGTTTTCCAGGTTTTCATATTCATCCATCCATCCAGCCATCCATTTTCTGCCGCTTATCCGGGGTCGGGTCGCGGGGGCAGCAGCTTCAGAAGGGAGGCCCAGACTTCCCTCTGCCCAGCCACTTCTTCCAGCTCCTCCGGGGGAACCCCAAGGCGAACCGCTCCAGTGAGAGCTGCAGGTCACGACCTGATGAAGCCAACAGGACCACATCATCCGCAAAAAGCAGAGATGCGATCCTAAAGCCACCAAAAATGCGCCTAGAAATTCTGTCCATAAAAGTAATGAACTGAATCGGTGACAAAGGGCAGCCTTGGCGGAGTCCAACTCTCACTGGAAACGAGCCCGACTTAGTGTCGGCAATGCGGACCAGACTCTGACACCAGTCATACAAGGACCTGACAGCCCAGTGTTCCACGACCAGGACGAAAACCACACTGCTCTTCCTGAATCCGAGGTTCGACTATCTGACAGACCCTCCCCTCCAGGACCCCTGAATAGACCTTACCAGGGAGGCTTAAGAGTGTGACCCCCCTGTAATTGGAGCACACCCTCCGGTCCCCCTTTTTGAACAGGGGGACCACCACCCCAGTCTGCCAATCCAGGGGAACTGCCCCCGATGTCCATGCGATATTTCAGAGTCTCGTAAGCCATATTCAGGAAGGCTTAAAAGAAATGTTAATTTAGAAATATTAACTACAAACCGCTTGTGATTTGGTGGAAGGTTCCAAACTTATTTTTTAAAGCAAAATATGCCGCTCCTGATGCTCCTAGCTCATCTTTTCACTCGCATTTGCCAATGTGCATTGTTGACCGCAGTGCAAGACCGTGTGCATCTTTGATCTCAGTAATCCTCTATTGAAGAGAGACTTTAAGTCAAAATAGGTCATTTTTTACCAATTTAGGTCAAAATAGGTCAATGTTAACCAAAATAAGTCAATGTTAACATTAAGCATCTTTATATTAATAGCATGCATTTGACAACCAATTGTAATGTCAATTGTGTCAGTCGTAGCGTTGACATCCCTACTTAAGGCATACTAAACCTTTGAGCATTTTTGCTACAATCTATCTCCATGGCTCATAAAAAATAGAGTGATAAACTGAAACTAAAATTTCACTTTTTTGGAGTGAGATTGAAACTTTCCTTCCATTTTTCACTCTGCCCAGCTAAAGCAAAAATACTGTTTCACATGTTGATGTTTTTGCTTGATTATTGGAAAAAGACTTATCTACACGAGTTTCACGTTTTGGACTGAATCGCTGAAATGAATAAACCAATGGTATTATGATTTACTGAAATGCACATATCTAAAAACAAAAATGGGGCCCCAAATTAAAATCTGTTTATGGCCCCAACCAGTCTTGGACCGACTCTGCTCACCATCACCGTTATCATCATCAACCTCTCCTAAAAACTTGACTCCAGCCAATGATCTTTCTCGGAGTTTGTGTTGCCCTCATCATGATGCGCTGGCTCGCCCTCTCGCTGTCTCACTATAAAAAAAAATCCCGAGGAATAAAAAGCTCTCTTTGTTGAAGCCAGAGATCATTCACTCACCAGCTCGCTCTGCGAAGAGGAGCAGCAGCAGCAGCAGGAGCCGGAGCCCCGCAGCCTTCCCTGGGCGTATATTTCGGTTTCTCGGGCATTTGAGCAGAAGGATTCCGGTCCGGGTGATGAAACCTGCCCCTCGCCTCGCTGCCCACCTCCGGAGAATGTCTCAAAGCGCGAGGACGGCCCCAGCGTGAACTCCGCCGCGCGCTTCAACTTCTCACGGGGGAGCGACGGCACGCGCGGACCCGCCGGCGAATTAAAGTTAACGAAGATTGAGAAAACTAGTTGGAGTTGTCGCCTGAAAATACGAGATTACCCGCGGGGTTTTGGTCGGATTTGCGAATCAGGACGGCTTTTCACCAGGATAACAGGTTCTCAGGAGCGCACCCTTTAATATTTGAAGGCTGAAATTCGTTATTTATTTGTCACTTTTTTCTCCATCTCTCTCTGGATGTTATTTCGGACTCCTGACAATCACCCACATCTGCGCCACGCGCGACTTTTTTCACCCCTACCATCCGTCCTCCCTCCAGTCCGGAGAGAATGAGGTGTCGCTGGGTGAAGCATGAGCCGTCAGAGGATCAGTCATAAGCGGCTGTCTCTGCTATGGAAGGGGCTTGCGGTCCTCAGCCTGTGGCTATGCTGCGGCTGGACCTCCGGGGCGGCCGGGCAGGGCGAAGGCGCCCCCGGCTCCCTGGAGTGGCTGCTGTCGGATAAAGGACCATTTCACCGGTCGCTGGAGTTCCAGGAGGCGTTGGAGAGATACCAGCAGGGCTTCAGCACCCGGTATAAAATCTATAGGTAAGAAGACCCCCATTCTGTTGGAGCTTTAGGTTTGGGTTAGCATTTTGTTCAGAATAACAGACACAGGGGCATTTCCAGAAAGTTTTAAAAGGGCGAGCAGATGGGGGCCACTTTTTATCCACCAAAGTGAATAAATTTATATTGCCTTTTTTAGTTAAACTGACCAGTCAAAAAGCCTTTTAAGCCCAGGGGGTAAACTGTAATTGACCCCTCGACCTTCCTATTGCAAGAAAATTACTCTATCCAACTATAGGGTGAGTGAGGAGCATTCAAAATGGGTACACTTTTTCAGAATTATTCAATATATTTAAATAAATAAATATCACACTCACTAGTGGTGGTTCTAGATTAAGTTTACCAACATAAAACAAAAGGTCAATAGTTCATTGTTTGATATATTAATTGATCTAGAAAATGAAATGTGTGATCTCAGGATGGCTAAAACCTAAAGTGCAACATCTTGATTTTTAATTTATTGCTAAAGTAAAACAGTGAAGGTAAAAAAACAAATTGGTCCAAAAAACCAATGAGCTATATACCACTGAACAATAAAACAATAATAATATATATTGAGATAGACACATGATCAATATCAATAAATAATAAGTCCAATAGAATATTCGATATGTAGAATTGATCCATAACCGCACAGCATTTTGGGGGTTGTAGGCAAAGAAAAGTCTTTATCCGGTTCATGTCCGGTAAGCAAGGTGAATGGCATCAACTAACTCACTCAGTTTGGTTACCTAGCAACGACCTATTGAGTAACTTGTGCAGCAGCAGTTTCATGTTTTGCAACTGTACCTCATAATGACTTAAAAAAATAAAAACAAAACTGTAGATAAAATGGGAAAGGTAATGGCAAAGGTTTGGCAATATTTCAGATATTTAAAACTAAAAACTAACCAATAGTTATAAATTTTGACTGATATGAAATGCTTATATTGTTATTTGTTTTTCAGCCATCGTCCATCGTATCGTCCAGCCCTATAGCTGTGGTTTCTGTGTCAGTGCATATCATCTTTGTGGCCATAACAGAGGCCAGGGCCAGTTCTGACACAGGCGCTGGCCCCTGTTGGTCCCCCATCTAGAACCGCCCATGCCATTGATTGAAACTTTTTCTATTCTTCAGTGAATTCATATTTAAATATGTATTAATGTAAGGACAGGGGTCAAGGAAGCATTTATGCAGGGGGGCAAAACCAAAAGAATTTCTGTCATATTTTCTGGGAAGGAATACATAAATAAATATTTATCCTTTATTCAATTTATATAAAAAAGTATAATGCATATCAGACTATATTTAGAAAGTTTTTAAGTTGAAAGCCAGATTTTTATTATCTAGTTTGGAGGGAGATTTGAATCTCAGGGGGTCATGTCTAAACCACCAAAAGTCAAACCAGGATTTCATTAGCCTCCGCTACCAAATAACAACAACAAAAAAATAAATAAATCAGATTCAGCATATTTTCTAGCCAAGTGTGGCAAGTGGGAGTGCTAGCAAATTTAAAGGGATGACTATTGCCTCTCCGGGCCCCACTTTAGCCCCTTACCCCTACTGTTCTAAGCCCCAGTACATTTTATCAGCAGAAACTAACCAGCATCATGTTTGCAGTTAAATCTTGCGTTGCCTCACAGGTATTGACAACCGCATCAAATTAGCAGACGAGCAAAGCCGAAGGACAACTGGAGCAATTCAACGTGTGCCTTTGCTTCCGTCGTTAAGTATTCCGACCGCAGTCCCCCCAAGCCCCCCACTCAGACTCGTTCCCTCGGATTAGGACTCTGGGATATTTTGGGTCTGCTTCTTGTGAATGACCTCTGCTGCAGGAGAGCAGGAGTTAATCCCCTTACAGTGCACGGAGCGCTGCATCCTTTCTGCCACTTCCTGCAGCTGCATTAGCAGAAGCTTCTGCCACCTTTGTCTAACTGTTCCTCACAAGCATTCCTGTGTATGCAGCTGTTAGGAGCTCGTCGGAGCGTGCGCCTCATATCCCCCCCCATCTGTCAGCATTTAGGCTGCGCGCAGAGGCAAATAAGCCGGTCTGAATCCTCTTCGTGATTTAACATGTTCACACATATTCTCCCTGCTCTCACAGTCCTGTGGGGTTCGGTTGAATAATAGAATGCTTCTTTTCTGCGGGTGACCACTGCCAAGGGTTTAACCAAGTGGAAAAAATACTTAGCGGGCTTCTTGCAGGCGAATAAATCAATTTCTCCATTTTCCTATCTCAGGAATCTTTTTTTTTTTTTTTCTTTTAGGCTCTGCTGCTAATCATTTATTGAGACCCGCATTGTTTGTTATTTTGTTTTTCCTGACGAGTCCGCTGCATCAGCTTTCTCTGGAGTCCCCTGACTTCACGCCTTTCCTCTTCCGAAATTAGTGAATAATCGGAGATAATTACAGAAGATGTTGACTGCCTGAGCCGTCGGAGGCGACCGGCATCGGTAATGGCCTGCTGCCACCGTTCTTCCTACGGGGTGTTTTTAAACGCTATGCTCAAGTCCCATTTCCTCACATTTCTGACCCGATGGCCACTTGGAGGGATTATGGATTAAGCATTTTAAGCCTGACAGCAACATAAAATACAACTTCTACACAGCTCTGCATTCAAAACATCCATCAATGGGTCGTCTACTTGAAAAAGATTCCCACATCTGTGTGTCCTGCAGGCTCAACATAACAAAATGTGGAACACCATAAAAAAGGATGGGCAGAATTTGTTCAAATTCATTCATGATTTATTATTTTTTTGCTGTTGGAGCATTTAGAAAACCTTTCATTTCAGCACATTTAATCAAAAAGAAAAACAAATTCTATTTCGAGAAGTAATTGTTTGAGCAGGATTACAGGAGGCACATTTATAAGTACATCTAAATAAATAATAAAAAAAACAATTTAAGTTGGACAGATTTTCTAGGAACTTTTCAGTGATCCTGTTTTCATCAAGGTTTTTTGATACACATCTTGAAGTATCATATTAAAAGTCGATGAAAACATAAAACGTAAATAACTTTCTCAATATCGTAAAAAACGATTATTTTTTTTACGCTAGCTTGAGGTGGATTTGGACTTTTCTGAAAAAGAGTAAATGCGCTAAAGTGGAGCTGGAAACATTTTCTAAATAAGGAAACTTACTCATACATCAATGCGTCAATGCCTTACCAGAGGCATGAAATCCGGAAACATTTACAAGTGCAGACCACCTGTATGAAGGGGAGTACTCTCCATTTTTCCTTTTTATTACAGCCATATGTAGCATCAACATCTGACAGAGTTATGCAGTGCATAGCCTGGTTGATTTGTTTCACACCAGAAGATGAAAACACGACTAATTCGTATTTCCTTTCTGTCATTTTTAAAAGTTCACTTGAAATTCACATGACAGTTGATGGAAACATACACAATGATATTCGGCTTCTTGTTTCTCTCAGGTATAAATATACAACATTATATGCAAACACAAAAGCCTGTTAGCTTTAGTTGCTGGTCATTAGGCTTCATAAGTTGAGCCACACATGTAAAGATCACTGTGGTAAGGAAGGCGAAGAAAATCTCCGTAACAGGGTTTGAGAACAGGAACATCTTTGGGTCGCCACATTCCTGTAACAACCATTACATTCTACCAAAAAGTGTACTGGATTTTTCTTCTATTATTACACTTTTAAACTTACGGTGGTTGATTAACTCTACTAGGATTTTAACTGGGACTTTTGGCATCGACCAAATGAGACTAAAAAGTCAAACTTTTCAAAAACAAACACCTAAAGCAGGTTTGAAGTGAAACAAAGGATTAGTTATCTCATGCCAAAAATATGGTAAAAGAACTGTGGGCCTGTTTCCTTTTCCAAAAGATCTTGAACCCTTGTTACAGTGCATGACAACAAAGACTCTTTTTTTCCCCAGGAAAGTGATTCAAACTTCTTTGAAGTCTTCCCTGGAAATTTAAAATTTGACTGATTCCAATTTTAATTTTCTGTAGACTGTAACACCTAAAAGAGAAACATGGTGCTGGTTCCTTGTTGAAGGAAGTAGTTTTAAACCCAATAGAAAAAGAAGGAACTACAGTGGTATTTGTGTGGTTTATTGACCACAAAATGCGAGAGTCCCTCTAAAAACATTTCAAACTTCACATTTTAATATTTGAAACATATAATTTGTGTTACTATGCTTTATTGCGCACAACAGATACTATTTTAGTACTACAGAAGCTAGAGTCTGTCTTCTGAGTTTGGAAGTCGACCCAATCAGTGCCAAGGAAAATGAGTGGCACTCCAGGATTGGCTGCTTTGCAAACTCCAGCTAATAGTTTGCTCCTTGGTTTTTCAGCTTCCGAAGTTGGATTTTTTAAAAAATATTTTAGATTTTCTCCATATAATTAAAATCACTGAATAACCAATTTTTCTGTGAATAATTTGGAGTTATGTTCCAAAGCAAAATCTGCTAACAGGAGAATCTGTTAATACTCAACCATGAATTTATCCTTATTTATGCAAGTCCTACCTTTTATCAAACCTCAGAAATGCATCAAGGTTAGTGCTGTTAGTTGAGGCATTTGCAAACTGTAAATGACGGAGCTCTTAGATTTGATGCATTCCCAGTGTTTCTCAATCAGAGTTAATTAAGGGAAAATTGGCCGATTTCACTCTCTTGCTGTTTGACTGGTGCATGTCCATCCAAATCAACACTGAAAGGGTTTAACAGACACAGAATCGAACTTTGCCTAAGTGCTGCCCTGTTGGAAAAATACGTTACTGCCGACATGAGCCACCAATAACCATTCAGGCTGTGATTTTGTGAAAAGCAATTATTTCTTAATATTGGATCCTTCCCACTGAATACATGTAGTCAAATTAAAAGTTAAAAATTTTCTCCCAAAATATTTCATTGAGAGATTACAAAACTGTTATAAAAGTTGAACACATATTGAGGTGCTAGTTAAAGCAGCAGTGACGCCTGAGATGATTTCTCTACAGCCTCCTAAGCAGCCCGTGGGAATGGAGTGCAGTTCTACCCCTCTGACCTCTGTAATAGGCCAAACTCCACAGTGAACATAACATAGCTGTCAGTCATGTGGCAGCATGTGATTAAGCCGTCAGTTTGCTCCCCCACAGCGGCGCATTTCAAACAATTTTCCTCCATTTCCAAAAAGTTTTCTGTATCATGGCTGATTGCCTTGTGTGCACACACCGAGGCTTCCTGTTTACCCAGAGCTCCACCTCCTGTCACCTCTGCTGTTCGCCACACGCTGAGGGAATAGCTGCAGGCTCAACCGCCATCTGTCCAGCAGAGATGGACGCTCATCCCATCCTATTGTTATGATGATTGCTTGTAATGACACACTTCACACCGTCCCAGTTCACCAATTATCTCTTGTTCTTCTCATGGCACTGATATAATGGCCTCCCGGGAGGAGCGGGTGGGGTGTGTATGTGGAAGAGCCGGCAGCGCTTTGGGAAAGGTACACTGACCGACTGAGCGAGGGGTTAACGAGTATCTGGAGTTCAACAAGGAGTTTTGTCTTAAGGCCACGAGATAACAAACACGATGCGAGACGCATGTGAGATGTGAGATTTTGGTGTTGTGGCTTTTTTTTTTTTGTGCTGGGAGTTTTGCATTGCAGTAAGCTCTGTTTTCTATATGTCTTTTTTTAAAGCTAAAGTTCTGCACAGTAAATCACATAAAATATTTCCCCACTGGGCTGCTGGTGCTTTTTTTAAAGACAGCAGCCATTTCTGAGATATACAACCATGGACAAGTCAGCCGGCAGTCCTGATAAATGCGTAAAAAACCCTGAAATAATTTTAGCTTTTATTGCAGGTGGATAAATTCCATTCTGAATAAAATTTAGCCTTTTATTTGAGTATGCTTACCATATTTTAAGAATTTATTGGTTTTAGCACAATCTCAGGTTGTGCAATTATTGATAGCAATATCAATAATTGCACCATTAACTACCTTTAACCTTCCTGCGCTGATAAGAGATGGGGTCATTTGGACCCCACAAGCTTTTTACTTTGTGTGCGGTCTGGAGGGTCACACTCCACATGCACTTTTACAATGTTTTTTGTGTGTGTGTGTCGTTTTGGGAACTGATAGACTTAAGAGATTTATGGGAGAATGCAACTTGGGAAGAAGAAATATCCAGTATCAGTGCCACTTGACACACTATTAACTTCCATTTGCAAAGCAGCCAATCCAGGAGAGTCAATCATTTCCATTACTCCCAAAAGTGGAGACAAGGAAGACTCTAGAGACGTTAGGTAGACGTTTTCTACTTTGCAAATTAATGCAAGTTAGGATATACATTGTTTTTATCTATGAAAATACTCAGTCTTAGGAGGGGTCATGAGTATTTGCAGATTTTATTATTTCACAGGTGGCTGTGGTTCCCAACACCCACAAATACGTAACCTGGTGAAAACAGGCCCCTTGTTTTACGCTTTGCTTCGTCCAGAGGTTTTGGGCTCTTGCCTACTGAGAAACAATTTCTTCCCGGAAGCACGGAAATGTTAATTCAATATTTGGAAGCGTGGCCAACACGGACTGAACGTCAAGCCAATGTCCAATGGCAGTCGTAGTTTAGGTTCCATTGCTGAAACTACAGTCAGACTACAATTATAAAACAGCACAAAAAATTGACGACATCCTTCACAACTTCTCCGTTTGTTCTCTGATTGGCTGAGATTCTACTGGAGGAGTCAATGGGAAAAGCACAGATTGAGCTGTGAAGCGAGATTTGAGTCGATCGTAATGGCAAAGAAAGACAGTGGCCAGTCTAATAATACGGAAAGTTCACTGTTTACAATTAACGAGCATCAATCAAGGCCTGCAACATGTCAGATCCACCATTCTGTACAGGGCAAAATACATTACTGGACTGCAAACTTGGATGCTTCTGAACAGGACAGTTTTTAACAGGATCATCAGATGCTGTCACTATATGATTCCAGGCTGGTGACATTGGATAATCCACATTTGACTTATCTTAGAAAACAGTATGCGTTAGTCAGCAGTATCCAATGCAGATAGTAAGACATTGTGACAATGCACAGCAACCTTTCTCAGATTTAAAACACTGAATGCATATGTACGGCCTGGATCAAGAGCTCAGCCACATAAATACTTACACAGTATGTATGTGTAGGCCACATACACAAATTGTGATACGATGTGTACCACGATATTTGTTAAGCGATACAATTCGATACGATTCAGTGCATTTTTACGATTTTCTGAAAGATTTTAGACGGACAGTGATTTTAGTGACATTTTGTGTTTCATAGACTTGAATTTACTTAACTGAAAACTGATTAAAAGCACCAACTACACAATACCTGACTCTGATTGGACAGTCTAACAGTCTGCAGCTGGACAAAATGACTCAAAGATGCAGTGAGAGAATTACTTTCTGTCATTTAATTCATGTGGATTTGACATAAAACTCAAAAGTTTAAACGGTAATCCAGGAGCAGAGTGGGGAGATTATCAGCCTCTGTAGACTCTCAATATGCAAATAATTGCGTGTTTTTTCTTTTGGACACAAATGCAGTCTTTTGGACTATGGGGAAAAAAGCTTTTCAACCTTGGCTCCCGGAGTTAGCCGTGGCTGTAAGCTGCTTTCTTCTAACTGCTAAAGTAGTGGCTCCGCCTCACCCCGTAGTGATCGACTCCCTGCAGCTATGCAGCGCCGCTATTCCCCTGCTTGGATCTCTGAGTAGCTTCCTCTCAGACTGCCAGGATCTCATCGTACTCTCAGTCTCTGATACTCTTTGTCTGTTGCTAATAAAAATGATCGATCCGCCATTGTTATCATGGAAATCCTCACTGCGCCGCGGATTCCGGCTGGAGGTTTTTCCTCTTCGTCTTCCTGCTCAAAGCACAGCGCCGCTGCGCGCCCGCTTCGGATGTTATCAACCCATGTTCATTCTTCAGGTAATCATTTATATACAGAACAGAAACCGCTAAGCTAAAAACTAATTACGAAGTGAATGCTACCAGTCGAAATTTGCCTTAATTTCGCGATCTCACTGCTGCGTTCGCGCTGCTACTCCTTTCCGCTTCTCCGTTGCGCTTCTCTATTACGGTTACTTGCGCAACTTTACTTCGTTTCACAGGAACAAAATACAGCCCATCGTTATTTATTGAAGATTTTACATTTCCAAAAACACAGGAATCTAATGTTTCGTTTCGTTTTGTACGTTTGGAAGCTCATTCCCTCTCACATAATCGGAAAAGCCGGGGAATGGCGGCGCTTTTGACATTTCTCTGACAATCAGAAAAATATGGTTTACTAATTTTAGCATAACTCCGGTTATACTTGGCCTATTAACACAATTTAAAAACTGGTGTGTAGTTTATAATATGCACTTTAAGCTCGTGTTGAAAGTGAGACTGAGGGAGGCGGAGTCTTGCTGCTACGCTGTAACAAACTAGACGTTAAAAAGAGCTATAAGGCTATGGACCCCTGTGGTTTAACGGATCGATACTCGCGGATGAAAAATCGATACTTTCCGAGGGCGGAAAATATCGATATATATCACCGAATCGATTTATTTATACAGCCCTATGAGGCACCGACTTAATTATTTACAAATCTAGACCCCCTTTATGTTATTGTTTACATAAGGAAATTTTGCGCATGCGTACAATGCTGGAGGGCATAAAGACTATTCTTTAACATATGATGCTTAGCTGCGCCGCCGCCGCAGAATAATTCCGTTATCTCAATCAAACTTTGACATGTAGATATTAATTTCATGCTGTGCTTAACAGCAAAGGAAGAAACCTTTAAAGTACAACTCAAAACCACGTCTTTCTCGTTCTCTGTATCAGCGCAGCTACTGTAGGGCTAGATCGCTGTAACTGTCTCTTACTCTGCAGTTGTGGAGTTATAATGTCTGGGTTCATGAGCGCCCCCTGCCATGAGGCAGGAGAACTGCCTTCCTCACCTCGAATCTGTTCTCTGCCGTGTATGATCGCTCCTCAGCACACGAAACACGTTACACCCACAGTTGGTGACAATAAAAACACAGTACATTAAATGCATAAGCTAAATTATGGAAAATCAGATCATACATTAAGTGTTTTTAACCATTTTATTGGCGACGTACAGACAGGAGGAGCATGCTCTCATAGAGTGGCAACCGGTGCAGTAGCGAGAGGTTGCGCAATCCCAGGTGAGGCTCAGCTTGCTGCTGCCTCACCGGCTTCGCTTCCAAGCATTATAATGGGAAAATGCGGAAATCCAGCGATTTTGAAGAAAAAAACATCAGATTTGGTTAAATTAAATGGAAAATAGGTACTTTATAGTACAAACCACAGGGTGAAAATATCTTTATAAATGATTTTATTATTATATATTATTTTTCCATGATGACAGGTGAGGCTCTGCCTCACCTGCCTCCCCTGACCGCACGTCACTGATATATATATATATATATATATATATATATATATATATATATATATATATATATATATATATATATATATATGTATAAAAATTTAGAATTTGGGGTTTGTCTTCATTCCGATCTCTAACTCGAGACGGTTGAGACTACTGCTAATTAGCTACACCCTTGCCAGCTAGCTAGCTAGCTAGCTTTTTGTTTTGCGTCTGTCACGGGTTAAGTGCAAATTTATCACTAGTTGGCTGGACAAGTTTTTACATTTCTGTGGAGCTGTAGGTCTTACATTCCACCCATAGTGGTATTTAAATGAGTATTTAAACTTGAGTTGTTGAAAGCTGATTAGCTGAAAATGTGTGTAAAATGGTTTGCTGCGTCTTACATGCGTCTTTGACCAAAGCTCACAGTTCTAATTAAAGTCCCAGTTGAGTTTGCCCAACTCTACTTTAATGTTTGTGATGGTAGGGAAAAAAATGCCTTTTTTGCAGCTTCAGACCCAAATTGGATTTTAGCTTGTAGATATCATCTAGCGGTTGCTATGGAGACTTGGTGACACTCAAGGTTTGGAGGTTTTTCTTACCTACTCACTGTGCATGTTGGCAAGATAAATATGGCCATGTTTAGCCACAGCCCAGTCTGTGGCAGAATGTATTTCCAAATGGGAAAAGACAGACATTAATTTTAAAAGTTCCCCCTTTTAAAGTCTGACCATCAAAGCAGCATATTAATTAAAAATTTACTTACCTGTATGTTTTGAAGGAGTTAGGGGTACTAATAATTGTGGAACTGGGTAAAAGTTTATTTTTTTAAGTATTATTTATTAATATGACATTTATTTCCAGCTGAATAAATATAGTTTCTACAGTTTCCATCTGTCAGATTATTTTAATACATAAGGTTAGGTAGTATTGACAGAGATTTGTGCAGAGAATAATAATGAGGAAAGTTTATCTAAGGTTATTTGCTGGCATCAGTCCATAATATACTGCAATATTGTAGTATTTTAGTCGAGAAAAAGTACAGTGACTGAAAAATGAAAGAAGTTCAGTTAAAAAGGAGCTCCTCTGTGCTAAAGATTAAGTTGACTGCAGTCTCTTCTGCTCAGTGCATGAAGGATATGAGGAAATATTCATCTCAAAGTAAAGCTGAAATGAAGGCTTTACTAGTTGAACTGCAGTAGCAAAATAAAAGACGTTGGCGCGCGGCATTTAAAACATTTGGAGAGTTTAATTTATCTCCTGAATGTCAGCTCATCCCATGGTGCTCAGCTTGTTCAATAACCAAACATGTCAAATTAACTACATGGCAGCTGCTATAAAACATCTTTTCATTTGGCTGCTTCTTTATAGTTTAATTGTGTTCCCTTTTTACTACTAGAATTATGCAGCTATGTCACAAAGACTTAAGACAACATAAATATGACTTAAAATACTGAAAATGGAAGGTATTAATGTACCGCAGCCAATGTCCAATTTTTGTAAAAAAAAAAAAAAAAGCATTTGAATAAAACAAGCAGCATTTTTATTATGTATTTACGCTTAGTGAGAGTATTACCTACAGAGGTTTCAGTAATCTTCCTTATTAGAGTAGCAGAGCTCCATTGTTGGGTGTAAGTACAGCAACAAACACATTTTATTCAATTAAAGTCTTAATTTGTCTCATTTTATTCTATCATTTCTGCTAACTGTGAGATGATTGCCGTCTGAAGCAACGGAGGCAGATGACTGATTCCAATGAGCAATATTTAGAAATTGGCTCAGCTCATGGTCAGTGTCCTACGCAGATTGGTCTATTTTCTCTCTGGCTGATATGGCCAAAGCAGACGTCTGTTTTTCATTCAGGGACTCTGCAGATCTGATAGTGGAGATATTCCAGTTTCCTCTGCAGATCTTTGGTGATTTTCTCAAGCATTCATGTTTTACCAGCCTGTTTGAAACCTGGCCTTGCTCAGACTTGGCTTTGTAAATTATTCCCGTAAAGAAGTGTAGGCTTATATAAGTCAGGTAGTACATTGACCTTCCTCTAGTAAACACATAAGTGAAGGTTGTTTGCAACCACAAAAGAAGAAATCCTCTGGCTTCACTAACTCACATCAGTGATTAGCCAACTGGACACTGAAAATTCTAATATTTTTCCATCATACATAAGCTCTGGTGGGTAGCACTAGCCAACAACACTGTTCAGTGTTGGTGCTTTGACTGACTGAAGTAAATTCAAAGTTTGCTATTTTCAGTAGCAATGAATTCAGAGGAAAAGCATAGATTTAAGGAACGATTTAAACCAAATGATATTTCCTTTGACATGCTATGATATGTCTGCAATTCTTTAAGGAAACCTCAAACCTAAACCTCAAACCATCTTCTTTTTAAGCTAAGCGTTGTGACTGTGCAAATTGTGACATTTTCATGTAAACTTGTTTAAAAATGGGCTATTTTCCAGGCACATGTTCACTGTTACTGTCAATTGACATGAAATGTATGTATCAAAAATAACTCAAAAAATATTTGACTTCACGTCACAGCTGTATTTGACACCTTTGAAATTGGCCTCTGTCTCTTTAAGAACCTCCTTACCCTTTCCGACACTGCAGCATCTTTTTGCCATTGATGCCGTTTACAGCCATATTCTTCAAAGAAGTTTGTATAATGATCTCAGAAGATGCGCAGTTCCACTAGGTGTTTGCTATTTGCTGACCACACCCCCACTAGACCCCTCCCACCCATCTCCATACTTGACCACGCCCCTCACATTTTCTTGGCACCGCCCACTTTGGTGGAATTTTTCAAATTGTTCCTATTTTGGGGATATGCTTCACATCACACATTGGGTTTAATCAATCAATTAATCAAGTTTATTTCTGTAGCGCATTTCAGGAACAAGACAGTTCAAAGAGCTTTACATCATAAAAACACAAAAGTACAAAATCATAGAACACAGTCAATAATTGAAGCATTACATTTTGTCAAATTCCAACGTTAAACATCAGGACATCGGTTAATGTGTCATTCATAATGTTTCATAGGTTTTTAGCCTAGGTTAGTTCAGTTCCACTATTCGGATGTTGGAGAGCTAGCAAGCTCTCTTACAGCATGTCATTACTTAATGGTTTTACCACTCCACCATCACTTTACCTTCTAGAACATTGTTACAAAGAGAGTCTGAATACGTGACGGTGCCAGTATTTATGGCAATCAAAGCAATTCTTGCAATATTGATGCTGTGCACAGTGCTGATATGCAGCGCTAATACAAACCAACCTGACTCTAAGCCAAAAGAATAATTGAACTTGCCCCCTAAATGCAATATCTTAATAATTTCCCTACAACTTCTATCCAGCATTTGCAATAACTGGAATGAAATCTTTTACATCTCTGTGGAGGGATTTTGACCCACAGTTCTTTGCAGAAATGATTTAATCCACATTCCAGTGGAGGGGAGGGTGTGAGTGTTTCGTTACTGTGGCGATGCCGCTGGAAGAAATGCGACAATTTGGGTAAATATAAATGACTCCGTTTGTATCAATTTGGACGCAGATGAGTATGTTTGAATAATTAATTTTTCTAGTATTGATTGTATTGAGATAGCGATTATTCTGACAAGCCTAAGTCAGGCAGCTGATGCCTGATTCATAATTTATCTCCACCTACTGGAATCCCAAAGTCTCAGAAATGGTTTTGTAAAACTTTCAATGCCTTTTTTGCCTATATTCAGAATCTCTTTGAGTGACTTCTACTCTGGTAGTAATCAGTAAAACTAAAACTGGGCAATACGTTTTTCACACAGACCTTCAGGAAGGTAAATTCTTTTTTTCAGCACATGAACGCATCTATGAAGTTCTGTTGTTTTTTTTAAATAAAAAGCTCAGAGTTTGTTTCTTACAGTAAATGGTAATGCTTTTAGTTCAGTTTTCTTTCCAGTTCAGCGGGATGCGATGGAGCTTTGCTGTCAGCTTGACCTGAGCCTCTGCATGTCGGTGTGTTTTCATCTTTGCTGGCGTTTCAGCAGAGTTTGCTCTGCTTATAGGAGAGACTTCAGTCGTTTCCAGCAGGCGTAGCTGCAAATGGTGGCAGCAGCCGAGCAAGGAGGCTCAGTCCAGTCTGGGTTTATTTTCTCTGTGTGTAAATCTACTTTTCAACTCAGCTGCTCCTGTGAATCAAAATGTAACTAAGCAAAATATTAGATTCGGTGTGTTCTGCCTTGCAGAAGTTTTCATAACCCCTGGAATATGGCATCATTTATTGGTCTATACTGTAAAACCCCAATAAAATAGCATCAGGTTTACATAACGGAGTATTAGGGCCATACTAAGAAAAACAAAGTAAAGTCATAATAATACGAGAATAAATTTGTACACGAATAAAGTCGTAATATCAGGACTTTATTGTCGTAATACTACAACTTACTTAATTCTCTAATCACTTTATTCTTGTGCGACTTTTTTCTCGTAATGTTACGACTTTATTCTGGAGCTATTACGACTTTATTCTCGTAATATAGCAAAACTAAAGTCTTATTACAAGAAAACAGTCGTAATATTACAATTTATTCTTGTAATGTTATAACTTTCTTCTCGTACTGTTACGACTCGTAATGTTTTGTAATATTACAAAATTTCGCAGTGTGACTTTATTCTCACAACTTTATTCTCATGATACTACATCTTCATTCTCATAATAATACAACTTGATTCTCTTGAGTTTATGTCATTTTTCTGGTAATTTAGGGTTGTTGTTTTTTTTTTCTTAGCGTTGCCCTAACACTCTCCATTGTTAGTGGGTGTAACATTGCAAAAATATTAAACAGCACAATGCCACATTACATCCTAATACATCATAACTTAATGCTGTGTGTTTGCAGGGAGTTTGGTCGATGGAAGGTAAACAGCCTGGCGGTGGAGAAGCGGGACAGTTTTAGTGGCAGCGGCGGTCTGGCTTTGCCCCTCGACCCCGACCTGATGCACACCATCCGCCAGCTGGGGAGGCGGCCCACCCTCCAGATGATTACAGAGAGTCTAATCAAGAAGTACGGCACCCACCTCCTGCTCTCTGCCACCCTGGGAGGTACTGAGAGCGCTTCACTGCAGGCCTGATTCCCACTGCTGCTAACGGGATTTTCTTCTGCTTCTCCAGCACTGATTTTACCATCTGCTGCCCACCAAGCAACAAAGCACATGATTTTTCTTTTTTATTCCCCTTAAGGATGTTGTTTGGCAAAAACATCCAATCACTTGGTTTAACATACAACAAATACATTAGAGGAAACAGTGTTTGTGTGGTAATCTTTTTGGAAATGCTTTCTTTCAAAGCACCATTAATGACCTTAATTTTGTCTTGATTTTTTTCCCATCAGAACATTTTATAACAGCAAAACAGAGAAGAATTAAAAAAAAATACAAATCAAGTAGAACATTTTGAGGTTGAGGGGGAGATTTAAGAAACTGAAAATACCAATGATGACCAGGCAGAAGTTTTGACTGGTTTTGAAAACTAACATTTGGTGTATCATAATAATATAAAACATCTTCTATTCTTGTTTTGTAAGGTGTAATAAAAATGCCTAGAATTATTGTAATTCAACAACATGCATCTAGGTAAGTGATCCAGGCAGATGCAGGTGTCTGAATATATTTTTTCAATATAGCTAATTATTTAGCAATATTATCTTGTGACTCTTAATCACCAAACAAAACAAGCAAAAAGAGCACTATTTTTCAGCTGTTGGAATAAATCTTACTTATTTCTCCTGGTTACATTCAGTTTATTATTTTATTTTGTTATTTTTTTAGGGTACTGTATATTTTTTGTATTATTGTCTAGAGTTACAGAAATTCACTGTCAATCAACTTCCTGTATGCTGCTCAATGTGCTAATGGTGGAAAACCAACTTCCTGTTACAGGAAAATTGTTTATCCACTGTCATCAGTGACTATGCTAACTGTGTTGTGGTGAACCAGTTGTAGCTTAGCAAAGAGCAAACGGGATAAGGTGAGCATGAGAGTGATTGACAGCGCTAAAACACTCCCCCCTTGGTCTGATTGGTTGTCTCTGACTGATGGGGATTTCACAGATTATCTGTCTTATATTGTCCTAACATAATTATGAAAAATTTTGTTTTTTCATAGAAGTGACATACTGCAGCTCTAATCTAAGATAAAACAATCTTCATTTTATTGACATATGGTGTCACATTGGGAGTTTTTAGTGTTTTAGATTCCAAAGTGTTGTTTAACTCAAAAACTATATATTTTTTTCTATTTTGTTTGTCTTTTTTGTTTGTTTTCCCTGTGGTCGGTTGGCAGCTATGTTTATATCTTAACAGACAGTTTATTCGCTTTAAAAACCGAAGTCTGCAGGAAAATCAAACACTGTTTTGCCACAGAGCAAAAACTTCAAGGGTAAGCCCACACCCACAGGAATAAAATATATTTATATTAGCAGTTATTTTTCTGGGCATGTTTCCTGAGCAGGAGTTCTTGATACTGAAAACCTGACAGAAAATAAAAAGCTGTTTGGAGAGGACGGTGCAGCCGGTGGTGTAATCACCAATCAGGAGACTCAAGTGTCAATGGCAGCTGCAGACTCACTCGCACTAACAAACTTATTCATAGCTGTTCATTTATGTTGCACTGTTGTTGCCACTGTGTGTTCTCATGGAAACCGCAAATTTAAATTCACATCCGTGAACAGAAAAACTCGCATTACAAAGTGAACGAGTTGGATCCTTGATACTAGAACCATTTCTACCAATCTTCTCTCTAATTTAAACACTTATTTTTAATCTGAAAACCCTCATGAAGCCACGTTTGAAATGGTAGTTTTCATTGTGCAAGCATTGTCATTCTGTGCAGTCCCATAACCTGCAGTATTTTGTTTATCTAGGAGATTTAAGCAGATGCTGGATCTATACATGTGGGTTAGGTAGTGGAGCCCCCAGAAAATTCTCCTGGGGTGACCAGAGACCAGGCCAGTAAAATATTTCTAGGATGACACAACAATAAGAATTTTATGTACATATTTTAGTCCTGTCAATCGATTAACAAAAAAGATCAGATTAATCACACTAGCACCGGGATTCATAAATAAGCTTGAAATATAAACATGCAGGTTTTCAAAAAAAATGTTTAAGAAAACTGTTTTATTGTCTGAAACCAAACATGTCTGAAGGAAGGCTTAAGACAAGTCACTTTGTTTCAAACCTTTCTGTAGAAATGTTAAAGGGGCAGCATTATGTGTTTTCCAGGCACGTAGTGCCATTTTATAGCACAATGAAGTAACTATGTCATCTTCAGTTGTTGGGATATATGTTATATGTATCAAATATGGCTTTAAAAAATTTGGCATCATAATTTAACGCCTTGAAATTGGGTCTCTGTCTCTTTAAGAAACTCCTGCTCTTTCTGAAACTCCGCCTTCTGGAAGTAAACACAACATGACTCCTCTATTAACCCTTTCACAATGTTTTCAGCCAGCATTTTACTGAGAAGTAGCTGATATAATGAGCTCAGCAGATGCTCAGTTCCACCAGGTATTTGCTAATTGGTCCTGGCTAGTCTGAAGGAGCTGAGTGGGAGAGTTGCAGGGGTGGGGAGCTCTGAGAGACAGAGCTTAGAAACGGCAACTCTTTGAAGGAGCTTCATTTTAGAAGGTGGCGATAGGTCCACCAAGGCATTTTGCACAACTGAATGGTTGCCATGGAGATTAAAGGATTATTTTCAAACATGCGTGAAAGAATCTAGGCAACAACGTTATTACATGAAGTAAAGTTCAAAAAGTTGACTTTACATAATCCTGCTTCTTTAACAATAAACTGTGCCTGCTTCGGTTGAAGGATAAATAATTGTTGCAATATCTACATACTAACCTGGTTTTATCCAAACTTCCATTAGGTGTTTTTTAAAGCTAAAATTGCTTATTCACATTTTTTTTTTGCTTGCTTTATTTTTCTACTTTTTTTTTTTTCAAGGTGGCCATGGCCCCCTCGTGCCCACCCCTCGGGTGCACCACTAGTGTTTGGAAAAAGCTTCCTGTTTTTGGTATTGAATATCTGTCACATCCAGCGGAGATCATTAAAGTTAAAGAAAAATCAATGCATTTACTTGACAAATACTGCAGTATGGACATCTAAGTGATTAAAGAGAGCTAGAAAGACTCAGCCAGTAGTGAGTGTGCTGGACTTTATGCTTTTGTTCTGAGGTGTGAGACTGACTGAGAAGAACATGAAATTCCTTCAGTATGTCTTGATTTCTGATCCATTCATGCAGATGCATAGTTTAAACACAAAAGAACTAAATCTGACTGAAGAAAAAGGTTTCAAGTATACAACTTTTGTCTCAAAGTGTGTCAGCCCTGATCTGAGATCTGTATTGTTTTCTTTAGATTTTATTTTCTGTCCATTATGATTAAGATAATCACGATCATTAGGGTAACTTCATTAGGGATCTCAAATAACCTCTATTTATTCATGAGGAGTCTAATAGATGCAGAGACCTTGTTTGTGTCTCTTCCTCCAATCATCCAAGCCATCAGTTCCTCCACAACACTTAATCACCACTGCGCTTTTCTATCTGAAAAGATCCTAATGAAAGGTGATTAGCGCCGCTCCGTCTGAGCTAATGAACCGCTCTGTCTGACTGTCACCAGGGGAGGAGTCTCTGACAATATTTGTGGACAAAAGGAAGTTGAGCCTGGACTCATCGCCCACAGGGGCCGACGGCGGTGGCGGTAGGGGCTCCAACACGACGGGGGCGGTGACTCTGGAAGCCCTCCACCAGCTGGCCGCTTCCTACTTCACGGACAGGGAGAGCACCCTGCGCAGGCTCCACCACCTGCAAATAGCCTCCACCGCCATACGGGTAGGTGAGAGTACAAGAAGCACACTTGCGGGAAATGAGATCGCCACGTAGTCGGCGCCTGAAGGCATCTGTGTTGCCCCTCCTGCCCCCCGCCTGGCGGTTTGTTAACCCTCCAGCATTCTCACTGGGGAACGGCCACATATAAAATGTTGATACTGAGCCAGATTCTCTTTTTGTTTTTTTCAAGGTGGGGTTCTGAAACCTATTCAGAGTAAAATAAAATAAAAAAATGATTCAGGCAGGAAAAAATATTACTTCAGAACTGATAAATAAATGCATATCATTGAATCAAGTTTATTTGTACAAGACATTTTAGCAACAAGGCAGATCGGAGCGCTTCAACATGATAAAACCTCAAAAACGAGAAGTTATAAAAATCTCAGACAGACAATAATTGAGATACCTCTTGCAGACATTTTGTTGAGTCCCATCCTCAAACTCATCATTACATATCAAATATGTTGGCCAATGTTCCATTTATTATGGTTCAGAAGCAACCAGGTGGGTTTTTAGCTTTGATTTAAAAGAGCTCAATGTTTCAGCTGTTTTGCAGTTTTCTGGAATTTTGTTCCAGACTTGTGCATAGATACTGAACGCATGGATGAGTTTCTCTAGATCTTCCTGACTTTGTAACAAAAGTCAGATCAGAGTCCATAACTCCACCTGGGTTTCGGGCCTGATCTCTGGTTTCCAACTGTAGTAATTGAAGCTGTGCTTTGACTCCAGATCGTACCTCTTTAGAGTAAAAGATAACTTCAGTTTTGTTTCTGTTCAGCTGGAGAAAGTTATGGCACCTCCACACATTTATCTGTTCTAAGCATCTGTTCAGTGATTAGATGGGTTCAGTGATGTAGAGTTATGTATCATTTGCATGGTTATGGTAGCTAATCTTATTTCTTGTTACAACCTGAGCTAGTGGGAGCATACATATATTGAATGAGAGGGGTCCTAGAACTGAGCCTTGGGGTACCTCGGATCAGACTTGAAATCCCTGCTTTTCATGAAAGAACCAGTTGAGTACCAGACCAGAGAGTCCTACCCGACTCTCCATTCATTTCAGTAATATGTCCTGGTCAGTAATTTTGCTGATGAATGGAAGAACGACGATTGACTTGTAATTAAGCAGTACTGATTTGTCCAGACTTTTCTTGTGCGTTTACTATTTAAGTCAGATCAGATGCAGTGACGAGCAGAACCTTCTTAAGGAAAGTTGTGGGTCTGATAAAGATGTACGATGAGTGAAACTGTCGTACTGTGAGCCAATATAACTACCACAAATGACTGGCTAACCTTTGATTCAGAACTCAGTTTATTAACAAAAAAAATATGTCAGCAGTAGATACTGACATGTTTATTAATGTCCTAAATGTTCAGCCAATCAGATCACGTCCAAAGACACACAGCTCCATTTTTCATGAACTCATAACAGGGATTTGTCAGAAGAAAACTCAATGGTAATATGTTCATTTTCTCTATTTATGTTTCTGAAATTACAGTATCAATATTTTAGAGTAGCTTGAAACCTAATTTTAATTTTAGATTTAAAAAATGTTTTTGCTGTTGCCAGTATTTCCAGATCTATGAGGAAAAAAACAAACACTCCTTTGGTCAATAAACTGATAAATAAATAAAAATTATGTTCCTTTTGGTTAACATTAGAGCTTCTGTTTTGCAAAATCACAGCAACCTGGCACAAACACACCATAAGAGACAATGTATAAAACAAGGATCCCCCAACCAAGGAATAAGATTAAAAAAATTGATTAGGATTTTTCTGTGATAAATTGGCTCTCATTTTTCTGCAGTCTCTTACTTTGACACCACAAAGGGAAAAATAATAATTACCACCAGAAAGCTCCCTGTACAGCCCTCACATTAAAATGGGTGGAATTAATTTTCTGGAGTAAAACACCAGAACAAGTTATTAATCCCATAAACTGGGGCAAAGATTAGTCCTGCTGCTAATTGTCTTCTGCTAAAGTCTTTATTTCTGCGCTTTAATAATCACCTCTAAGACACAAGCCTCAGGATGTTACATGAAATCCTATTGGTTATCCGGCCTTGGATTTATAGAGAGTGTTCTTACATTTATAGAGTTACTATGTGGAACTTAAAGGTCAAAGGGTAAATATGGAGGGCTGGAGTTTGATTTTGCAGAAGCAGAGATAAAAAACCGTAAGGTTTTGCAGATTTTTCTGTGTATTAATTTAGGTTTCTGTGTTCAGTTGAGTCTTCGTGTTGTCCCGTCTACCCCTCGATTGTCCTCAGCTGCCCCTCGTTTCCCCTGATTACCTTCCTTGTGTATTTAATCCCACCTGTGCCTGTGTTTCCTTGTCTATTGTCATTATCTTAGCCAGTGCTACCTGTGTTGTGTTTCTTTCCTCTGAGTTCACCAGTGCTGCCTGGACTTCTGTTTTCCTGCGAGAACTTTGATTAAGTCATTCATTTTCTACATAACCTGGGTCCTGCACTTCCATCCTTACCATTTCCAACCACAAATCATGACAAAAACATATTCTGATTCAAACCTGCTAAACACAAAAATCATTTTAGCAATTCTATCCACATGTTATGGAGGCTTATAAAAAAAAACTGGTTTAGATAAAAGAGAAAAAGACTTGGTCGTCATGATGAAGTTCAGTGGGTCATGATGTTGGGTGCATACCCTCCAATAACACCAGAGCCTGTTTAAAATGCCTGGGTTGTTGTGTGCAGAGGAACATGACTAGGAAGCAGGATAATACTAGTGAATATTGAAATCTGGATGCATCTTTTGTGACGCACGACATTGCAGAGTCAGCAGTTTGTGGAACCATCTTTAGGTCCGACCACAAGCCAGGTTACGTCTCTAGCATACAGCGTATAGACCCACATTTTTATCCATTCTTTTCTGAATAGTTTACACAGACTGATTGAATAGCATCTATGAAAAACTATTTTCAGGTCTTCTCACAGATTTTGAATTGAATCTAAACTTTGAATTGGCCATAGTAACACATGGTGGTACTTTGGTCCAGTCCAGTTGGAAGACTTAGGATCAACAGTAGCAGCGTTTGAATTATAAATGTGTACAAATAGTTTTCTATATTTCGCTTATGTCGGGGGGAAAAAAACACAATTGCTCTATTTCTGTGCTTGTTCATGTGACAAGTGATGTGGAAAAAAAGTGTTTCCGTTGCAGTTTTGCGAAATACCACCAGAAAGCTCCCTACAGCCAAAAAACTACCGCATCCTAAGACAGAAACATTTTTACCAAAAAACAAGTCTTTTTGAAATTGTTGTGTTTCCATTAAGCAAATTTATTTTCATATTTTCAATTTGTGCAATTTTACAGTTAATGGAAACAGCTTGTGAAAGATCACTACTTGTCTTCCCATCAGAGTCTCCCACCTTAGCTCCTGATCTCCAGTTCTTTCAGTGTTACAACCGCTCTTAACTCTCACTTTAGTTTTTGATTGATTTTTATTTCACCTGCTTTGGTGATTTTCATATTGTCTGACCTCACAGATGGATTACTTTAAATTTAAGGACTCTAGGGATTCTGATTTTCTGAACTCCAAGCTAAAGCTCGGAACAAGATGTCTCCTTTATCCAAGAAGAACATTGACAAACTACTCCACAAAATAGCAGGGATGGAAATGAATTTTTATCAACTCGAAGTCATTGTGGAGCGATGATTCAAAACTGTGAACATACTGACTGACAGCTAACCTGTCCATGAACCTCCATGCAAGTCTCTCTGTGCAAAGCCGAAGGAGGAATCCCTTCCTTTATATCTGTGAAGACGTTTAGCAGGAGGAACGCTGCAATTAGACCGAAACAAGTATAGAAAAATACCTCTTCAACCTCAGCGGACTGAGGTCAAAACAAACGATAACACCAATACATCTGTAACACAGGAGTTCCGCTAAGAAATATGTTTGCTATACTTCTACAAGAATCAGAGTCCCCAAAGCACAACTCAAGTTCAAACACCAGCGAGAGGTGTGAGGCAAAATCGAGCTCTGAGCAGTTTCCTCCTAAAAGATTCAGAAGGAGCAGTGCAGCAGAAGCAAGAAATACCACCTTCAGGTGGGGGTTGGCATTACTTAAACCCAATGTTTTTGATCAGTTTTGCTCTAGAAACTCAACTACATATGGAAAAATGAGGTGATATGTCAGTTTTGCATGAATCCTGTGAAAAGCTGGAGGAACTGACTGTCATTTGGTAGCATGCAGATATAAACTACTTTGATTTGACTAATATAATATTTGGCCATCTTTAAGGTTTTCCTTATGTGTCCCTCTTGTGTCTGGAGGGCCATTTCAGTTGCGTTTCCATGACCAATGTTCACAAAACTACGCAGAAATTCCGCTATTGTTGAAAAAAAGACAATTTTGCAACTGCAGTGTTTCCATTAAATAAGAAACGCAGTTACAATCTCATAGATAAGTTACTTACGTGATAAGTCATTAATAAACATGCTCCACCATGATCTTCCTACTACTTCCTGTTTTCTTTGTTTTTGCCAGTAAAAAAAAAAAAAAATCTCATCCTAGTGGCAAAACTTTTTAAAAGAAACAAGTTCTTTTTTTAAATTGCATGTTTCTATTAAGCACATTTATTTTCAAAATGTCAAATTGCACATTTATACGGTGAATGGAAATGCGACAAATGACACAAGTCTTTTAGTGCTTTATGTGAGAGATCAAGTATGTTTAACATTTTCAACTAAATGGAAGCTAAATTTACTTCCTAATTTAATTTAAAAAAAAGTCAAAAGTTGTCCAATAAGGAAATAATGAAGCACAAAATTTCCAAGGCTGCTTCCTTCCTGTACTCATCTACAGCAAAGTTTTTATTTATGACACTTGAGAAACTTAACTGGAGGACAACTTAGACTCACAAATCCTTTAATACCAGCTCAGGGACTTTCTACCCGTAGCTTATTTAATCAGTTAGATTAAGAGCAAATGCTTATTTACAGAATTGGCCAGAAAGTTGCATCTCCTGTGACTGCAGGCGAGCACCAGACTGTCAGATCTGTTTTCCTCTTTGATGCAGTTCGCGCTCCCAAAAATCTCACAGAAAGATAAAGAATTGATTGATTCTATGCAGAATCTCATGAATCACATCTCTGAGCCGCTGTAGCTAACATCCAGCCATACAGCGTATTAATAAACATACGATGCAAGCCTTTTTTTCTTCTTTTTTGGAGACTTTGCCCTGCTCTGTGGCAGACTGCAATCAGGAGGGTGAGGAGGCAGAACGACGCGGCGGTTGTGTATCCTCTCGTATAAAACACCAATCATCCATTTTATCATCTGAAGTGGCTATTAGAGCGCACGCATTAATCAGCCCGAGGGGCAAAACCTAGATGCTAAAGTGAGTGGCCACTGATGAAGACAAGTGCCCCCACCTAAAATGAGAACGTGTTAGCCTGGTTATGCATCAGTTTGATGGATTGAAGATACTGTTCCATTCATTTCCAGCCAGCCTGACTTCCATTCATTTGCCACTTTGAGGCGCGCGCCGGAGTTTAGGCAGATTGAAGATCAGTGAGAATGAGAGGAGGGAGATGAACGCCATGTTTTGAGGGATGTAAAGCTGAGCCTGCAACATGTGGACCTCCGTTAAAGTCAAGCATCAAGATATGGGGAGAAGGAAGACAGCGAATTAGGCAAAAAGATGGAAAACAAAAACCTCAGAAATGTACTTGTTTTTTCTAGAAAATGTTTGAGCTCCAAACGCCAAAAATGTGTTAGATTAAGAATGTTTCTTAGATTAGAGGAAACTTTTAGACGAGTCTCAGCAAATTTCTAGAAACCCCCCCCTCACAAAAATCAGTTTCAAAAGTTTAACATTTTTATTTTTCACTGAGAATAATTCCAAAAGTCAAAAACGTTTAGTTTTCTCACACATTTTCATCTTTTCGAACTCAAATATCCAGGCTTTTGGTAGAAAAATGCTGAAGATTTCAAGATTTCTAATTTTTTTTCCCCTAACATGAATTAGTGTCGACATTGAAGATAGAAATTCAAGAACATTATACTTGGTGCGTCTTTTCCTTTATCCTCAGAATCCTCCTTCTCTTTGACATATTAAGGCCATTGTAAATGAAAAAAAAAGTAACATTCTACCACAAAAACTTATATTTCTAAGACTGAAAAGTAAAAAAAAGACTGAAAAGTAAAAAAAACAAAACAAAACTTGGAAACTCAAAGAATAATCCCAGAAACTTTCTACAAAAATGTTTACAATTTCTGAGTCTAAGTTGAAAATTTGCTGCAATAAAACTCAAATTTTGAGTGTAATCACAGAAAAGAGAATTTAAAAAAAAAAAAAAAACAGCTTGTTAGAAGCAGTTTCTTCACACTTGTGAATTAGTTTCCAGTTTGGTAGGATGATGACCTCTTCCCCTCAAATATTCTGTCTGGGGAAGGAAGTCATTTTAATTAAAAGACCTTTATATTACTTCTGTCATGTCAAAAGTCCAGGTAGCAAAACAAAATAAACTCTGTTCCAAATAAGCGGGTCAGGGCGGGGCCTGCCACAAGGATTTCAGTGGATAGTGGTGAAGGAGGCGGGTCCATAGGTGGTGCAGGAGGAGGAGGTGGAGCCCTTGGGGGAGGTTGCTTTTCGGCTCGGGTCCTGTCCCTCTGTGCCAACTCCAAATCCATCTCTCTCGGTCAATTGTGTCCCTTTTACCTTGTCCTTTCCCTGAAGCCGCTTATCTCACCTCTGTTTTGATCGGGTCCTTCTGCAGTCACTTAGTTTCCCTGCTGAGACTTCAGGCGTCGCCGTGACGTCTAAGGGACTATCTGAAGCAGAATTAACCTTCAAGGGGTGGCCACAGGGGAATACAACCGTCCATCTCCAGAGATTCGGGCCAGCCTTGATACTTGTTGCTGCTCTTACCGTTCTTCATACGCTGCTTGAAGTGGCTCTGGTTCTCGATGCCCTTGGTTCCAACAAACTCCCAGCCGTCTCTGATGGCCAGCTCCTTCGCAGCTGTACTACCGAGCTCCTCAAACAAACGTCTAGACCAGGGGTGTCCAAAGTCGGTCCTCAAGGGCCGGCATCCTGCATGTTTTAGTTCTCTCCCTGGATCAAATGATGGCTCATTAGAGGCCTCAGAAGAACATTGACAAGCTGAGGAGTTTGTTACTATCACTAGGGAGAGAACTAAAACTAATCATTAAGTTTTGTAGCACATTGTCAAAGGAAGCAACAAACAGTGCTCCTTCATAAAGGGGCCACAGAAACTTCAATAAGTCGGACATATCTCCTGCCCACTAGTCTCCAATAGTTCGCCTATGTGTTAGATTCTAGTGTTAGATTAGAATCTATGTGTTAGATTCTAGTCTCCAATAGTTCGCCTGTCACCCCATACACTAAAGCTATAAAGTCCTCCATCAACATCTTATCCTCCGAGCAGAATTTGGGGCCAATGATGTTTGCAGCTCCAGACACCAGCGGAAAGCCAAATGCTTTGGAGGACAGGGTGCTGAAAGTCCACATTTGTACCTCCAAGGACATGATTCAGATTGGCTCCTCTTTTGTGCCAGTGTAGATGTTTCGCAAAGATAAACTGCTGTCGCCTCCAAATAATGCGCTTGCGAGCAGCCAGATGAAGCCCACCAGGAACAGAATCCCAGCGCCCCCCTTTTGTAAAAATTCCTGCCAGCGCCCCCTGCCGTCCTCTGAACGCCCACCGGGGAGGGGGGCGGGGGGGGGGCGGTACCGCCCACATTGAGAACCACGAGTTTAGACTGTAGAGTTAAGAACCAAAAGTCCAAAATCCCAGTCTGCATTTTATGATGAGTTCTGTCGGCAAAACGAGGAAAAACTGATTTTTATCCTGTTATCACTTCCGGATGTGTCCAAGTGGGGTGTAGATGGTGACGAGAAAAGTGGTAGACCCAGGTTGAAGTGAAGGCAATGATGATTTAATGACGAAAAGCTCAATCCAGACAACACAAGTGAGCAGAGGCAACAACTCACACTGGTAGTAAAAGAACTTGACTTGAAGACAACTGACAGAATAGACAAGAACCTGACAAGGAAGCACTGACACAGGTGGGATTAAATACACAAGGGAGTAATCAAGGAAACAGGACACAGCTGGCTGGGATCAATCAAGGGGGAGACACAGACTCAACTGAACACAGAAACCTAAATTAAACACAGAGACCCAAATCCCCACAACTGCTTTGATAGTGTTATTCCATTACTCATATCTTTGAGGCAGAATATGTTTTTAATGTGCTAATATGTTCTCTTGACCTGCTTTAGAAGGATGAAAAGTTAAGTAAGTGTATCTTATAATTAATGAAAACTAACACAGATGGGATTTTTCTGGGTATTCTCCATGTCATTTCAGGTGACTGAAACTAGAACCGGGCCTCTCGGCTGCAGCAACTATGACAATCTGGACACGGTCAGCTCTGTTCTGGTTCACAGTCCTGAAAACAAGGTTCAGCTGCAAGGTAAATGTAAAGCATGAGAGATTGTGTGAGAAGCTTACACACAGCTAACGCCACTTGGGGTTGAAAATACGTTCACAGACCATAGATGAGGCTAAGGCACTTTAGCCTGACAATGCCAGAACACATAGTATTGGAAAACACATAATATATCCCTCTAAAAGAAAAAAAAACCCATTGTGAAAGATTTATGCCGTCAACGAAGATGCATAGATTTCATGCGCACCTAAATAGAAGCGAAATGTTATGAAAGCAAACATCTGTATCAGAAAGTTCAAAAAGTTTCACCGCCTCCTACTGGACTGGCATGCACACTGCATCGTTTCTGGTGCTAATGGTGTTTTCATGTAGTTCTGAACTGTTTCTCAGTTTCAAAATTCTTTTAAAGATTCAAAATAATTTTTCTGTTTCACATTTTTTTCAGTTCTTTTTCAAATGTATTTATTTTTAACAAACCTTAAGGCCCTAATTTAGTTCCATATATGTTGCCTAAGTGAGGGCAATATGCAATTCTGATAATAAAATTGCGTATTTTTCTATGGGGTGGTTTGAATTGTAAGAAGCCTTTTGCTAGTAAAACAACCACGGTTCTAAAAGTCTCCAAACTGCTGAAATTTTCCCACAACTCACTTAACATCTCAGAAGTTCTTTTTAACGAGATACCAAAGAAGGGGTCAGAAGATTGGAGCAAAGACTGATGCAACACTGCCCCCTCCCCACCTGTTGCTGGAGACTTTTCCCTCACTTGAAAGAAGAAAAATAGGTTTTTTTTGTCATGGAAAATACATACAGTCATGATGTGAAAACTGTAGGACAATGCTGTGAAGGCACGTTTTGATAATGGTTTCCGAAACCAAAACCCAGGTGGTTTATGCAACACAAGACAAAAACAATGAAATCAGACTAACACAGCATTAATCTGAAATTCTATTATCATAGCAGTCATAATTTTTTAACCCACTGACCAAAAGTAGAGTTGATTTTAAATTACCTGCACCAAACTTGGCTCTTTGAGAGAAAGGAGGCAAGGAGAGCTCCAATCAGGAAGGCAGTTGGCTTTCAATAGAGGTGATTTTTATACAATTTCCTTGTGGCTAAGATCTGAAAGTGAATTAAAATCACTTCGAACTCAGAAGTAGTTTGCACAAATCCATTCAGACTTTAAACCAGTGAAATAATCAGCAATCGCTGGCAGATGTGATCACTCATCACTTTAATCTATGTCTCAGAACCAAAAGGTAAAAAAAATATTTTACCTTTACCGGTTAAAATCTTTTAATCTTTATTTCTCCCCACATCTGAAGAGATGCTGAAGCAGAAGTTCAGTCACACTCCCCTCACTTAAACATTTCCACTTTGAAGGAAGTTTTAAGGTTGAGGAATTTTCTTAATGTATTTGAATCCAATCTGTGTAAAACCTGGTGATATGGAGCATGGATGGCTGGATCTAATCTAATGCTGCGTTTGCAAATAGAACTACAAAACTCCTATCATATAATTCAAAGTGAACAGACAATTTGACCAGCTTTTGGGACGATGACTGACATAAAATGCGACACTGGTTCCTGCATAGAAAACTCACTTTAATTAACCAGTTTGTTATGCTTGTGTTAAAGAGCAGAATGGCAAAAAGTGACAATGATTTGCTCAATAAGTATTTAAAAATAACCACGAAATTTAATTTGTGTTTTCTGTATTTCTGAGATGTGTGTGGAAATCAAAATGACGAAAGATTGTAGATATTTTAATAGTAATTGTTATTGCATGCTTGTAGGAGTAGGGATAAATGTTAGCTTACTGCATTAAATAAAAATAATTTGATCACTTTGTGAATTTTGTGTCAGATATAAAAACTGTCATAGCAGTAGTTCATCTAGCTGTTAGCATATGGTGGTTAATTCAGCCTCTAAGCTAGTAGCTTCTAGTTCTGTTTAGCTTAGCTGTGTCTCACATCCTGGTCTTTTGCACTTCACCTACAGAAAGATGACTGTCAGTTTGTTGTCTTGTTACCAAGTCTTGATGCATTAATGCAGGTAATTTACAAATTAATATGCAACATTTGAGTATTTCGTTTTTAAATTGCTTTAATTCCATGGCTCAAACCTCCCAAAAACTTCTGTAAGAGTGTTAAAGTGTGATAAAAACAAAATTCAGCTTTGATGTAGCCCCACCATTGCCTTCCTACAAAATTCTGCTCAATTCTCGTCTCCCTTATGTTTCATGTCTGGGATTTCCGCCATTGAGCTCGATTTTAGCAGTTGATTTTTCAACCAGACCAATCAGCAAACAGACGGATGGATAAGCTACTTTGATTTTCTCCTCAGTTTAAGAAATGTAGACGAAGTGAACAAAGCCATTTAGTCTGCATTAGCCACCCTTCCAAATACAGCAGCACTCTATATTAGCTTTGTGTCGCATGTAAAATACTTGGATGTGAAGTAGTCGTCGTCGTCTTCTTCTTCTTGTGTTTATTAGTAGTTGACAAACGGCTATAAGGTGTGCATTAGCACCCCTCCAGGTCTGAATGTAAATATTGTTCAGATATGCATAAAAATGATGAGCCAAGAAAGATGTGAATTATCTCAGTTTCCAAAAGGAGAATTATTTACATTTACATTAACTTTACTTCAAATTGAATATGGCACTATGATGTTTCAACTTTTTTACTCTGCATTGTGTTATACTTATAATATATATTATAATATATATATATATATCTTATACTCATACACTGTTTTATATTCTGATGTTTTACTCTGTCAAAGCAATATGTACCACAATGGTTGTTCAATGACAAAAATAAGTAATACATAAAATGAGTAATAGATTCTCCAATAAATTATTTGTATACGTCTTATTACTAAATCAGTATCAAAGCATTTAAATCAATATTGAATCAAATTGTGACTTTCTTAACCAACTGTTTGCAGCCAACATATTTTGAACTGTTGTTTGTTTTTGGGTTGAGTCGTACCGGCTAAATGTCACACTTCATGTTGGAAAAGCTTTGAAATGATTACTGATAGTCCTTGAGATTGCTGTGATAGTAAAAGGCCCGCCACGATTAGCATTTAGTGTCAACGTTATGCTGTTCTTTCGTTGTTTTAATGCACATTTTAACAAAACACTTGCTGCTTTATGCGCCGGAGGGGGGGGGGGGAAAAGTGTAATTGTCTGCGTGCCTCCTTCCACTGTCAGTGGGAACAAGTCGTGCTGTGTCAAGCCATCTTGTTCATCATGAAGGGTACAGGCAGAATAATCCCCAACTCTGTAAAAAAAAAAAAAAAAAAAAAGACAGAAGAGGCTTATTTTTCAAAATGTCAGAGCTCTTCTTTAAAGGACACCTGTGATGCTCTTTTTGCTTCTCTTATTGACCCAAACCTGCAGCACATCGGCCTGTAAATTTGTACTTCCCCACGACACCCTGTACCTTAAAACTTTTATCTTTCATCTCCTCTTGCTTCAACTCGGATGTTCATGAAAAGATGACTCAAAGAACACGGCGTCCTTTTTTTGTTGGAGCAATTGCATCATTGGACTAATACACGTGATAACATTCAGGAATACAGCACGAGGAGCTGTATCATATCCTAAAACCAGGGTTATGTTGGTGGGTATTATATGACATGACAAAAATTCATGGGAAAAATGTCTAAATTTGGTTTAGTTTTTATTTGCTGCTCTGTAATTCAGCAGTCACTGAAAGGCGCTACACTTGCATCTAAAAAGTGAGAGTTTTATGTCGAGTTTTTTTTTCAGCTGCTTTTCATCATTGCGGCTGACAGCTAATGAAATCAACAATTCAATTCCTCAGATAATTTGAATATTACATAAAACCAAGGCTGTCAATGTTAACACTTTAACACATGCGATTAATCTGAAAATTTTAACTCGATAGTACATAATGCAGATAAATCAAACTACCTGTTTTTTGAGGTGTGCCGATAGATTGGCCACCGATCATAATCAGCTGATTTCTGTGAAAAAGTGTATGATTAGTGATCTTCAGACATGGTTAGTTTGAGACAATAAAACATTTTCTTAAACATTTTTTTGGCAATGTGCAGACAATGGCAGTTTTTCATATAGGCTGTATGGGGAGTTGCCCAGGGCAGTATCAGGAAGGGGTTGGGTGCCCAAGAACTAGAAAATAAAGTTGATCTCATCTGTAAGATTAACAGGTTTGCTACTACTTGTATGCATGCGTTGTGGAGTAAGTTTCCCTTAGTAACTGTTGAATAGTGGGAGACTACATTAGATGCTTTCTGCTTCAAAAACAAAACAGACAATTTCTTGTATTTTAATTGGTTGGTGTGGCAGAAGGAGAGGCTTATCCAGGGCACCATTCCTGCAAGAACTGCATGCATATTAATATTTTAAGCTTACAAGGTTAGGCATAGTGACTAATCAGGATTAATCACAGTGCTAGAGTGTGATTAATTTGATTAAAACAATTTATATCGGTTAACAGCACTACATAAAACCAGTAAAAAGATTCTCTATACAGAAATGTATAGTGGAATCAAAGTGGACGTCCACCTCAAGCACGCACGCCGCTTGTTCCTTGTGCACCTTTACAACTACATTTTTCCTCCACTCAACTTTCCATTTATATGGCTGGATACAGGCAGCCTCCTCATCTGATACCCTTTATGGAACCTTATCTTGTCAGTCTTCCCCTTGATTGAGTATGACATAACAAGTATGAAATATCTTTTAAAGGAGTTTTATGAAATATTCTGGCTGAAAATCTGAAGGGGGATTTATCAACTTGTGCATAACTAATCTATGTGGGTTGCACTTTTTGACTTACTGAAGTACATTTCAATATAATTGTAATCCATTGACATGAAAATGAGCTAAAATGTGTTTTTCTCTATTTCTTCCGTCTTGGACCCACCTCAGGGTTGCAGGTGATCCTTCCTGGTTACCTACAGAGCCGTTTCATTCAGGCAGCCCTCAACTACATCGGCTGCAAGTCAGAGGGGCAGTTTGTTTGTCGCAACAATGACTGCTGGTGCGAGTGCAGTGTGGACTTCCCTCAATGCAACTGTCCTCACTCTGACCTGGACACCCTGGAAAATAGCCTGCTGCACATCAGAGATGCGCTGAGGCTGTCCAACAAGGACTTTGAGGAATCTGGTGAGCAACAAGTTAATTTTGACCCTTCCAAATGTAAACTGAAAATGTCAGCTTGAATTGTGCTTTTAGTGCTGCGGGAGGAAAAAACTTGTCTTTTAAGACATTCCTCTCTAGAGTTTGAAGCAAAGGTGGTCTCTTTCTCTGACAAATAAAATGAATTTGTTCCTCTAAATATGAGCTCAAAAGATTTTTTTGCATTCTTTTTCCATTCTTCAGTGACTGTAGCGATGGAATGCACTGTAGACTCTGAATTCAAAGAACAAACAATTAGCATTCAGTGATTGATTTGATGTTTTAAGTGCTTAGTTAGTTCCTAAAAAAATCAATTTGTTTAGCCCAAAAGTGTATAAAGAGTCCCTGAGCAAAAATAATGAACATAAAAATATGTTCTCTAACTTCATAAAAGGGGAAAAAGAACCACCCACTGCAGTGTACATTATTCTAACACAGAAAAAGAAATATGACTTGCAGAAATGTGCAATTTGTTAGCTCCGACACAGCTTATTCATATTTCTTCTGTTTCTGCCTCGTGAAACAAGATGTGAGAACGCCATCATTTTTTCTAAGTTATCATTTTTACATAATGAAGAGTTTGAAGGCATAAATCATTTATTTCCTATATAACCGAAAAGATTATCTCTGCATACTGGCAAAAAGCAGCAAGAGAAGGCGCAAAGAAAGGAGAGAATCAGATTGATACATAATGGGAGCAACGCTACATAAAAATAGTAGAATGTGGTAAATTGTACTGAGGCTGCGACATCAGCCTGAATGCCTTGAGCAAGTTACACAAGCTTGAGGAAAAACAATTACAAAACAGGAAAGATTTTCTTTTTTTTTTTTTGAAGCGAGACAGTGATTCAGACATCCGTCACAATTCTGTAGTCTCCAGCTCATGTGTGCCAGGGAGCTGGTGTGCCTTGCTGCTTGACAAAGCACAGAGTAAAGTATTTAACATGTTTGTTTCCCAGATCAGGACTTCAGTTGTGGTTTTGCTGCCCACCAAGACATGCTTGTTTGATAGAACTTTGTTTTGCTATGACCAATTACACTTCTGTCTCAGCTCAGGTGCAGAATCCCGGACAAGCTCCCAAAAAGTGTTGTGGCTAAAAAAAATCTGCATGTTGCTGGATTTTCACAAAGTTCCCTGAAGTCTTCTTTTATGTTTATGTTCATTTTTAATAAAAAAAAAAGAGTGATAAACTCAATGAAAATGTTTTTTTGTTTTGGGTTTTTTTTTTTTGAATGGAATATATTTCACATTTGGACAGATATTAAAACAATGCTGTGAGAAAAGCCTTTGCCCCATAATAGATTTATTGTGTTTTTGCTTTTCTTTTGCTTTTAAAGAGAACAATAACTGGGGTGAATAAAAAAGTAGATTTTGAATGAATTAAATATTTAATTAAGGGGGGAAAGAACCCTTTTTTGATATGGAACATTTTTACCCCCCTCATTTCAAAGTCATGATTAACTTTTTTGTTTTGGAAAGCTGAGTTTAGTTTAATATTGCCAGACCACTAGAATCAAGAAGTCCCTTCAGTAGAACCTATCTGACAACACTAAGTAAGCAGACATGTCTGAAAAAATAAACACATCTTACCCAAATCTAAGAAAATTCAACAACTGAACCCAATATCAGTCCCGTCTGTCCGTGACTGACAATTACTTATTGAAACCATAGTTTCATTAAGTAATTGGAAACAATGTGTCACTGTTTCCAAAACAGTTTCTAAATTAGTTTTGGATCTTTAATGATATATGTAGGCCTGTCACGATAGCAAATTTTGCTGAGCGATTGTCTAAAAAATTATTGCAATAAACGATAATATTGTTTCAAGACCTTTTGACACTGATTTAATGGAAATGATGTAATAATGCTTGTGATTTCCTGCCATAGATAGATACACTTTATTTTCAAAAGAACACATAACACTGGAACTGATAAACTAAATAAACAAAACAACCAAAAACAAAAATAAAATGGATTCTCAGTCTCCATTAACAAAAACCGTACTTGAATGAAAACTAAACAACATAAAGCCAAAGTGGAAATAAATACTGCATTCAACAAAAGAGTCCAGATTATGAAGTCTGTATACTATATTCCCCTTCAGTAATCACTAGATTTAAATAGAGAAGATGAGCACATCCGACAACCTAACGTAGTTCACACTACATGATTTTTTGCTTTCCCCTTACTATAATCTCAGATCGTTGGCCGATCTGAGATTGTCGCTGAGATTTCATAACCGATTATCTTGTAGTGTATTGTGTGTTACAGTAGATCGTTGTGGCCGCTCCGATCTAAATCAGTTTTCCCCAACTGGGAGCTTAACGCTGAATGTGACAGGTAGCCAATCAGAAAGCGCGGATTCTCCTCCGTGTTTTCTGAGGGGAAAGAATCACAAACAGCTGCCGCACCCCAAAATCCAGCGGACATTGGAGATATGTGGAAACAACTTTGTTTATTTAACATTTCGTGCAAAGAATATAGAAATGACAAGGGGAGGAGTTGGAGCCAAATTGCTACCGCAGTTGATAAACCCGGTAAGTTTTCAGCTGTTCTTCGTTAACGTGACATAAATAGGTTAGAATGATTTTCATTCAGTCAGGACTTTACGCTGACTAGCCACGTGCATCACAGGTAGATTCTAGTTTAATACCTGATTTTAAAATGACTTAACTATACTGGTAGCCCTTATTTTGTGCCCATGTGGCTGGACACCACACAGGATCGAACCGTTAGGATTTCTGTCGGCTAATGTTTGATCTCTCAAGTTTTGAAAATGGACCGACAGTCGGCCGACAACTCCTGTCATGTGCGCTGGACATTACACTAAGGAAATGAGGAAGGGAGGGCCAGTGGAGAGCACCGGAGGTGAGCCCTTTTTCATTCAGTGTCATCAACAGAAAGAAAAAAAGACGGGAAGAGACGATAAAGCCGATAATTAAAATGAGGTCGATAGGTTTAATTTATCGTGCGATTAATTGATTTATCGTTTATCGCGACAGGCCTAGATATATAGATTTTATAAACATTTTATTTATTGTTTAGCAGGTAAAACTAAAAAAGAAAAATCAAAAAACAAATTTTTGCATTTGTAATTAATGAATTTTGTGGCCTAAAAGTATTTAAAATTAGTCAGTTTTGGTTCCTGGGGAAAAAGTTTTGGACAAAATGAAGGTCTTTGAGTGGCCTAGTCAAACTCCAGTCTTAATTGACACATCATTTCTGGCCTTTAACAGGCCATCAATGCACGCTCCAAAATTCTATTCTGGCTAAATGAAAAGTAATTCAGCAGAGAACTGGTGGGCAAATATACTTCCACAGTAATAATTTCTTTTCCCTTAATAAATTAAATCATCAAATGATCTCTTCCTTTGATGATCTGAAACTTATGTGTGGGGAGAAAAAAGCAAAAACAAAAAAAATTATTAGGCTAAAGCACTGATTCTCACATTTGAGATCTGCTGTTCAAGTTCAAAGAGAGGAAAGATGAGTTTTGCCCATCTCCAAATCTGTAATAATGCATGATTAATGGCTTATAGATTGCAATGTGCTTTAGTAGTTCATTTCTTACTGGAATTATGGATCCCAGTAGCACATATAGTCGTTTCATTGTTTTCTGTTTGCATGTTTTCTGCTATTGTGTTCATTAAATGGAAATAATCTCTTTGGACCAATTTGGGTTTAATTTATCACTTTTTTATAGATTGTGATAAGTTAGAGTGGTCATGAGTTTAAACAGTAAAACAATGCAGGTTTACAGGAGACATTTCCAAATAAATTATGCAGCAAACCTCAGCAGTAAACCTGTGGTGTTTTATGCATCCAACCCTAGATGTATAGCAGCCTACTGTTCTCTCCTCATGTGTGCTTATATATTTACCCTAACCCTATTTATTACACAGTTTCTCCACTGATAAAATACCAAAAGCACAGAATACTTCATTATTCTTTTTCGCTTTAATATTTAAGTCAGTGCTATGCACACAGTAGCTTCATGGGAATGATTAGCAGCCTTTTTATTTTCTCCACACAACACTTTAAAATATTTACAACTAATAAATACCTAACAAACACCATGGAGCCCCAAATGTCCGAATCATTCTTCCAAAGTTGGAGCAAGTTGGAGCTTAGACAGGTTATTAAGGAGGACCTATTATGTAAAATTCATATTTGCACGTTTTTGTACTTTCCACATGCTTTAAAAAAAAAAAAACACCTAGAAATTTTGTGGCAGTATTAGTCGTTTCCACTGGCACTGCGCCGTTAGCTAGCAACACCAGCCGAGCCCAGCCAGTCACCTAGCAACCTAGCACATTCGACTGCTGATTTTATTGCTGTATGCACTGTAAAAAAAGTTCATTTTTATTGACTCACCATCCAGAAACCACTTGCTGCATTCTTGTTTTTTGTGCAGGAGGCTCCACTACTGCTTTTCAAAAATGTACGGATGTATAACTGCACGTGTTTGAAGCCATTTTCACATGAGTGTAAATGCTGAGTTGGGGGTGAGGGTGTGGCCAACAGTAACTTATTTGGATTTAAAGTGACAACAGGTCCTAACACAGTTCATTCTGGAAGGAGCTCAAAATAGACAGAACTGAGCATAAAAATGTAAAAAAAAAAAATTAAAGAACATGTTTTGTATAGACATTTCCTAACCTGTTAAAGAAAACATAACAGGTCACCTTTAAAATGCGATTGGAAAGAAATGCAGAAATGTTCGTTCGTACTGCAGCAGTAATACCATGAGAGACTGAAAGAATTGTCAGGGAAAAATGTGTTTCTCTTCATGGTTTTCATACAGTCTTCTGGTAATTATTAGAAACTTGATAAGGAACAATAGCACAGAAAACTTCTACAGAGAGGTTGGGGTGCTTTGTTATTATGTTTAGGACGTAGTGCCAGTAAGTACAGCACTACCTTCAGGGTTCTTTTACCTAAAAACCTTTATGCACCAGCCTTGTTGCTGGTGGTGAGTTGCGAAAACGCCTCCATATTGCACATAACTTAGCATAGGCAGGTTGTTTTGAACAAAAACCTCAGCTTTCCATTCACTTATTCCATTCACTGGTGTGTTTGGTTCAGTCAGACACATTCATGAAAATAAAAACAACTTCATACTTTAGACGTTTGATGTCACACCTATAATATCTCTTACATTTTCAAATTTGCTCGCTATTTTTTTAATTTAACACCCGTTGTTTCATAGGTTAGCTCTAACAGTTACAACAAAGTTCATATTTGGGAAGTAACAGGAAAAAGATGCATAGTTCTCAGTGCCATATAAGTTATCTAGTCAGTACATAAGGTATATTGGTCAGTTCTTTAATAATTCAAAAGAATTGCTATTTGAGTTGTTTTTTTTAAATAAATTTTAAATTAAGTTATTTCTTGATAAACATAACAGTAGTAATGAAGTTTTAAAATATGTGTTTTATGTGAGAACTATTCTACTTTTGGGAGCGCCATATTTGCATGGATCCATAAACAGCAGCTTAGTGTGCTTATGCCTTTTGCTGGCTGTGTGCTGATAAGGTGGGGAAATTATTGATGGTCTTTCATCCACCTCAATAAAACTCTTTATGGGGTGCCACATGGCTCAGTGGTAGAGGCTACAGTCCTGTACGCAGTCATCCCCGGTTCCTTTTCTCTCTGCCCGTCTTCCTGCCTAGCTACCAAAGAATAAAGCCACAAAAAACCTTCAAAAATTTCAACTCTATGTAAAAATTATTCAACACCCACTTGGAAAGTAGAGCTTATTGGCAAAGTGTGTAAACTAGCAGCTGTTTGCAACAGATCATTCACAATTAATGTTTGTGAATCAATGCAACCACGACATTCCTCCAAACTTATTCAACCCTTACTATCCTTCATGACAAGCATCTTTCATTTTTAGTAAGGCATCCTTCTGGTGCCTGCATTTAGCGTTTCCTGTGGTTTCAAACTGTAATGCTTAATCCATGGTTCATGTAAAACGCTTCAGTCAAAAAAATGTGTCATGAAGAGGAAAAAAAACAACATATACGTTGCAGGGCCTCGCATCCGAACTATGAAAAAGCTGCAACTTTTTGTCCAGAAACTACGGTACCTTTTAGTCTACGTTAACAACATACAGAAAAAAGTTTTTTTCTGTATGTGGAGAGTGGAGAGTATTAGGCTCACACTAAAAAGATTTTAAAAAGCTAAAATTGCGAGAATAAAGTAGTAATACTATGACAATAGAGTCATAGTATTATGAGAATAGTCATTTTACAAGAATAATCTCATAAAATTGAGAGAACAAACTTATAATATTACAAGAATAAAATCGTACCAGAATTAAGTCTAAATAAGAAGGATCGAGTCATAGTCCTATATCATATTATCTTTGTATTTTATTTTTCTCAATATGGCCCTAATAATAATGCAATACGTCGTATGAATGGAAATGAAATCCAAAAATTTAGATAAGAGCCAGAAAAATGAAGGTCAAAATGTGAAACGGGTGTGAATACTTTTACATTCAATGCTAACATCGACACAGCTTTCTTAGCCAGTCGCTGTCGCTTGTTTTCTGACCTGACCAGCAAAGACTACATGCAAAACGTTTTCCTCCCGCTTCGCCGTGGTTACTTCTACTGTTTTGCCGCTCCATTGTGCCAGGCAAACAACAAAGGATGAAGTAACTTTTTTTTCTTTTACTTTGGATGTTGTTCATTTGTGGGTTTGTAGCCACGGGCCGAGTTCATTTATTAATTTTCCCTCTTCCTACCAGAGGAGTTCCAAGGCTTCGTTGGGAAGCTGCCAGTCCACTACGCTGTGAACACATCTGTCGTGGAGCACTTGTGGCGCATGGACAGCGGCCTGCTGCAGCGCCACAGGCAGCTGGAAACCAGCAGCAAGCAGCTCCTGGCCAGAGCCCGCCGCACCACTAACAAGCTCTTCAGCCTCAGCAAGAGGTGCCGAAAGCCGCCGAGGATTATCCTGCCGAGGCCGAGGTAAGACGCGGGACGGCCGGGGGGAACGAGAGGGGAGGGATGCTTGCGTTAACCCGAGCTGCTCCCCGGAACCCATAATTACCAGAATGATTTATGCGTGAGGCGGAGAGAGAGAGAGGGAAAGAGAGAGTAAGCAGCAGAGCGAGACGGCGCTTATTAGAAGGCACTTGAGGAAAAGTAGCCGGCGAGAGCGGAGAAAAGTGCTGACGGTAGCGAAGCTGCTTCCCCAGCCAGCCGAAGACAAAGGAACACGTCTGGCAAAACCCCCTCAAAAAAACAACAACAAAAAAAACCAACACAAATTTCTAACCATCTGCACAGAATCACTCTAATTTCTCATCAAATATTTGATTCATTTTATTAAAAATAACAGTGTTCCTGCTGCTGCGGGGATAGATAAGTTAGTCATTTCACTCCCACCTGGATGCTCTCTCTCTCTCTCTCGCTCGCAAATTTGATGGCTCTCTTATCAACACTCCATACTGAAAGCTATTTCTGGCAGGAAAATTAGCTAAATAATGCCGAGCCCATCAGTGTGCTTCTCATGTTAGTCCTTCTGGCTCCTCACCATCACACTCTGACAGCAACTCTGCTTCAAGCTTCTTCTATTAGAGGAGATTGAATTGGTTTGGCCTATTTAAATTTTTTTGTCATCCACAATTTACATGTTCTTTTTCCACACAAATTGTTGTTTTCATTCTTGTAATTAGGCCTGCTGAACGATAAATTATCCCACAAGTTACTGCGATAAACGACAATATTGCTTGTTTGGAGACCATTTTCAAGTCACATGATGGTGATGGCATATTAATGCATTTCTCAAAGATCAATAAACTTAAAATTCTGATGAACGTTTAACACCGGATCCTTAAGATACTTTAAATATCCAACAATAAATAAACAAAACAACAGAAACAACAAATAAAATTAATCATGAAGAAAAATTGCTCTTCTAGTTGAGACTAAAGCACCAGACTGAAGACTTCAGTCATCTAGATTTTGGTAGAAAGGGAGAGAGGAAAGAGAAAAACAATAAATCACGCAAATGGATATTATTGAGCTCATTTCAATTTATCATGTGATTAATTGTTGTATTGCTTATTGCAACAGGCCTGCTTGTAATTGTTTTCTACCCCCTTTGGACATGATGTGCTGGTTTGTATTAATCCATTGTGTTTTATAACTTCCCCCTTTTCGGTTTTTGTTGCTACCCTGTGTTGCCATAAGCACTCGCTCACCCCTCCGGATGATTGAATTCAGGTGTTCCAATCACTTCCACGGCCACAGGTGTATAAAACCCAGCGCATCGGCATGCAGACTGCCGGTAGAAATATTTGTGAGAGAATGAGCCTCTTTCAGTGGCTCGGTGGGTTCCAGTGCAGTGTCGTGATCGGAATACCGTCTGTGCAATAAGTCTAATTTTCCTGCATACTAAATATTCCAGAGTCAACTGTTGGTGGAATTATAACAAAGTGGGAGTGATTGGGAATGACAAGTGATCACAAAATGGAATGCCACTCAAAGTCACTAAGCGAGGGGTTCAGCTGAAGTTTCTTTAGAGAAAACAGATACAGACCTCCGAGCTTTATACGGCATTCAGAGTAGCTCTAAAAACTTTCATGGAATCTGTTTTCTTCCCCGAGCAGCTTATGTGAACAAGTGGAATGCAAAACGATAAATGAATTGCCGCGAGGTTGCCCACCACTGGACTGTAGAGCAGTGGATACGTGTTCTCTGGAGAGAGGCCTTTACGATTTATGTTTAGCAATCCACCGGACGGGTCTGGTTGCAACAGTTGCTTGGAGAACAGTAAGTTTGGTGCAGATGCAATTGTAGTGTAGGGCAGTGGTCCCCAACCTTTTTATTACCACGGACCGATCAAGACTTGGAAATTTTGCTGCGGCCCGGTTGGGGGGGAGGGGCGTGAAGCTCTACGTGCTTCACGCCCCTACGTGGCGAAGCAGTTTGAAGTTTCATTGCCTCATTAGCAGCCGGTTGCCGCATGTTACGCAGAGCAGGCTTGTAATGTGGGACTCATCTACCAGTCTGGGATAAATCCATTCTCCTGTCTCTTCTCTGGGCCTTTTCCCCTTTCCAAAGACATCTGATCTGTTTCTTACTCATTTTGTTGCTTGTGGGCTCAGCGTTGGCGCGCAAGTAACCGAGAGAATCCGGTTAAAGGATTTTCAAAATAAAAGATCCATCTATCCATCCATCCATTTTCTTTCACCCCTGTCCCTCAGTGGGGTCGAGAGGGTTGCTGGTGCCCATCTCCAGCTAACATTCCGGGCGAGAGGCGGGGTACACCCTGGACAGGTCGCCAGTCTGTCGCCAGAAATAAAAGATCCTCCAGACTCAAATAATACATGAAACGGAAATATTGAATTATTTCTTGCGTGGCCCGGTGCCAATTGGTCCATGGACCGGGAGTTGGGGACCACTTGTGTAGGGGATATACTTCCTTACACTGGCATCCTTAAAAACTCCTAAAAAAATAAATTCATGCAGTAAAATGAAAGCCTTAAAATGTCTTTAATTCATTTTAAAAATGTAAGTTGTCTTAGATATCTTCAAAAGTTTGAGTCATTACATTCAGTGACTCTAGGCACTCGGTAAGTACCTGCTAATAATCCCTTGCTATTTAGCCAGCTGGCTTTTTTTGTTTTGCATCCATCATGGAGAAGAACAAGTTGGCTGGACGATGTTCGTTTTTACCACAGGCTCATTTCTGTTGCCAACACTTACGAGCCAGCAGGACCCCCCAATCATTCTCAATAGTTATAATTTTTCCAGTCTTAAATTTCATACAAGCTGGCATTACAAAGTCTTACATTCAACTTGCTGAAATCTGCAGATACCGGGCCAAAAATTGCAACATTTTGGTGACTTTATACATGAATTACTGAACTTTAACATCAGAACATAATAGGGTGAGCACCTAAAGGGAATCCACCTCGAATGTTACTTTTTATGGTGAAAAATGTATATGGCAGCTTGCAAAGTGAATAGGAATAAGCCCAAGAGCAGTAGCTAGGAACTCTAACAGACTTGCACACTACCCAGGGATTTAATAGCAAGCCCAGTCTACTAGTAATTGGCCACAGTGGACTGTTTGTCACCAAAAACAGAAATTCAAAACACAGAAATTCTCTGTGTTTTGGTCCATGCTGTAGTTTAGGTGCTAGTTCCAACCAGCAACGCTTCTCTGCTGCTCAAAAGTCACTATAGAAGACTCCACATCAGCAGGCCACGAAGTGCTTGAGTTAAACTTAGAAACAATGGAATGGAACAGCTGAAAGTCAACATTTTCTTCACACAATCAGTCTGTGTTTTACTCATGATGCTCAACCTTTATTACTGTAATGTAGCCAAAATGGCGTCATAAGGACCCCAAACTCAAACTGTCCATCTACAGTTTGTTTTCTCTCACATTATTTTTTCTAAAAAAAAAAAAAAGGCCAAATAAGACTAGCTAATTATTGTTCATAAACAAGAGTATTACATTAAACAGATATTTGGAGAGAACGGTCTTATCTATATGATGAAGTGATCCGTGGACATCCGTGGTGTTTTGCACAGAAGACACATAAAAAACATATAGATAGTAATATTACCTTTTTTTTTTATTTGAGACACTTCATGCTCACAAACAACACTTATGTTTGCCTCAATAGTCTGGCTGTTGACTCTGCTAGAGCTTCTTGTTTTTGTCATGTGGTATTTGTTGTGTCCTTGTCTCACAGTCAAGATTCAAATGTCTTTATTGTCCCAGGACACGATGCGTTTCTAACAGAGTGACTGTTTCCATGGAGACATTTGTCCTCTTTACTTTCAAAATCTTGTCCACTTTTCCTGTGTAGAATTTTGGGGAACCTAAGATCATCTTCCTTCTTTCCGGTGCCATCACACACACATAGGCACACATCTATTTGACATATTCCTGTTTTTGTCAAAAAAAAAACTGTTTCTAACAATAGACATAAAACAATACAGATACGGTAGAAACCAGATATTCACACACATTCACAGGTGTGCCTTGATTTGCCTCAAATGTGTCAGTTATCATATCAGAAGTTTATGGAAGGAAACCCAAATGGTTTGACCCAAGACATACAGTTTAAAAGACAGTTATCCCTGATACTGATCAAATGTATGTCAACTTTTGAATATGAGGAAAGTTACAAAACAAATTCTAAAAAATGTCCTCGCCAAGTTTTCTGGGATTTAGCAAATAGAAATAAATTTGGTAATTCTAATTAAGCTAAAAGTTTGGTCTGATTTAACTTCAGACAGGGAGAAAAATGTGATTGTGTCTTTTTATACAATGTGTCAATATCTGGTTTCAACCGTATGCTTTAAAAATTAAAGGCTCCAAAAGTCCAAAGTTATTGCTTTAAAATTGTGATATTTCAAGTTTTTTTGTCAAACTAAATGCCACTTTAGAGGGCTAATAAATTATTTTATTATCCTAATGGAGCCAGTAGAGCAGCGTGGCGTCTCCAGACCCGATGTCTTCTCAGTCAGCTTGTTGTCTCTCCCATCAGGTCCCTGCTCTTCTGGCTGAACGGCGCTCTCTCCACGCTGTACTGCAGTGAGAACAAGCAGGTGGGCATTTACAGCGAGAGGAGCCGCAGCTGCTCCTGCCCCTACGACCACCCGCCGTGCCAGGGGCCGCTGCCCTGCTCCGTGGGCGACGGCCCCCGCTGCGCCTCCTGCTCTGCCGAGAACCGGACCCGGTGCGCCGGCTGCAACCCGGGCTTCACCCTGACCCAGGGGGCGTGCCGCCCCGCCGTGCCTGACCCCACCGACCCTTACCTGGGCATGGAGAGTGACAGAGACCTGCAGGACCTGGAGTTGCGCTTCCTGATCCAGCGCCGCGACCCGCGCCTGGCGCTGCATGGCGTCTTTGTGAGCAACGACGTGCGCATCAACACCTGGTTTGACCCGTCTTGGAGGAAGAGGATGCTGCTCACGCTCAAGAGCAACCGAGTCAAATCCAACCGGGTCCACGTGCTCCTGGGACTCGCCCTGCAGTTCTGCCTCACCAGGAACAGCACCCTGGAGCCCACCCTGTCACTGTTCGTCAACCCTTTCGGGGGCAGCCATTCCGAGAGCTGGACCATGCCGATCGGTCAGCACGGATATCCCGACTGGGAGCGCACCAGGCTGGACATCCCGCTGGACTGCTACAACTGGACGCTGACTCTGGGAAACAGGTGGAAAAGCTTTTTTGAGACCGTCCACTTCTACCTGAGGAGTTACAGCCGGGACTCGGCGGGAGGAAGCAAGAACGCGAGTCTGTACATCGACCCACCGGAGGACCCAGAGCCGTCCAGCAACGTCGGCTACATGAAGGTGAACAGCATGCAGCTGTTTGGGTACAGTGTACACTTTGACCCCGAAGCCATCCAGGACCTGATCCTGCAGATAGACTACCCGTACACTCAGGGATCCCAGGACTCGGCCCTGCTGCAGCTGGTGGAGCTGCGTTACCGTGTCAACCGCCTGTCTCCACCGGGGGCGCCGCATGTGGACCTGTTTGCCTGCCTGCTCCGTCACAGGCTCAAGTTGTCCGGCGCCGACGTGACGCGGATACTCACTGCCCTGCAAGCTTTCAGTGCCAAACATCCAAACTACACAGAGTACGAGGTGAATAAGCTGTGCAGCTAATGGCCTCGCTACTCAATGTTTTTCTTTTTCCTTTTTTTTTACTCTTTTCTCGGCACAGACAGGACCAGAATCCATGGGCAGCTGGATCATATTGTGTTGTGTGTGGTATGTTGTTTACGGCTGTGCTGTACATACACAACGTGCAATTAAATTTGATGTTTTTTTTATATTTTCAGTTGCAGATTTCTGGAGCTCCTTTCCAAAAAAAAAAAATTTTTTTTTAATCATCTTCATATACGACGCCTTTGAGAAGTATTCACCCCTTGAAATTCTACCCATTTTGCCAGGTTGTCTCAATATTTTAAAGTTTTAATTGGAAACCTATACCTTTTCTGTATTTTTAATGATAAAAAACTCTAAAAATCTGACATTAGAGTGTGTATCCTTAAAAAGTCTTAAATTAGTGTATCTAAAGTCTTACATTAGGGTATTTGCAATTAAGGTCTTAAAATGTCTTAAATTCATAAAAACAAAATGTACATTGACTTTCAATATGTTAATCACAAGTCTTAAATTTGCTCTTTGCAAATATCTATTTGTAGATATTCTATCTTATAATTCACACTCAGACGTCTTCATTGGGTTCTGTGACTTGAGACGGTTGAGGCTACGGTAACTTACTGCTAACATACCCTTGCTTGCTAGCTTTGTCACGCATATATGGGTAGACAAATGTATTGTTTGTTATAAGTGAACTAACCCACTCAAGACACCAAGACACACTGAATGTGTGCCTTAATAAAATCCTGCAGCTTTTTCTTTGTCAAATATCCTAATTTTGCTTATAAATAATAAAACAGTCCAAATCTTTCATTCACTCTCAAACGAAAAACGATGTTAAGTGATGTCAAGATGACCGAAGTTCTTTTTTCATTCCCCACTTAAAAATCACATTGTATGCAAAAAATACTTTAAAAAAACTGAAAATGTACTGGCAGAAAATTACCAGGATCAAATCTGTCCAACAGACCTGCGCCTTTAATGGTGGCGGAAGATTGTTCTATCAAGTACTGACATCCGACTCCAAATGTACGATACAGTTGTCAGAATTATTTTTTTGTGCGATTTGCCTTCCACTTCACTATTAGCAGTTACTTTCCATTTTATATTGGCATAAAACCATAAGAAAACACACTGACGTTTGAATTCTTAACATGAAAGTGAAAATATTCAAGGGCCGTGAATACTTTTCCAAGAACTCTGTAGTTTAACACTTAGACTCTTCTCTGGATAATCTTTGAGAATCTGAAATGTGTGTTTTGTTGGGGGGTTTTTCACACATAATGTTCAGATTTTATTCTCCCTCCCCACACAGACACACACCGTTCCTCTCCTTCCCACTTGAGAGTCTGAGTGGTGTGTGTGCTGTGTTGTTTTTGCCCATCTGGAACCTCAGAACACAAGGTCCCCATTCTCCATTCAGCGAGCGGCATCGCCACTGATTACTAAGTATATAGTGAGAGGAAGGAGGGCTGGGAGTTGCCTTCTTCGGTTCCTCCGCCGTCCCTGTACGCCATTCACAGTTACTGTGATGGATGAGTGGGGCAGCTGCAGAGACATGCCCGGCATCAAACAACAGCAGAGCGAGGATATCAGCCGCACGGACAGCGCTCGCGAGCTCACCCAGCGCACCTCGCACGCGCTCTCTCTCTCTCTCTCGGTTCTGGCCGAAATGGAAATCAACTTTAATCCCCCCGAGGGTTGTCGGCGTCGGTAGCCACAGGGTAGCCGCCGTGGTGCTGCTTTGATTGGGCTGGCATCTAGGTGAGCTCGCGAAACGAAAAATTGTGGCTTCATCAACATTCGCCGCACGCGCTTTCTCCCGAGATTGAAGACAGACACAATCTTCTCTGATGCCGTCATTCCGAATGAATGGGAACGAGGCCCGGGCGACGGTGTTTTGATTGTGAGATGAGCGGCTCCAAAACCCACACGCACAGTTACTGTACGACGCACCCAGCCGGAATGGTAATCTTAAATCGGTTTACGTGGCAGACGATCGATTGTCGGGGCTTAAAACTGAGCCCGAGGCACCGACTTCATTACAAGTTTTAGCACCACTTCCAACAGGCTGCTTTTAAGCTTCGGCATTGATTTTTCAGTGTTCAGTGGCCGGTTTTCAGACACAGCTCTGTCTCCAGACTGTGAGCCTTTTTATTGAGTTATCAAACATAACACGAGTATTGGCTAATTTAGCCCTCTCTCTGAATAATCACTTTTTATAGTTCTGTTTTTACAACCTGACTGCTTCCCCCCTCCTTCCTCCCGCCTCCTTCATGTTCTCGTTAAGTTAAAGTTTGTAAAGCTGCAGCTGGAATATTCAACCAAATAGAAAGTTTTGCACTGTGTTCAGAAAGGACTGCGGGGGAAAAAAATATTACAAAAATCTGGACCGAATCCCAGGAAAGGGTTAAGTCCTTGGGTTTAATAGGGAGCATCTGCTGTGCTTTTAAACCTTTTAAACAAGCAAATATTCTGCATCTGGGCATGAAAATGTGCTGCAGAGTTGTTGGAAATGCTCCAGAGTAGCTCTGGCGTGTTGGGAAGAAGGGAATAAGAAACAGTGGTAGCGGGGCTTCCATTTGGAAAGCAAATATGGGTTTATAGACGCTCACCTCATCCCGCTAATCAGTCTGTAAAACTTTCAGCTTGTTATTGGCTGGAGCTGCTTCGCAGGGCATCCATTTTAAATGATTTGCTTTCAGGGTCACGGCACAGAACACCGCGAGAGGAGATGTGTTGATGAACCGTTCCAAACGGCATAACTAAAATGCTCTTTTTTCCCCCCCCCCAGCTGTCAAGAAGGATTGATTCGTTGGTTTGTGCTCGCCTGTTGTTTGCCACAAATGTTATCTCCAAAACGGACTTTTACAGTTTATGTAAATGAGCTGAATGACCTCTTAGCCCATCATGATGAATTATTTTTGGAAGAACAGTATGGCGTGGCGTTTGTGAAGTTACACAGTAAAAAAAAAAAAAAAAAATACTGCAATTTTGTGGTTTCTTTAGCCTGTGGGTGTTTATATTTCAGTCGTGTTTTCGCTATGTTAGGCATAAATATATGAATGTAGCTGCTTCAGTAGAGCAGCTACTGATGTTTTTACCCCCAAAAATATATTGATTCATTTTTGTAGAAATAATTTTCCCTAAAGAAAGAGAAAACAGGAAGTCTTAAATTTTGATAGCCGCTTTAGAGGTTCACAACATCAAGTTTTAATTTTGATAGTCCACTTGCACTTATGTGCAAGCTGATTTTAATATTTGCTAAATATTTAGCTAGAAACCTACATTTTTAATTAGCATACCAAATATTTAGTTAGGGAGCTAAATATTTAGCTATTGATCTGAATATGTAGTTAGAAGGCTACATATTTATTTAGCTAATGTAATATTCAGCTAGCAACCCAAATTTTTAGCTATCAACCAAAATATTTAGAAACTAAGTATTTAGTTACTACCTTAATATATAGTGAGGAAGCTAAAAATTTAGTTAGCAACCTTATTGTTTAGCTAACCACTTACATTTCCAGTAAACAACCTAAATGTTTAGTAAACAAGCTGGATATATTTGCTTGCTTTGCTAAATGTTTAGCTAGCAATTTAACTTTTTAGTTTAGTTTAATTAGAAGTCGAAATATTTTGTGAGCAAGCCGAGTATTTAGGTCTGAACTAAATATTTAGTTTGGAAAATAAATATTTACTTTGGAACAATAATGAAATGAAATATTTAGTTTTAAATTTAGCTCAATGACTTCATTAATAAATTCAATGACATCCAGGTTTAAGTCGGTGACTCAATCTGTTGGGTTTATTTAGTTAGGAAACCATTTTACAAATTGGCAAAAGAAACTGATCTTCACTGCTTTGTTTTGCGTCTAGGAAAATACTAAAAAAACGTGATGACTGGTGGAACCGATTTTGACTTTTTATCAGATCAAGTAAAGAACGTAAACTCTTCGCTGGATGTCGCCGCGTTGATCTGCCCTCCATGAAGAAGCCATTTAATGTTCCTGCCTCGACGACAATATATGCATCATTATCCTGAAAAATGACCTAACCTCCTCTGAACTGATGGAATGAGAAAAATGATATTCTGCCTGTGTGATTCCTGCAGAGGTAATGACTGTCAGCTGCAGTGCTCCACCTGACACGCAGCCATACATCATCCATGACTGTCAAAATATGCTTGTTATCTTCATTTCTTTTCATGTTTCACTGAAAGTGGCATCAAACAAATTCCAGCACTATCACCCCGGTCAAGGAATCATCACTGAATCCCACTTTCATTCAGTCATCCAGTCTTCACCATGGAGGTAGGTTTCCATTTCCTTCAGGCAGTTTATTTTTTACATTTCTGTCATAAGTTTTATCCACTTTCACCAAACATTTCTGTCAAACAGCTGAAAACCAGCCTCTCTTTAAAAACCTCTCTGAGTTCATTAGCCACCAGTGGAGGTATCCCACACAGATGGAAGCTCTCTGAAGTTGCAGAACCGCAGGAGGCTCCGCGATTCTGGCTGCTCTGAAGCATAAAACACATCAGCAAAGTCAAAAAAAAGAAGAATAATTCTGCCTCTGTGTCTGTTAACCCCTTGTAGATTATTGCTGCAAATTTGTTTTAAACTGCTTCAGCTCGCTGCGTAAATTTGGTCATCTGTGTACAAAAAACAAACGTTTGTATCTTTTTGACAGCAAATAATTTCTCTGTTTTTCTATATTTGCAAGTCGATCCAGGCTGTAAGGGATTAGGCCACACTAGAGGCATCTGGATGTCTTTATTAACACTTATTGGACGTCGTGCTGAAGCGTGCGGTCCGATGTGTGGGTCTGGTGAGAACTGCTGCGTGTCAAATGTTTCACAGTGGGGATCCTGTGTGGTATGATCCTGTAGCCAGCTGGCAGGCCGTCTGCTGTCCACTACATCACAGCCCTGAACAGCACAGCTGCCTTACATAAGCTGACTGTTGCAGGTTGTAGTCGATCGGCTCAGTGGGTCGACTTCAACCCGCCTACCCACTTTAGTTCTTTCTGAAATCACACAGAAACGTTCAGAGGACGACCATGACCCAGTATGAATTTTTTTTGTATCTCCGTGTTTCTTTAACAAAATCTTTTTCTGTTTCCTTTTCTTTGAGGTTTTTTTTTTTTTTGTCCTGGTCCTTCGTTGCCTTAACAGTCTCTCCCATACTTCACTCAAAACATAGAAAATGGCTCTGATTTCCGTTACAAATGTGTGAAAAACTTTCTCGATATTCCGCAAAAATTGACAAAAGAACAGCATTTCACAAATATGTCGATTCCATTAGATTAAAAATGCTATTCAGTTCACACGTGAATGCATTTGCTCATGTGATAAGTCGTTCAAAAACATGCAACTACATCCTGTTGTCTTGTTCTTCCTGGTTTGCAACAGTAACAACATCCTGTTGTTGATCACGTGACTCTTGTGACACGACAAAAGGCGTTTCCGTTTTGTGAAACACACCAATTTTGATTCAGCCAACAAAAAAGAAACACTTCATCCTAAAGCCAAAACATTTTAGTTAACAAACTTTTTTTTTTAATTGCAATGTTTCCAATAAGCAAATTTATTTTTGAAATGTCAGATTGTGTAATAATATGGCCAATGGAAACACAGCTACTGACATGGTGTTCTCCTCCCCTTCCTTCTCGAGGATTGGCCAAAGTCGAACCATTTCGCTCGGGGGTCTGTGGGTGAGTGAGACTGGTCTGAAGTTTGCGGTTGCATTTTTTTTGCAAATATCTTCAACTTGTCCGTTTCCACTATCTGGTTTTTGTATTCGCAGGCAACCAGAACATTTTTGAGGAGCATTTATCAGATATGGTGAGGAATTCTGTACATTTTTATGAGCCTTCAAGAAAACACGTAGATTGTGGTGTTTGATCACACATTGAGTCTTCTGATATTTCTTGTTCTCAGCAATAAATCCTAGATGATTAAATGCTGTGTTACCATGACTCGGGCTGCACAGTGGCGCAGTTGATAGAGCTGTTGCCTTGCAGCAAGAAGGTTCTGGGTTCGATTCCCGGCCTGGGGTCTTTCTGCATGGAGTTTGCATGTTCTCCCTGTGCATGTGTGGGTTTTCTCCGGGTACTCCGGTTTCCTCTCACAGTCCAAAAACATGACTGTCCGGTTAATTGGTCTCTCTAAATTGTCCCTAGGTGTGAGTGTGTGTGTGCATGGTTGTGTGTCCTGTGTGTCTCTGTGTTGCCCTGCGACAGACTGGCGACCTGTCCAGAGTGTACCCCGCCTCTCGCCCGGAACGTTAGCTGGAGATGGGCACCAGCAACCCTCCCGACCCCACTGAGGGACAAGGGTGAAAGAAAATGGATGGATGGATGGATGGTTACCATGACTCCATTCAGGTATAGGTTCCTCGTGAGTTCAGTGTGTTCTGTGATCAGTGTTTGACCCATAAAACAGAAGTACTTCCTGAACAAGACTTGGATTTGTCTTTGAGTCATGAGGAAGCCATATTTGTTGGAGCTGTATGTCGACATTCCAGAGCTGACCTGACCGTTTCGTTAGAAAGCGGTAGGGGGTTTCCCCTGGCGGTCTGCGCCACGTGTGAAAGGTCTGTGTGGATTCACACGTCCAGAAACCACGTGAGCGCGCGCCGACTGTTCGGCTTCGGCTGAAGTATGGGACAACTTTCAAAGGTTTGCTTTTTCAACCTTCACAGTTTGTTCACGCTGCAAAAACACAAAGTCTCATCGAGTGTTTTTAGCTGGTTTCTAGTGTGCACTTGAAAAAATGCCAAACTACCTCACAGGTAACCTTGCGGAAAGATAAAGCAGCTTGTTTTAAGTCAATAACTCTTGAATATTGATCAAAAGCACTAGAGCCACTGGCAGATTTTTTCACTCATTAAATGGGAAAAAAAAAACATCGTTAAGAGTTAAAATAATCTACCAGTGGAACGTGTCGTTTGTTTTTAATCAATATTCAAGAATTATTGACTTAAAGCAAGCGCTTGTGTCTTGCTGAAAAGTTGCTTGTAAGTTAGTTGTATCTTATTTCATGTGTACGAAGATATTTACTGTAGAAACTAGACAAAAATGCTGGGGAAGATTTTATGTTTTTGCTCTCAGATGAATGTTCGCCTGACTGAGATCAACAAACATCTTTTGCCACGCTCTGTGTTGGTCTACCTTCTTAACGGACTTTTATAATCCCATATAAAATAGCGTTAGCTGACCTCTGTCCTGTCTTGACCGTGTTTCCGTTCAATCAGAGAGATGCAGCAGCTTTCTACGGTCACCAAGAACTGTCCTGTAAACAGACTTATTTGCGATATTAGACTCCCCCTGGGTTCTGTGATGATAATTAATCATCTAAGAAGAAAAAGAAGAATAGTTTCAAGACCAAACAAATAATTACACGAGCTAAAAACAGCCTCAGTCTGATCCAGGAGGAAAACAAGTGTTCAAAGGCAAATGTGTAGACGTCTCCTGGGTGCTGAGATTGAAACACAGCAGTGAGAGTGAGAGCAGACGGTAACGGGGAGATGCCTTTTGAACAAGTAGCCTGCAGTTACTAAGAGTCATTGAAAAACAAATGCTGCTGTTTATTAGTAGCAGGTTAGTCTAGTGGAGGAGCATGAAACCAGAGACGGGGGCGAATGTTTGAGAGTCAAATGACAAAACCAAAGATTTGAGCTTCAACTTACAGACACATTGATTCATATTATTTATAGTCAATTTTCATGTAATCAGAGTGAAAACAAGCTAGTAGATAATCTCTGATTTGAGGCATGGATTATGTTCTGTTAGGGGCACTTCTATCATTACGAAGGCATTTCCTGTTTTTCAAAATAAAAGGCAGGTAGTTAACATTCTCCCTCATTTGCTAACTACACTGCGCCTCACTCATGTTATCCTCCATAAAATGTTTTTATGATTAAGAGCCCCCAAGCCCTATGCAATGCAGTAGATGATGAAGAAGTGGGTAATATAAACACAGGTATTAACAAGTGAGGGGAGAAAGATGGAGAAAGGCTACAAGTGAACGGAGATGAGAGGAAAGGAGAGAAGGAAGCATAGAGAGAAGACGAGCCACCAACAGGCGTCTGCTTCTACAGCTGCAGAAAGAGAGAAAAGGCTAAACAACAGAGAAACCACGGCAACAATCAGCATGTTAGTGTAGAACAATTTTGATGTCACTAAAAAGTAAGCGACACAAGTTAATACAAGATGTAGTTAGTGGCAACCAGGCCTCAACGTGGAGCGTCTCCGAAAAACACCTGAATCAAAACACTTTGAGCAGCTAACAGTAGTTTTCTGCATCTGGAAACAATAGAATAAATGTTAAAAATCACAAATTGTAACATTTTTAGAATTACAGACAGTACAGGAGTTAACTTCCTTATCTATAATGAAGGAGTGTTATTGGTGGACTAGTTGACATACTGTTAATGAGAAAATTGTTATTTAAGTCATGAGAAACATGGACTGAAGAAAAATGACTAATTGACTGAACTGAGCTGAATGTTCGGACTTAAACCCGCCGTCGTGTTGCGTGAACACTCGACCGGGACGGAACGAAAAACAGAAACGTTTCTACAACGGCAATATCCACTGTTACTGGAGCAGAGAGGTTTATTGCAGAAAGACAAAACATTTTATTGGAAAAAAAAAATGTTTTCAACAGCAATGGCAAGAACAAGAAGTTTTACTTTGACAGTTCCCCTCGGATTAGATTACAGCAATTTCACTGCTCCGTACGTTTTATTTATTTATTTTTTTTATTCATTGAGGCTCTGAAAGATAGGACTGAGGTTTAAAGGTATTGGATTTTCTTTAACCACCGAGAGCTTAACCTCTAAGCTTTTGAATAAACCTTTTAAAAAGCTTCAAAATAAATCCTAAAGGATTATGGGTAATAAAAAGGCGAGAAACAGGAGTGTCAGCTTTAAAGGAAACCAGTTTTTGGAATAATCCCTGAAAATAGAGGACTAATGAAAAACACTACTCATGCCCTTTGAACTGTTCCCGTATTTTCTCAAGCTGCAGCTACAGGCTTTAACGATGTGACGTTTGTTCATATTCACCTTCACCACCAGACTCTGATACCCCTGAATAAAACACAGGTAACTGCCTTCTGACCTCACATTGTCCACCTGGTTGTAATTTAATCTCGGTGTGAGTGCGGCCGTTCCGTGAAGGCACCAGAGGATTTCATAAGAGAGCAAACGGCATCATGGAGACCAAGGAAAACAGCAGGCATGTCAGGGAGAAAGTGCGGAGACATTTAAAGCAGACTTGGGTAATAAAAGGATTTCGTCCCCTAAGGCAAGGAGAGGATTGATCAGAGGTAACTATGGAGGATCTGTAGTGACCCATATCCCAGTTAGGAGAACGTCTCTACAGCACAACCTGCATTTCACAGATATGCTGCTGGAAAAGGACTCAGACTGAGGTACAGGCTTTCAGGAGGAAAACAACGTTGACCAGACATTGTGAACAAAGAAGTTGCAGAAAACTGAAGAAGCTTTAGAATTGTAGTCTCCCTGTAGTTTCAGCAATGACGGCAAAGGAAGCGGACGAAGACGTTAAGTTTGTGCTGGCCACGCCTCCACTTCTCTCTCGTCAGTGGAGGATGGTCGTTTACATCCATTTCCAGCTGTTTCCGGTAAGCTTCATAGCATCAAACTGGCGCACTGCTTATGTCACGGCCAAACGTTAAGAGATTTAAGTTTGAAATAATACCTAAATGTTCATTTAACAGCAGAGAGCTCAGACCTCCGACACTAAGCGAAGCGTAGAACAAGGGCCTGGTTTCTACCACGGAAACTTGATGAGACTTTCTCTAAAAATGCTTTGAACTGCCTATAATAGATAAAACACGAAATATACAATAGCTTTTACCGTTCGTATTGCTCGGCATTACAGCAGAAATAATGCAGCATATCACTGTAAAAATCTTTCAATTTGAGGATACAAGCATCACAGTTGGCATGCTAACCCCTCAGGTTGTAAGTTTTTCATTTTTCCTAATGAAAATTCCAGGATGGTGGCCATTTTTGAGTCTTTTAAACTAGTGGCACTGATCGCGACATAACCGTTACCCAGATGTTCCAACAAACAAACAAAGCACAAAAAGAATGGCGACATCCGAAGACGTCCCAGGAGCTTCGTTTAAATATTCTTCAATACAGAAGCTCAGTGTGCAGCAATTTAAACAATGGTTGAAATGCAGAGGACTCAAAGAGAGCAGAAAGAAGCAGCGTTGGTTGGGAGGTAGGTTTTTTTTTTTCTGGATATTTGACTTGTACTGTTTGTTCACTACACAGGCTGACCGCTGATGTTTGTCCAAAACTAACATGGCCGAGATGCACTGTTCTGAATTATAGTAGCTTGATGGCGTTTTCAATCAGTGCTGTTATTGTCATCAAATGGTTTGGATGAACTCTTGTCACATCATATTTTTCAACTTTGGCTGTTCTTTTTTTTTAAATACAGCTTTAAAGTAATTTGTAGCAAAATAAAACGTCAAAACTGAAGCTGAGGACTTTGCTGTTTGTGAGTCTCACACCAGGCTTCAGCTGAAAGGAGACGAAGCGTGACACCGACTGAAGTGACACTCATCTTAATGTTTAGCATTAGCTTCTGCTCATTTAAAAAAAAAAAAAAGTGTTTAGCATGAGCAGAGCTAAGATCCTGGTTTAGCGAATCAGTGGTTAGTTTGTAAAGTCCACCACTGGCAGCAGCTGCTGGTGAAACCATACATTCTCTATTACAATCATGGTGGCCATTTTGAAAAATGTCCACCCGAAAAAGTCAACAAAAGATTAAATACATTATTATTATTAATAATATTATCATTGTATTATTATTAGTAGTATGGTTTTAAAGGGTGAATATTTATACAATTGTTATTTAACGTCTAAATTTGTGTAATTGTCATTATTTTGTACAGATCAATCTTCTGTCTGATATTTAACTTTTTTTTATTATTTCTTTTATCAGAAGTGAATCTCTTTTCTTTTTTTTATCGCAATTGATTTGTAAAAGCAAGAAAAAAAATAAACCATCCAAGAACAAAAAAATGACTTTGTGTACACACTACAAATACCTCATGATGTACAATTATACCATATGTTAATTATGATTAAAATGCAAAACAGAAATAAAACCTAGAATCAACATGATTTACTATAAATATACCTATCATCAGCATAATAAGTTGAGTTTCAACTTATTATGTTGAAACTTATTATGTTGAAACTGCCACCAGTTTTTCATTCAGCTGCATTTGCTCCTGCATGAACCCAAGTTTTTGCTCAGCTGTTTCTCCTTCTTCCAGGGTGAACTGAAAGGCCTCAGTAACACTTTTATAAATATAATCCCAAGAAGCTGCAGGATCTGTGCAATGGTGCTGTGATAAAAAAATAAATAAATAAAAAATCACTGTTAACGATATTTTACCATGAACACTAATACTTAAGTGAACAGCACCATGAATAATAAATCCTGTTAAACAACTGATATAGAGACTACTCCGTCACTCTAAATGCTTTTAATCACGCATATTTATTTTGGGAACAAAAGTTTAAAATAGACAAAACGTCAAAAGGTATCTTAAAACTTGACACAGAAAATAAATACATCTTATGAGTACAGTCACATATTACATACTCGGATTACTCTGCAGTTGTCAGGTGCATCAGAAAAGGAAAATAAGTTTACCAAGAGCTGCTCCAGGATCACTTTGTTGAATGATGTGGGGGGAAAACCTCATCTTTGCATGTCACCAAAACAAAGCAAATAATTGTACATATCAAAACAATCAGAATTACATCTAACATTGTTTTCGTCATGGGAAAAATACAATTGGTTGAGAAATACTTACAGTTAACAAATATCATCATCTACAACAATTTTCTACGGATAATTAAACTGCATTTAATTACCCTTGAAATGTTGAAACATGATTTATTTTTCTACTTTAATTAAAAATTCTCAATTAACATAAATTTGGACTATAATGAACAACAATTTAAGATTGTCAACACTTCCTCCACTGCTGAAACTACAGGCAGACTGAGACTGTAAAACGGTGAAGAAAATGAAAAAAACTGGACCAGCTGAGATTCTAACACGGATCCAAGTCGAGGGGAAAAAGTCAGACGGTTCTGCCAAGCAAGATTGTGATTTATTTCAACTAAACAGGAACACAGAAACCAGGATAGCATAATGTAGTCAACAATGTTTTGTTTTTTTTACTGTAAAAATGTATTTTCCATGACAACCACAATGGCCATCTTGACAAATAAAAAACAAAGAATTCCACACAAAAATAGTAAAATACTCAACGAATCCAGAATTCTTCTGGATTCCATGTGTTTCAACTGCCAAAGTTATGACAGAATGCTTTAGATCAAAGTATATTCGCTCTGTTTTTTTATTTATAATATTTAGTGAACATTAATGAACAAGTAAAGTAGTTGTGCCAGTTAGCCAAAGGCTGTTTTTCCATCTGTTGTCCCTGGATGGGTTTTACAAAGTCACTCTAATAAGACAAAAATAATGAATTTAAAACTGCCTCGACATTTAAACCTTACACTATAGCTTCATCTCAACATCAAGACATAAATCAAAGTTAGAAACTCTGGTCAGAAAATGACCAGAAATTGCTGTTAATAGTCAAAGTGCACGTCACACATTAAAGTACATTTTTCCTTCCGTTTTACAATTACTCACCACTTCTTGATCATTTTTCCACATAAAGTCAGTCGCCGCAGCAGGCTGCAGTCTCGCAGGGCTGTGTCTGTTCGGAATTGTTGGCAGATTAAATGGGGCTCTGCAGGAAGTCCTTTAACTCTGCAGGTTAGAGTGAACTGAAGCAGGCAGAAATTGCATGTAGCTGTTAGAAAAAACAACCACGAACATTTACAGAGAACAGACTTTCAGTTCAAGGAAAGCCAGGGCGGCCTCTGTGACTTGGACTGAGCCTTTGTGTGTGAGCAGCTTGGCTTCTTTCAGAGCTGCCCCGGGTTGTGTGGGCTGTCCGGAGGTCGGCTCTTCTCCTGGACGCTCTTGACGCCTTTAAACTTTACATTAAGACTCATCAGCGCAGAGTGTGGAGACTGAATCATCTCGGTCAGCATTTGAACCTAGTTGTCGATGCAAAGATTAGAAAAACCTCAGAAGGGCATTGTTATTATTTTTAATTCAAATGTCCTGTTGAGTTCATGACTGCAAAGAAAATCACTAACCAATTATGGGAAATGTTAACTGGGAAAAAACTATATGTATATATATGTTATTCATTCAGGATTATGGTAAAGATATTACATCTTATAAAATGTCACCAAATTAAAAAAACATTTTATGAAAAGAAATCCGAGGAAATCTGGTAGAATAAGTGGCAAAAGACCCGTATAAGAAAGGAACCATCAAAAAAAAAGAAAGACGAAATGTGACTTTAAAACCTAACAGTACATCTTAACAAAGTAAATAATTTGAAGTAACATAAATGTACAAAAACGTTGTGGTTGCTCGTTTCTATCAACTCATAGAACTCAAATTAATTTGGTTGCTTTGACTCATTTTTGTTTAAGTTTTGTTTAAATGAAAGCCCCACTGAGCATGGAATATATATATATATATATATATATATATATATATATATATATATATATATATATATATATATATAATTATCTGTACTTTGTGTTTATAAGTTCTAATATGGTGAACAAGTCACATTTTTTATGATCACCTACAGAAAACAAGTTGATATAATATTCTGGTGAAGTCTCTTTTTTTCCCCACTGATTACAGAGTGCAGATCATTTTTGTTGTGATGTATGAATGTGTTCTGGCTTTACGCTACATAAAGATGTATAATCATCTCAATCCAACACAATCATATAGACGCAGTCAGATTCAGAAACATACATTTGAAACGAGAAGTTTACATATGCAGAATAAAAAGACAAAACAAAAATCTCTCAAATGTTGTCAAAGTTTAGCTAACAGATAATTGTGTTGATTGTTATTTAGCTAAAATGAGAGAGAGAGAAAAAGAGAGAGAGAGAGAGAAAGAGAGAGAGAGGTTTAGTCTGACTTCACTTCAGACAGCGAGAGTAAAATGTGTATTTAAATTTTTATTCAGTGTATTTAAACATCTGGTTTCAACTGTGAAGTGAAATTGCCTCACAGTGTCGGTGGGTAAGAAGTCAACCAGCGTGAGGAAGTGGAGAGATGGAGAAAACCACGTGATAAGCAAATTATTTATTAAGCTCAATTGTTTAAATACGCCACAAAGTGTTGCGCTGCTTTGCCAAAAACAAGATTCTTTGATGCTTCTTGCAGGGCAGCACATGTCTTCTTTTCTTTTGAAAATAGAAATCAACAGGATGTAACAATTTACCAGCATCTTGCTTCAGCTGCAGCAAAACAGCTGGAACCTTAAAAGAGCCAAACGGAGCTGGAGGAGGAGGCTGCTGCTGCTGCTGCTGCTGCTGCTGCTGCTGCTGCTGCTGCTGCTGCTGCTGCTGCTGCAGCCTGCTGCCGCTGCTGCCGCTGCTGCTGCTGCTGCTGCTGCTGCTGCTGCTGCTGCTGCTGCTGCTGCCGCTGCCGCTGCCGCTGCTGCTGCTGCTGCTGCTGCTGCTGCTGCTGCTCTCTGTTGGCTGATGCTGTAAGAAATGTATTTTCTGAAGAAAGAAAAAAGAAATCAACACAAAAACAAAAAGATGACAGCAGTCCCAGAATGACAACCAGCAGCATGTGGACGTTCAGCTGACAGAGAATTTATGAACGACTACCGTTGTCACGACGCGGCTCACTTGTTTTACCCAGAGAAGCAGGAAGTGATTTAATTCAAATCAAAGAGCCAAACAAATACATGTTCTGTTCTGTTGTTCCATATCAGAGTCACTGTAATGCTAGAAATGTGTTATTTAGTGACACAACCAAAAGGAGGTTAAGTGAAATCTGAGTTTAGCCATAAACTGAGTCTGTGGTTCCAAACTAGCCACCATCTTCCTGTCGTCTTCTTTGTCATTTCCATCAGTAGTAACATCCGACTGGCGATCATGTGACTCGTGTGATACGAAAACACTGCTTCCATTAGAGTTTTGTGAAAATACTTATGTTTTGAAAAACCACCTCGTCCTATCGCAAAAACATTTTGTCAATAAACATTTTCTTTTTTTTAATGTTTCCATTAAGCAAATTTATTTTCATAATTTCTATTCGAGTGAATCTGTAAATGAATTTTATTCAGAGTGAATCTTCTGCACACTCACTTATAATCACTGATGATTGATTGATGATTCTAGCCAAATACATTTTGTGTTCATGTTCACAAGGGTGTGCATGTTCCATCCACTGACCACTAGGGGTTCTCCTAGAGGACGACCACCTCTTTGTTTGTAGACCTGATGTCACACCTGGAACCACTTCCTGTCTAAAAGCTTCGCTGATCAATTTCTGCAACATGTTCGACTCTGAACTGAAGACTCAGGTTTGTTTTTCTGTTTTTTGCATGTTCAGTGGGGAGTTTGATGAAGGTTCTCTGCCATTTTCTCTTTCATCTAATTTCTTCCCAGTTTTTGTGGCCAGCTGGAGAGTTTAGTAATTCGAGTGTTTGTTGTTTTGCTTAGACAAGAGTGATTTGTTGTTTTATTTCCTCAGAAACCCTGAAGTCTTTTTTTTTCCCCTTGTGTTTTTAAGGCTCTATGCCAGCGGAAAAACAGAAAGATAATCAACATAAGTTGAGTTTTCTTCTGGTTATTGAATTCCCCCACCCCAGACTGACTGACAGGGTTTCCATCCATCCATCCATCCATCCATCCATCCATCCATCCATCCATCATCCATCCATCCATCCATCCATCCCCATCCATCCCCATCCATCCATCCATCCATCCATCCATCCATCCATCCATCCATCCATCCATCCATCCATCCATCCATCCATCCATCCATCCATCCATCCATCCATCCATCCATCCATCATCCATCCATCCATCCATCCATCCATCCATCCATCCATCCATCATCCATCCATCCATCCATCATCCATCCATCCATCCATCCATCCATCATCCATCCATCCATCCATCCATCCATCCATCCATCCATCCATCCATCCATCCATCCATCATCCATCCATCCATCCATCCATCCATCCATCCATCCATCCATCCATCATCCATCCATCCATCCATCCATCCATCCATCCATCCATCCATCCATCCATCCATCCATCCATCCATCCATCCATCCATCCATCCATCCATCCATCCATCCATCCATCCATTCATTCATTCATTCATTCATTCATTCATTCATTCATTTTCTTAACACCCTTGTCCCTTAGTGGGTCAGGAGGGATGCTGGTCTGATGGGGTTTCATCAGTCCGAAATCAGTAAAATCTACTTTTTTGATCAGCAATATGAAGACTCACTCTCGATAAAACTAATTTGCCAGATCTGTCTGGTGAAATTTATGACCATGTCTGAAGTCATTTTTGTGTTTTCAGCTGTTAAAGACCTCGGGTTTTGACTAGGTCACTTTGGTCTTGTGACTTTGTCTCTGCACAAAGACACAACAGTCATTTTGGCAATGAAACGTCACTTCTTGCCTTCTGCAGATCACAGAAAAAAAACTGAAACTGTAAGTGTGACTGTATACACACGTTGTTGAGGGTAAAAAAAAAGGTAGTATAAATATACAAAAAATATTGCTATATATATATATATATATACATATATGTGTGTGTGTGTGTATAGGAGAACATTAAAAACAATATTGAACTAATAAGACATACAGTAAATATGCTAATGAAGAACTCAGGTTAGAGGTCATCTATTTATTGTCATGTAGATGAAAATTCAGATTTCTTTTTGTTGATTTTAATTTATCGTGTCATCAAATAAATACACAGTTTTTGATTGCTGAAACAAAGTACTGTTTTTACACATCAAATAGAGTTGATGATGATGATGGTTCAGTTGTTCAATCAGATAATCATCGTCTCCAGACCCAGACCGCCTCTGCTGGGCATCCAAACCGCCTGAACGCCTCACCCATCATTTCGATTGTTTTCTCCGTTTCGGTCGATCGCATTATGAACGCTTCTAGCCATGTTTCTGCTGGCCTTGTGCATCACTAAACACACCTTGTCTTCAATCTGGCCGGCTAAATCCACATGAAAACGTTGCCATGATTTTTCTGGCCATTCTCCTTTGGTTGAAGGGGGCTGGACTGCGGCGTGCAGCAAGTGCTCTGCCATGAAACCTGGTACGGTAATTTCATATCAACCGTGCCAGTACCGGCTGCAGAGAGCTTTTCTGCGGTGTGGGTGGAATGATCACTCCAAGTCCCTTTAAGAGACGAGATGCTTGTGTTGTACCTTCATTTCTTTCACGTCCATCATTGTTTGCAGCCATTAATAGTTTGGACAACACAGGGTTGGTCTTGGTCTGACGTTTTGCTTGCAGAGTAGTTAAAGGAGCCTTTCCTACTTGGCTGAAGTAGAAGATGCCTTCTTTAGGTGGATTTGCCCTCAGTGTATGAAGTGGTGGCCCTGATAAGTCATTAGACTGTAAGGCCTCAGGTTGGGATTAGTGGAAATGTCTAAGCCAATTCCATGAGCTGAGAGTCTTCCGCCTGCCTCACAACACACTTTCCTCTCACTTCACGATCAATAAAGGCCACCTGAACCGAAAAACAAAACAAAACCGTTTTACTGATGGTCTCAGCTTGAGGAATGTCAAATATGAAAAGTGTGTGCGTGGAGGACAAGACGGATGGTTAGAGTTATATTTGAAACTAATATGGTCTAATGTGGGTGGAATCTGAAAGTCTAGTAAGTGTTCAAATCCACCATTGAGAGAGGAACTAAGGATCAAAAGCCCATGTGCGTTCAACAACGTGCTAAAATCACAGCGCCATCTAATGGCCAGTCATGATGACTACAGCTGATCGAGGTGTCTTGGCGGTGCCGTTTAAACAAAGAACATTTTCCCCCCATCAATATCCAAAAGTACCCGCAGCTGCCAGGCAGCGTCTCGTGTAAATGTAGCCTAATTATCAACAGGCGTTTTCCTCACAAAGCCATCGACATTCCCTGGTACTGCTGATTTCCCGTAGTTTATTCTGTACGGTTTGAGCTTTGCATTCCACTTGCTGCTAATGGTGATGCTAATGCGGCTCTAAATCAAATGGGTTTTTTTGGGGGGTTTCTAAAGCGTTTTAAAGTCTGAGCAGGAACATTTCACTCAATCTGAGTTTTCTATCACCAAATTGGGGCCAGTCTGACGCCGCAGGCGGCTGGAAGAGGCGAGATGAAATGTAAACAACAGGCGCGGCAGACAGTCTGATGCAGCTGGTCATGGCTCGGAAAACCACTTTGGAACCGACACGCGTGCCGGGATGTGTAGGAACCGTATTTTCTCCGGTAAACGCGGCGGGCCGCTCACATGCGTCGCCGTAGAAGCGCAGACTGTTTACACTGGAGCCTGATGGCAGGAGCATTCGAATTATGATGTAAACAACAACAACAACAACAAAACAAACATCAGATCTGAGCAAAAAACGAGAACCGAGCAGTCAGAGCTGCAGCGTGAACATGCATTTTATACTTAAAGGTTTATCACCGTTCTTGCTGTTTTATCTGTTATTCTGTATTGTTCTATTTTGGTCTTCATCTCCCTGGAGTTTTTCTGCATTTTGTTTCAAAGCACTTCATAAACTAAGTTACCATTATTATAATCTAAGTGCCTAATTATCTGGATAAACAACGGACAGAACGAAAATGCCAGGACCTTATATAATGGGGTCATGAACTTTATTTCAAATATGAAAATGTTTAACTCTGAATACACTGGTCTTCTCTGTCAATACGGCCTGTACAGTATAGAATAGGTGAAACTGTGATTGGATTTTCATGGAGTTATTATGGTCTGGTACAGGTAGGAAAAGCACATTTCAACCCAGCTGAAGACAAAACATGAAAGGAATTGAGAAAATTAGGACATGAATTTAATTGTATCTTGGTAATAATTAATTCTTTTGTGTGGTAACTGAAGGCCCAAATGCATCATTTCACTTAGTCCCAGTATTTTCTACAGGTTTTACATGCAGGATGTCTGGAGAAAAACTGAAGAAAAAAAAATGAATGTTAAATCTTGATTTTTGTTGTTGTTGTTGCTGTTTTTGTTGCATAATTGGAAAGAATTTTAAAATCGCTTCTCCTTTCATCCCGGATGTCCACAGAGAGGGCAGGGAAGGTCAGATTCTGAGTTTCTGTTATAAAACTTTTCAGATATTCCACTAATGTAAAAAAAATAATAATAATAAATCACAATTGTGGCGTTTCCTTTATATAAGAAACAAAATCACTCGTTGGTGAATATGTTTGTTCAAGTCTTTTCCATGCCATCACCCTCCTATCATTTCCTGTTGTCATCTTCGTCATTTCCACCAGTAGTAACATCTAGTTGTTGATCACATGACTTGTTGAGTGTAAAAAAGAAAAAAATGTTTCAAAGGCAGTTTTGTGAAAAAAAACAACTAATTCCAATACTTCCGGAAAAAAAACCCCATTTCATCCTAGCGCAAAAAGTTTCAGGTGAAAGACGGGACTTTTTTTCTGAAATTGGTGTGTTTCCATGAACTGAATTTATTTTCGTAATTCTAATGTGTACAGCCACTGAGATAGAGGTTCACTAGTTGTACATTCGATTACAACAACTTTTATTTCAGTCATTAGCAACTTAAGGCTTGACTTTAAATTGGGCGTAAAGTTCGTCCCTTTGACCTTTATGCTTCTGCTGTTGGTATAAGACATTCCCATCGGTTCATATTTTAAATAGGAGATATTGCTGCAGTTAAATTCTGCCTGTGTTCAACAACTGGGAGCAGAGTGTATGGAAGTTCAGACTATAAAACCGACGCTGCACCACTGGGAAAACGGGGACGTACACACTGAGGCGACATGAAAACACAAGCTCCACACAAACAGTGTGATCTGAAATTACTTTTCATGTGGCTCCAAGCTGCTCTGATCTCCTTTTTTTTCCACCCTATGCAGTTATCATCACTTGCAAACTGCCTGTTGTATTTACTCTGGTTATCTTTGATATTAACATTATTTGACAGCATTTATAGGTGACTAAAAAGCAAAGAGGGGAAAAAAAAAAATTAAAGAAATTTGTAACGATGTTTTTCACAGCACAATACCTGAACAGTGAAACAGATTTCAGTTTTCATTTCATTTTAGTTTCTGCAGGTGGAATAACAGGGATGTACATCCCATTACGTCTGGAAGCCCCGCAAAATACCAGGCAATTACTCTGAGGCTGGGGATGCAGCAGAATGTCGTAATTTAGTCTGAAATAAAATAACTTTATTTGAATGATTTTTACATCACCCACTCTCAGCGCTGTCAAATTCCTCTGATTGCCTCGACAACACAACCTGATGTGTAAGAGGTGATGGGTAATTTGGTTTCTCGCTGTTTTTGCTAATGTTTTCCGCATCTGCAAAATGTCAAAAATAAAATACAAAAATGCAGCGTCGTTCTGTGAAAGCACATCTGGAATGCTGGATTATGTGCGGCCAGGGAATGTTGTTGAGAGAACTTTAGGAATTTGATGAAAAGTCATTCAGTTCCAGCTAAAGTAGACATTAAAGGAATGTAGAAAACGTCCAGTCGAGGTTGCAGAAATCCAGTGGTGAGCCATGGCTCCATTGGACCGACGGACGGATCGCAGAAGCAAAAACAATCGATCCATTTTGATGGATCTTTTACTAATCCGTATAAAAGTTCCAAAACTTGTAACACGTTTTGAAAATAAATGTGTTTAATGGAAACGCCAATTTCGAAAAGTTTTGGCATTAGGATGTGGCCGGGGTCTTTTGGCCCTAACAAAGTTGGTTTATTTCTCAAAACTGCAACGGAAACACTTTTTCCGCATCACACGAGTCATATAATCAACAACCGGGCGTTGCCATGGGCGCAAACCACAAAGAAGTACTTGTGGTTTGCGCCAGTACTTCCTGTCATACTGTGCACGACAGGAAGTAAGTCGTGCACAAAATAAGTAAAAAAAAAACAACATACAGTATGTTTTTTTTTATTTTTTTTTTACTTATTTTGTGAACAAACTTTCTCACGTGTGATTTTAATTGTGTTTTTTTATTTAATGGAAACATCACAATTGCAGAAATTTTTTATTTTATTTTATTTTTTTACATTAGCCGAAACAAAGTTTTGTGCACATTTGTAATGGAAGCACAGCTTCTGAAAGCTTAACTTTGAGTGTTTTTAGTAACTTTAGCTAAACAGGTTAGCATCAAGTAACCACAGCGCCACCTGGCTATGGAGCACCGTTTGTAACTTTACAGACTCAATAATGGGCAGGTGCTCAATTCAAGTCACTTTACCATGTTTAGCTAAGTATTTAGCTAAATGTTTATATATTAAACATTTAATATTTAAATATTAAAATGCCTTGCAGCAACCTTAAACTGGTTGCGATAATGAATTGATGGTTTAACATAGCTAGCTAAATCGCTAAAATTAGCTAAATGTTTAAATATTCAGCTAAATCTCAAAGTATTTAATGTTTACATGTATAAATAAAGGACAATAGCTAAATCTTCAAATCGATGCCTCATAATATACTTATGTACAATATTAGAAACCTACTTTTATATGATGCTTGTTTGTCAGACTAAATGCACTTTTTAAAATAACCTTTAAGAAGGTAAACAAGCTTTACTTTGAGCCCACATTTGTTTAATTGCTCTAATGTAACAGTCTAATATTTTCATTAGCTAAATATAATTAACCAAAATGAAGGCGTAAAAACATCAATCCCAGTGTAATTACTCTACAACATGTTTTGAGTTACTGAAATAAACTCAAAATATAAGAACTCATTAAATCATTAAATCATTTTTAATTTAGGCCTGAAAATAAAGAGGCTGAATCCCCTCCTGATGAGAGAAACTCTGCCTAGTGGCTGCAGACAAGAATTTCTGATTGGCTAATTAATTAATTACCACAAAATACCTGTGAGGTACGGCGCTCAGACAGAAAACTTCACATCAAGCGCATTCTCACTCACAGATTTCTTCTTTCACTTTTTCATCACACTTAAATTCTTCAAGTATTTTAACTAACTTTAATGCCAGGTGAAAATAATCAACTTAAATAGAAAATACAGTTTGAAATGATCATTCAGCTAATTAATGAAAACCGTAAGCTAAATATTCCCTCTCATTCTTATTTTTTTTCTTCTTCTCCCTCTCTGCCTGAATCCACTCTCTCTGAACGCGATGGTTGCTCAGAGATGAACTCACCGTCTTGGATAGAACAATCTGCTCATCCCCCAAACTCGGCTTTAAATTTACTTTAATAAACGTACCAATCAGGTTTAATGGGCACATTAAAAGAAAAATCTATAAAAATGATCAACAAATTAAAACCACAAATCAAAACCCGCACTTGCACAGTCAATTAATCTCAAAAACAAGATCGCAGAAGGATTTGCTGGTAATTAGAAGATGTCGTGTCTGGGTTCGGAGGCGGGCACTCCGCAGCCCTGGTGAGGAATGAGACGGAGCGACAAGAGGGCGTGTGTGACGCTGGGCCTCCGAGGAGACGCGAGTCACACTTCTGTGCGTTTCTGTTGAACAAGCACGGCGGTGACGGGGGGGGAGCGAGTTTATGAAGAGGACGGCCCCGCGGGAGGCATCAGGAATAATAGCTAACAATATGTCAAGAACAACTCAGGCAGCTTGCTTTAAAGGCCAACAGGGAGCGCTTCCTGGGAAACTAACTGGAAAGTGTCGATTCCTCCCCTGCCCTTTTTTTTTTTATTATCACAAGCGGGGACTCGTTATTGATCACCACGTCTCAGCTCAGCTCACCATCGCTTTCACTTGTTTCTTTGTGAAGATTTTTTTTTTTCAGTTCGCTCTCTGTGCTAATCCACAAGTGTCCCCCCCCTCCCCGCTTGTTTACAGGATTTTATTTTTCCTTGTCCCTGTGCGAATCGGCCGGGGCGTTGGGAACAGAACCGGCTTCTCCTCTGGTCGCCTGCGGCGCTGTCTGCTGAGAGCTATTAAAAGCCCATTCAATTAGCATAAGGGATTGTTAATTTAGAAAATTAAAGGGTGGGCTTAGGCCCTGCCAGGAGTAATAAGAGGCTTAATGTTGACTGGGATGATGATAAGGCATCAAATGATGTGGCATCTATTAAGCAAAGTATGATGGCACTTGCAAAAAAAGCAAATTAGATCTGAGACACCATGGTGTGAGTAAAGGCATCGCAGCTGGTCCACGATGTAATCAACCCAGATCAGTTGAGCATCACAGTTTGATGGATTTTAACTTCTTCTTTTTTTAGCACTCGGGTCCCTTCCTGAGTCCTGCATTTGTGAAATATGACTTTTTATGTCAGAGGTGACAAAGGATGGAGTGGAAAATCCACTCGGACAAGAACTGAGCCCCATTTATGGAGTTCAGAAATGAAACATACAGGAATGAAGGAAGGATTAGAATCTGTCGGTAGGGGATGAGGGCACCTTGATGGGCATCTTCACATGACAAATTTAAACAACGGTTGGGAAACTGAAAACATTACAAATATGGACATTTTCTTTCATTGTTCCCTGTTCTAGGAGCCCAGAAAACCAGTGTGGTGGGTCTTGTTGCTCTACCAGGGTGGCAGGGTTTCCCTCAGTGTATCGTAAGCCTGGCGGGTCATCAGGCTTTACTTGTCCCTCCATCAGGCTTAGCATCATTTGTTTAATTTAAATGGCGGTTTTATACACCAATAACAGTAAAGATGGATTTAGCTAGGTTTCTAGATGACACATTGAACTGGGTGCGCATCAATTGTGCCGTCCCTATTCCTGTCCATTGACCTCACACACTATTTCCAAGTTAAGGCATATTTTTGGGCATGTCTGGTAACATTTTCCATGGCAGGCTGCTGGTGGACTGCCCTAGCGCCCCTACCACTGGGCTTTTCAGGGGGAAACTTTGAGTTGAGATATTCCACCTGTTGCACTGTTGACTTGAATAAATGGCCTGTGTTTGCGGTCATGTGTGGGGGCAGTGGAGGGTATCTTGTGGTGGCTGGTGGGTTGTGCTTGGCGTGGGGCGGTGCGTGGGCTCGAGTGCCGTTACCAGGCTGGCATGCGCATGTGTTTCTTGGACAGGTGTGCCGGGGTTGTTGGCATTGGCTGGAAGGTTGGGCAGCCTCCGTGGTTTTCTGCCCTGTTCGACGCTGCATCTGGTGAGTGTCGGCCGTACTGGTTACATATTTCCACATGATGTACAGCATGTGCTGTGGGCGATGGTTGTATCCATTCTTAGAGGTGAGGTCTCTGATGCTGTGGTTGGTTGATGACAATGCAGCTGGGCTTTGGGGGTGGTTGTCCCTGAGCTGACACTGCATTGTTATTGATGTTGAATGTCTGTTTATATGGTTGTGGGGGATGTCACCCTGGGCGTGTGCCACCTCCCAGGGATTATTTTGACGAGTGAGTTGATTCTGTCCTGATGTTGGGTCGGTGGGGTCATTGAAAATCCTAGTCTGATGTGGAGTTTGCATATTCCCCACCATGATCTGGTGAATCTGATCTGGGTACATGCTAGGTTATCTGGACTTTGTGATCTGCTCTTGGGCATGAGTGTGTGTTGTCTGTCTCATGTGTCTCTGTATTAAAGGGGCCATTTTAGCGCCATTTTATAGTACAATGAAGCAATCCGCTGCTATAAAAGTGTCATATATATCAAATATGACTTAAAATACATTTGACTTTGTAATTTAATGCCTTGGAAGTGGACCTCTGTCTTTTAAGAAAATACTGCTCTTTCTGAAACTCCATCAGAAAGTCTTGGCTCCTCTGTTAACCCTTTGACAAAGTTTTTACCAGCATTGTACTGAGAAGTAGCTCCTCTAAAGAGTTCCACTTACACCAGGTGTTTGCTAATTGTGGCTGGCTAGTCTGAAGGAGCTGAGTGGGGGAGTCAAAGGGATGGGCTGCTCTGTGAAGTTGAATAGTTGCCATGGGAGATTCAAGGATTTCTCCAGCATCCATGAGAGAATCAAGGCAACACTCCAGATATGTCATTGATGAATGAATAACATTATAACATGATGTAAAGCTCAAAAAAAGTCACCACCAGGGATTTCTCTGATGCTTGCCACATAGTGCAGTGGATAGCTCTGTTGGGAACCCTTCACAATGGTGGAAAATGACTGATTGTAATGCAACTTCATTTTTAAATTCTGGAGGCTTTTGAACTGCTGTCAGTCAGACACTGAGAGTCGGAGTTCTGACGGACTGGGCTACCCTGTCAGACCTTCCTGCCATGTTGCTTCTTGACAAGCTATGTGCATCGGTCAGGTCGGGTGTTTCATTTGACTTTTATCTACAGAAAACACCGCAGAAATGTATTCCTGTTAATGTTGCAAGAGTTAATATTTTCACATTTGAATCGATTGTAAACTTTACACTGCGGGTTACTTTTAGCTCACGTAAGCGACCTGGGCTAGCGGCGCTCCAGCTCAAGGAGACTAAATGTTTTATTGTTTGCAGCAGTTTTCACCGTTGCCATGCAGAGCTGCTGCGGGGGAGATTAGCATTGCCCGACCTATCTCAGCATGCTTCATAGCTCTGTTTCCCTCAACAACCGCACACACCGTCCAGCCTATCAATGAGCAGTGGGATGGTTAAAACATTGCAGATGCTGAAAATCTCACTTTTGTCCTCTTGTTCAGGCCGTGAGCTTTGTGAGGGTGGGGCTGTGCAGCAACAACAAAAAGGTGGTTAACTGATTAACGTTTGGTTTTGTTGATAAAGTATTAGATATTTTTAGGTTTTCCCCTCTTTTCTCCTTTATCCTTAACAACAAGCCCAGTCTGACCCTACTCTGCTGCTTCGTGACATATTGCAGGGGCTTTTGGAGGCAGACGTCTTGCAGTTTCACAATAAAAAAAAAAAAAAAGAAAAAGCATCACATGAGAACTGGAAGAATAAAAAGAGGTGGATGGACAGATGGCCCCATTGTCCATCTGTCCAGTTAGGGCTGTTAGTGATGCCCTGATCCTGATGAAGGCATCTTGAAATGTTTGGAATGAGTCCCTGAATAAAGTTAACTACCTATTACTGTTACTATTTGTGATTGGATGTCGGCAAGTGAGGCATGTGGCTGCAGTTTGTGCTGGCACTTTGAAATATCACAGACTATTTACATGGATATATTTATTATGATGTTTACAAAGCAAGTCTACAAAGCAGAAGAATAACTACTGCTGTAAGTTTGTCCGCACAATTAACTATAGCTAAACTGAAATGCGTCAGGTGTCAAATTTCCAGTGAGTCATATTAAAACAGAAGGTTTCATGCTAGTGTTGGCTTACTGGAAAAAGTAAAGGGCTCCTGTCAGCAGGAGTAAGGTGCACGTTTATTGGTGATTAAGTTAATATTGATGCAACGTATTGTGTTATTTTACTGCATTGTAAAGCGGACAAGTTTTGAATCATTGCTCCAGTTTTAGAAATAAAGTTTGTTTGGGACCTTAATGTAGCCATGGTGCCTGATGTTGCATATCTGACGCACAGCAAGAATTGTATTGGAAGTACTTTACCTGCCATCCAGTGACCAAAATGTGAACTATATCCAACCGTGATTTTGTAATATGAAAGGGTGCCCATTATGGAAAATTCACTTTTTGTGCTTTTTTGTGTTTCCATTTGGGACTTTCCTGCTTCTAGAAATATTTGAAGCACTAAAATACAAAATAATAATAAATAAATAAGCATCCAGATGTTTTCTGGCAATAAATTAAGGTTTTTTGGTGTCTAGAAAACGAGATGTTTTAAAATCCTACACAATCGGCTGGCACCATCCTTCACCTAGCAACCCAAGCGGAGCTCCACCCACTCCATTATTACAAGACAAGAACGTTAATCAGCTAGTTTTACTGCTGTTTGCGGTGTACAATGGCTGCTGGGAAAGAGAAGTGTTTGCTGTTGACTTACTGTTCAGAAACCGCTCGAGCCTTTCTTGTTGGTTGTGCAGGAGGCTCCACTCCTTCTGCTTCTGACTGAGGCAAAGGTGTACAGTTGTGCAATTGTGCATCTGTTTGTAGCCATTTTCATGTGTAAAAAGTGTGAATGTAAAGATTGAGTTTGGGAGGGCGTGGCCAGCAACAGCTTATTTGCATAAAAGTGACAGAGCCCTAAAACAGCTTATGCTGGAATGAGCTCAAAATAAGCAGAAGGGAACAGAAGGTGAAATTTAATTATATGAGAATAATTTTCTGCAAAAAATGTTATGAACATGATTTGTGCAGCCCATAGACCTGACTAGTTTTAAAGGAAGAATAATAGATTCTCTTTAATGTGAAATTGTGATGACGAAGCAGAAGTGTAACAGGAACTTATGGTTGTCACCAATAGCAACATCAATAAAATAATCTCCATACCTGAGATTTGAACACTTGATTAATTGCTGTTATGCATAATTGTGCCTAATTTGACCTAATCTGCATCTTTTAGTGATGATATGTGTTCAATTCCAAATAACCTGTACTTCATTCAGCATCTGCTTGATGAAAGCAAAAGTAAACACACTTCATTTTTTTAAATAACAGTAAATACATTAAGGCACTAAGGGGTTAAATGACGTGGACTGGCACCCGGCGCAACTTATCCCAGTTTTTATTGCTTCCCATCCATCCGCTTTGCAAAGGAACAACAGTGAAGTTGCTCATTAGACGCTACAGAATATATTCACTCATAGCGATGTGCCTCCTGTAACAGCCATTATCATAACCATTACTTTATTTTAATTTGTAGCGCAATAAAAAATAAAAAAAAAGTCAGGACTGCTTCCTTACCACGTTTTGGATCTATGTCTCTTTTTTTTTTTTTTTTAATGAGTATTTTTCGTGCTCCCTCTCTCCTTCGCACACATGATGCTCTTCTTCCAAATCGGGGCGACCGCAGGGTTACAATTCCTCACCCGGTCCCCTCATTACTGCTGCAGCGCTAATGACGCACTGAGGATCAAGGTGCCGTACGGAGATGAAAGGGAAGATGCAAAGGAATTTACGACGCTTCCTAGATCCCCGATAAACAAACCTTTGCCCGGGGCCCGCGCCACGAGGGAGTTGGGGGATTTAGTCTCCTTATTTAGCGTCGCCCTCTTTAAACTCAAAGCGCTGAAGCAGAAATCCTGATGAGGAACCACCAGAGCTCTAAACTGCAGCGTCTGAACAAGTTTCTTTCTTTCTTTCTTTTTTTGGATTTCCACGGGTTCATACTTGAGGACTGCACTCATTACCGCGCCGCCTGCGGAAACATTAATGCTTCCTCTTAGTGGCTGGAGAGCCGAACACACTGCGTAATAGTCCATTAATCAGCGGCTCGGGAATACTTGTCAGCTCGGAACTAGAGGATCCTTGAAGTGCAATCATACTCGATAATAATCATCAAGGCCACTTTCAGTTGCAGTCAAAGTCCCCACGGCCCGCAAACTGGAGCTGTGATGCTGCCGCTCTTTGTGTTTTCTGTGTGAATGACACGCAGCAAAGTGAAGTAGATGCGCAATGTGCAGTAAGCTGTTGAAGAATATTTCATCATCTCATCAGAAAAGGGAACTAACATCTCCTGCAGTTTACAAATCAATTGTTTATGACCTAGAACATTCCGAAAGCATGAGAGGATTTTTATTTATTTTTTTTATTTTTTTTTTATCACAAATGTTCTTTTTCTCTTTCAAAGGGAATAGAGAAGTCCAGCCAGGTGGTCTTGACATGTAGGGAACAGACGTTGTTTCCTAAATGTTTACACGAGGCTCCAGAGCATATTTGTCCCAAATGGTGACTTGAACTGACTGCCTCATATTTCCGTCCTTATTAATATTTCAAATCATAAACAAATAATTAGTTCTGTTCATTTATTCAGCAGTGTTGGGTGACACCTCGGAGCCTGGCAGCAGTTTCACAACTCCCAGTTCGCATTTATCAAAACTGGGGCGGACACACACACACACACACACACACACACACACACACACACACACACACACACACACACACACACACACACACACACACACACACACACACACACACCGGGAGACTGCTTTGCGATTAGGAGAGAATAAGTTCTTTATAAAAGCACTCGGAATCAGCACTTTTTGGTCCGCAGGGACCGCTGGAAAGCAGAGGCTGCCATAACCAGACAAACAGCAATCTCACAGCCGGGAATCCTGCGGCCAATTATTGAGAGAAAACTGGCATATCCATTCACAGCGGGATGTAGTAATTATGTCTCAAAATCACACGCCATTCATCTCTCCAAACGCAATTCAGCACTGGAATAAATAAGCAGGTCCGACTGTGGACTGCCGATTGCTTAGAGGAGATGTAAATATGCGACTTTGTGTTTGCTGACCGTTTTTGGTCATGTCTGCGCTCTTAGAAGGGAAAAAGGCCCACGTCAAGTCCCATTCCCGATGACTCAGCCAGTGACTAAGCCCACCTCAAGTGAAAATAAACCACCCACCTAAATGCCCTTTGAAAGTTGCGGCCTTCTCTCGCTAAGCTGTCTCTTCAATTAAGAAGGAATTTGCACGAGCAGAGCCAGGTTGCCTCTGCCGCCGCGGCAGCGAGCCAGCGGTTCAGGTTAACTGGGTCACGGTAATTCCAGTCGGATGGTCCAGAGCACTTTATGTCTTTCGCTTGTGCACTCAATGAGCCACTGAGCTTTAGTTGGGAAGCACACAATTACCTACAAGTGTGCACAGACTAATATTGAAAAACCGGGTTCAGTTCTCCCGGGAAAGACTTTTATTCTTCTTTTTTTTTTTTTTTAATAACGTGGATTTGCTCTCAGAGTACACAAACAGAAGTTAAATCCCACAGGTATCCGCCAACTGTGAGCTCCCCTACTGAGCTAAGTGCTACTCCTAATGCTAATTTATGGCACAACGCAATTACTGTCAAAAACAACACAGTGGAAGTTAGCTTACAAAGGCATAGAGTTGAAAATGCTATTTAATGACTAAATTTTAGCGATTCAAACTGAAGAGATATTTTTCAATATGTAAGAAATAATAGGTTGCTTTTTAATTAGGTAAAAGTAAAATGATAAAAAATAAACAACATGGTCCCAAGTTGTGCCTAGCTGCAAATTGTAGCTACCTGCTAATGTGAAGCTACTAGCTAACAACAAGAATGCTAAACTGTCCTCCATTTTGTTCACTTGTTTTCATTTATTTTAGTCCTGTTGAGAAGTATTTCCCATTTCTGGATGGTGATATGTGGCAGCAAAGGGTGTCAAACCAAGCTGGGGAATGTTGGAGCTTGGATTGAGAAAGTGTTGATGTATCAAAGGATCTGCCGACCTTTACCTGAGGAAACAGCAGCTGAAACCGTGCAACCAGTCTGTAAAAAGAAAAGACAGTGAAGTTAGTTTTTCTGCGTGTGAAAGATTTGACTTCCTCGGAGAGCGTCACCGTAGCGCTATGATTCAGTAGCTGCAGAAACATTTTCCATTAAAATGAAAAAGTCTTGAGATGATGCTAAATACCCCGAGCTATTGACAAAAAATGTCTATTTGATTTTTTTTTCTTTGATCAACATAAAGCACCACTGGACCTATGTTTTTAAGAATTGGTTAACTGAAAAGACTCAATATTTCTGGTCATGCGGGTTGCAGGTTTCTCAGTGAAAGCAGGCACAGCTGTCGAATTATTCAATGTGTTTTCAGGGCACACAAAAACTGTTGAAGTGTGAATAAAAATGTAAGCAAAAAGCATACAACAACCATGTTTTTGGAACACTATATGGTTAATTTGGTTGCCTATTTGTGCCAGAACACAATTTCCCTTAAAATCTCTGGAGATAGAATTCTGTTTACTTGATTGACTTTATTAAACTAGGGTTGCATATGACATCAACGTTGACAGGCTGCAGTAAATAATATAAACCTTTCAATAAATCTAACTTAACATACACTCACAGAGCTGGAAGGAAAAAGCAAAAATGGAATAAACGCATTATTTAGTGGAGCTTTTTCAGTGCCGTGACTATTGAGGAAAATATTTTCTTTTTGTTCCGCTCTTTATAGAGCAACACTGGGTATTAAGTAAGTCAGGTGAAGTCGAGCTTATTTGTGCAGCACATTTCAGCAGCAAAGCAGTTCAAAGTGCTTAACATGATGAAAGCAAAACACATAAAACAAATTAAAGAAACATTGTATAGTGGCAAAATACAGAGAAGAGAACTAATCCAGTTATTATTAATCAAAAGCAGCTAAAATCAAATGTATTTTTAGCATTGATTTAAGGGAACTCTGCGTTTCAGCATTTTTGCAATTTTCCAGAAGTTTGTTCTAAATTTGTGGAGCATAAAAACGGCACGCTGCTTCTCCAGAGTTTTCTTTGAGGAAAAAGCTGAAAATGAAATGTCTTAATAAACAACAATTTTCCTGTACTACGACTTTTTAATTAACTTATTTAGGAGGTTAACACTTGTCTTTAATACAGCAGTGATTCTTTTTTGGCAACCGACTGGGTGGAGTTGCTTTATATGACATCACACTGAAATGGGCCTTTTAGCTATAGTGTGCTGTTTAATATCATATTAGCCTGTTATTTTGCTAACTGTGCTTTCAAATAGCATTAATTTAACAACAGTCGTCAGTGTTGCTCCTTTGGTTTCCAGTCTCCCAACAGCCTACTTTCTTCCTTGTACAGAGAAATGAGGCTAGTTTGCCAAAACTGTCAACAGAAAGGTGAATTTGTCTCCCATTTTATGAATTTACACAACAGAGACAGTATTTTTTTTATTTATTTCTTAATAAACGGTAGTGCTGTAGTAGTCAATTTTCCTGTATTGCGACTTTTTACATTAAGTTCATTAGGAGGTTAACACTCAACCTTTAATACAACAGTGATGCTTTTTCTTGCTAGCTAGCTAGTAACTCGTTAGCATACCCTCGCTACATTGCTAGCTAGCTAGGGTTTCATTGCTAGAAAGGGTATGTTGGTGAGTTCCTGGTAGTCCCAATCGCCTTGTCACATGCGATGAACATGTTTGTGTGCGACTCAAACTTTTGCCTGACAGAAAAATTGGGCGAGAAAAAATAAATACAGATACAAAATGAAATAGTCCTTAAGATTTAAGACCTGTATTTAACATGTTAAAAACCAACCTACTTTTTTATGAATTTAAGACGTTTTAAGGCCTCAATTTGTAATATGTCAGGCTTATGGCCATTTCTGGTGTTTCACTCCTTATCTACCTGAGCCCAGGTCCGTCATGATTTCTTCCCTGAACAAAGTGGTGTACCAACAAATTCATGAAATCATTCTTTCGAATAACGCGGCGAGCAGCGCTAATAAAAAACACAGCTGACTCGATGTGACTTCCCTTTAGCTGTGACAACAGATTGAAACAGATGATCAAATAAATCAGATGAAAACGCCTCACCCTCGGATAAATATTCAGACTTCAGAAATCAACAGGAAACCAACTCCTCTGATTGTTTTCTGTCGCTCTGAGGGAGGTACTCTTCAAACACTCCCCTATTTTTTAGCTGTGCTGTAAGCCCGCCAGTTTGAGTTTTCACTTTTAATTTTCATACACATTCATCAGACGAAGTAACAAGGCTAATTTCTGGGTAAATAATTGTCACCTGCCCGATCCTCGCAACGGGAGTGTTTTGCGTCTTTAATCACTCGCCGCTCGGCTGCCAAGCGCAGTCGGACCTGAAAAGCGGTACCTGGAGGTAAAGCAGGGGATGTTCTTTGAAAGTGAAACGTGTCTTCCTTCCCCGCCTGCAGGTACGTGCAATGAGCATGCACATATTTTTAGATGATGATGATGAAAGAGTGGTGTGAGCTTTGCCTGAAGATGAAAGACATGTCTGCTCTCCTCTCTGGATTCATTACTCTCAATTCAGGTGTCTTTTTTTAAACATTCCCCTCCTCCTCTATAGCTTCCCTCCACCTCTCCATTCTCACCTTCAGTACCCCTGAGGGTGACAATGGAGGCTTTCCATCCTCCCCACCCCCCCAACCCACACATGTCTACCTCCACGCCTTGCTTCGTGGATGCGGTTGTCAGATCTGCCTGTCCGAGGCTCAATGAAGTCATTCTCATCCACAGAATCCAACTAATGGGATCAGAAGATGCTCACAGGACTTTGATGGGTAAATTGAGACAAATCGGCTGAATTCCACATTTGTTGGGATTTTGACGCTCGGCACCAACTTATTTCTGTCTCGCTAATTCCATCTACAGCTTTCAGGGACGTGGCAGTAAACTGAAGGTCAGACACTTTTGCATAATCCCATTATATTTTCATCTGTGGATGTGTATTAAAACCACTCTCTGCTGAGTCTTTTGTTTGTTTTCCTCTGCCATTGTTTGTTCCCTGAAATAATTATGCTGGTTAAATTGGACAAGGTTAGATGAGCCAGGCAGGTGTTGTGCTACTTTTCTTTGTAGTTGCTTTTCCCTTGCGAATTATTTTGTGTTTTTGTGTGTGTTTACACAGGATTCCATCATTATATCTGGAGTCTGACTCCTCATCAGAATCAGACAGATCTGGGTTGGCTGTCCTGTTCAGAGTTAAGACTCGGCTGATGAAGCCCTTTTTTCCTGTATAAATAAATCTGACATCCAGCAAGCATCAAAACCAGACAAATTTCCTACTGTTGGCTCCTACACATCATGTGTTGTTTTGAGAATTAAAATGTTAAATTTAGCCGTTAACATTTTTGCTCCACAGAAGACAATAGAGGTTTGTTAGACTACAAAACAGTTCTGGTTCATTTGGAAACAATGAAAAATATGGAAATAAAGAACCAAACTTAACATTTTCTTCTGCTTGTAGAACATAAGGGTGTTTCCAGTTCATTAGACTCACTACAGTCGAGGACCAAAATTGTAACATTTGTTACACCTTCTATTGATGCGGTTTGCTTTCACACTGCTCTGTCAAACAAATCAAACCCTTTGAAAAACCTGTTCACCCCCCAACCTGTGGTGGCGCTGCACCAAGAACCACTGAAGGAAACAAGATGAAAACCTCTGAAGAAGACACTGAACGTAACTTTCACATTCACAAAATGTTAACAAAAATGGAGTTGCGTCAGATTTTAGCGTTTGTAGGATTTCTCTTTTGTCTTTGGTGAAAGACCATGAACCATTTCCCCTGGAAGCACTAGACGTGTTTTTGTTTTGGTTGTATTTACCCAGAATGCCCTACGCTGTAGCCTACTTCCTGCTTCATCAATCTGCTTGGCATTCACATATGCACTCAAACCACACCAGAGTTCACTTCAACCGAGCCAAGACTTGGGCTTTTAGCCGGACCAGAGTTTGATTAGCAAACGTGGAACACGGCATTTAGATGAGACCAGATCTTTTTGGCCTGGAGACAAAGTGCTGCATTACGGAGGAAGCTAAAACTGCCCAAGCACGTCTAATGCACCACTTCCACTTTGAAACGGATGGTGGCAGTATTGAGCCGTCAGGATGTTTTTCTTCAGCAGAGTCATTGAAGTTGGTCAGAAATGATGAGAAGATGCATAGCAACACCGGAAGAGACTGACGAGCAGCAACTGAAACTTCCAGCCGGAACTACAGCGAAGTGTTTGAGATCAAAGGATATTCATGTGTTGGATCGGCCTACTCAAAGTGCTGACCTAAATTCCTGTTGTAAGACCTGAAAATTGCTTTTCATAGTCCCCATTCAATCACTTTGAATGTCTTTGAACTGTTTTGCAAAGAAGAGCCTATAGATGTGCAAAGCTGTTAGAGACATTCACCAACCATGACAATCAGGTATTCTTTTCCTTCGCCCGGACGGTCATGCTGTATTTTTCGTTGCTCATATAAAATCCTAATAATAAAACACATTGAAGTTTTGGAGTTGTAACTGGACAAAATGTTTGAGGTACATCTTATGCTCTCACATTGCTCTGTGCATATCCTGCTGTGACGTTGCAGGAGCGGTTGGTAACGGGACGAGGAAGAAAGTTCTGCTTGCTGGTCAAGCAGAGAAAGGGGGCATGAACTTCCACGTCACTGTGGTGCTGTTTGTCAACTGAATCGCCTCCCTGACAGAGTTGATAACCGTTCCATTCTCCTCGTGCGGCCCTTTCATCTCCTGGCAGCAGAGAGGAGGAGAGCAGAAAATCCCAGCGTCTGCAGGACCTATTTCACAGATCGGGAAGCATCAAAGACATGCACGGTGTCAATGACGGGGCCCGACCACAGAAACCGGCCTCATAAATCCTCCAGAGGAGATCAAATGATTTTGTAATTTACAGGAATGAATTCTGTGGCCTAGGTGAGATGAATGAAAGCCAAAGGAATAATGCGTGGTGCGGGGTGATGGACTGTGTGAACGCCGAGGATGAAACCCAATGAAAAGGCACAGTTCCAGTGCTCTGAGGAATATATACACTCTTACACCTTATGGGAGAATCTTGAAGATTTCCTCTTGCTTTTTTATCCTCTCTGATCCACTTTCATCCTGGATGATAAAGACGAATGAAGCATCGCACAAGTCTTTTACTGTCTTCCTTACAACTACATTAAGAAGGAACTCATCTCATTTTAAAAGAGAGAAGCATAATGTAAGTCGTATGTTTTGTAATGATGTATAAAAATGCATGCCTTTACAGCCAATTAATTTAGTTGAGAGGAAACAATACTTTAAGCAATTGTTTTCAAAGTTTGATGAGAGACCTTACAGAACAGTTTTCCTTGCAACTTTTTAATGTTATACATCCACATACTCTAGCATATGTTGTTGGGAATTTATCTGATAAACTAACACAAGGTATTAATTGTGAAGTGGAAGGAGAAAGACGCACAGTTTTCAAGATTTTTGATGATTCTAAATCAGTCATTTGTGTTCAAACCCCTGAGTGAATACTTTCTGGAAACCTCCTTTCTTTGCAATTACAGCTGAAGGTCTTTTGGGGCTATGACTACCAGCCTTCTACGTTTAGAAACTGAAATTTATGCCAATAGCTTCTTTGCAAACAGCTCAGTCTCCATCCGATGGATGGAGAAAGTCTGAGCCCATCAATTTTCAAGTCTTGCCACAAATTCTCAAATGGATTTAGATCTGAACTTGAGTATGCTTCAACCTATCCATTCCACTGTAGCGTTGAAGGAGTGTCAAGGGTTCTTGTCCTGCTGGAAGGTAAACCTTCACCCCAGTTTAAGTGTTTTGCAGCCTCTAATACTTTTTTCCCTTCAGCTAAGCTCCAGCAAGCTTAACTGTCCCGACTCAAGACAAATATTCCCTCAGCCTCAGCGGGCTGCAGTGATGAGTCCACTGGCTCTGGCAGCAGCCAGTTATGTTGGAGCAGATTCAGCCATGGATCCAGAGACTTGAGACCCAAGAGCCCAAGAGAACTCCACCTCCCTGCAGAGGCCTGACAAAGCGAGGCCCGCCAAGCAGCCACCAGGAGTGAGCCGGTACACCAGAACCTCCAATGCATTGGTGGACAGAGGCACTAACCACTGGCAGGGAGTGTGATGGGGGGGAATAGGTCCCACATTTGGATCCTGGGTTGTATTGGGGGCAATCCAGCACCCAACCTGACAGATTACTGAAACCTTACACAAAGAGGCGGAAGAATAGACACTGTACACACACTCACATTCCCCAAACACACTTTAACGTCCAGGTAACGATAATACTTCTTAGGGCAACTGGCCCCCGGGCCCAGGAGGTAGTCCCCCTTCATTCAAGCATGGGACAAGCAGACTGCTCACATCCCCACAGTAGCAGAATGGCCCATCAGTTCAGACCAGGATCAGACACCGTCCAAACCTGCCCCTGCCCCCCCACGACCCTCGACCCTGACTCCATCCCAAACAACCAAGCCAACCAGAGCCGCTCCAGGATGAAACAGTCCCAATTCTCCCTCCTAAGCTGTGGATCGCTGCAGCTCCTCTAAGGTTACCATGGGTCTTCTGGCCACATCTCCGGTTCTTGATCTCCTTGTCAAGCCTTTGAGTGTAGCTGGACAGCCGTGTCTTGGTTTGTGTTTGTTTTGCTCTGTGAGATGTTCAAAGCTGTGAGATGTTCAAAGCTCTTTTATCCTGCTTTATCTAAAGCAATATCTAAAGCAGGATATTGCTTTAGAACCCAACCCTCTAGCCATCTCTTTATGTAAGGCCTTCACAGAACATATGCATTTACTTTGGGATTAAAATAGACATGGATGGACTTCATATCTTTTAAATTCAAGTCATTGCCTTGTTTTTAGGGATGCACCTCAAACTTTTCTGATTTTGATTTGTAAAATAAAAATAACCCCTTATGTTTTTCCTCCAACATTTTCAATCACTTCTTTCTGCCTGTCTGTCAAATAGAAAATTCCAACAACATAATTTGAAGTTTGTGATCAAAACATGGCAAAATGCGAAAAACTCAAAGGTCATAAAAAGGTTTGCAAGTGACATTTACTGTTGTCGCTCTCTGCCAAAGTTGTAGCTTTACCCTACAATCTTACAAATCTTGATTTGTACTTTAATTTAAAATAAACCCAGGTCAGGGCATGAGTGTGTTGAATGTGTGACATAATAATCTAACTCAAGAGGACTTAAGACAAAAGAGAGTTTTTTAATCTGCCAGGGCAAAGTCAACATTCAGTTTTATAAGATGTTTTTATTTCAGAATAAGGGGAATAATTTAGGCTTAAAAGAATGTGAGAAATCTTTGAAATGAATTGACAAATTTTTCAAGGCCGTTTTTCAAAACTACATCTCTTCAGAATGCCAAAACACAGTTCTTTAAAGATGAAATTTCTGTGAAAAGATTTTTAGGTTTTAAATTTGGGGGGGGAAAAAAACATAGATGTAATTCAGCAGCAAATCAACATGGAAAACAAGTATTCTTGACTTGAACTGCTTTGACCAGCCTTAAATTCTTGAGTCGTTTACAAGCTAAATGACTCCATGATACCTCGGTAGAAGTTAGCAGTATTTATCAGTTTCACAGCAACAACATTTGAGTTATGCGGAGGCAAACCTGCGGATGTGTTTTTAAGGCAAACGCCTCAAACCCACTGGCTTCTTGTGTGAATAATATTTCTCCATGTATGTTGATAAAACTAAAACAGTGTTTTATGTGTATCAGAATGTGAAGAAATGAAGAATGTGTTTTAAAACTGCAAGTTTCTGAGAAGTGTTCGTCCTGGGATCAGTGGTGGCACCAGATTTTTTTTTTGTTGCTATTATTAATATAAGTTTTTATGTTTCTCTGGTGTTTGTTCAACATGCATACAGTTTCCATCAAAGTGCCTAATAAATACAGGATAATGACAATTTGTGGCTCTTCAATTAAAAGAAAATAAAACCGTTTAATAGAAACAAACGTAGTCCTCAACACCAAATCTCTAAATTTCCTCTACAAATCCGTTGCAATTGCTGAGTTTCCATTGAATAAAAAAACAAAATAGAAATCACAAGTGAATAATTTTGTTCATGTGATGAGTCATTAAAAAACACACTGTGCCACAATCCTCAAACTACTTCCTGTTGTTGTCTTCTTCACGGTTTGCGCCAGTGGCAACATCCAGCTGTTGATCCAGCTGTTTTTCGAAATAAACCAATTTCAATACAGCTGAAAAATCCCTTTATCCTATCACCAAAACTTGTTTTTTAGCAAAAAATCTGTTTTTTCAAAATTAGTGTTTCCATTAAGCAAATTTATTTTCGAAATGCCAAATTGCGCAATTACATGGTCAATGGAAACGCAGCTATTGACATGCGTTTCACAGCAGTGTACTTGGAACGCTCCAAAACCCTGACAGCCTATGTGGTTTATGTTTCCCAGAAATCACTGCAGCACAAGGTAGAAATACAATAATGTGACTGAGCACAGCGAGCACTTATTCCAGATTCTAACTGACTGACTGATATGTTACTTTGGTTCATTTTTACAGATCGAATGAACCTCCTGTGGCAACGCATAAATGCTTCATAAATTTCTCCCGCCAGCAGATTGAGGTCAAACAGTTCGCCCAGTCTTCCATCCGATCTAATGTTTTCTGAACTTGCACACAGTGTCGGCATCCTGTCAGAGCCAGCAGCGTAGCTGTAGGCACTTAGTCACAGTAATAGTCAATTGTTTTGGTTGTTGTCGGGCTGTACAACAAAAGACCTTTACGTGACCTTCTTTGCGTATACAAAAAAAATCCCCAGATACAACAGGTGCAGATTTTCTATCATTCTTTATATGTATATGACTGTTACTCCAGACTTTTTTCATATAAAAAATACCTAAAATGATCATTCAAGGGTACAATTTACGAGGATTATCCACCATGACCTCAAATTTTACGTGATAGTCTGACTGAACCGTCCATGTGTCATCATGGGACGCACTCTCAGAATGAAAGGTCTGCTTTGACATGTGATCCTCTGTTAAGGAGACATTAGAGCCTCAGAAGACATTCACTGGGGGGTTCTTAATTAAACACGATCACAGCAACCTAAGTCTTCATTTCTATCTCGATAAGCCATAAGAGCTCTCTGGGGTAAAGTGAGCTCTGACATGCGGTACGAGGAGGGCGGATTACGGATAAGCTGGAAGCTCAGCTCGATGCATGCAGGCCCGGTTCATCCTCAGCAGTAAGCAGACGTTTCAGTGAGTTCATGGAGTTCTGTCAACATTGATTTTGTTTTTTTGTTTTTTTAAATAAAAAATCCAAGCTTTCATCTTCTTACTGACTCTCAAAAACACACATTTAAAGCTGAATTACAATTAAGTGGCTTATGTTTGGGTTGGACCCCCATGTGAGCCACTAACGTGTGTTAATTTAGCAACGGAGGGTTGAGAAAATGACTCTAAGGTGATGACCACATCTATGTTTCATTGCTGCTCTGGCAGATGGTTGACTACGAGCTATGAGGAAACATTTTCTAATGATCAAAGTCAAATAACTCTGAAGAGTGCTATGATATGATCGGAGAGGGACGAATAATTTAACATTCCTCCGTCTGTGTCTGGTTCAGGACATTAAAGCAAAAGTGGTATATCCTTCATTTTTTAAATAGTTTGTAACGTTGCAACCACAAACGTCAGTGACTATTGTTAACGTACAGTGTGAGATTTTCCAAATTATTTTCAAATTCAGTCTTAAAAACATGGCCAGCGGTTACGGTCAGCCCCCTTGAGTCGGTTCTCTGTAGAACGGCCTTTCACTGCATTGACAGCTTCGAGTCTTTTCACCCTCCCACAATCTGAAGAAACTGAGTCATTTGGACTCCACAAGTTTTTTACCATGTGTGCGGTCCAGCAGTCTCATTGACTCCATATGCGTTTTTACAAGTTTTTTTGTGTGGTTTCAGAAACTGACGGTCTGACGGGACACCATGTCTCTCTCCCCCCCCACCTCCTACTCAGCTTACCTTGGGCCCTGAGAAAGCAGACATATGAATGACCTGGAAAGAGGGACACTGAGGTTTTATGTCACATACCCTTGCTTCAAGCAGTTCTTTGCCTTGCCTCAAGCCTTTTGCAGTCTCCAGTTGTCTTTTCTTTAGGATTTTTCTTTAACCATCTTTTTATTCCCTATGACCAAGAAGAAAAGCTTCCCAACACACTCCGTTTCACAATGGGGATGGTTTTAGCATTTAGCTTAGGGGCAAAGGATATCAGTGACCATAGGACTGAGTGTTTATCAGTTAATTTAGTTCCTTTGTTGTCGTGTCTAACACCTTATTGGTTCCAGCTCTCTCCTGTTCTCCTGATTATTCCCCTGTGTATTTAACCTCACCTGTGTCCCCTGCTTCCTGTTGGGTCCTTGTCTTTGTAATGTCATTGTTGTCTACATGAGTTCTTGTCTCGCCGCTCACCTGTGGTTCTTGGTTTTGTGTACTTTTTTGGACTTCATTAAACTTATTTCTTCACTTTACTGCTTCACCGCATGCCAGTGAAGCAGTTTCACCCTTTAATTCAGGTGTGCAGGACAAGGGTCACGTGTAAAAGTAGGACTCTGGCCCTTGAGGAATGCAGTTTGAGACTACTGCCAGAGCATCTTTTACCATTATGTTTCATGTATCTGCCACATTTGGCGAACTGCAAAACCCACTTCTTTATGGCTCTACCATATTGTCATAGTTACGGAGTTATTGACTAATGTACAGCTGTCCTGTAAACAAATATACCCGACTCAGCAATGGCATACATTCATGATTGATGAACCGAACAGAGCTTTGTGAGAGGTAGAAACATGTGATGTTGTTTTATAACCTAACCCTGTTCCATAACTCCATATCTGATCTGACTCTTATTGCGTTTCTCCATGTTTGTGATGCTTCTTGTTCCCTAACAAACATCCAAGACCTTCAGACAAGAGCTGAATTATTCACACTGGTGAACACGGCTTAATGATCAGATGGCATCTGCTTGCTTTGGGGTTTTTATTGAGGTTTTCTGAGTGAATAGGGCTCCATCCATGTGCATGTCATACTTTTTGGGGATTTTTATTTGTAAGAGAGTGCGTTGTTTTTCCTTCCACTTCACAGTTATGCACCGTTCTCTGTTGGTCTATCATTAAAAAAAAACGAGTTAAATACATAAACGTCTGTTGTTGTAGCATTTCAAAAAGTGGGATCTTTGCATTGCAGCCGAATTTGATTGAAAACAAACAAGATCACTGTGGCCTAAAATTTCACAGACTGCTCAAGAGAGGAAAAAAAGCGTGTTCTCATTATAAACCCGAGTCTCTAATTAAAACAGTGCATTGGTATGCAGAGAACATCCAGACCCTCCGCAACAATGGCATTGGTTTTCACATCATACCTGTTTCTTCGCCGCCGCCTTGGGCTCGCCTTACCGACAGGTCATCAGAATGACTTCCTAGACAAACGTTTACGACTCTCATCTAAGCAACATTGTTTAATGCTTTATCTTTAGCACTGCACACGCAGCTGAAATTCATTCACTTCTGTGACACCAGTATGACGAGATTAGTCAATATTGGTTGTGTCGCCTGTTGAAAAAAACCCCCTTTTGTTACGGCTGATAGCGCTTTAGGAGCGCAGCGCTCCGTCTAACTAAGAAGAATATCAAAAATCTCTTCGGAGAAAGACAAATCGCCACAATGGTCTTCGTCCCCATTTGTGAAATTACCCTTTTAGCGTAAGTGCTCTGACGAGGCCGCCCCCTAAAATTGAACAAATCAGGGCTGTTTTACTCCTTTCGTTCCATGTAACTGTAATTGTCCTTTAGCATGTCCAGAAGGCAGCCTGGATCCTCACCCCGAGCGGCACTTTACAATCACTGGACAGCGCTGGGAGGCTGAGAGTGAGGAGTTAACCTGGAGGTCAAACAGAGACGCTCTGCAGAGAGCTGAGAAACAGAATGCTGCAACATGAATAAAACTCAGCAGGAAATTCATTCAGCACTTTACTGTCAGTACTGTGGTTGTTACATCTTCAGTTTCACTTTTTTTCTTATTGCTTACTTTGACTGAATTACTGAAAAGTATTCGTACCCCTTGAACTTTACCACATTCTGACACATTAACACTCAGTGGGAGGCACACTGCCGCTAATCCGCTAATGTGCTAATACTGGAGCTGCTTTTTCATGAAGTGCTTTTGCTAACTTTGAATACGTTTAGCACACTTAGCTTCCCCTCAATATAATTTTCCAGATAAATTCTGAAGAGCTAACTTACTTGGCTGTTTTGTAAACTTTCAGTTGAATAAAGTTTGACATCTGTGCTGAATTTTTGGCTGTTGCAAAACACCCAGGTGGACGTAGGCCCGCCTTCGAGACGAAGCTCCTCCTCGGAGCTGCAGTTTCCAAGCTTCCGCCTCACAGAGCAGCGACTCCCCCACTCAGCTCCTTCAGACTAGCCAGCAGCAATTGGCAAACACCTGCTGGAACTGCGCATCTGCTGAGCTCATCATGCTAGCTACTTCTTAGTGTGACGCTGGTAAAAACGTTTGTAAAGGGTTGATAAAGGAGCGACATTATGCTGACTTCCTGAAGGCAGTGTTTCAGAAACAGAAAGGTCCTTAAAGAGACAGAGGCCTAATTTCAAGGTGATAAATTGTGAAGCAAAATGTCTTTTAAGACACATTTGATAAATACAGCATTTTTATACCAACTGAAGCTAACGTAGTCACTTGATTGTGCTATAAAACGTCAGTATGTGCTAGGAAAAGCACATGAAGCCCAGACTGGAGAATTCTTCCCATCAGCCGAATCAGTGGCACTCCACACAGAATCGCTGATCAGTACGGCGTAAACAAACTTGCTAGACGGAGAAGCAGCAGATGTGGATCTTCGTTTTGAACGTTGATCAAAGATTTAATAGTTAAAACAGTTTTTTTTCTTTTGTGTGCGTGTCTATTTTTGTTTAAGTTTTTTGTATAACCAGCCTCCAGCGACGCGTACTGTTTTTGGTCATTACCTCGCGCCTCCAGATTCCTCAATCTTTGGGCACAGCTTTGCAAAGATAATGCGATTCTAAACGATTTATAACAATCAAACAGAAAATCGGTGGAGGAGATTGAGCCATTTCACAGACCAGGGGACAGACACCAGCATGGTCTTAGCTCCAGCCCTTACTTCCACTTCTCATCGCAAGAGAGAATAGTGATTTAAGCCATCATTTTCAGACAGGTGCTGTTAGAGCCATCATCCATTCCCATTAGGCTTTAGTTACACCCACTGATCCAAATCAACTAAATTGCCCTAGAAGAATGCCATCGTATACTGAAGAAGTCTTTTCTAAAAGGAGAAAAGCTCGTTTCGCGCCAAAACACCAGTTTTGTGGGAGTTTTTTTTTGTTGTTGTTTTCTTGTTCTTGAACAAGCAGGGAAAGAAGGAGGGAGGAGTGGCGCTGGAGTGATTTTAATAAAGCTAAATACTGGCAAACATGATAAAATATGCTTACGCATGCACATTGTCTCCCTCTGGGCGACGCATAAAAGAATTATAAATACTTTCTCTTGTTCTGCTTCAAAAATATGCAAGATAATGTGCTCCTTTGGGGTAAGGTGCACGAAACAAAAACAATGTCAGTTTCTGCAGGGTGAAAAGAAATTGATCAGGAAAAAAACACTTTTTTTTTTTCTTCTTCTTCTTCTTCTCGCTGCTCATCTCTGCTATCTGCTGCGAATTTGGAGCTGGGTTTGATAAGAAGAAACATCCTTTAACAATTTCTGCCACAGAGTCAGTATCTCCGGAGCGGCACTCACACAGTCCTATTATCTGTGACACAAAGCCCGCTTAGTGGCTCTAAGACTTTCAGCCCAAGGTTTTTTTTTTCCTTCCTTTTCTTAGCCCACATTTCTCTCTGCTGTTTCTAGTTCAAAGCAATCCAAGTTAGTAGTGTTTTTTTTTTTGATTGCCTTCTTTACACCCTCGATAAATTGAAAGCCGTTTTTTTTTTTTAAGAAGATCTGTTCTCATTTTCTCCACAACCTTGAAGATTTGCACGCAGATTTGTTATTATTGGAAACATTAAAGGAAGCGGTGCACAGTCGGAACGAGCCGCAGAGTTATTAGGACGTGACAGACACGCAGCTCTGGCGCCATCTGCTGGACAGACACTTTAAAGCGCTCCGTGTCACCAGGTACTGACGGTACTAAATGCCCCCGACAGCAGCTGGACGAGACATTTTACACCTCTTCTCATCTGGGTGTTAATTAGGGAGAAAATGTCATTAGTCAAAGCCTCCATTGATAAAATGATAGATGGATGCTTAGTCAGAGGTGAGCGCAGGAGTGAGAGGTCGTCTGCGTAACTCGGTCATTTGTCATCGCTGCTTTACTGATGTCCCTGTATGGATTTTAGTGGCGGTAAAATAGATGAATGGCTGATGGCTGGGGCATCACATCTGCAGTTCAAAGCAACTCAGACAATAGCAAATGTAAAGTTGACATATTTTTAAGTTAGTTTATTTAAAATGCACATCAAGAAATATTAAGAATTTTATGGATTTTTATAGTTTGTAATATTTCAAATGATTGAATTATGTTATATTGGTATAGCATGGCTAATATAAAGTCTCCACCCAAAGACCATAATATATCTAATATATACATGGAATGTGAGAATACAATTCTTCATCATTTGATCATAAATAAATTATATATATATATATATATATATATATATATATATATATATATATATATATATATATATATAACCATCGTATTCATGGAAATTGAAATAAAATATACCAATGACAAAAGTGATGACAATTTTTAAAAAATTTTATTCAGTTTTAAATAACGTTTAAACTCTTTTACAGAACTCTTTTTACTAAGTGTGAAAATGTATTCCTACTCTATCTTGATTCATTTTGTTATTTTTCATTTTCTTTATTATTGTTGTTAATTTTATCAGAACTGCCCACTATAAGCAATCATTTTAGCTATAGAAATATTCTAAGCACATCAATGAATGTATTGCATTAATCAAGTCTGAAAGTTAAGATCATAACTGAAGTTTATACTTCTACCCACGTCTTTGAACTTGTAGTATCTCTTGCGTTACTGTCATTTTATCTGTAATTTGTAACGTCCAATGAACTTCAAAAATGCAAAACTTCCCAAGTTTATATCCCTTTCAGCGGAGAGAAAACTTGACCTCTACTGCTCTGATACTTAGCAAGATGAAGCGCTGAGCCCTCCTGCATTCTGTCTGTTCACAGACCTCCATCCAAAGCAAGTCGTTTTCCACGTATAACTAAGCCAGGCTGAAAGGATCGCTCTACCCTCAGAGGGAAAACCAGAGTTCAGAGGTCATAGCTGACACAAGGCATGTGATTTCCACTCTGCCGCAATACAGATAAAAAAATGTTGTCAGCCATGTGACCAGTGCTGGTATCCCATCACTGCTTAGCCCCATATTCCCACGCTGACGTTGTGGCTTCCAACTGGATCCTACCAAGGAAATCCGCTGCACCAGGGAGTTTGGTAACTTGGGAAGTTTTTTGTTGTTGTTCCTCGGTGAATCATTCTCTCTGAATCTAATGAAAATCCTAAATCTTCAAAGCACACTGCCGGAGAACTGCAGCCATTTTTATGGCGCGATACTGCAATAAAAGACGCTTTGATTTATAATCGTTTTGTCCGGAAAATGTGAAAAATGCTACACTCCTTAAAAAGTTCAGAGAAATGAAAGGAGCTTTATCTTAAAGACACTTTTAGCAATAACAGACTGCCTGTCACGGCAACAAATTTTGCTGGGCGATAAATCGTCTCAGAAACATTGCGATAAACGATACTATTGTTGTTTTGAGATTATTTTCAAGTAATATATTGATGATGGAGTAATAATGCCAGTTCTCTCACTCAAAGACCAATGAACAGTTAACACTGGAACTGGAAAACATTGCAAATGTCCAAAATGAAACACAAGAAATCAAAAAATATAGCAGAAATAAAAACCACACACAACCAAAATCATATTTAAAAATGGATTTTGACGTCTCTGTAAACCAACCATAACCTTCCATGTATTTTGTTGGGATTTTTCATGACAGACCATTACAAAGTAGAAGCAGATAATTCAGGATTTTTCCTGCAATTACAGCTGCAAGAGTTTTTGGATATTGTTCCACCATTTTTGCACATCTACATACTGAGATCATCAAACATTCTTCTTTGCAATATATTTAAAGCTCATCCAGTTCAGTTTAAAAGTACCTGTAGGCATCAGTCTTAAAGTTTTTGCCACAAGTTCTAGTTTGGCTTTCAATCACAAACAGGAAGTGATCAAAGCATGACCACAACTGAAATCATAAACTCAAACGCCCCGGGACCGTGACATGACTACGGTTCTCGTCTGGTGTGAAGGTGAACAATCGTGTTATGCTATGCTTTACAGTTGTATCACAAATCAAATTATGTTCTACTTTGCGTGGGTCAAATACAGTGGCGCAAAATGTGGGTATGCAGGGTATGCAACGCATAGGGGTGCAGCACCAGAGGGGGCGCCAAAACCCCGTCTGGAGGGGGCGGCGCGCCGATGATGTTTTCCTGTACACTTCTGCGCGCCTTACGCTCCTTCACCTCGCGCACATAACGAGGTCAATGTAGCGAGTTTTACGCTGAGTGAGCGTCGTTCCTTCACCCTGACGTTCCTTCCCTCGGTCGGGGGGGCAGGGGGGGGGGCGATCTATGTTTTTGCATCCACCTGAATAATGTGTAGTTGCGCCACTGGTCAAATACATAAAATCTCATTAAAGTTTATGGTTGCAAAATGAAATGTCAAAAGGTTCCCGGGGTATGAATACCTTTGCAAAAGCTCAAGGTATGTAACAGGAGTATTTACATGTTATAGCAGTCATTTGACTCCATTTACTCTCTAGACAGTGACTCTGCAGCTGACTTTGTATTTGCTTGGGTCATCACATGCAGCTGCTATTTAAGAACACAAACGTTTGCTCTCTTACTTTCATAATGACGCACCGGCCTCAGACAGGCCGCAGCAATGAGCTATTTCAGAGACGTAGGAAGTTTGCTGATGTGTACATGGCTGTTTCACACTGGCATTCAGTGGCCTTGAGGTGTGTTTCAAAGCAGTTCTCCTGGATATGTCACACTGATTCTAATATTCATATGTTCTGATTCGGAAAGTCTGTTTTACGGCGTAATCATTTAAAATATAAAACAATAAGCATTATCGGTGTGGTGATCGAACTTTGGCCCCCGGTTGTCAGCGAGGCTCAGCAGCTCCATGCAAAGGCCGGGACCTTGGTATGCCAGCTCTCAGCAGCACGGCCTGACTTTAGAGCTTGGAACATCCCCCGCTGGTGGGTGAGCAGCCACGGTTGGTATGTGAGGTAGAGTAATCCCGGCTAGATCTAATTGAACTCAACACTTCGCAAAGGTTGTGCTTTGGAACTCAACTCCTGGAGAGAGGATGTATTTTTCCTACCCCAGAGCTGACCAGGCAGAGAGATGTCAAGTGGGTGTGGAGATACTAACAAATTTCAAGCTGAGAGGATTGATTGTGTCTCACTGGTGAGTGAAAGGAGCTTCAGGTTGCAACAGGAAAGGTTCTGACTGTTGTCTGTGCTTATGCAATGAACATCGGCTCACATTACCCGACCTTCTTGGACTCCCTGGAGAGCGTCCTGGAAGTAGTGGATATTTAGAACTGGATATTTTTGGTGGGCAACAATGGAGTTATGCCTGGGAAAGAAGTATGTTGATAATGAACACCATATTCAAGCACATTGTGGTTCATAACTGTGCTTTGTACCAGGTTACAGTGGGTCAAAAGTCAATGATCAATTTTGTAATCATACCGTTAGACAGGCAATGTTATGGTAAATGGTAAGTTGCCTGTTCTTGAGTAGCATCATGTCTTGTCTAGACGAGTTTTAAGCTCTTTACGCTACATTCAGTCATGAGAATGGTGGTAAGCTATTGTAGCTACTCTACAATGGCTGCTATACAATGACCACCACCAGCAGGCAAGACAAAGTGTCTTGCTCAAGGACACAGCATTTGAGAAGGATAGGGGCTGTCTTTGGGGACTCCTCATGCACATGTACTGAAAAGACTGAAGCTTCTTTAGCTGCAGAGTCAGAAACTTGGGCATGAGTGGAAGTTGCTGAAGTTTTATGACAGACATTTGCTTGTCCTCAAGGAAGCTCTTGAGCACTTTTTGGTGACTTGGAAAGGGAAATAGTGACCAACCCAATTTGTGTTGTTTGGGTGGAAAACTGTGAACCTGGATAAGATATTTGAACACTACATCAATATTGTCACATTTTTCCTCTGTGAACAACTTCCCCCGAGCCCAAAGGCTCAGGAGAAGCCAATTCCGTCAACATGCCAGGCACCAGGAGTGGGCTGGATTTGGCCGGAGATGCTGAAGGCTCTGGACACGGTAACCACATGTCTTCAGTATCACCTGGAAGTCTGGGACAGCATTGGTGTTGAGGCCGACTGGGTTGGTGGTCCAAATGTTTAAGAAAGGGGGTCAGAGAGTGTTTGACAACCATCAAGGAATCACATTACTCAGTCACCCTGAAAAAGCCTACTGGGCGCTTTATTTATCCAGGAAATTTTGTACCAAATCAATGAGCTGGATGGTGGATAAAGATGAAGAACTGATTTTTTTTTTTTTAAGTTAAAAACTTATTTGCTTTTAATTTACTCTACGACTAGTTGAAGTAAATGTGAAAGAAAAAATGTAGCATATGCCAGATAATTCCATTTTTTCATATTTTGTTGAGTGGCAGGAATGAATCTTGCTATGAACCCTGAGGAGAGCAACCCATAAATCTCTCTCTACAATAACTCTGAATCAGCTCCTGAGAAAGGGATACCAAGATATTCCAAGGCCAAAAGGTCCATAAGGCGTCTGTGTGTATACATAAGTGATAGCTTCAGTAATTAACCGTTTATTTGACCTTCCAGTGATTTGTCCGTCATTAAATCAGTCACCACTCAGACAGCCTCTCCTAATGTTACAGTGTTTGGATGCCTGAAATCCCGAGAACTACATCGCCGAATGGAAAATCCTGCTGGTTTTCCGACTTGCAGCTGGGATGTGGTAAAGAGAGGAGGATGGTATCACTTCCAAAGAAAACAGAATGCAACACATTGTTTTCACAGCATTGCCCTGCTGCCTGGGAGAGGTCTGTGGTGTCGGTGTGGGATGGGTGTGAGGGGGAGGGTTCTCTTTGATGCAGCTTCCAAGTTGTGACACCGGACACTGTTCACTGGTCTTATAAATACTTGGAAACATTGTAACGAGGAATTAAATATGGAAAGCAATGACATGAAGTTAAGTTGATTGAAATGAAAGCTGTGTACTTTGAATGTGGAGATGAAAACTGCACCAAAAATAAAACGATAAACACTTCGGAGTTCTGTTAACACCTCAGGACCCGACAATGAAAATACTCTGACCTTTCACCCTTTAAACACTACATCAAGTAGGGACAATCGATGTGGGTTGTCCCTATGTGCGCTGTTGCAGGTTTGTGTTTGAATCAGTTCGACCGAAGGAGGTACTTACTTTTTATTTGAATCATTTTAGCCATTTTAATCCTTTTAGCAGTGAACATTAGTCTAGAGACCAGAGCCACCCTTCAACGATAGACAGTAAATGGATGAACATGCAGATAACAGATGGGAAAGCTTCTGTTTTGTTTTTGTGAAGCCGCCACAGACCAATTAAACTTCGCTGACTGGAAAAATAGATCAAGCTGTTATTTCATAACATCAATAATTAGTAAGAAGAATGCAGGAAAATAAAACATCTGTTGTTTTTTTTAAATACATCTTCGAAGGCTTGTACAGACTACAAAGCGTACCACGACGTTGATTTGAGCGAATTTGTTGCTTTGCCCATGCAAGTGTCTGGTTGTGTTGCAGACAACTGATCCTCTGATGTCTTCTGGAAATTCTTGGACATTTTTAGGAGAGGCGTAAAACAGAGCGAGGTTACAAAGCAACAAGTCAAGATCTGAATATCTATCAAACGTCTGTTCGGTCCATCAAACCTGCCAACATGCTAGTCTGCGTAAGCTAAAGTTTAAAATATTTAAAAGTTGTTTCTTTTCCTCCCAAAATCTTGGTACTTTTGTGCTCCGAAGTTGAGCATAGAAAATATTCATGATTTTAAAAAATTTGACCAACTTTGTTTTTTGTTTTTTTTCTATTAAGTATTTCTGACTAAAATATATATTTGTTTATTTTCTACCGAACACAACCAACAGAGCAGAGAAGGTTATATTATATTTATATATTTTTGTTTTCTTTGGCTTAGGCCCTGCAGGGCAAGAGAAAAATGTATTTTTTTTTACTTCTCACCCAACAGACCAGAAAAAAATGGGTTTTTTTTGCACTATATGATTTTTTTTTTCTTTTCCTGTGTGTTGTATGAAAAGGAAAGAAAGTACTTAGAAAAATCCCCGTCCAGCAGGTCGACTGTAACGACAGGCCTCGGTATGTTACATCATTACAGTCTGCTCTGTGACTAAACACCGCTGTTCTACAGTTTGAGGTATTTGACCTCTACTGTCAAACCTTCAGGATGGCTCATCTTCAGCCGCTCTCATTTTGTATAAAACCTCACAGCAGTCAGTGGTTGAGATGATTGGAGAATGCTTTCATTTATTTAGTAGCATCTTGTTAAGAGGAGCATCATTTAGAAACTCTGGCTTTGTTGTCAGAATCTGTGTTGCATCTCGTTGAGAAAGATCTGACACGCTTTGCCTCCATCGAGCTCTTGTTTTTTTTGTTTTTTTCCGCTACGAGCATCACTCGCAGCTTTGGCTTTGTGCTGCGGCTGAAGATACAGTCATCCTGCACATTAATTCTCTCTGAGCTTCTCGCGGTCTCCCACAGGCCCAGAATGAGCTGCTGTAAAGGCAGCCTGATGGAGACGTTCCAGCACGCACAGAGCGCAAACAATGGCATCCCAGTTAGCTTTTCCGCGCGGACGCGGCTGAAAACGGAGCTAAACAATCTCAGATCGTGAAACCTCTGCAGGATTACAGGCAGAAGCTCCGTGATTACACCGGATTAAAACTGAAACAATAAACTCTCACACACACACACACACACATGCTCAGTTTGTTTGTTTGTCCAGTTACACACTTTCATCAGTAAGAATACCTCTTTTTTTCCAATCTTCTTCTTCTGCAGAAAATACTTAAAGAAATTGTGAACTTCTTCTCAATTTGTCAAAATGAGGTGAAACTAGGGCAAAAGGAGTATTTTGTTTTGGATAGCTACTTATCCCTTAAAAAATGAAGTATTTATTTGAAATCTGCATTTTGTATTTTCTCAAATCTTTACCAGCTTTAAAATGTATTTGATGATACAAAACGTTTAAGTGGCAGAATTATGTGAAATGTATTTTTCTTTCTTTTTTCAGCTTTACGTCATGTTATAATGTTATCCCATCATCAAAAACGTACCTGGAGTGTTGCTTTGATACTTTCATGCATGCTTGAGAAATACTTTAATCTCCCATGGCAACCATTGCAAAAACGCAATGGGTGGGCCTAGCCCCGCCTCCAGGGACGAACCTCCTCCTCAGAGCTGCAGTCACAGATGCTGTGGATGCCAGAGGAAAACATCTGGCCACCGGTGGTAGTATGGTGGTTAAACCCTGGGAATCAGGCAGGGGACTCAGTGGAGCCCCCTACTGGTCCACAACAGGGCATCAAACAGCTTTTCAGCCAGCTGTAAAACCTCTGGGTGAAACGTTTGTACTGTGACTTGTGTAGCCTTAAAGGGGCGGTGTTATGTAAAATTGCCATGTTTGAGCTTTATATTATTATGTTTTCCTTTGGTTGACTGATTTGGTTGACATTTATTTTGTCAACAAATGCACACACAGTTTTTTGTTTTATAGAGGAAAATAAAGTTATTTTTGTCTTAAATGGTCAGTTTTATGTAAAATTGACTTCAGCATCTGTGGTCATCAGTATTCTTGTCATCTGACAGATTTTTATGGAACTGTCGTGATTACTGTGTGCACTGGTTTGTGGGTTTGTTCTGGGTTATTTATGGTTGATACTTTCTGCATTATAAGTTCTTCCTGAACAGTTTCTGCTGCGTTTAGTTAATTCTAGTTCAAGGCTTTTTCATTTCCTGTCCGTTTCTTTCTCATCAGGTTTTGCTAGTTTGTTGTTTATCTGTTAGCCTTGATTATATATTTTTTTTCTTTGGATTACTCCTGTCATGTTCTTATCAGTATTTTGGTTTTCTTATTCATCCTCATTAGTTTTATTTGTGCTATTCAGGTTTGCTGTTCATTTCCTCGTTCAGTAAGTGTTAGGTTTTTCTCTGTGTTACTTTTCTTGTGGATTTGTCTTTATTTTCCCAGATTGTTGTCAGGCATGTTTCTCCTTTTGCTTCCGGTTCCCAGGTGGAGCCCTCCTGTGTTTCCCCATTATACTTGTGCCACTCACCTGTTTCAGCATTTATTGAAACCATTGTCCTTTGTTCTCTTTGGCTCAGTTCAGGTCTGTTCGAGTTTGTGGGTTTGAGAAAAGAAATACATTTATCTGACATAACTTCAACTTTTAAAAAAAGTGAATTTTATTTGATAACTTGTTCGACCTTGACGGACGGCTGCTAGATGGTCAATAATAGAGCCATTTCTCACACAGGTTAAGCATTAGAAAAATTCCAGGGAATTTTCCACACTCGAGTGTTGCCAAGCACGCTGGTCTCTCTCAAATCTCGCCTGCCAAGATACCTTCAACAGGCCGGTCCTAGAATGTTCTTCACCCCGAATTGTACAACGGTGCTGAAAAGCAGGCAAACATTAGTCCATTACTTGTTGTAATGGAAAACGAGGAGAAAACATGGAGTACAATGCTGTTACTCAACCTAAAATAACAGAGATGGTAATGGAGGATGTCATCACACACTCATGTACGTCAACACGGCACCAATTATCTCGGATTTTGGAAAAAAAAACAAAAAAGTTTGGCCAAATTTTTCACACATCACAAACACATGTCTGAATGTATTTTAATGGATTTTATGTGAAAGACCAACTGAAAATTAAGTGTCGGTCTCAAAATAAAATGTGGTCTTTTTTTTTTTTTTTTCTTGCAAATAAATATCTGAAAAGTTTGGCGTGTTTTTGGTTTTCATGTTTTTCTGTACAAACGTTTTGCCAAAGTTGCTAAATGTTGTGATGACTTCCTGAAGGCGGAGTTTCAGAAAGAGCATGAGCTTCTTAAAGAGACAGAGGTCCAATTTCATAGAGTTAAATTATGAAGAAAATTTTATTAAGTCATATTTGATATAGCATTTTTGTAACAACTGACGTAACATAGCTAGTTTACTGTGCCATAAAATAATACCATGTGCTGAAAAACAAATAATACTGCCCCATTAAGACTATCAGCGTCAAGAGGATACTAATGTATGTCACAGATTATTTAAATTAAAAAAAATAAAAAAACCTATTTTGTTTTTTTTCCTCCTTCCACTTCTGTCAGCGTAACTTTGTGTCAGTACATCAGATTTTAAAAAACTCCCAATAACTTACAGTGAGGTTTGTGGTTATAGCACGAGAAAATACGGAGAAATTCAAGATGCATGAATACTTTTGCCGGTCGCTGTACGTTCTCGATAAATAAGGCAGAGACGCCGCTGACCCAGGCTGTCTACGTCACATTTTTGTCTCCTTTACTGGCACCTCATTAACCTTCCGTACCCATCGTCCCCCGGCGCCGCAGCCATATCTCAGCATAAAAGACGGCGCATTATGCGCTTAATGTTCCTCATCATTTCCTTTTAAACAAGATTTATGCCGCCTGCTGTTGGATTTCAGACAATGTACCCAATTAGCCGCGTGTCTGCCAGCGCCCTGCTGGCGCGTTGTCGTCCTCGCGCGTTTGCTGAGGTGACAGCGAGTGCAAACCTATTAGCCTCCTGCGGGGGGGATTCTTTGGAAAAGTGAAACCTCTTCTTTATGCGATTTATTTTTTTTGTTTATTTCCAAGAAGAAAGCGAGAGGCTCCGCATGCTGTCGCCAAACATGTTCACAGTGGGACCAAAACGGACCTCGGTGTGTGAACCGAGAGGACGGGGTTAGTTAGAGGCTAACTGGTGTAGCCTAATTGATTTCAACTCTGTGAACGTGCCGAGATATTTTTTGTAAACTGACACGACGTTAGTGAAAGTCAGTCAAAATTAAAGCTAGATTGTTGTTGTTGTTTTTTCTTCTTTTTTTTTTTTTTTTTTTAGAGCTGGCAGGCGGAGGAAACTAACAAGACAGATGGGACTGTCCAGCAGCACGTGCCTTCATTGATATTCCCCCCGATCCTCAGGCTAGTTAACATTGATTTGCCATCGCTGTCACTGGATCTCCAGATGTTCAATGGCCAGCTGACATCTGATAACACAGAGTCGGGAGCATGCGGCAGCCAGCGGCCATCGTAGTTGGGATGCATCAGGTCAGCCTCCACCTGTTCTCCCAGATAGATGGCTTAGTAAATATGCAGATCCTGGCTTCCCTGTGCACAGCCAGATGGTGCAGCTCAAAACTGTATCTGCAGCCTGCTGCACACGGCAAAATGCAGAACATGTTGTTAAAAAAAAATTAGAATTAGAAGAAAAAGAAGATGAAGAAGAAGCAAGAAGCGCATAAACGCCCCGAGGTTTTTACTGTTCTGTACTTTGAATTTGAATGATGCCACCTCAGAGTTTGAAACATGGCGTCAAAATGAAGAGGCGGCGGAGGAGGATGAGGAGGAGGAGGAGAGGGACGAAGGAAAGTCGCACTCGGATGTTTGGAAGCGGTCCAAGTCGAGGCTATGGGGGTCGCAACGGCTGGGAAACAAACAGGTCATCTGGGAATTCCGTGTAGTTGTGCACTTCCCGCATTTGGACGGCCTTTCCAGAAACCGGGCTGAGCAGTCATAGTGAGACAGGAAGCGGCGGCAGTCGCAGAGCTGAGAGCACAGATAAAAAAATATATATGACAAAACAAGGGTAATTTATGAATGAGCTAAGCCAGCGAAACGTTAATCAGCAGAGTGTGTGAAATGAAGGCAGTTGCTATTAACTTATTCTTGCTCAATATCATGGACATGAAAGTATTTTTTAGCAACCACGCTAACTGGTAGAATTGATTTATTTTATTTATTAAAATTTGAATAAAACGGAGTAGTTTGAGGAACAAATCTTAGTCTGTCCATATTCTCAAAAACTATAACTAAACTAGCAACTAAATCATAGCGATAATGATTAAAATCCCAAAACTGTTGACCATGTAAATACTATGGTGGCATGATTGTAGCAATAATGCAACAATAAAGTGATATTTTTAATTTATATGAGCCTGACATTTTTATAAAGCTAAAAAAACATATATTTACTTTAAAATGTAAATAAATGTTTTTTCACTTTGGTAGGTTTGTCAAACATTTTGTGTGGCCTGATAATGAATGTTACAGCCAAACACTTAAAAATATTGATCAAATGTACATCTTTATATCTAACTGCACTCTATCTGTAATTTGGCCTTCGATGTTTCCTTTGGAGTAATGACTTCTTCCTCTCTGAATGGCTTTTCAGCCCATGTTGGATGATTGTTTAAAAACAACGTGAACTCAATGGAAGTAAATGTCTGAATCTTAGCAGAATCTGATTCTGCTAAGTGCTGACCAAGAAAATGTAAGTCAGATTTTTTCCAAGCATAATGTTCATACCTGGTTCAGCTTCAGGTTGCTCTGTATTATCTGATATGCAAATTAAATGCACTGTTTCTGTGTAAAATCATTGTCAGCACAGTAATGCATCCAACAAAACATGAAGGGGAGTAGTCATTTCCAGGCTGGAAAGATAAGGAAGTTCATAACAAACCGCTGAACAGAGAATAAGATGAGAGAAAGAGGAATGCTGATGAAGAGGCAGAGTTGGTCAGAGGTTCTGATCCGGACACAGGCGATAACAGAAACACAGCAGCAGACAATGAGTTCATACGCTGTGACGGACACGGCGGCCTGCCAGGGGTTGGAGTCCACGGACAGCTTTGGTGTGTTGTCATAACAACGCTTCTTAGAACTGACCGCTTTAAACGATAGGACAAAATCTGCAGAAAACAAACTGCCATCATTTTTATTTGTTGTTTGCAATAACGTGTCAGTGAGGATATGGCTTATTTCTCATTTGAATGCACCTTAAAAAAAATAGCTTTTAAAAAAATACTAATTTATATGAGAATTATGACTGGCAAATTTTAAATGTTAATGTGTTTGTTTCATTGTGAGTGTAGGGTGTATTCCTACTACAGTGCAATTCCATGCTTAAGCGTCCCAGGTAAGGTCTATCCAGGGATTCTGAAGACAAAAACTCAGCCGGACAGTCAAGTCTTGGCCTCAGGAACCACATTGTGGTTTCCACCTGGGTGTGGAACACTGGACCAACTCTACACCCCCCACAGCGTCCTGGATGGTACATGGGAATGACAACGGTACATGGGAGTCCGCCTAACCGGTCTACATGTACTTTGTGGACTTGGGGATGGAGTTTGACCATGTCCTGTGGTGAGTACTTTAGGAATCTAGAGTACAAGGCCCCTTGATAAGGGCTGTTAGGTCGCTGTACAACTGGTGTTAAACACTAGTCAATACTGAGTTAGACTCCACCAAGGTTGCACTTTGTCACCAATTTTGTTCAGAGTTTCTCGAAATCTTAAGACGCAGAATTTCAGCCAAGTTGTTGAAGGGTTCCATTTTGGTGGCCTCACTATCAGGTTTCTCCTTTTCACAGATGATGTGGTTCTGTTGGCTTCATAAAATTACAATCTCCAGGTTTCACTGGAGCATTCCGTAGTCGAGTCCATAGCGACCAAGATGAAAATCCTCCAAATCTGAGACCGTGTGCTTGGGTCGCAACAAGGTCCTGCCCCAAGTGTTGTGGTATCTTGGGATCTTGTTGGGATCTTGGTAATGAATGAGAGAAAAATGGAGCAGGTGATCAGTATTGGTGTGGCAGCTTCCGTCGTGACGTGAGCTCTTTGCCAGTCTGTCATGGAGAAGAGAGTGTTGAGCCAAAAGGCAAAAGTACTGATTTACAGGTCAGTCTACATTCGCACCTTCACCTATAGTGACGAGCTTTGAGTAGTGACTGACAGAACGACATTGAGGATACCATCCTCAATGCTCAGGCATGTGGTTACAATGCCTCATGGACGTCTTTTTGGTGAGGCGTTCCAGGAACGTCCCACCAGGAGGAGAACCCGAGGAAGGTCCTGGAGGGATTACATTTCTCGACTGGCCTTGGAATACCTTGGGGATCTCCTGGAAAAGGTAGGCCAAGTGGCAAAGGAGAGAGAAGTCTGGTCTTCTCTGGTTAGGCTGTTGCCTAACCATCCATGGATAGATGGATCTATCCATCTATCCATGGATGGATAGATGGATGGGTGGGTGGATGGATTAAAAGGTCAAATACATATTAAATCAGTAAACTCTCCTGTTCCCTGACAATAGAGTGATCTCGTGGACATAAATAATGTATAACCATGGACTGTGTTCTTCTTTTCAAGTTGCTTTTTATAGTATAAAACATAGAGTTTATATCGTCACCTTCCTAAAATAATGGCTTATGTCATTTTTTGCAAAAATGACTTTTGACAAAAAATAACTCATGCCATTATTTTAGGAAGGTGACTATGTCACAAAAGATTCTTAAAGATGAATAAAAATTCTAATTTAAATAATTCTATTTTAAGAGATGAATATTGCTTGAAATCATTTGTCTGTACACAGGAAGAAGTTGCGTTGAGGCCTCCTTATTCTTGGACATAAAGGATCATTTGTTACGAAAGACTAAATGAAATGTTTCTGGGTCTAGGCTGCTGACCAGCTAACAGGCCAGTTTCATAACATGAAAAGTGAGCTTTTGTATTTCTAATATAACCTTGTTTTTGACAATAGGGCATCTGTGTTATCTCACTCTTTCTGATAAGTAAATTACTTCTTCAATGGACCTAAACTCTTGGTATAGCTGAATGACCCAGATTGTAGAAAACTCCAATATTGCCAGACATTAAAGAAGACAGAAACACACCTTAGTATCTAGTTCTGCTGATAGGCAACCTAGAAATTCTGGTTATATAATCTAAGTTATATCACTGCTTTTGTTGTTGACAGAGAATGAATCACTGGCATGAAGAATCTTGTAAAACTTTTCCAGCTGAATAAAATTTTAAGCATAACCAAAATGAGACTAAATCTATTTTAAATGAAAATAATAGTCATTATTATGACTTCATTTAATTTAGACTTTGTGCTCGTACAACTTTACTCTGAAAATATTACGACTATCCTCATACTATTACACCTTAGTGCAAAATATTCACTTGCCAATCAGTGAAAGTGGACTACCAAAATAAAAGCTGGCTCTTGCCAGCTTTTAGATAAACTCCTGCATCTCTTCGATTGCTGCTCGTATATCTCAAAGTTGCAGGATGTCAGCTCTCTACTGGTGCTGGTCTAGAGGAATGACAATAAAAATAGTGAGAGAGGCAAAAAGTGAGTAAAACACACTGAATTTGTGTCCATGAATTATTTATTTGTTTGTTTATTGTTAACTTTTGTTCAGGTCAGGCTTGCTCCCATTAGGTAGACTTCATTGAAAATGCAACACTGGTAAAAATGTTGTTAAATGCTTGATAGTGGAACGTTGTGATGACTTCCTGCTGTAAAGAGCAGAAGCTTCTTAAAGAGACAGTCCCAATTTCGACTACCACCATGAAACGACTAAATGGCATAAAAGACGGATAGATAATTCATATTAACTCAAATACTCTCAGTCATGCAGGTTACAGGTTACTCTTTTCAAGCCTCTCTCTGTTAACCTGAAGGTGAGAAATTAATCACTTTAACCCATTTATATGTCGGATTAATCTATAGTTTACCCAGGACTTGGACAGCAAAATATTCCAGATGTGGTTGTTTTGACCCTATCAAATTTTAGAGTGTATGTGTGGGGGAAAAAAAACCCAACAACATAAGCTTAAATAGGATGGGACACATTTGGGTTGTGAAGGAGAAAAACATGCCCTGGCTGGATGAATGTGTTTTGTGTCCTGCAGAATTTGGGCTGCGCTGCGCTCCACAAAAACATGTTTACAGCCAGTGAAGAATGTTTGAAAGGGAAAGCTGTGTTGGCCTGAGAGCGGGACGTAGATGTGCCTCGTTGTCCTGAACAACGCTGACCCGAGAATGAAAATAGACTTCAGAATCTGAACTTTGCCCTACCAAGCCAAACACACAAGAGACAAATGGAAGAGAATGTTTGAGCTCCAGCTCAGACGCTGACTTTTTTGGGTGGTATAGTGGGGAAATCGGCTAATTTGGACCTGAAATCATTGTGATGAGAAGCAGAGGCACAACACAGATAATCCTGTTACAAGATTTAATGTGGACATTTTCCCACTAAAATAGTTTAGATCTGCCACTGTGTCTGATGGAGAACTTTCCTGAGTCTTCTTGCTGTCTTTCTTCTTCCACAGAGGCTGAACCTTTTGGTGATGGATGAATAATAATAATAATAATAATAATAATAATAATAATTTATCAACAAATTTCCCCACTGAGCTGTGGAGATCCACAGCTTCGCCATGGTTACCACGTGCCTCTCGGCTGCGTCTCTGTTCTCACTGCAACAAGAAAGCAGTCGATTCAACTTAAACATATTGTGTTGACTGGTCACAACAGTAATCACAATTATCCAAGTGAATATATTAAGTCGCCATGTTAAGCAAATATGAATAAGGTAAGCTTGCCAAACTTAATTCAATTACACGTGACAAATTAACACCATACATATCAGTTGAAGATGTCACTATGTCATAACAGTTTGGTAGGAGAAAAAAAACTGAGCAGTTTCCCCTTCACCCAGCGCTAACTAGAAACAACCAATCAGAGCCCGGAGTCTTAGTGTGTTGCATTTTTTCAGAAGCTCAGACAGAAGGTGGAGGAGGTTGATCTTTTCACAATTTATGTGTCATAAATTGTCACGACGTGGTGACTGTTTTAACAAATATGTAACAAACATACTTTTTTGTAAAAGTTGCATACTGCAGTTTTAAGGAGTGTTTGGTGTCGCTTGTTTGCTGGCAAACTTCTGAGGCCTTCACAGAACATCTGGATTCACAGTGAAATGAAGTTACACACAGATCAGCTTTATATACACTGGATTTTATTTTCTGGCCCTAGAGTAAAGGAGGCTGCATGAATACAGATCTTTATTGCTTTTGTAAGAACGTATCTGTGACTTATTTTCCTTACACTTCATAGTTTTGCAATACTTTGTGTTGGTCTGTCACATAAAAACCCAATGACATACGCATAAGCTGGTGACTGCAGCGACGAAATGTCAACTGTTTTAATCCAGTTCCCCCTACAAGCCAGTTGAACGTCAGATCAAAACAAATTGCGTTACTCATCCATTTTTTCCAAAAATTCCAACCCACATCACAATGTTGGCTTCCCCAACTCTCTCTCTCTCTTTTTTTTTTTTTTCCTTTTTCACACCGGTTAGCTTCTCAGACTGTGCTTCCTGAGAAGAAGGAGGAGAGAGGCTCATTATCTGAGGCTGAAGTGACCTTGTATTGACATCCAGAGCTGTGCGCCAGCTGAGGCAGGCAGTCAGAGGGGAAGGAATTGTCGGTGGCTGCCGGTAGAGGAAGCCGTCTCGGCCGCTATCAGCGAGCTTTGTGCCTTTTCATCCGGCGGGCTGATTGTCTCCTTCCTGCTAGCGCTCTTCAACTAATAGAGAAACAGGCCATTAGCAGAGTTTACTGGTAACTGGCCTCCCGGTCGAGTCTAAAATAGACTCTGGGATTATGTAGACAATTGTTTTTGCACCCATGAGGCTATTTATGGGTGCAGCTTTCTATGTGTGGTCATGCCTTGATAGGAAAGACGGCCCAGACAGTGTCTGCGCAGAATGAAGCAAAAAAACAACAACAAAAAAAACAAATTTATTCCTGTACCTGTGAAGACTGAAGCTGAATTCATTACCCAGGTTATGTAACAGTTCTTATCCATATAAATATTATGTAAGCAGTATATTGTATTTTATCATTTATAGAGAGTTATCTTTTTATTCAGAGTATAATATTAGTGTGTTATAATAATTGATACTAGAAAGCTATGATATTCTCCCATCACACTGTAGGATATGTAGCATATGTAGTTTGACTATCAGCTAAAGCAAAAACTGTCATGGATTTTTGAACATATCAAAAAATGTGGTGGTATGAGCATCAAAATTAGGAAATCATACGTATATGCATCAGAATCAACACAGTTAATTTAAATGTCACAGAAATGATCCATTGAAAACATTACTCAGCGTCTTGCTAAGCTATGTGGACGCTCTGTCTGCGCTAATGAAGATTCACTCATTGTAGCATGTTGACTGCTTGGGTTAGCTCCAACTGATGCCAGTTCTGCTAAAGTTTAGCTAAATGAGCTAATAATCATTTAACCTCCTCATGGCGTTCATCTCTAGATGACCAGTTCATCCCTAATGGAAAAATCAAACCAGAAGCTGTCCCGCCAAAACAAAAGAGAGAGGACACTTTTCATCTAATGCACACATTATTCTATTTTGGGAGGCATCGAAAGTGAAACGTATTTCAGATGTGTGACAGAACGTAATATTCCACTAAACAAACTTCGGCAACCCACATATTCCACTTTATCCTACTGGTCAACATATGAGGCAAGAGGAGAAACAGAGACAGTAGGAATAGAACGCCTCATTAAAGTCAAAATGTCGACAAAAATATACGCGGCATTTTTTTTTTTGTTTGTATTGAGAAACTGCTCTGTGTTGATGCAGATTATGCTCATTTGCAGAAAGTTTTAACTAATTAAGTTTTCATTTTAGATTTGAAATAATATAACAGAAGATGCATGTGAGAGGTGTAGCAGAGGCGTTGCAAAGAAACGATCATATCTGTTAGGTTCTTTTAGGCAGACGCACTAAATACGAAAGAGCCTCTTTTATGTTAAATTCTACAGCTGAAAGGGATTTTCTGATTAATCTTCTTCAGAATCACTGTATGAACGCACGCACGCACACACACACACACGCACACACACACTCACAAAGGCAAGGCCCTGACACCACACAGACACACAGCCCTCACTCCTCTATTCACAGCAAGGACATTGGAGAGCAATGAAGTAATTCATTCAGTGACGAGTCACCCAGCAGTGAGGAAGTAGTGTGGAGGAAATTCAGTGTCGACGAGTCTCTTCATCCGCCCACTCGCCTCCCTCATTGGTTGAGAAGTATGATGTCACACGCCGGCCACCTCTATAAAAAGCCCCTTTCCCCACACAGGCGGCAGATCAGCTGGAAAGCTCATTTTGCTGACAAGGAGGACGGCTCACACCCGCAATCACTCGGGAGAAACTTTGGGAGCTACTCAAGAACGGACAGGAAGCATCTCACCATGTGCAGAGGACTTGAATCGCTGCCCATCACCTGCCTGGAGAGGTAAACCCAACCAGAGTTTTCACGCTTGTAGTCAAGTTTTCTCACGCCAGCAACTTGCGCACATGTTGCATGTCGTCTGAAGTGGTGTGTGATGCCTCGGTGTGTCCCCGCAGGGCGAAGGAGCTGAAGGCGTTGTTTGGAAGTTTGCTGCAGAGATCGGAGCACAGCCTCACAGGGCAGGCCAAGAAAAGTGACAAGCAGAGGTGAGACCGGCATGCAATGTCTCTTTGGAAGCATTTTGGTCAACCCCCAGTGGAAACTTTTTCTAATAATTATGTTTTCTTTCCTCCCCTGTTTTTACAGATTACATGAAGTCAACGAGCCTCTAAAATGGAAGGAGTCATTTGACAATCTGCTGTCCAGTCAAAGTAAGTCCACGATCCTTTGTAGATGCGACGGAGTCACTCTGTCCATCGACTTCAGTTGACGGGTTTTTAACATCCACTTTGCTTCCGCTTCCAGACGGACTGTGTGTGTTCAGAGCGTTCCTGGTGTCAGAGTTCAGCGAGGAGAACATCGCCTTTTACTTAGCCTGTGAGGACTACCGGACAAGCAAACCGTCCAAGCTGGCCACCAAGGCCAAGAAGATCTATGAGGAGTTTGTCTGCTCTGACGCGCCACGAGAGGTACGGCCCAACCCCAGCCCTCCCTTCGCTCTGCCGATCCCACTGACCTCCTGGCCAGATGTTGACTCTAAAACTCTGTGTTCCCTTTGTTTCCTCAGGTAAACCTCGACCACGCCACCAAAGAAGTCACCAGGGAGAACATGACACGGCCCGGTCAGTCGTGTTTCGATCAGGCTCGGGACAAAATCTACACGCTGATGGAGAAAGACTGCTATCCTCGCTTCCTCAGGTCCTCGGCGTACCTGGAGCTGACCAGAGAGACCAAGACGGGCTAAGAGACTTTTTTTTTTTAAAGCACAAACAACAACAACAAGAAAGAAACCCAGAAAGTTGGACGCAACTTGTCTTCTCCTTTTTAAAAAGGGGCTGCAAGCTCGGTGACACGTTATCGGCAGCGTCAGGGCTCTGGGCTGGAGAACCACAGAGTTTCTGGACGAGCCGTGGAGTTCTTTCCGTCTCCTCAGAGAATCCACGGAATGGGATGAAAGCTGGAAGCTGAAGTACACTGGAATTTGTGACAGGAGGCTCACAGGCTGAGCATCAACAGCCTGACGGACTTTACCTGTAGGTTCAGAGTGAGCCGCTATCAGACAACCAAACTACCGTTTGAAGGCATTCATATTTATTATTCTTTATTTATTAAAAAAGAAAAAATGTTTACTGAACGTTTGCTGTGCAACCGATAGTTGAAAATGTGTTTGTAATTTATATATTTCTGTTTTTATATGTGGAAATAATATGGAATAAAAAAAAAACACAGAAAAAGTGGCCGACTGCTTTGATGTTTTAGTGTAAACATACAGTATTTGTTGAGGATTTTGATGTTTTTATGTAAATAAGTTGAGGAAGGACTTTTGCTTTTCATAGTTTTAGTAACTTACTAATCTGTGCCACAGGGTTTATGCTTCACAAGTGGGTGACTCCTTTATTCCGAGGTTCCAGTCACTGGATCAAAAAAGGATTAATGTCATTTCATAACCATAAAAAGCCTGTTTTTGTAATTTAATGTGCCTGAATTATACCTTCTCTGCAGCCTGTCCATTACGTACATTGGCTTCCTTCCAGATTTTCGTCGCCCAGTGAGACAAGACAGGATTAAGAATAGATAAATATGAATTGATGATTGATGGGATTTGATTACCAACATTAAGCAGATTGATTCAAGAGAATGAAACATGTGGTTTAAAAACCACATCAGCAACATAACTTGGAGTTATATTATATGTAATGTTTAAACTTTGCAACAATGAAGGAACCAAAGTTTCAAAGCCAACTTACTGTTTTAAAAGAAACTGCATGTGTGTGGTGGGATCATAATATTTAAAAAAAAAGATCAAACTTTCAATATAAATATTACTGCAGATTTTTATCTAAATGTAGAAGAAACTGCAATAAAATCCACTTTATTGTATTGATAAGGTTATGTTGGAAAAACAAAGCGGGAGGCGGCTTGTAGTGGAAAAAGGCTCTGCGGGAGGGAGAGGTGGATGCGGCAACTGGAAGCTGCAACCAAAAATGGAAAAAAGTGGACGGTTTATAACTGAGACTGGAGCAGGAACAGGTGAGGCCGTTTCACAGACGTGAAACAGCTGAGAGGATATCGCCAGAGCCAGAAAGGAAGGAAAAAATGAAAAATGAATAAAATAAACACAAATAGAAAATAAACAAAAAAAATTTAAATGACCAAAACACAATATTTAGACCGAATCCTGCGTTATTAAGACTAGGAGAATACGCACTACTGTATAAATGTTTTATAATTTGATGCGTTTGTTGGATTTAAAAATGACTACATCTGTTCAGCAGAAGTAACATGTTGTGTTTTCTATTCTGCTCACATTTTCTAGCATGGATTCATTAAGTTCAAACTAAATGAGCACGAACGGGTCAAGAAACGTTGGAATGATCCAAAAGTCAGGTCATGATTTTAAAAGGAAAACCTGGTGTAAGTGTCGGCCTTTAAAATCCTTCAAATTCAAAAACACTTTATTGATCAAATTTGTCCTTCCAAAAGAGATCTAGTTGAGACCAGAGCACCAGACTGAAGACTTTTATCATCTAGTTTTTGGAAGAAAGAGAAAAATGATAACTCCTGATGGAAATAATTAAGCTTGTTTCAATTTATTATGCAATTCATTGATTGATTTATTGTGACAGGCCTGATTTTAATATGAGAAAATTTGAGCTTCACTCCGTTTCTTTATTTTGTTGGGTTTTTTTTAAACACACTTCCATTACTTTGAACAGATCTGTGAGCAGTCAGAGCTGAAGAAGCTGCTGAGGTTTGGTAGAATGATCTCCTCCCTTCAGCTCCTGCCTTCATTCAGCTCAGCATCAGGATGTGGGTCAGAGGTCAAGGCTGGAGCGTCGCCTCACTCTGCCGCGACGTGAAATTGAGAGCCCACGCGGCTGACGCGCGGAGCTGTGAAATAATGTGTTTGAGTGGGCACACGCGTTGCACTAGAAAACAAGCTCATTCTGCCGGGAGCCGTCTGATTGTCGCCATGGAGACAGCTACCACCTACCAGGGCACCTTCACAGGCAGGTTTGTTTGCTACCTTCGCAGCCAGCCAGTCTGATTCACACACTCATCCCATGCCTCTTGCCCACCGAAGCGTTCAAATCCATCCTTCCATCAAATCATCCATCATCCCCGTACTCCTCGGTGTCCTACGCTTTACGGTTGAAACAAATGAGTCCTGTTCAAACACTGCGCTGTTAGAGAGGTATGGGTGAAGTCATTAACACCACTCTGAATCTCGTGGTCCATCCCTCTTTATCTCTGTCGTTTGTTGTGCAAAGCGAGGGCCCTTCTGACTGAGATGGAGCGATTAAGCGTTGTTTTGATTTTGTGATGCCACGAGTTGAGACGGGCTCAGAGACACGGGTCTTAAAGTATGACAGGGCCAATGAAAGTTACAGGAATGTTGAAATGAGCTAAAAAAAACAAACAGATAGTTTGGATTCTTTTTTCCCCAAAGCTGGCTGCTGATTTGATCGCCAAGCCTGTAATTTATGAAACGTTTGATGGAAACATTTCTTCCTAATGGGGGTTGTCAGTTTCAAAGATACCCTTTTCCACTCAGGACCGTTTCTAAAAAGCCTTTCATTCACATGGAAACACAGAGAATGGAACCAAAACGCTATGTTTTACTCCCCCAGACCTGTAGGTGGTGCTAAACATGGAGTGTGTGACATGTGCATACAGTCTATATACAATCTTAGCCCGGTAAAAACAAAGCTCTTGTTCTAACCTACGCTTTGCTTCATGCAGAGGGTCTGGAACCTCAGCTATTGGGAAACGATTGCTTGCTGGAGGCATGGACTTTGCTAAAATGTTAAATTTTACCCAATGTTTAGTGACGTCTGTATTGCGACACTTCTCCGCTATAAAGGTTACCGCTTTAAACAGCCATCCTCCACCGCAGAGAGAGAAGTACCGAGCCGCATGAGGCGTCTGTTGAACGTTAATTCGGTATTTAGAAGTGCGGTCAACCCGGCCTGAACGGCTTCGTTCACTTCCTTCGCTGACATTGCTAACACTACAGGCAGGCTACAATTCTTAAACGGTGCAGAAAAACCACGTCATCATTCACAACTCCTTCTGTTTGGACCCAATTCTACCAAAGACATCTACTTTAATTGTAGGAAGTCCAGACAGGAGAGGAGAATCAAACTGAATTGCGTAGGAAGGCAATAGCCAAGCTAGTTTAGCGGTAAACACAACAAGAAAACAAGAGTGGCGCACAACAAAATTCCAGTGGAGTCTTTTGCGTGTTGTAACAATGTCGAAGCACTTCTGCTCCGTGTCACCTTGGATTATTAAACTAATAAAATACAAGACAAACATGTAATCCGCTATTGTTGCTGTTATGTGGGACATGTTTGGGGTCATAGGTCAGACTAGAAATTGTGCTAATAAGCTAGCATTTGAACAAAAACGTGTTCTAGCTTACCGCAAGTGAAACGTGAAACTTTCACTTCGCTGGAACCCCCGCGGTTGGAGTAAGGTCCACATTTTTTTAGGTCAATAAAGGTGTGCCTCAAGGCCCAGTCTTTGGACCCTTCTTTTTTTTTTCTTTTTTTTTTTTTTACAATCTTTGTTAGTGATCTCTGTGCAAACTTGTCAAATGCCTCGTCACAATCACCGCCTCAGTCACCACTGTGAACTGGATGCTAAAGCTAATATGACTGCCATGAATGTAAGGCTATATAAAGTTTTTACTTTAATATTACCTCCTGCACTTTGTCATTGTCTTGCCCACTGTGACGCGTGTTGCTGCCTTGCTTGGCTCGGTCACACTTCTGAAAGAGGTCTTAAACTCAATCAATCGTTTATGTAGTTAAATAAAAGTTTGATAATAATTAACCACCTAGTTCTCTGCAGATGCTGATGGTTCCTGTCTCATGTAGGACTCCACATGTCAGTTTCTGCGGTGGAAGAAGAAGCCAGCGTGCAGAGACACGATCAGGCGCGGCTGCGTGTGGGAAGACAAAACCCGTTCAGGCTTTACATGCTTATCGACGGAAAATGGTGTTTTGAATTTGTTAACTGCGACAACAAGTTGGACGAACACAACAGCAATGTCGCAGGAACGAAGCAAGCTCTTTTTTCTTCTGGAGAAAATACGTCGCCTTGAAGATTGCATCTATTGCACAAAAACACATTCTTTTTAAAAAGGATGAAAGCAAAACGGTAAAAAAAAAATTTAAAAAATGATTCAGCTGCTGTTCTCTGCGGCAAAATGTCCTTGGGCTAGAAACCCTTAATACCTTTCACAAAAGTATGAAAGATGAATCATCCCAGCTATTTTGGAAAGAGTTAGCATGTCAAATAAGATTGCATTTACAGTTGAACCAATAATTATTCATGACCTTGGCAGAGCTCGTCAAAATAGTTTTCATTCATCTCATTGTGATGGGAAATCAACCAGCTACCCTTTAAGTGCCCCAATTTTCTCATAAAGAAAAGTTATCTTTATAAAGGAATTAAGTTTTGTTGTAACTGTGTGCGTTTGGGAAACTATGAATACACCTTTTGATTTCCGTAAATAAAACGTTTTTACAAATTACATTAAAGCTGCGTTTTAAAAAATGTGCAATCTTTGTTGAATCAACCTTATTTTTATTTATTTCTAAGAACTGGATATTTAAAAAAAAAAAAAAAGGTTCTGAAAATGTGGTTTGAGTTTTTCTTCCAGAATAAAACTTGTTCTTTGATAAAGTTTTGTCACTAGGATGAGGTGGAATTGTTTTGGGGGCCGTATAGAAATTGGTTTCTTTTGCAAAACTGCAATGGAAAATTTTTTTTCATGTCACAGGAATCACATGATCAGCAACTAGACGTTGCCGCTGGCTCAAACCATGGAGAAGAAGATGACGGGATGCATTGCATTTTTAAATAACTTTTCACATAAAGTTACTTATCACATAACTTTATTTACATGTGATTTTTAATTGCATTTCTTATTAATAGAAACACTAATTGCTCATTTGTTTTACATTAGCAGAATATCGATGTACATGTATGATGTATATGATTTTCAAGGATTGTTGTACACACCAAATTCTGCCCTACTTTCCAAACTACGCCATCAATGGACAGTAAGCCTAGGACTAACACTTTAATTTCAGTTAATTAATTACACAGCTTTCTTAGCGTAATTAATCCCATTCTTTTGACATACACTGGTTCTGGGCGGAACCTTTGTCATCACATGTTTATAGTACACTTGTAAATCTGATGCACAGGTGACATCCCCAAACGGTGATGGATGATAAGGACGCTCCTGTCGGTCCACTAGGGGTTAACTTTTACCTAAAAAGAAAAAACAATCTGATTGGACGCTGGAAAAAACAGTTGGTGTGTTCAACTCGTGCAGAAAGGCTAAGCTATTCAAGCCTAAAGTAACATCTCCATGCTAAATATGTAGCAGTAGCACAGCCGTTCCCAACACTAACGTTAGCGTCCACATCCCATGTTTCTAAAGAAGGATTTTTTTTCAAAGTTCCATGAAGGATCACTTTGCACCAATCTGATGGTTGAATAACAAATTAAAAACAATAAATATCTGTGTTGTCGTGTCCATTTATTTAATCATTTAACAACAAAATGTTGCTTATTTTGTCTATAGTTTTCAATTAAAATGTGATTACTGTGTTTAATCAATTGCAGATCCCACCAATAATTTAATTAAAATTTTTAATCAACTTCCATCACTCATAGAAAGCAAACTTATCTTCATGAAATAGTCATAATATGATGTAAAGTCGCTTTCACGTGGTCAGTGTTCAACTAAAAGGCTTCTATGTGTGTTTTATCATTGATACACTCCAAACAAATTCCATTTTAATCGTAATAGCTCCAGGGCCTGCAGTTTTATTTGAACTGCTGGAGTTTCCACTGTGGAAAACAGAAGTTGGTTCCAGTAAGGCTTCCATCCCACACGCCAGATTCTCCCAGAACACAAACGGAAAGTTGAGCAAGGCGTTATTAAAGTCTTGATCCCGGAGGGTTTTTCAACTGCAACTGAAATGGGCGGCAGACAAAACCAGAGTTTGTAAGATGCAGATTAGCATACGGGGAAGTTAGCTTTAAGGTAGTTGAAGAATGAGAAGGCCAGGAAGGAATGCGCAGAGCCAGAGGGTGTTGGTTTCTGTGGTGGATCTGTGGGAGGCTGCAGGTTTAGCTTGAAAGAGACGAGGCAACGGCAGCAGGTAAAGAGAGGAGGGGGACACAAGATTAGCTTAGCAGCTAAATTCATGAGAACAACTGCGAAAAGAACGTTGGGCAGCAGGTATGGGACAAGGTTAGCCCTCAGGCGTGGAGGGCCCAGCAGCCAGGCTGTCTCACCCAGCAGCTGAGGAGTTTGATGAGCAACACGTGAACACTTTGTTCAGCCCGCCTTCCAGGGCACAGAGGAAAAACACGACACAAACACAGAAACTTCAAACTCGTCACACAGTCAAATTAAACTGGACAGCTGGAAAACCACTAAGAGTTTATATTTTTAAAGAAACAACCAAAAATTCCATTCAAATCAGCAAAGAGGGGAAAAATGTGACCGGATTTTATTGAAGGAGATTTTTTCCATTCCATCTTGTTTTTCTCCTTGACAGTCCTTTCTCTGAGCATTCACAGATTCAAGCTGTGAAATATGCCACTTTTTTGTGTATTTATATTTGACATTTTTATTTCCGTACACCCCTGGTATTCGTTGAAGTTGGAAGTTTGTTAATAAATAAAATTTGCTAATAATTGAGGCCCTAAAAACATTTTAACTCCCTATTTTAACAGTTAAAGCACCAAAATGAAACTTAATATGCATTAATGCGCACAGTGGAAACGGTCTGCTGTATGGACAAATTACAAACAACTGATTTGGAATTTCTGATTGGAAATATCATGTAATACAGCAGCTTTATCTTTCCACAACTGGGCTCAGATATTCACATCTTAGCATTTATTATTTTCACAAAGAGAATTATGAAAGAAAGTTAAGACGGCCTTCAGCAGAGTGGCGCCTCGTTTCCTCATCAGTAGCATTTCATTAGTGAAGCTTTTCTCACAATCTGCCACCATCCTGTCAAAGAAACATATTATCTCTTCTTTTCCTGACATATCATATTTTTCCTTCACATGTCTCCAACCTAACAGCAGTCATATGAACAATAATACAATCTTCTTTATTGCTGTTTTTCTTTTTTTACATTTGTAACACTCTCCACTTTAAACTCTCAGACAACCAGCTTCGGCTGTTGCGAAAATCCCTATCACATCTTATCTTGACATCAACATTGAAGCGCTCATTTTATTTCTCACGTTGTTTACATAAAATATCTCCTTGTTCTTTAATCACTCCATAATAATTCAGTTTATTTATTAAGCACCAAATCACAACCAGGTCATTCTGAATCGCATACAGTCTAGTAGGCGTGCAAACGGCTCGTGTTTTTTTTTTTATTTTATTTTACAAACGACAAAAGAAAAATCCTACAAAGGCTCAAAACTGACACCACTCCATTTTTGTTTACGTTTGGTGAAGAAGGAAGTTGCGCTCATTCCTTCTTCACTGAGCTTTGTGGGACCAGCAGACCCCCACTCAGCCCACATTTAATTCCTCCTAAAAATTGCTTTGCCAAATTTAACGGATTGATATGTAGAAGTCGAGAATGAAACATACATCACTGACGTAAACAGAAACACATCACTATAACAGTCGTCAAGGGCATTTTTGCACAAGTTCCTTTTTCCTAACATCACAACATGATCACAAGTTCTATATTTGTATTTTTAGAGGGAATATTCCATCCTGCTGGTGCATAAATAACTATGATGTGTTAACACGACGATTGAGTTTTATTCCGGGCTGCTGTTGTCTAAACAAAGTTTTCGTCTGCATACAGTAAACACAGGTGGACCTGGGGGAGCTGGCAATGGGAGCGGCTCGGTCAGCTCGTTTTCACACAAACTATTTCCAAAGCAGGGGAGCAGAGGAGAGCTTTTTTTTTTTTTTTTAATGTCAGGGAGGTGGAATCCGTCCTGGGCAGGAGAGGCGGAGTTCCGACTCACCAGGCCTCGCTTGGTGGAAATGAGTCAGTGGCCCCACGTCTGAGAGCACGTTTTCTCTGCTGAGTAATGGCTCCGCAGAGGGAGAGAGCCAACTCGGTGGAGCTCGAGTGAAAACAAAAATATAAAAGGAAAAAAACCAAAACGCTGCAGTCATAGTGACCAGGTTACCACGGCAACAAAACGCAGCAGGTTTTTCGAGTGGTCCCTTCCCGGTGTTCAATCTGAAATAATTACACCGTGAAGGAGCTTAAAGCCATCTTCATTTCATTTGGATTGCAAAGCAGCAGAAAATAGACCGCTGTGAATAGACTCCCTCCGTGTGTCTACTTTCCTCCATCATCAGCGCAGTGGATCGGTTTGTACCACCAGCAGGAGATATGAGACTCTAACTCATGTTTCATTACTTTTATTAAAAGACGAACAATGCACACAATACACTCGGCCAGCAGGGGCTCTGGGGTCCCGAGACAATGCCGACTCACTGCGGTGAAGTGAAAAGCACATATTTATTATTCTCTGTTTTAACTTCCACAGTAACTCTGAATGTAGCCTGATGCAAGAGGCTTCTTAGTGGACCATTTACTGTCTTCTTGCCTCAACTTTACTTATTGGTTCCCCACAAACAGAGACGTTTACATTAGCTGCTCATTAATTAAAGGGGCAGTGTTTACGTAAAATTGACTTTTTAGAGCTTTACTTCATGTTACAATGTTACTCCCTCGTCAAAAACAGACCTGGGGATTTGCCTTGACTCTTTCATGTATGTTTGAGAAATCCTTTAATCTCTCATGGCAACCATTTTGCTGTGAAAAACATCTGGGGGCAGCCCCCACTCAGCTCCTTCAGACTAACCAGCAGCAATTAGCAACACCTGGTGAAACTGTGCATCTGCCGAGCTCAGTATAATAGCTATTCTTCAGTGAAATGTTAGTAAAAATGTTAGTAAAAACGTTGTTAAAGCGTTAACAGAGGAGAGATGTGATGGTTTTTTATTGAGTTTCTTTTAAGTCATATTTGATGGAAATAACTTAAGGTAACATAGTTACCTGATTGTGATTAAAAACTGGCACTACGTGCCTGGGAAACACATAATTCTGCTTCTTTAAAGGCATTAGCCTTAAGATGGATGTATCATCCTTCTTTGTCACATTTAAATAATTCAGTTGTCATCTACATAAAGTGAAGCTGCAGTGATTTGGTCTACTACATTTGTTCTGAGGTGCTCTTAAAACCAGCTCCCTTTGGTGTTGTGTTTGAATGCACCTGATTGGTTGGTTGCAGATTGTTCCTCTCTAACCCATTTGGGGCCATTGTTGTAGTTTGATAGTAGACATGTGTTTATCTAGGGGAGTAGGAACTTTTTGTTCGGAAATTGATTTTAAAAAATGTCCACAAAGGAAGCCTTGTCCATCCTACCTTACATGTTTGAACCTGAAAATGTTTCCACAAATATAGTCAACGAGTTAGCTAGTGGTAGCGCTAGGAATGCCACCAAATGCATTTGGATCATGTGTTCCCCAAGACAAAAAAGACAAAAACAATACCATCTTGTTCATGTAATGATACTATTCAAAGCAGTATGATTATGTCCTCAAGGAGATGAAAACTAGCACACAGCGCTAACATAAACAGAAGGCCTGATGCTTCGGCTGTCAAAACAATGGTTATGATGGTATATCAACACACAATAAAGTCACGTCTAAAGTAAGGTCTGTTGTCGTTTTACTGCTGTTTGAAGCGTACTACTTTGTTGTTTCCATAGACAATAGGAACCGACAATAGGAACGGACCGAAGTCTTTCGGCAAACAGAATTAGGCCTGTACTTTGACTGGGCCATTCTAACACACAAATATGCTTTGATTGGAGCTGTTCCATTGTAGCTCAGGCTCTATGGTTAGTCCCAGCCTCCACTCAAATCAAGACTTTTGTATCTTCTAACAGGTTTTCTCTCAAGATTTCTCTGCATCCTTCCTCATATCTACTATAACCAATTTCCCCATTCCGACTTTGAAGTGTTCTCATAAAATCATATAGAGTCGCATTAATATTCATGTGAAAAATGTGGACAAGCACTGTAAATGCAGTGAGGCCTCTTAACGGTTGTTTATTTCAGGGGCAAAGTGGCTCCATTACTGTTGGAAGGTCAAAAAGTTTTCTTCAAGAACATATTTTTATTAGACCTCTTCATTCTGTTGTTTACCATGACCTGACCAAATGTTCAGCCTTTACCATTTAACTGTGATTTTCTTTGCGTAATCTCTGAGTCTTTCCCACAACACTACAGACGGGCAGAAATGTTCCTGGAATTAACAGCAGATTATAAATCTGACAAGAAGCAGAAAACAGTTTACTCCTAAACATCAACAGGCATTTCCCACTATTTGTTTGTCTCGTAAATCAGATTAATGAGCTACAGGAACATGAAATTAGCAGAGATGTATCTTAATGTTGATCGAATCCTGACTGGGCAGAAAGTGAGGATGTGACAGTTAAGGGGTTGGCCTTTGTCGTGTTTCCAGTTAGTTATGATGTTTCCAACTCTTCCAGGAAACTGTGGGGAATCTAAAAACCTGGAGGGAATAAATTACATCCAAACTGATTTTTTTCTCTCTCTTTCTCTCCATCCTCCCTATCTAGTAGATATTGCATCGGAATTCAGTTTGTCCCACGTAAGAGGCATAAAAACTAACCTGGTTTGTAGAATAAAGTCAAATATTATGATTTTGTTGCCATCCATGCATGTGCTAAAAGCATAATTTTACAAGATGCACAGCATAGAGTCAAGTTCCCCTTTTCGCTAAATTTGATAAGTGTGCAAAAAAAAAATTGGGGTTATGAAAAGAATAATACAGTATAGAAACGTTACATTTTTTGTAAGAAAAATTGATGCTATCCTGAAAATGTAACCTACAGTAAAACATTGAGATTTTCAAACAGATTCAATGAACCTATATGACTTTTTGTGTCCACCTCAAAAGCTATCTTTTGGCGAAAAATGTCACAATGTTTAAATCCCAAAAGCACTATTTAATTGCTGCATGAGTCCAAAATATTAATAAGAGAGAGGTCAACAGAATTTATGTTTGTGGCTCTAATTTTGAAGTAAGACAGGAAGAATAGAATAAAGTCAAATATTATGATTTTGTTTCCATTCTGCTGTGTTGACAGTTCTGACTCATCTGCTAGCTTAGCCTGCCAACAGCGCTCGGTGACATAAACACTGAATTAACCTCCACACTCGATTAATTGCGTTAGTGGCACAATTATGAGTTCGTGGTAGAAACCTGAGATAGTGGAAAAGTGACAAACTAGACACAAACAGTTTTAAAGAGTGGAAGAATTTTAGAACTAGCTGATGATGCTAAAGTTAGCATTTGTTTTGTAGCTTCCTATTAGGACATTTTACTAAATTAAATAAGTTCTTTACAGTTAAAGACCACTTTTGATCATCTTTTGTTCAAAATACATACTGGAAAGATTAAATAAAACACTGGGATTTAGGAAACCTTTGTTGTGTGAACTCTATATGGACTACAGCACTGTTTACTGAGTTTAATACTGCTAATTTCTAGAATGGCGCAGCTCGTGGTGGCAGCATGCTGAAGTAGCTCTGCCATTTTAGTTCTGATTTGTTCTTGTAGCAACTTTTGTTCATCACTGTTTTGGTTGAGGAGTTGAATGATAAATATTCCTCCTGGTTTTTGACACTATGCAGCTGGAAGGATTTTTGTTTTTCCTCTATTAAGTCTGGACAGTTGTTATGATGCGCAATCATGGCAACATGTTTATCGTTTTCTCAACTGGGAGCTGCTGATTAGCATCTCAAAAGCTCAAATAATACCTGATTTGCAACTCCAAATCCCAGAGGAGTTGAAAAGGAGACTTGGTGGATATAGAGCAGCTAAATGGAGAAAGTTCAAACCGTTTCTTCCATCAGTCATAAAGGTCAAGGGTCATATCCCCGACTCTAACATCTCTCTGCCCCGACTTTCTGTCCATAACACCAGACAGAGATTTAGGAGCGGCAAAAGCAAATGATGTGGATTAGCAGCTCTTGCCAACATCTGATGATGTCATCCATGTTGCTGTGGAATGTTGTTTGTGCCGCCTGGAGACTGTTAGCATGTCATAACAGTCATGAAAGTAGTTTCATGACTAGTTTCATAAAGCTACAGTCATGAAACTTCCTTTTTTTTTTTACCTTTTATAGTTAAAATTATACATGTTATGGCTGCTCTCACAGTCCTAATATGGTGTATTATTTAAAGTTATGAGCTCTGAGAGTTTTGAATGCCACTGGTCAGGTAGGAAATATCTTCTTCCAGTCAGTTTCATGTTTGTTCTCTGCATATTCTTATGCGCGTGTTTTCATTTGCGCTTGCGGTTTTGGTTTCTCTGATTCTCGTGTCCTCTGTTGCCCTTGTTTCCCGTATTGCATTTCAACACCTGCCCTGTATTCCCTATCAGCTGCCGCCGCGTCCATAAGTGTCAGTCCCCTTTCCCAGAATCTGAGCTCACTGGTTTTCATAGTGGTTTGTCGGATCCTCGGTTTACTGCTCATCCCACAGTTTTGGGTTACCTTTGGACTTCTCGAGCTTTTTGTTCAGTTGCTCAAGGCGGTTGAATGTTGGGTGTAAGCCGTGTGGAAAGTGTACCGCAACTTATGACATTGATTCTACCACCTCCACTTAGTTTTATTACAACAAATGTTATCATTTAGGACCTTTTTTATTTTTAGGGGTGAACCTTTTAGTGTGGATGTCTTACAACCAAACAAACAAAAAAGAAAATCCATTATATTGCTGAAATATTTTCAATCATTCATTGCCATACTTTTGTCACTTGCTCATTTAGTTGATTTTTAGACCAAAAACAAAAACTACACCCAAAGGTAATAACATTCACCTTTGGGGATTTTTAACAAACTTGACGTTACAAACATCAGGGCTGTAAGTCCCTCCCGTCTATTTTCTAAGAAGCCACAGGAAACGGTGACATACTGTCACACTGTTGTCATCCACAGCAACAATGACAAATGTGTGTTTGGCAATAACTTAGAGACTTCCTCGTTCATGGAGCGCCGGAGATTGTTAGGTCAGCTCTGCTCTTATAGCTGCTCTGGAAAACCCGACAGGGTCACCGATTACTGACCCGCGAAGAGCAACGATTGTCTCTTGTCAGTCAGCAAACGGTTGCCTTGCCAGGATAGAGATAGTAACAGAACATGTGAGAGCGGCTTGTTTGAGGCTTAGAAAGCTGAATGGTCAGATATGCATTCAAGAACGTGACACCAGGTTATTTTCGGCCTGACTTGGTTTTAAAAATTCTCATGTATAAGAAATCTCAAGCACATTTTTTTTAAATGAATAAAAGCTAAGTTTATTATTCTAGTCATTCACTGAGATCATTGGAACTTGGCTTCCAAAGATCCTAGTGCAGTGTCCAACATAGGGCACCCTATGGGTGATGGGGCACCACCATCCCATAGGGTATACTCTAATAACACTTGTTTTTTATTTTTTACGTAGCATATCTAAAATGTTTAAAAGAAAATGCAGTTTGGGAAGCTGAAATTTCCAAGCCCAATGCTACTTACAACAGCATTGGCGTGTGTTTGCAAAGCAGCCAATCCAGGAGCGCCTTTTCATTTCCTGGTTGCTAGCTGGCTCTACCCCCAAGAGCGGATATGAAGAAGACCATGGATGTTAGCTTCTGTGCTAATGTGAAGATGGTTTCTATCTTTATTTATTTGGGTGTTTATTTGACAGGCACAAATACAAAAACATAGAAGAAAACAGCACAATGCCTGCATCACGCACATGCAGCCCTAGCTAATTCTCAACACTCATCCCTAGAAAGACCTTTAACGGTTGGTTAAAATGAAAAGTCTAGTCAGGGGTGTCCAAAGTCGGTCCTCGAGGGCCGGCATCCTGCATGTTTTAGTTCTCTCCCTAGCGGATGTAACAACCTCCTCATCAAGTCAGTGTTCTGCTTAGGCCTTCTAATGAGCCATCGTTTGATGCAGGTGTGTAAAACCAGAGAGAGAACTAAATCGTGCAGGATGCCGGCCCTCGAGGACCGACTTTGGACCCCACTGGTCTAAATGAACAGTAAATACAACAAAATGGTTAAAAAAAGAGATATAAACCAATGTGCTTAAAACTACTGAATCACAACAATTACAATATTTAACAGCGAGTACAGTTATGGTTCATCTTTAGTCAATTCTTAAGCCTTGAGATAAATGTTTTAATGCCAGTTGGTTTTAAAGTGAAGCAGTAATGAGTTCCAAAGCTTACAGCCCCTAATAGTCTGTCTAAAGGCTGTCCTGGTATTTTACAGTCATGACTGCGACGCTTCTGGCGACTCTATTGCTGTTCTGTCTCTTGTGTGTGTAATGGCTCGGCTGATATGTGATTGATGCATTTATGAAACAGATTAAGGAAGCAAAAACTAATAAAGCTGTCAAAGCTCATTAGATTATGTTTCTGAATAACAGCGCGGTGATGATAGCGGCTTGGCTTTTTTTTTTTTTTCCACAGCCAGATTGTAAAAAGAACCAATCCGATTGGTTACATTCAGAGAGGTCTGTGGTAGAAAAAAAACCGCTGTATTGTTTTTGAGATTGTCTTTTTATGTTTATCAAATTTAGGTTGAAGAACAAGCACCAAACCAGAATTCTGTAACAGTGATATATATATATATATATATGTATATATATATATATATATATATATATATATTGTAAAGGAATGTTACATTTTTTATTATAAATCACGTTTTCTTAGTGAAAAACATGATTTTGAAAGATTTGCAACGAGTTCATTTTGGATGAGCCACTGCTGGATGTCAAACGGATGTCCGCTGTACGTATTAATGTGTACAAAGGTATTTTTGGTGTGTGAATGATTAAAATAGGCCGTGTTAAGAGCTTTCGGTATGGGTTTTTACTTTAGCACTCACAGTTTTCAACATCAATTCCTGACAACCATGTCATCAGCTGTCGCTGTGAAGAATGATGGAAGAGCACAAACACTTCAAGGTGATAAGTAAAGCTGCGGGAACTGGACGAACCGTGCAAGTTGTACAGTTCATAAAATGAACATGTTCTTAAGGACGCAATGAAGTATTCCTGTTTCCTTTAAGATGGACCTCAGGGTACAGTTTGTGCCTAAAAAGCAGAGGTTATAAGGATGGAAGTGTTTGTGTGTTTTTCAGAGGGCTGGATGAAAAATGGTGTGTGGGGGATTGGGCGGGGGCTCCAGTGTTTCTGATGCAGCCAGAATTCACTCAGTAGCATCGCTCTAATTATGCTCTCAATGAAGAAGAAGAGATGCTTCTACAGCTGATGCGGAAGAGCACTAGCGCCATCTGCTGGAGAAATACATGAAATTAATTTTGTTCTAACTCAAACTGCTGGAAGTGTTTTTCATCGGATAAGACAAAACTGCCTCTTTATTTTTGTATTGATCAACTCGCATTTATCAGTTTCTCTCACCATTATGGAGCATTTTAATGCATCTTTTAACCAATATACTACATACATATTTTAGTTTAGATCTCAAAGCAGGTTAATATCGGCTGCCGAAACTTTAACAGCAAAACTTAAATATGTTTAGTACAAAGTAAATCTCTCTAAATCTAATGCTCAGCCGATATCAAGAAAACTGTTCGCAGCTGCAAAGCTTTGCAAAACTATTGAGCTGTAAATACAGAAAACAGTTCTGTAACTTTCCAACTTTGATCTCATCAATAGTCTGCTGCTTTGAAAATACTAATTTTTGTGCTGGCTCTGAAAAAAAAAATTCATTTGTTTTACACTTCAAACAAAGAAGGTGGCTCAACCAGAGTGCAAATGCAACAAAATTAGGATACAATAAACAACAGAAATATGGTCTGGAAATATCGGTGATATATAATACAGTGAGCTTAAAGATGTATGTAATAATTGCATAATTGTTCTATTGTAAATCCAAGTACTGAATAAAAAATTTTAAAAAAAAGGAGAGAGAGAGATTTTGGATGACGATAACTGAAATGACATTTCTCCAAAAATAGGATGGACAGGAAATGACGTAAGCTGCGTTTCCATTCGCCATAAAACTGCGCAAATTGAAATTCTGAAAATAAATTCGCTTAACGTAAATACGCTAATTTAAAGGGAAAAAAACTCACGTTTTTTGATGCAACTAAAAACTTCTGTGTTTGGTTTTTCAGCCATATTAACGCAGGTGTATTTCGCAAAAAAACTTTTTTCGCATCACAGGAGTCACGTGATCAACAGCCGGACGTTACTACTGCCGGAAAGGACAAGATGACAGGAAGTAGTTGGAGAATGATGGTTTGTTTTTTTGTTGTTGTTTTGTCGGACTCTACCAGAGCTCTCACAGCAGGGCCGTGCAGAGACCACTAAAGGGGCAGGTTCTAAAAAAAAAAAGGGCACATCTAACCACATTGGAGGACAGAATATTAACAAAGCCACACAACTTTCAGAGTTTAATAAACAATGATAAATTACAAAATTGTGAGAGATACAATCAAAGCTAAGGAAAATCTCTATATAGAGCATACAACTACGCATATGTAAGATATTTTATTAGTAATTTCTTTCTGCAGGTCTATTTTGTTATAGGAATGTATTGCAATATTCAAACACGCAATTTAGCAAGATATGTAAATCAGAGCTACACCACCAGACATATTTTGTCTTTTCAGACTAAAACTATTTAAAATATAAACAAGGGCACAATGCAACCTTTTAGTGACTGTAATCTATAAAACAGAGCTGCCTGTTTGCTGCAGTGGAGATGAAGATGGTCCATTCAGGAAAGCAGAGCTGCATCAAACTTTAACGTGGAACTGCAGAAAAAAGAAAAGAAACAAAAGCAAAAATTGAATTGTTAATGAATGTCACCAGGAGAAAAGCCTACCGAGTTTTGCTTAAAAAATTTTTTTTAAATTTAAATCACACATTTTTGTCTCATGAAGTGAAAAAATTATTTGCAAAACAAACTTATTTGCGCTTGTCAGAAATCTTTTCTTGCTATTCTAAGTTTTTGTTTGTGACTCAAAGTTTTGCTTGTGGTTCTCACATGATGTCGTGGGCAGGGTCCAAAATCGCAACAAAAGATTTCTGATGTGTGCAAATAAAAGTTTATGTTTGGCAAATAGCTTTTTAAGTTCACGAGACAAAAACGAGTAATTTAATTTAAAAATACGTTTTTTAAACAAAACTTTGTTTTAAAAAAAGAAATCATTACAATTCCAAAAGTTTTGAATAAAATTTTATTTTACGTGACTGAGGTCAGTTTTTTTTTTCCATTGAATAATTGGGGGGGGAAAATTAACTTCATACTCTGTGAACAAGACCCTAAACTTACTTAAAAGCTGGATTGAGTTTTTTTCCCCTTCATTAATGTCACTTTTATTACATACATTATGTCTATCATGGTAATTCAGGGTGAGTTATTTTTAATTCTAAATTAATATGAAGTTGGACTTTTATTTAAGTGCTATTCTCCTTCAAGATACATTTACCTAACGCCAGAATAAATGCAATGTACATTATGCAGCAAAGGAAATTAGAAGATCGGACATTTATCCATGATGGAGATGATCGGTTTTGGACGGGCGATGTCCCCCTGTTGCATAAGCGATACTGAAGAATGACTGATATCATTAACGATACAGGGAAGAAGCTTTTTACTTGTCTTTGCTAGCAAAGTCGTTAGCTAGCAGCTAGCTAATAGCACAACAACAACAGCCTAATGTCTGTATAATAAAAATACTGAATTAAGAAGTTTTCCTCACCTGGCTGTCTCCTCCCGCTCAGTAGTTCTTCAGAGAAAGGCAGACGCCTGTCAGTGTCTGTTGTATTTCATTACCTCTCTGCTTAAGCCGCGACTCCGTACTGAAGCAGAAACGATACTTCAACGTTTCCGTCATCTGACAAGTAGCAAGTCTACTCCACCTTATTCACCAAAAACGTTTTGTTTTTTTTAATTAACCAAAAACTGTTCTGAAATCTGGAACGTTCGCTACGTTGAGCTCCAGTTAGCCGCCTTATCTCACTGTGCGAGAGGCAATTGCGTCATGCGTCACGGGCAAAAGGTCAAAGGTAACAAGTTGACCGGAGGGCTTATTATGTTGTACAAAAAACCCTCAACAAAAAACAAAATGATTTTAGTACATGTTATGTGTCAGAAGAGGGCTTAGGAAATAATAATTAAAAAAATTTGATCAAAAGGTCACTTGGGGGCAAGGAGCAAAAGGGGCAGGAGCTCAAGCATTTTTCTATACTGTTTCTCCACAGTATCCACCATTTTGTATGGGTTTTTTTTCTTCTTCTTTTTAGGTTAAAATATTAAATCTATGTCCATTTAATCTTCCAAGACTGTAATGAGATGTGCATTACAGTAGTCTAGTTTAACCTTGGCAGAAAGTTTGTTAGAAAAAAAAGGTTCATAAATAAATTCATACGTTATAGTTTTTCCCCTATCAATTATTATATAATTTATTTTAGTTAAAAAATGTTTTCTCAATTTGAGATTTTGTTATTTTATTTGTTTTAGTTAACTAAGATGACCTTGCTGGGAGCACGCCCCACTTTGGAGATGAACTGTATAATAATAATAATAATAATAATAATAATAATAATAATAATAATAATAATAATAATAATAATAATAATAATAATACATTTTATTTGTAGGCTCCTTTCCTGACACTGAAGGTCACCTTATATAACTTAACATAAAAACAAACACAAAATTTAAATACATAGTAAAGATTAAGTACAAAACAATGTATTTAAAAAATACATTGCAATTGCAGACAAAGACTGTAGATACTTGAAACAGATGGGTTTTGAGTTTGGACTTTTTTAACATGTCACATTATCATTGCAATTCACCACCTCTGTCATTGCTCATATTGGTGTATAATAATTATATTAGTTGCAAATAATCAAACATTGACGACTTAGGATGACATAGTGAGTTTCTTTAAATCAAGGCTAAAACCCCAGTTGTTTAGAGTTGTTTTTGAATCCTAATAAATGGAATACTGAGCAACATAGATTATGATATTGATGATGGAACTCGACAAAATGTAATGTTTGTTACTGGTATGATGTTTTTAGGAATTCTTATTTGTGTTTTTATGTTAAAAAAAACACCTTGAACTGCTTTACCTTACCAAAAATAATGACCTGAATCATTTTTTGACAAGTGATTTATTGATTTCCCCCCCCCTACCCCCCCCAAAGTCACCACCACCAATAATAATAATAATAATAATAATAATAATAATAATAATAATAAATCACCACCTTTTTATTAGCTAATAGAAGGTGGTAATTAACAATAGTAATAATAATAATAATAATAATTATTATTATTATTATTATTATTATTATTATTATTATTATTATTATTATTATTATTATTATTATTTCTGGACAAAATCGGTTTTGGCCACACACACACACACACACACACAAAAGACTTAGGATGTTGTTTTTGGAAAGTGACGTTATGGAGTCGTATAATAGCTGCAAAGCCTTCATGCAAACTCGAACCGACCCGGTTCTGGGGAACGGGGCCCCGGTTCAGGACCCTCGGGGGCTCGTGGAGTTTCGTCCATTTGTTCCCTGAAATGCCACTAGATGTCACACAATCAAACCGTGAGCTGCGGCTGACCGTGAAAGGGAAATCCTCCTTCCGTTTCATTTAAATCCCGAACCGCTCTAGTTGTAGTTCTGAAATGTGATCACGTCCAAAACTGGGCCGACGTTCTTTTTTTTTTTTCAATTCCTACCTACTACGAGGAGTAAAAAAAAAAACAAAAAAACTATCATTTGTTGATAACCCGTGCGTCATCGGCTCGACCGGCGGGCAGCGGCGGAGACCACTGCGTCTCCGTCGTGCGTCAGAGCAACATCCAAAAAAAAAAAAAAAAAAAGAAAGCGGGTCAATAAGTGCACTCACCGAACCGGCGATTAGCGCATTAATTGAGCTCCCGCAGCCAATCAATCGGTCGCGACCCTCGCGTGACCCCACCTCCACCACCACCTACCACCGGAGTGACGCGTCTCGCGGATGAGAGAGTGTGAGGCGGCGGCGGCGGTGTTCGGCGGGGAGGAGAGGAGATGCGCATATCTGCAGGTTCTCTAGCGCGGTCGTAAAACGAGATCCGGAGCCATGCCCGGAGTGACCAAGTACAATTTAGTGGATGACGCGCACGATCTGAGGGTCCCCATGCACAACGAGGAGGTGTTTAATCATGGGGTCTGCTTCGAGGCAAAGGTAAGGACCCTCTGCAACAGATAGGGATTTTTTTAAAAGGATTTAAGCTTTGAGGATGATATGGCTGTTGTTACTTCTACATGTCCATCACTTTATTTTCTTGTTGACACGTTTATTGTTGTCCAGACCTCATTTTAAGCAGGTTTAATCATCTCTCTACTAACAGGATAATATTTATCCACTTTAAGATTGAAGATAGATTTATTGTTTCTGACATGTTTCAATATCAGAAACACTAAATGCACCATATTCTGTTTTCTAGAGTTTTTGCTCCACGGTTTTGTGAGTTTTACTTGTTTTTATTGTGATATTTTTGCTTCGACTGCCCCGTTTTTTGTATAAAAATTATATTTGTTTGAAGCAGCTCTTTAGATGTCATTGCATGTCGTAGACTATTGTCACCTTCCTGAGATAATGGCATAAGTCTTTCTGTTGTTGTTGACAAAAGGGATTTTGGAGGAAAAAAAAATCAACACCTCATATCCTGCCAGAAGATGATTTAGGCAATAAATAAATAAATCAGTAAATAGAAAATAAAAATCACTTTGGCAAAAATGTCTTAGGCCATTATTTTTTAGGAAGATGACAATATTAAGTTTGATATATTTAAAATGAGCCAACAGTGTCAGAGCTGATCATTTCACCTACAGTTCCAGAAGTTTACAGAACCTCAGCGGCATGAGCGACACATGAATTCTGGGTTTTCATTTCTGCCTCTCCAGAGTGGAACAATATCACAACATTTAAAAACAAGGCTGAGGTCTGAAGTTAATGAACGTTGTCTCTAATCTACCGAGTGCTGGAGGTTTCTTCGGGGGGCAGGCGGGGTCCATACGAGCGGAAAATCATAATTATCATAATTAACAGAAATAAAGGCCTGAGAACATCAGTCTGTGCCTAATTAGTTAATTGCTTAAGTGTGTTTCGACAAGTTCAGGGGAAACCACACACTTAGAGCTGCCATCAACATGATTTCAGCATAATTCTGGGTTATAAATATGAGTTCTTGTAGTAATTTCAATGGGTTGGTTTACTGTAAACCTAGCTTCTGAGAGCAGTCTGTATATTTTCAGTAACTTTCCAGTCGTGGAATATTAATGGCAGCTTGTAGGGGCGCACCGATTAACTCAGTCCTCATATCTTTCATTTTGGGTGATCGGCTGATACTTGCAAAAAACGATTTTGTTTGGCTCATGAAATCAAGAAAGGTAAAAAAAAATTGGCCAACAAACCAGAAAACAATTGATGACCCCAAAATTGTTGAGATTGTCTTTTTTATTTGACCTTTTTTGTTTGGACACCACTGATCCAAAGGTGTGAGTGAAGTCTGCAGCTCCCCAAATGAACAATCCAAACGGCTTCTGGAGGAAAGTTTAGTGGTCAGATGAGTGAATGTTAATTAGACTGGGAGCTGGAGGAATGAAGGTGAGAATCTTTAACCCCCAAAACACTGTACCAACTGTTGAGCATGGTGGTGACAGCGTCATGCTGAGGGTCTGTGTCGTTGCATTGCGTAAACTGGATGGCATAATTAAGTAACTCCAAATTCTTCAATTTCATGCCAAATCGACAGCATGATGTTTTGGCAAGGCTGAGTAAATCCAATGGGAAGAATCACAATCGTAAATCAGAGCTGGATTCGGATTGGATCATGTCTTGGGAACGGGCCAGACCGCAACGCAGTTCTGAATTTGTGTTTGAAAGTCAAATTTGAGGTGGCTCGGGGATCTGGTAAGGATGCCTCCTGGACGCCTCCCTGGTGAGGTGTTCCGGGCACGTCCCACCGGGAGGAGGCCTCGGGGAAGACCCAGGACACGCTGGAGGGATTATGTCTCTCGGCTGGCCTGGGAACGCCTTGGGATTCCCCCGGAGGAGCTGGAAGAAGTAGCTGGGGAGAGGGAAGTCTGGGCCTCCCTTCTGAAGCTGCTGCCCCCGCGACCCGACCCCGGATAAGCAGAAGAAAATGGATGGATGGATGGATGAGTCAAATTTGTCAGGAAATTTTTCTATCCTTCTGTTCAAATTTCCAGAAGCTTCACAATGGCAGTAAAAGGATCTCTTACTAAAGGCCGTTCAACCAAATGAGAAATGTATCTTTATATTACAGGTTGTTTAAAAGGATTGTGGGTTAGACAAAATCCTGCTTTAAACTCTTATTTGCATAACTAATAATTGCTATGAAATTTCACTGAAGTCATTTAGTATCCAATCATACCACCTCCAGAAAGGAAAACTAAAACAATTACGGTAATCAAATCAGTTATTCCTGGTGCCGATGAGTGAATGTAAACTTTCGGACTGGACAACAAATTCAGACTTTATTATTCCAGGAAAGGAAGATTATTACATGAAAATGAGTTTGAAATAGGGCTGTACCTATTATTTTAGTAATTGCTTAATCAATTATTCTGACGATTAATCGGATGGATTTTTTTTTAAACCACATTCTATTGATTTTCCATATAAGCATTTTTTATATGGATAAGTGCTTTTTCTAAAACTTTTTCATACGGTTTTAGGAAAAGATGCAAATAAACAAATAAAATCCTTTTTTAAATGAGAACATAAATATTTTATTGCATAAACTGCATTATCATGGCATTCATTTGTGAATTTGGACCAATGGAATATATTTCTAAAAAATACCACTTGGGAGGTTTTGAATAAAACCCATTTACAAACAAAGGTTTTTCAAACCCATAATACAAAATGTATATAGATTTTATTTTATTTTTTTTATAGTTTTGACATAATCACTGCTCTGAATCTGTTGTGGGTTTTTTTGACAAATGACTTTTTTTGAGTCTGTATTCAGTTAGTTGACGAATATTTCAATATCGGATTAATACAATTAATCGCTTCAAGCCTGGCGTGAAATGAACCTAATCAACACAACCAACCTGCCAAAACCCAAAGTAATCCTTTTAACTCTTGTCTTGCAGTACATCGGCAGCTTGGAGGTGGGTCGCCCCGGCAGCCGGATGGAGATAGTCGCCGCGATGAGGCGAATCAGAGTAAGAACATGTGACTTCATTGAAACAGACGCTATATTTAAACCTGGTGACAATGGGCCCTCTGAATCTTTAACAAGCTGTCAGAGTCACTCATGCTGTCACACCGAACTCATCTCCATCCCCGACTGTCTTGTTTTCGGAAGCGTCCACGCCACGTCGCCTTCACCCACAGATCGTCCCCCCCACACTCCCCTGTCAGCGCACGGCACACACCGGTCAGGTTCAGCGCCTTGTCACTAGCAGTTTTAATTCTGCGATGAAATACGGGGAACGACAGAGGGAGGAAAAAAAACAAAATCCCTCTGAACATTCTCCTGCACAAGACGAGGCCGCCCAAACACGAAGCACTGCAGTGGCACACAGCAGCACAGAGTGCAGAGGATTTGGCTGCTTTGCTTGTCAGCTGTTGGATCTAATCTAACAACAGAGTCGTTGTGTCAGCCTGAGGTCAGCCTCGTCCCCGCTGACACCCGCGGAAAAACTTAATCCCGATCCCTCGCCATCATCTCCTCGTAATGGCCATTTTAGTCTCCTCGCAAAGATTTACCGTAGCAACGCCGCACACTGTTTAGGAGACGTCATTAGACGTCATGCTGAAGATTTGATGTCATTCGAACTCAATGTGGATGATAAAGGAAAGCCACACGTTGCTCAGCACAATCCAAATACTGAAGAGCTTTTTGGCTCAACATGGATTTTTCCGTCTGAGTTGGAAATGAACAAAGTTTAATTAAATACTTGGATTTTGTGCCTTTTTATCTAAAGGCAAACAGAAGAAAAATGTTTCTTGATGCTGTGAAACAATTAATCAAATGTGTAACTGCATTTCTATTACAAATGCACTCAGTTGATATTTTTCTAATGTCGTAACTGCAGTATTTCAATTTCACAAGAAATACAGTTAAAATCACATGTGAATAATTTTGTTCACATAAGTCATTAAAATATGTGACGCACCATGATCTTCTTACTACTTCCTGTTGTCTTCTTTGTCTTATCTTGTTGATCACACACGACTTTCCATTGCAGTTTTGCAAAATAGACAAATTTTCTTATGGTTGGAGAAGCACCTCATTGTAGCGTTGAAACTACTAATCAAAAAACTTTTATTTTTCGAAATTAGTGTGTTTCCAGTAAGCAAATTTATGTTTGTTTTCCAATTTTTGCAACTTTACAGTCAGTGGAAACGCATCTAGTGACCTGAAGAAGTGAGGCGACAAGATTTTTAAAGTAGAATAGAATGCGATAACTTGAGGGCCGGAACATTTAACACATTCATTTCGATTTAATAATTACATAGATTTTAAAACGTAAACATTTTTTTTTTCATGTAAAGACTCCAACCAGAACCAGTGTGTAAAAGCATACATTTCTGGTTTGCCCATAAGTTTGACGCACAAACGATGGACGACTGAGCCGTTTCTCTTGGTCCTCTTGCGCTTAATTTCTGCTTCAAAAAACGATCTGATTGGACGCTTGAAAAGACTATTGTTTTGGTTCAAGTTGTACTAAAAGGAGTTAGCATAGCAGAGAACTTATTAAAGGCTAAAGTAGCATCTCAATGCTAAACATGTAGCAGCAGTGCAGACGTCCCCAAAGCTAAAAATGTTCCATGATTGATCAGGAGTTCTTGAAACACTGGAAATATGGAACTCTCATTTTGCACTTTGATGACTCCTCCAGACACGACTGTATTTGTATTTTATGTAAAGACATTCTACGGCAAAAAAAAAAAAAAAAAAACTTAAAAAATTGCAACTTTGACCACAGCTTTTTAAAAGAAGAGCCACAAAATCAGTAATTTTTGGCAGCAACAATCACAACAAAAAACATCTGCGCAATTTCCTGGAGGGAAAATGAATTGCGATTAATTACAGACACTGCAATTAACTCAACTGCAAAAGGATTTTAGAAGTCCCACCTTTAGATAACTTAAATCTTGCCTGTGAAAGAAGCATCTGTCAGCTGTGATTTTGTTAAACTATTATTAAACTGACTACTTAAAACGCGAGGCATCCTTAAAACCCTCGATGGGGTTTTTTAGACGAGACTCGGGGTGAGCCGCCTCAACCTGTGGCAGGAGGAACCGTGTGAGTTAGTCTCAGGCTGATGTGTGTGAAAACGCAAACACTCCCTGTGTTCCACTTCATCTCCCCCTGACAGCACTGTGTTGCAAGATGGATGGTCCTCTTGATCCAGTTTATGGGAGATAACAGACACGTCCACAGACAGTGCGCACACACACACACACAAACATTAAGAGACCTGTGTCCTTCACCTGAATATATAAAGCCCAGGAAGCGTGTTGAAACTCCCACACAGCTACATGATGGATTAACTGGACGAGAGCACATGTCAGGAACACGGGTCGCGGTCTCATAGACGGAGCGCTTTGAGTTTTCCTTTTTTATCAAAGGCAGAGCTAGATTCCGCCAACAGTGCTGCAAGCAACAGTTGCTGGTTCTTTTCTTGTTTTACGCTTATGATGCTTTATTAAAAGCATATAATAACCATGCGCTGGTTCTGTTGGACCTCACAGTGTCCTTTGACACAGTGGATCATTCTGATCTTTTGTCACGATTGAACCACTGTGTCGGCATCTTTAGCTCATCACTAAAATCTTTCACCTCCTATCTGAGAAGTAGAACTGTCTCCGTTATGTTGACTCATCTAGTGCTCCACTTTGATGTGAGATCCCACAAGGCTCCATTCTTGGCCCTCTTTTGTTTTCATGTTTCACACGCTGTGTTAACTTGGTACCGGTTCTCCACGCATCCGCAAACGATGGACGACAAAGCCGCTTCTCTTAGCCCAATGGGAGTTATTAGCTTCAAAAATCAGTCAATGGCTCCCTGGAAACGACTGTTGTTGAGATAACAGACACGTCCACAAATCCACAACGCTAACGTCAGTGTCGATAATCCACATTTCTAAAAGAAGTGGGTTTTTTTAAGAAGTTGCTTGAATAATCTGGGGTTCCTGAAACACACCACTAATGCGTTTTTCCTCCTATCTGAGTGACAGAACATTTTCTGTTATGATGTTGACTCTTCTGGTGCTCCTCTTTGACGTGGTGTCCCACAAGACTCCAGGCTTGTCCCTCTTTTGTTTTCTCTTTACATGTTATGTTAGATGTTACAACAGCACTAGATCTCCTTCCTCTTTTATACTGATGACCTGCTGATCTACTCATCCCAGAAGCCTGGCTGCAGTGATGCTCTCCATTTTTTACTGGATTGCATTACTGCTGTCCAACACTGGTTGGGCCAGAAGTTTTTGTTTTCAGCCAAAACATTGAATGTATTTTATCTGGTGGCAACGTAACTACAGATGCTTTCACTTTTAATTGCAAAGAACATTTAGGGGTAATATTTGATAGAGATTTTAATATCAATTTGACCAGGACGAGCTTCTTTCTGCTGCGTCTCTTCACCAAGGTTGAGCCTTTTTGAACTTTTTGATTATATGTGATCTTTTTAGGTGTTCTGATTTCACTGTTGTGAGCTTCGGTCTCCTAATTTGGATGTACACGTTTTGTGATGCCACCACCTTTAAGTTCAGAGGATTTTACTCAGACATTGCATGAAAATGCAACACAAAAGTGACATATTGTGAAGCGGAAGGGATTTCTGTCATTTTTATGTTTTACAAAAACAAATTTGAAAAAATTGTAAATTCAAACCCTGTTGTTTTTTATATTATAATTATATTTAAATTCAAGAGTATTGATGTCATCCAATCTGACAAGGGCTGAGCTGAATTTGTAAATGTGCAGAGCTAATGGAGACATATCTTAAAAACCTGATGACAATATTTGTGCAAGTTTTGAATCTGGTTTTTATTAGTTTATATATATATATATATATATATACTGTTTATATATATAAACTATATATATATATATATATATATATATATATATATATATATATGCCACATTTTGTTGGTCTATGAGATATAGTCATATGAAAATACACTTAGGTTTGTGGCTACTACATGACATAACGCTTGCAAAGCCTCCTAAGACCCGGCTCGGAGCTGTTATTTTTACTAAAATGAAAGCAGAGATAACAGAGAATATCCGAGTTTTTCATGCAGATATGAGGCGGATTTGTTTGCCCTCTGATTTCACAGAACTTCCTCTGATCAGTTAATCATCTGAAGTTGGATTTTTAGTTTTTGAAGCTTGATGTGTTTCCCCCCCTCCCACCACTAATCCTATTGGATTCTTTTTTTTAAAGCATTGATATTTTTCAGCCAGAGCCTGCAGTGAAGGTTCAGTATGTAGCATTAATCATGCAGAGGGATGAAAGTGTCCCACACACGTCTGGCTCCCTCTGGCGAGGCAGCCTTTAAAACCTTAAGCATCTACCAGAAACAGAAACTGACAGTTCCTCCATGTTTACTCTATCTCATATGGAGAAGATAAAAATAATCCCGCAGCAGGGTGGTCCCCTCTCTCTTTCTTTTAGTTTGTCTAGTGAGATTCGTCCAAGCAGTAATATCCATCCCACAAAGTTAAACAAATGTTTTCCTTCCGTTACAGTACGAATTCAAGCTGAAGAACATAAAGAAAAAGAAGGTCAACATACTCGTGTCCACTGACTGTGTCAAAGTGATCCTACGCAAAAAGAAGAAGGTAAGACCGGCGGAAGAGAGTCCATCTGTTTTCCATGAACTTATTTTAACTCTTTATTGACTATATTCAGGATTTAACCCCAGAAAACCCACTGCGTTTTTGTGTTGAAAATATGTTAAAGGGGCTGTGTTACATATTTTCCACACACATACTGCCATTTTATAGCACAGTCAAGTAACTGTTACCTTTAGCTGTTTTAAAAATGCTATATATCAAATATGACTTGAATGAAATTTGACTTTGTAATTTAACGCCTTGAAATTGGGCCTCTGCCCCTTTAAGAACTCCTGATTTTCTGAAGCTCCACGTTCAGGAGGTTATCATAACATGGATCATATATTAACCATTTAACGTTTTTACCAGCATTGCGCTGAGTAGTAGCTCCTATAAGGAGCTCAGCTGATGCACAGTTCCACCAGGTGCTATTTCTTGCTGGCTAGTCTGAAGGAGCTGAATGGGGGCGTGTCAGGGAGAGGGCTGCTCTGTGGAGTTTGGAAGCTTGGAAACTGCAGGTCTGAGGAGGAGCTGCGTCTCAAATGTGGCGTTAGGCCCACCCAGGTTTGTTTTTGATGAGGGAATAACATTATATTATGAAGTAAAGCTCAAAAAAGAACTGATGGCGCCCAGTTCAACTATAAACCTATCTTAATCTGTTTTTACTGTTCCTGCTGTTTAAAAAAAACCCTATTTAAAATAAAAATACCTAGCCTGGTGGGGGGGGGGCAAGTAAAGCCTGGTGGCCCGCCAGGCTTATAATACACTGTGGGGAACCCTGAGTATTGTGTCAATGATCTGTTTTTCTTTTTTGTTGTTGTTGGTACAGAGAAAGGGCTGGTCATGGGATGAAAGCTCCATGTTGGTGACACAAGACCCCATCTACAGGTGCGACGAGGAAGATCCCTAATCGGCCTGAGTCGAGGATGCTAATGAAACCCAGCTGACCTGATATCTTGTGTTGCCTCTGCAGGATCTTCTACGTCTCGCACGACGCTCAAGACTTGAAGATATTCAGTTATATCGCCAGAGACGGGCCGAACAACGTTTTCCGCTGCAATGTGTTCAAGTCTAAGAGGAAGGTGAGTGGAACTCTCAGCAGCTGAAGACTCTAAATATACTTCGTTAGTGTCAATGAGACTCTCTTACTGAAGCAGCTTGATTCAGGTGAGGCCTGTCAGACAATGTGTTTTATGAGGCTGGATTAAGTTTAATGAAGAGATTATAAATTCAAGTCGGGGTCCCAGCGCTCTTCAGCAAGTCTGACCCTTTAAATCAAGGCTAAATGTAGAGTTGCCTTGTTTGAGTAACATCTTTATCCCAATATTATACGATGAGCGGTTCGGATGGTGTTTTTGAAAATTTAATTTTTCTTCTTTTTGTATATTTTCATCATCTGTTGCTAAAATGTGCTACACAACTAAACTTCCATTGACTTGAACAGTGTGCATGTAGCAGTCCAAACTGCACAGTCAGCTTTGTACATTTCTCAGCATTAATTTCTCACCACAAATCCTGGGAAATATTCAATGCAGATTAACGTGACTAAAAAGAAACAACTTCAACTTTTGTATTGCCAAACAGGAAGTTTCACTTAGCTTTGGGAAGCTACAGGTAAGTGTAGCTAGCTTCTTGCGTTTAGCTCCCCTCTAATGTTCAACCTGAGCTGATCTTTGTTTTAAATAAATATGTACAAATGAGGACACTCGTGCCAGTCTAAATTTACTAATGGTTCCATTAACCAAATAAATTTTTTTTTAAATTAAACTGATTTATTTAAAAAAAAAAGAAAATACTTCTTACTCATCATTAGCGCCGAGCATCAACATTTATGGTATCGTACGTAAACAGAAGCTCAGATTCAGTCACACTTTAGAAGTTTTTGAGACAAACTGTGTCGCTTTCTTTGTGATGTTCCAAGAATATTTTTTTTTGGCTCTAGTGGCCTTTATTTGATAGTTAATTGACAAGAAAGTTGGTAATGAGAGATGGGGAAAGACATGCAGCAAAGGTCACCAGGCCGGGAATCAAACCTGCAACAGCTGCATCGAGGACTAAGGCCTCTACATGGGTTGTGCTTAACCCCTGTGCCACCACAGCACACCCATCTTCCAAGAAGATTTAATGTCTGCTTAAATTACTAACTTTTGAAAATGCACATACATCAAGATAAACCTTAAATTGCAGGAATTCATTCAAGGCATGCAATGCTCATAAACCAGGTCCAGGCAGGACCATAGTGAAGATTTTACCTTAGGGCTGGATGGATGAGTGGCCCAGAATTCCTCCACAACAATGTGAGAGACTAACAAAGCGCCTCATATCTGATTCCTATTTGCCTCATATTTCAATATCTTCCTAAAACTGACTTATCTAAACATCCCTCCATCTGCTGGAGATTTGTGACGTGAAACAGAAACAACATTGGCAGATTTACCTTGAAGCACCAAGAGGCTCTCTGTCTCTCTCTGTCTCTGTCCCTCTCTCGATGGAAACAATGTAAAAATGCCGCATGCTCAGACATTCTGTTGCGCGTATGTCCGTTCCTATGGCAACCAAGGTTGCAGCTCAAGCAATTAACACAGACTAACAAATTGAAATAGAGTAAATCTTTACAGGATAATCGTTTATTCATTTCAGACTGGACTTTTTCCATTATTTCGGCAAACGCAACGTAAAAATAGGAGACTAACTTGATTTCAGATACTTTGACACAAACGGGCTCCAGGTGTTCTCTCAGAGCAAAGTTAGATGGTTAGATGACAACTCGGCTGGTGAGCTGCTCTCACTGCAGTCTTTATCTGAAGGCAGTGCTGCTTGGAGCCACTATAAGTCTTTTTTTCTCTCATATTGATTTTTTTTCTGTACTCCTCCACTTGTCCTCCACTTTATGCATTCCATACACCCTGGTGCTTCTGTCTCCTTGATGCGGCTGACCTCTCCTTTCAAGCTGCTGCTGATGCCATGTCCTGATAAAGCTGCCTCCATTCCTTTACTTTTTTGTCCCAGTGGCTCAGACAGCTTCTGTGGCTTATTTTCACCCTGACTGCTGGAACCTGCGTGTCCAGCTGTGCTGTTTCTAACAACCACACGGCGCCCGCCTACTCCTGACCATGCTGGGGGAGAGCGGAGACGGCTTTTTAGACTTGACAGTTTGCGGTCGTCGCAGATCTTCGTATCATTTTTGTGAGAATGAAAACTTTCCTCGTAATGTAAAATGTAATGGCTCTAGTTACGTGTCTTTTCTGGATGTGTTTTAGAGCTGCTATATTCCTAATATAGCACTGCATATTGTAAACAAAGTCAAAAATTAACAGCAATAATTTTGGTTACTTAAGAGGAAATACTCACCTCAGCCTGCTGGATACTTGAAGCTGAAAGTGAAAACGACTGCATAGCTTACTTTCTGACTAATATCATAGATGCATTGATATAAGAATTTGGACTAATGTCAGTAATATTTTCAATATAATGGTTTATTATACTTACTATATTACAGTGGCCCAAAATTGTGAAAAAAATGGTAAAGTTACAACCGAAGTCATAATAAACTTGCTAGCATACCTTCCATAGTTTTGTCGTGTTGTAGCTTTGTGTTGCTTTTTGGTGTTTGTTGCTGTTATTTTTGTGTTGTGGCTTCTGCATTTTGGGACATCTGCATTATATATATATATATATATATATATATATATATATATATATATATATATATATATATATATATATATGTAAATAGGCACATGTTTCACGGTGCCTTTTCAGCCCCGTGAAACATGACCACACAGCTGACATTTCTTCCTTGTTCTAGTTAATACCCATGCGATTCTGCTCTGCATCACTATCAAATGTCCAAACAAATAATACATAGCCAACTCCCTCCCCGCTCTGTCACAAATGGCAACAGAATGAAAGTATCATTGGTAGATAACATCAGCCCAGTTTCACTCATGGGACCAAAATCGATATGTCAGAAATGACTAACGCTGGCTAATATCTATGTTAATGCCAATGTAGCATGTTTTCCTAATTAGTCTAGCTAATGCTACTTATAATTATTAATTATTTGACCTTACAGCACTGAAATGCCATCCCCAAAATAGTCAATTGAATTGTCCATAAATGTGGAAAGAAAATCAAATAAAAGATCATTTAGCCCTTCCTGAGCACTGAAATCTGCAGCCTTGATCTCAGTAAACATGCACTATTCAGAAGAGGAACACATTGATAGCAGCACACGTCATTCAAAGCTGTAAAGGAGCCTAAAACCCTTTTCATTTTCTTACATTCAGCTCTTAGTAGCAGATGTCTTTCAACACACCAGCAGTCTTTACACAAAAGGAAACGGCGTTACAGCAGAAATGACATGTTTGTGATCATTATAGTTCATCATCATTATCACTTTCTCACTTGTACATAAAAAACCCCAACTTGATAAATTAGTGTTTTCAGCTCACTGAAGTCTAATTGGTTTGCTGTGTTTCTTATAAACCATTTTCTCTTGTTTTGATTAATTAGCACCTGACAATTAGCATCTTCATTTGTTGTTCTTGAGTAACCGCAAGGGATGCGATGTAGTTGGTATGTCGGGTAATGCGGAGTACTTGAGCAGCCAGCGCCTCGTTTTATGCAAACAGTTCTGTAGGGAGTTGCTTAGATGTTTGGATGTTGATTTCATGTAAACATCTGAATCTTTGCAGATGGTTATTCATCTGAAGTTTTATTTTGCTTTTGCGCAAAACTGTGTGATGGAACCACAACATTCCACCTTTTTTAAAATGTATATTTATCCGATGGTGTGTGTTTAATCACAGCTCAATACATTTCCAACCATCATTTCCTACAATTAAGATTTGGTCATGATCTCCACCAGCTTTAATTCAGAAGATTAAATTCCTGCAAGTCTCAAATGTTTTATTTTTTTTTTTTGTTTTGTTTTTTTTGCTGGCCCTGACATGTTTTTTTCCTGGTATTTTGCTTAATCTCCCTTCCCCGAATCACTAGCTGTGTCTCCAATGTGAGCAAAACTTTGTCAATATAATATGTTGAAAAAATACAATTTAAAAATGTGGTGTTTACGTTAAGGAATTCAGTTAAAATCACACATGATTTGTTTATCGCGTGAACAAACATGAGTAAGTTTGTTCACGCGAGTAAGTTTGTTCACGCGATAAAAACTACTTCCTATCGTCTTCTTCGTGGTTTGTGCCAGTGACAACATCCTGTTGATCAAATGACTCTTGTGATGTGAAAAAAATGTACATTGCTGATTTGTGAAAATAAACCAATTTCGATACGGCAAAAAAAAAAAGAAAACATAAAACACGTTTCACCCACCGCTGAAACGTTTTATCAGAAAACTACTTTGTTTTTTTCAAATTGGCGTGTTTCCATTATGCAAATTCATCTTCGGAATGTCGAATTGTGCAATTTATATGGTCGATAGAAAAGCAGCTAACGACCAATTTCTCATGACCATGTTTCATAATGATGGTTTGTTCCTGATAAACTTTTCAAAAAAACCTGCATCATTTCCCTCCCCACTTCGCTATTCTGAACTAGTTGCTCTTGCTCTGTGACTGTAACATATATGTCAAAGTTCAAAGGTTACGAACACTTTTTTTGCGAGGCGGAGCGCGGGAACGTTCAACCCGTCGTAACAAAAAGAAAAGCAGAGTCATGTTGTTTCCCACATAGCCGAATGAGCGCGAGCCGAAGCAGTTTTTCCTTCAAAGACGGAGCATCAGCGAGGTTGACTCCCATCCCTTCACCATGGATACGGCGCCGACGGCGACTTAGTGAGGCTGCATGCTAATCGCTCTGGTGGGAAGAGGGAAAAGAAAAAGGAGGCCGCCATTGTCGCTCGGCACTTCAAGACATTTTCACCAGCGTCGAGCGAAACGCCCACCCCATTGTCGCGGACGCAGTCAGTGGTGCCTTCTCTCCTCTACCTCCCCGGGTCTGTGAAGCCTTATCTTTGTGCCGCAGACCAAGCATGTGCGCTGAGTGGGAGGAGATGGACCAGCTGATTTAGAGGAGATTTGGTGCATTTCCATCGCGGCACGCCGAGGCACACAAAGCTTTCAGATGTCAAAATCATCAACGCAGCCCTTTTGTGTTTGACTTCTGTTCTGTTGACTTTACCGTTCTGAAGCTAAAATTCATCCCTCTGATCTGTGAACGACACGGCACCCTAATCAATTTCCTCGCACCGTTTCCCGATTTTTTTTTTTTTTTTTTGTCGAAATGTATGTATTTTGCCGTTGCGTTTGATTAAACCTCTTTCAGGCTCGAGCTACCTTGACATATCGACTGAGTGGTTTCAGGCGCGAGGATCCTCCAGGGGCACGAGAGCAATGAATTTCTTTTTGACAAGGCTCCTGCCAGCTCGCGAGATTGAAAACATCACCTTGAGTGAGACTGAGGAAGGACGTGGCGGGCAGCCTTTCATTCTGCCTGATTTAGAAGGCTGTCTGTCTCTGGTGCACATTTTGGAGCTTTTTGGGGGGAGAAAAAGGCCTGAAATTGACCGTGGAAGTCCTGGTGTCTCAAACCGGTCAGTGTTGGTGCTCAGGTTAGAAACAACTACAGAGGAGAAACAGAATTTATGTGGATATTAACTCTTTGGGATCAAATATATTACACAGAGTGGCCTTAAAGGGGCAGTATTAAGTATTTTCCATTCACATAATGCACAATCATGTAACTATGTTAAGTTCTGTTATTAAAAATGCTATATATATATATATATATCAAATATGACATCAAAGAAATTTGGCTTTGTAATTTAATGCCATGAAAAATTGGTCCTCTGTCTCACCAAATTCTTGTGCTCTGTCTGAAACTTTGCTTTCAGGAAGTCGTCACAGCATGGCTCGTCTATTAACCCTTTAACATTTTCACCAGCGTTTCATTGAGAAGCAGCTCCAGCAATGAGCGCAGCAGATGCTCAGTTTTATCAGGAGTTTGCTAATTGCTTCTGGCTAGTCTGAAGGAGCTGACTGGGAGAGTTGTGGGGGAGGGCTGAACACAACGACCTAGAAATCTGCCTCCAAACCTCCAGAAAGGGGGAAAATAGAAATGAGAAACCATAGCAACAAACAACATATGCATATACAATATTTTACACTACTAAAAACACTGAAAAATATAGAGTGCAAGTTAATAGAAGATGTATATAGTGGCAACCGTGTCCCAGCAGAGTGCATCCTGGAAACATTTGAATGTGTGTGTGTGTGTGTGTGTGCGTATGTGTGTGTGTGTGTGTGTGTGTGTGCGTATGTGTGTGTAAACCCCTGATTAAAGAAAACGTTTGACTTGAGGAACTAGAAGCCACTTTTGGGGTAAATTTGGATGGTTCACTGAGTCTCCAACAATGCATTTCTTCTCCGCTATCGGAGTGCCTTTGGTAAATAATGTTTGAAAAGACTTTGTCTTCAGTCTTTGTCCTTCTGTCGCAATTTTCTCCTCAATTTGCGTCTTTCTTTCCAGTTTCATTGTCCTTTTTTTTTCCATCACCTGAGCACAAACAGTCACACTCCGTCTCCTCCGGCAGCCCGTTTCCTCGCCTGCTGCGTGGCCTAATTATACGTCTCCTTCAGAATGTGCTCTTCATCTCGCTGCCTCGCTCTGCCCTTACTACTCACACACCCTTCCTCTGTGTCCTCCCACACAGTCTCAGGCCATGAGGATCGTGCGAACCGTGGGCCAGGCGTTCGATGTGTGTCACCAGCTGACCCTGCAGCAGAAAAGCGAGGATCAGGAGGATGAAGAGGGGAGGGTGGAGGAGCTGGAGGCAGCACCAGGTTATTCACACCTACACAGCAACCCGCTCGCGACTACAAAAAACATCCCTTCACTTTGCTCTCCTCCCAAATGTCAGGCTTTGCTCATGAAGAAACACAAATTTGTAACAATTCTGAAAAAATATGTCATCTTCCAACGCTGTCAGTTTTTTTTTTTTCAAATGAAAGATGCCGATTGTTTTATATGAGTCAACTAGGCCCACAGATCAAAGCTCCACTGTGTGTGAACTCCTGCCGGCTCGGCGCCCACTGATGCGGCAGCTGTTGCCGCCTCGAGACGCGGCGCAAGCTCCGCGTGAAGCTCTCTCCTGACACCTGTCGTTCTCTCCGCAGCGAAGAAGAGGCTGGCGTTGTCAGAGGAGACGGACCTCGAAGGCACCACGGAGGAGAGCATCGAGTGCGTCTCCTCGTCAGACCCGGAGAAGAACAAAAAGGACGAGGCCCTGGGAGTCGATGCCAAGGTGAGGTGCAGCTTGCTCGTGTCGGCCTTGATCAATTCGGGTTTTCTCACGCAGCGCCGGCTGCTTTCGCACCCCATTAAAATTGGTTTCATTCAAATGCAAAAATGCTTTATTTATCCCAAAGGGAAGCGACGTTAAAGTTGTAACTCATATTAATTCAAGGTTTTTCCGCAGAGCTGTTGTAAACGGTAATAACTGTGGCAGGAAAGATCTCCGGTAGCAGTCTGTACTACAGTGAATTTGAAGAAGCCTCTAACTGAAGATACTCTTGTTCTGTAACAGTTCTCTTGTTCTCAGGGTTATCCAAAATGTTCTTGGTTCTAAGTAAAATCCAAGTTTGCACCATCATCTCATAGGCTCTACAGTAGTCCCTGGTACAGAGGATCTTTAAGTCCCCGGTTCTGATGCTGCTACCTCATTTTCTCAGCTCAGAATTTAAATTCCTTGTTCAGAGATAACCTGTAAAGAAAATTACAGTGAGAAAACGCTCACGGGAACCTGAAGAAGAACTACAGGGTTGTTTAGAGGCTACAGATCGGATTGCTCTGTGCCAGCCTCGACAGATGTTTCATTCGACAAGGTTTAAACATACAATTTCCCCCCAATTTTGCTTCAAATAAACCAGTTCTTCTTCTAATGTCTTGGAATAATTCTCCTGGCTTTCAGAAAGCAGAAGTACTCTGACTTTTCACATTACGACCATGATTTTGTGTCACGGTCCATAATAAAGCAGCTTAAAACGGTGAAGATCAAGGAAAAGCATAACAACAGAGTACACAGATATTTGTATGACACTCCTTTACTTTGACACCCCTAAATGAAGTCCAGAGTAGAATTCAGAATTTATGTGATTAGTAAATGGTGTCTCCCTGTGTAGCTGCAGTGCTGTCTTTTAAAAACCATCAAAACGAATACAGTCCATTTGTGCAGAGAAATCCATGAAATTATTAAAACTTCATATTCACATTTGTATATATAACATATAGATGCCACTGTATATGTGACAAGCAAAGAACAGGGGTGGAATAATGAAAATACTTTATAATTATATACTGCTTTTTGTACATGCACAAAAAAAAATCCCCACCAAAAAATTATCAGCACATAAACTAAATTATTCAGAGCAGTCATTTAAAGTAATCATTTTTACACTTGTTTGACTAAACAGACTGTAGTTTTGCTCCTTTGATCATATTTCTACCAGTACTACAAAAAAACAAACAAGCTAGAAAGACCTAAAAAAGGTACAAATACTGCACTTATTACTAAACCCTGAATCAATCGAATGCAGGCTGAAAGTTTCGCCTCGTAAAGCGTCTATGAAATTGGTTGAAAGCTCCGAGGGATTCACGGCGTATTGAGCAAGCAGACTTTTGATTCTCGTTTGTGGAGGAACGCTCCGCAAGGTCTCTTCAATATTGATGGGACCACATGGTTTATTGATGAGACCACTGCGTACTCCTGCTAATCTCAGGGTGTTGTACAAGCCGCTGCCTGTTCCCCGATATTTGACTGCCGCTCGGCGAGTCTCCGAGGCGCCGGCCGCTTTATTGGTGCTACAGTGGGAGAAAACCGGTGCTGCCCTGGCAACGAGTTAAAGTGCTTAAGTAGAAATGCTTTTACAACACAAGTTAACATTGTTACCTGTTTGTGCTATGAGATGACAATGTGCCTGGAAAATAATAATAATTCAGCGTCTTTAAAGTTTGCGCTGTGAAAGAATTTCTTCTGGTTTTGTTCTTTTGTCACACTTGAAAGTTTCAGATCATCAACCACATTTTAATACAACACAACAATAAGATTGAAATGCAAAAAGCAGTTTTTAAATGATCAAATCAGTTACTCAGATAAGAGTCAGTTTAAATGAAAGAATACTTTAAATATATATCCATTTTCAAGTTCTTGAAAATGTATCTAAGAATAAAGTTTAAGAGTTTTTGATAGCGGATTAGATATTTGACTTTCGCAAAATGCTTTTGTCTTTCTAAAAGGTGAAGGCAATCAACAGTATCAGCCTCAATAGAACATACTTAATGTTCTTTATCATCATTTACCGTCAGACAGCTGCTGCATTGATTTAGCCACAGTTTCACCAGGAGTGTTATTTAACCGGCCGAACCCTGAGTAACAGAGCTGCCCGCTGGGTGGTTAATGAGCCGCTCGCGTCGTAATTTGTTCCTCATATATGAGCCTCATAACCCACGGCTTCACTGGCAAATTCACTCCTCAGTCCTTAGCTTTTATTAGAGGCTAACATCAAGAGCTGTTGTTTTGTGATTTTCACACAATAACAGCTGCCTGGTTTAGCCTTGGGCGATAAATAGAGAACAAGGTTTTCTGTACTTCTGGGGATGGAAAGGGATGAAGGAACAATAAATAGTCAGATAATCTAGTTCTGATATAAACAAGCTAGTAAGGCCAAGTATTTATTTCCCTGGGAAGTACTGGGATCGATTCTCCATAGCAATAAGTGGTGGTGACTAAAGTTAAAGTTGTGGTATCTTCACATCTGGACATGAACTCAGCCAGTTGCAATATTTCAAACCAAGCATAAATATCCCAAATTCAAGCATCACTATCACGAGTCTGTTTCTCTTCAAAGTAAATACACATTATGCAAATATTTTAAAGGAGTTCAACCAATACTATCATGCTCAGGCTCTGGACCATCAGACGAGATGTTAGCTTAACGTTAATCAGGGGATTTCATGTTTCTTTGCATGAAGATGAAAGCAGCTCGGCGTTTCTTTACATCATCCTCCCTGAGGAGCTCAAACTATCAGATTCTCAGCTTTTAAACCACTTCTGTACATATTTTTATTCGCACACACCCACTAATACACCAGCTCTCAAACATCTTCCCATTATTGCTCCATGAATGGGCTCCATGCTAGGCTGCACCAGAACAGTAAGTTCTCTAACTACAAAGCCCTCTGGGTTAGCTCAATGCTTTTGATTTTACAGTATTATTAGCAGAAAGGTTGAGGCGGGAGAAAAACAAGAACACAGCAGACGTGACGAGACTAAAACGAAGGCGTAGCGCCGCAAACCTAGCAACCATCAGATGTAGAGGAATAACGGAAGGATGTTTGAGAGCTGCTGTATTAGTGGGTGTGTGAGTAAATGTGAGTGTAGAAACGTGAACAGAAGTGGGTTAGTTGGATCAAAGCTGACCAAACAGGACAGTCTCCTCTTAGTCATTCTCTTAGCAACCGGCCAGCTTTGACAACCTGCTCTCCAATTCCTGTCTTTTAGTGCGTTTGTTTATTTTTCACTTCCTCTGGTCAAGCTGATGTTGCCTTTTCTTTATTGAATCTTGTTAGTGGAAACTACAGAGGGAATTTTGAGCTGTTGCCTGACTTGTAAATGAGACGTTCAAAGCAGTGACTCATCTTTTATATGAGTGCTAAGCAGTTGCAGTCGGACGTCACATCCCATCAGGACGCTTTTATTTAATTATTTATTTATTTATTTTGTAAGTTGACCATTCAGACAGTCGCTCTTAAACCTCGCAGCTCTTCCATTTGTTAATCCAACGTGATGATGATGGATCAAACTGCTTTCCGTCTCTTCTTCCTCCTTCGTTTGGTCCTCACAGGGAGCCGTCTTCCCCCGCAACATTCACGAGGAGTTCTGTGCTTTTTGTTTTCTGCCGCAGCTTGGCTTCATTAGCATGCAGCGCACTAATGAAATTCAGCCAGTCAGGAAATCATCTTAATAGCTTTTGCATCATCAGGAGCACCATCACTCAGATTTATGTCTCTGAGCGCCGCTGGTGGTTTCGATCGGTGCCCAGACCTGCAAATTGAAGACATCTGAATCTGGATGGATGAAGTCGGAGAGGGGAAAGTTACGTCTCTTTACACTTATTTTTATTGAGCTTATTTGATAGGGACAATAACCAAACTGAATAAAGCAGCAGTCCCATGTCTGCATTATGGTGATTATAGCGTGGGTTGATTTGCAGCCCTTTTATGAACAGCATCTCTAAGGAAGTGGGATGGTAATGAAAGAGTACAATAATTAACAATAATATTAACAACATAAACAGCGTCATATACATGAAGCAAAGGGATTAAAACATAAAACATAAAATGCATTAAGCGTGAATGCAATGCTGTTTTTGACACAGCCCAGAGTTTGGTGTCTTTTTCACATTATTTATTCATAGTTCAGAGAGCGCCTACTGTTCTGCTGTTGACCCCTCGTGACCTTTGGACCATGGGAGGAAGCCGGAGTACCCAGAGAAAATCAACTTATGCACAGGGAGGACATGTAGTGTGACAATAAATGAAACTGTTGAGTTTTGTGTCACCAAATAAAATGATTACTTCATTTAAAGGTGGAGTTTCAGAAAGAGCAGGAGTTCCTTAAAGAGACAGATGCACAATTTCAAGGCATTACGTTCCGAAGTTTCTTTTAAGTCACATATGATGCATATTATTCTTAAAACAACTGAAAGGTAACATAGTAACTTGATTGGAACTATGTGGCTGGAAAGCACATAATACCATCCCTTTATGCATGTGCATGTCGGAAGGTGAAAGGTTTTATAGTGTTGTTGAATTCTTCAAATATGATATATCTAAACCAGGGGCTTTCGTTTCATTTAATTTGTTTGTTTATTTATTATTTTTTTCAAACCGGTTTTTGAAAAACAAGAAAACAAGTGATCAGTATTGCAAGAGAACATAAACAATTAGCTTACTGATACTTTTCTGTTTAAAAAGGAGTCGGAAGAAGTGAAGACTTATTTAATCTCAATTTAATGAAATATACCGACTCAGTAATTATTAGAAATCAATCATTAAAACCATCTTATGGTACTCATATGCCTGTTTGATATACTCTGCTGAAGAACCAACAAATAAATTATACTACATTAACAAAGTGATTACAAGCTAACTCAGAAAATCCACTGTGAGTAGGTAAATAAATCTGACGCAGTGAGACGTCAGACGGCTCAGTGACATTCAGAGCTGATCTGGTTCTGCTCCATGTGTCCAGGTGTGTGAGGACTCTCCTCTCCTGCTGAGCTCCCCTGTCATCGAGGCCTCCTCCCTGGCCCAGCCTGCGGCCGAGGCCTCCTGTTCCGCAGAGCACCAGGTCCGGCTGCTCCAGAAGCAGCTCCAGCAGCAAGAGCAGCATTCGCTGGCAGCTTCCGCACAGGTCACTTCCTGTCTTTTTTTTTTTTTTTTTTTTTGCTCCATTTGCGTTTGAGACTAAATCAGACGAAAGTAAGACTGGAAAAACCTGGAGGAACCGAACGCCTCGAACAGAGACTCCATTCTTGTGCAGTTTGCTTCCAAAGCAGGAGGCACGAAGGGAAAAAATGCATTTGTTTTTATCGACGTGTTCTCTGCAGGTCCACGTTCTGCAGGAGCAGCTGTCGGTGGAGATGTGTGCGCGCACCGAGGCCCAGGCCCGAGTCCAGAGGCTGCTGCAGCAAAACACCGACCTGCTGCAGCACATCTCCCTGCTGGTCAAGCAGATCCAGGAGCTGGAGCTCAAATCGGCTGGACACTTAACGTCTAGTGAGTGAACAAACGGCTTCGCTTCCTTGTTTATTTTGTTAGATTTTACTATTTTCTCCTCCGCAAAACTTCAAACCACCCTCACCCCCCTCCTCTCTTCCTTCCCTTTTTCTGGTTTGATTTTCTCGCCCTATCTTCCGGTTATAGCTCCTTTTTATCATCCACCGCTGGCGCGCAATTAATTATCCCATGACAGGCCTGTCAGAGAATGCAGTAAAGATCTCTGTTCTTCCCCCCCCCCCCTCTCTTCCCTGCATCCAGCCAGTGGCGATAAGCTAGCATGAAGTAATTACTTGTGAAACCCTGTCAGCGCTGACATCATCCCACTCTGTGCAGCTTCTCCCTCTCTGCATAGAAGATTTATTGGTCTTGTTTTCTGTCTTTTTATGCGAATCCTAAAGTTCCACCTCTTCTTCTTCGCTTCCCACCAGTCAGTGCCTCGCAGAAGAATTCAAAACTTGAACTTTCTGACATGTCGTCACATTAACTTCTGTTTATGTCACTGAGATCATTCACAAGAAACAAACACACGCCAGCAGTGTTTCTCAATTATTGTCTATCATTTTCTTTCACGACAGTAGCTGCGTTTGACATTTCTAAAGTAAATTAGCTTAACGGAAACGCACCAATTTTGAAACAACTCTCCTTTTTTGACAAAAAGTTTTGCTTCTAGGATGAGGGTTTTTTCCTTTCTTTTTTTAGCTGTATCAAAATTGGTTTATTTTGCAACATTGCCATGGAAACACTTTTTGCATCAAACGAGTCACATGAACGGGATGTTACCACTGGTGTAAACCATGAAGAAGACAGAAAGTAGTTGGAGGATGATGTTGACTTATCGCGTGAACAAATGTATTCATGTGTGATCTCAGTTGTTTTTCTTATTTATTGGAAACACAACAATTTATGAAATTGTGTTTTTCCGACATCACTGGAATATCAACAAAGTTTTGCGACTATTTGTAATGGAAACTTTAAACACAATGACCCGAATTTGTACAGATGAGAGCATCAGTTTAACTCTTCTTCTCTCCTTCATATCACGTCAGTGGGTTCCCAGGACAGTCTTCTGGAGATCACGTTCCGCGCCAAGCCCCCCGGTGCTCCTGGTCCGTCCATGACTCGTTCCTCATCCGCGGGCCCGTTAGCAGCTCCTTCTCAGCTCCAGATTGCTGACGGCGCCTGGTTCTCGGCCCTGTCCGGGCCCTGTTCCCCGAGTGCCGCCGGCGCCGACTCCGACTCCGTCCCACTGGGGCCGAGCGGCAGCGGGGTCCGACTCGAGTGCTTCCGCTTCTCCTCCCTGGTGTCGGACGGCCTGGCCGGGGGCCGGGACGCTGGAGAGACGCCCAGCGACGAGAGCTCGCTGCTGGGGGAGCAGGTGTTGGGGGCCCTGGAGCTGCTGCGCTTCAGAGAGTCCGGCATCGGGTCGGAGTACGAGTCGAACACGGACGAAAGCGACGACCGCGACAGCTGGGGGCAGGGAGAGGGAGCGGATGGTGCCGCACGGCTCCTCAGTGTGCTGAATTCAGAGAGTCTGCCAGACTGCCTGGGGGACGAGATGGCCGTTTAGCGGTGTGGCGATGTCTGGGCGAGGCGAGAGAAACTTATGCACCGATTCGAGGAAACTGGTGCGGAAACTTACTGATGCATCACACAAAACTTATGAGTTGTGGGGGAAAAAAAAAAAAAAAAGAACTCATCTATGGAGCTAAATTGAGGCCATAACATTTGTTCAAAAGAAAAGAAAATAGAAATTTGAAAAAGGATTCTAAACTGAAAAATTATTTTGAAACTGAAAGAATATTTTAAGCTCAAAAGAAAATTTTAACCTGAAAATATGTTCACAACTACTTCAGTTTCAAATCTTCTTTTAAGTTTCTTTTTTTTTTTCTTTTGAAAACTTTATCTCCATACTCATCTGCCCTGTCTGTCATCTGCAGCTGTAATGTAACTCTTCACGCGCCTTTCTTTTTTCTGACTGTCTTATTTCTGTATTTTACTTTCTTTGGTAACACTTTCAGAGAGTACACTTACTCTCTGAAAGGTTAAAAAAAACTAAACAAGCAGTATTTCTATGCTGCTGAAAACATTGAAGCTGAACTGCTAAAGTTATCAAAGTATTTTCCTCTGCTGCTCTTCTAGATCGCTAACATTCCTTCAGTAGCTGCTCAGCAGCTGCTGGGTATTTTTAGGGCTTGAAAAAAATAATCGGCCCTCTGCTGCATCTGCTGCGTGTTCATCCAGTTGTGAAATTAACTGATGACAAAATGTTCTGATAGAAAATGATTACCTAGTGTTTTTTTTCCCAACAGCTTTGGAAATAATATATTTTTCACAAGGCATCTCAGTTTCTACGGAGGGCCAAAAGGGACAAAATTAAATAAAGACGATGCAAATAATTAACTCAATTGGTATTCATTAATTCCTGCTCCTGCATTGTCACCATTAGATAATTTTATCTGTCAAACTTGTCCATCAAAGTCGAGTATCAGTGCTGTGTGCTGGACTAACACTGATCTGATGAACTCCACTGATTCTTTGAAAATTATGGAATTGTAACGGAGGATTTTTAAGAGCTTTCACAACTCATGAGCCCATTAGAAAGATTTTACAAATAACACGCAACATAGAAGCAAGAGGTTGTCATCTGGACCACACGGCAGAGAAAGTCGAACAACTGATTAAATGCCACGATTTTCAAAGAATGAGGCTAAAGTAGTATAGTTTGACAAACAGTTTTAGCCCCGCCCACAGTTCCACCCCTTCCCTTTAATGAACACGATTGACAGATGAAACTATTTCAGGAACAGAAACTATGAATGAATTAAACATATATTTAAATAAGTGTTTACAAAGATAGAATTTTAATGATTTAATTCCATATTCAATAAATTATTTAGTGATGTGTTTATTTAGTTTTGTCCCATTTGGCTCTCCATAGGTTTTGACCAGTACAGGGCAATGTCTTTCTGAAACTCGTGTCAAGAAAAAGCTTCTGAAACTTACTTTAAAAAGCTCCAAAATGTGTTTTTGTTTTTTGTTGCTATTAATCTTTATTATGTTTAACATCAGGTTCAGCAAGTAACGCATGACCTCATCCACCTCCTGCAAATGAAAAGCACAGAGGACACCTCAGCTCTATAGACAAAATATAACTCTTAGCAATGAAATATAAAACTGAAATTCAAAGCTGCTGTCACACTGTTAGCTAGTTAGCTGGCCGTTTATATGTGTGTATTGAAAGGTTTGTTTCAAACGTTCTTTCTTGATGAAGAAAGAACGTGTGGTCCAGATGAGTGAGTCTTCATCACCACAGACAGTATAGTGTAGCATGAGATTAAGTCAATTATTGGTCATTTCAGCAATGACATGTATGTGGCACTCGCACAGCAGATTTTTGTCAATATGTCCAAAAATTCTGTAGCAGCTACGTTTAAGTTTCAGATTGTGTTTGCTACAGTATGAAATGTTTAGTAAAGTGATGTGGAAGTTTTAATTTTCTATTTGAGACAAAAGGCAGACAGGCAATATTATCGCAGGGATGTTAGACAAATAAACATCAGTGGGTGTAGTTTTGAGACCACACTGGGTAACTGAATCAAAAAATAGGTCGGGCTGCCTTCCGTTGGAGCCACTTCAATCACCCAGGTTGACCAAGTGTCTGCATAGCGTAGCGTGAGATTAGGTAATGTCATTATTGGGTCATTTTGCTTTCACAAATTTGATTGTATTTGTGTATGTGTGTGATATATATTGTGTCTAAATTAAGATTTTGTTTCCAGGTGAAAACATGATCATTATTTTTGATCAAATTGAACATCAACAGCTTTTCTATGAGATATGTAGCAAGTTTGTGACTTCAAGAACCACTGTTATAAAAAGTTCAGATATATGTATTAGCTTCACATATTCAGGAAAAATTAATTCAATTTGGGTTAAAATATTGAGAGAAATAATTAGCCATCTCTTATCTATGTCTTTTATCGAACAAGACAAGACATAGATAAGTAATTGTAAGAGATCTGTTAAATAATACTAACTTAGGGCAGACTGAGCTTTTTTTAGGCAGCATTATATAAGACATGCAGATAATTTAATATAAAAAATACTAAGGTTGAAAGATAACATATAATTTCATTAAAAGATTTAGGATTGTTCCTGTAGCTCATGAGATTAAATTACCAAGATAAACCAGACACAGCTTCCATTTAAATCCTAAATTTAAACATAGAAGCATGATGCCATGTGATAAGTATTAAAAACTCTCATAAGTAAGAAAAATCTTATAATACTAAATTTTTGAAACATATTTCTGAAAGATCTAAAAGTTGTCATTGTTTTTTGTGTATGTTTGCGTTTGCGATATTCATATTTATTTATGTGGGGCAATACATTTTTTGGAGTAAATTTTGCTGTGCAGGCTTTAACTTTAAACTAATTATACATGGCATAAAACCGAGCATGCATCTAAACAGTATGACCTTTTCTATTCAATTGTACAATGCATTAAAAATAATCAGCTGGAGTTTCTTCATTCTGGTTTTTGTTAGTTAATATGTCTGTACAACTTTATCAGACATTTCAGAGGGAAATGGCTAACTAGCTTCTGACCTGTCCCTGCTGCTTAAAAATGTAGCCATGTCACACTGTCAGTGCTAATTACTAATGGGACATATTTTTGTAAGTCTGGTTATGTTGTGCTGTCATGGACAGTCGTTGTAATTTCAGTTATAAGAATCTGGTAAAAGCTTTATTTAACTAACATTAACTTTATGAAATCAGAAGATTTTTGACAGTCAACCTAATAATGCTAATGCTGCTATGCTAACAGAACTGATAGGTTTTGCTCAGTTGCATCAGCATTGTTTAGATTGGATATGTCTGCACTGAACAGGTTTTTTTTAAACACATTAAATTTATAAAACTGTTAATCAATTTGATTTTTTAAAAAGGAGCAAATTTAACGTTTCTTAGGACTATCTTGGATTGAGACAAGAATCAAAACGGTAATATATGAATCCCCATCAAACCCAGGCTGACTATTTCTGCATTTCAGACTGTTTAAACCTGTTAATTCGATTATAAAAAACAGAAAAATTGTTTTTTTAGTTTTTAAAAAGAAATCTTGTTCTCATAAGCTAATTGTAATTTAGAAAGCGTTGTTCAGCTACACGTGTTGCTCATTTTCATTAGCCTTGTTGCTGAAACACTGTGTTTCCATTCACCACCTAATTGCACAATTTGACATTTTGAAATAAATTTGCTTTATGGAACCGCGTCAATTTTGAAACATCTCTAGTTTTCTGATTAAAATGTCTTATCTCTAAGATGAGGTGGGGTTTTCTTTGGCTGTATAAAAATGAGTTTCTTTCGCAGAATTGCAATGGAAATAATTTTATCGCTTCACGAGTTACACAATCGACAGCAAGATGTTACCGCTAGCGCAAACCACGAAGAAGACAACAAGAAGTTGGACAATGACGTGGCATGTCTTGTAATAACTTATCGCGTGCTCGAACTTACTCACGTCTGATGATTGCGTTTCTTTAATGGAAATTGCGAAATTGTGTGTTGTTTTTTTTTCCTGACATCAGTGGAATATTGACGAAGTTTTGCGCACATTATTTTAGTGGAAACGCAGCTGCTCCTCCACACCGCCCCACTCCCAGTAAAACAAGCCGTCCCTCCAGTACTACATCGTGGCTGTCCGTAAACTGCTGCGTCATTGTTGCGTCACACGTTGAAATGTTTTGGGACAATTTTAGGAGCGATGACGCTCTGTCGAACACTTTTGGACTCTAATGCACCAGCTCCACCATGATGACTGTGAGTGTACTGTGAGCCGGGACGGTATCTCTGAGCCGTTTCTAAACGTGAATATTGTGTTCCCTCCTCTTTTTTTCTTCCTCACCTTTCTCTTTAAGTTTCTAACCTCTTTCCTCCTCTCTGTTTGTCTCACCTATATATTTTTCCTCCAAGGTTATGTCTGTTCACAAGAAGTGTACTGAAAATGAAAGTGCACTTATGTTGATGTTCCTCGTGGAATTAAATGTCCTTTCTCAAAATCCACTTGGTGTCGTGGTGCGTCTTGTATATTTTATTTAGAGAAGCACAGTTCCACTTTTTCAGCTGAATTAATTTAAGCATTAAAAAAAACACACAAACATAAATGTTTTGAATTACAAATGTATTTTGGTAACTCTGCACCAGTACAGCACAACTAGAAACCCAAATAGCTTCACAAGTTTGGTCAAACATGTAGAACCAACACAACTGTAATTTGTTCAGCCAGTGCAATTAGGAGTAGAAGAGCCAATGTAAAAATAAATAATAAAGAAACTGAAACTGACAAAAACAAGTTGACTACCTTGGTCAAACTTGTAAAGAAAAGTGCAACAATTTTCTTTCAAATGGTACAGAATATAATGTAAAACAATTAAAGCACGACGTCGCTCAGAGCACGAAGTGTAGAATTAGACTGAATAGATATGTTCTTATGGATTGCTTTAAGTATCGTCACGATACCCGATCTATAATCCACGACCGATTCAAATATTAATATCGGATCGGTTCAGCTCTACTTTTCGAGAAGAATCTCTGAAGTGAAACTGTTTTCCAAAGTAAGGACAAACTTTAAAAAAAAAAAACGCTTGACCTGTTGCGAAAACAAGATGCAGGAGTGAAGGCGACAGCCAAGCCGCACCAGCTGTGCTCATTAAACCGGGTCAGCTCCCATTAAGCGCAGCGCGTCTGCAGGCGGCAGCAGCTCCGTGTAAAGCTGATAAGCTGGAAAATATGAATAATATCAGCCATTACCCGTCCACATCCGTCCGTGGCGTCCTGCAGCTGCTGCTGACACAGATAGTGGGCGGTCCGCTGCAGTTGGCGTCCTCTTTAATCTGCTTGATTATCATTAAAAAAGAAAAAGAAAAAAGACTGTAGGGTCATCCTGTTCACGCTCTCGAATCTTATTTTGTGTTTCGCCAATAAATTGAATCGTTCGATGTAAAATGATGAATTTGCATACAGTAAAACGTTCCAGTATGATCCCTTGCTTGAGGTTTGAGGTGAGTGGTTAGAAACTGGCGTAGAGAATAAAGTGGGAAATGATTGACCGGGTTTTGTTTCAATACGTTTCTATTTTACTATTCTGATTTTCTCCACAAAACATCTCAGTTTTTGCTCTGCAGCTTCTGAAACAAAAACATATCATCTGGTCTCTGATGCAGGAATAATTATTCTGCCATTTTTTTATATGGCATCTTGGAAAAATATTAATTGTCCTTGAAGTCAGGCAAGTCAGTTAGTACAAATACTAACTTGAATCTCTTAGAATTTTGACCACCAAAAAGTAGTGCATAATTGTTAACTTGGATTTTTTTTTTAAAATTCTACTTGAATTTAAAATTTTTAGTCCTCCTTTACTTGTTTTCTGATTTCTGATGCCCTGAAATCCTATTAGAAAGGTAGTATTACTCGTTTTCCAAGCACATAGTGCCATTTTATAGCACAGTCAAGTAATTTTGAGTTCGCAACGTCTTGAAGTTCTCTGTCTCTTTAAGAAGCTCCTGCTCTTTCTGAAACTCCACCTTCAGCAAGTCATTACAACATGGCTCCTCTATTAACCCTCTAACAACATTCTTACGCCAAGTCCAACCAGGCGTTTTGCACGGCTGAACGGTTGCCATGGGAGATTAAAGGATTAAAGAATCACATTAACACTCCAGGTATGTTTTTGATAAGGGATTAACTCAGTAAAGCTCCAAAAAGTAGATTTTACATGATGCTGCCCTTTTAAGAGGGGTACAGATTAGCTGAGTATGTCTTTTTCAGCTCATGTGTGAATTAAAATCATGTGTGAAGATTGGAGGGAAACAATTTCACTTGTTGATGTATGCTACAACCTAACCCACAGAAGTGAAACAAACAGGTGATATTGTGATATTTATAATATGTACATAAACCTGGATATGGATGACATGAAGGGAGAAGTTGAAAAGGCTTCAACTGAAATTCATCTTGGAGATCTTTACAGTCCCCGATGGGCTCAAGTGAAATGTGTCAGTCTTCTGTCTACGTTTTGGTGCAGTTTGTCGATTTACTTGATATTTAAAGTGCTAACCTGCTTCTGTACGTAGAGGAGAGCTACGTACAGCAGCTCTCCTCTTCAGGGTCACAATTTCAAACAATCCCAGCTCAAAACGTGTCTATTTTCTCTGTTTCTTTCTTATATCCCAGACGGATTGACTGTTACACCAGCCTGTGTTTTCCTTGCTCTCTCCCTCCCTTTCCCTTGTCACTCTCCCCTCCCTCTCTCCCTCTGAGTCTCCTGTCCATACCCAGAAATACCTTCCAAAGACGAGGTCAGCAGCAACTCACGGCTTTGAGTGCATCAAGTTCTAGAGAATGTGGAATCTTCTCTGAGAGAGGACAGAGGAACGTCAGAATGTAAGTAAAACCAACAAAGAAGAACAAAAATCATCTTAAACAGTTAAAAAAAAAAAGCAACTTTTAACTTACTTGTTAAAAGTTGCATTTTCTTAATCTAGATGCAGGATTTGGAGTTCAGTCTTATATGTTCCTGCTCTTTTATTTCATTTTTTTGTATAAATGTAGCAATAAATTCAGTGGAGCTCTCCAGTTTAAGATTTAAAGTCTAATGTTTTGATTTCCTCTGACTAATTCTTCCGCAGACGTATGTAAGAACGCCGATTGAATGAGATCAATGACTCCAAATGGAAGATTTAGAAAAAAACAAAAAGACATTTCTTATTCACTATCTGTTTTTTCAGGATCGCAGCTCCTTGAGATGACAAGCATCATGGAGGTCAAACTGAACCTTTGCTGCATCGTCTTCATCCTGGCGGCTGCCACTGTAAAGGCTCAAGTCAATCCAGGTAGAGACTCGTTCAGGCCGTTCATCTGCCAGCCAGAAGGCAGACCAGTCAACTGCTGTTCATAAGATTATTCAAAAAATGAAAACATTGGCATGTTGTCCGGACCTTAAGGTGGGTGGGCTGAGAATACGTGATGTGTGTGTGTTTGTGTGTGTGCGTGTTTGTGTTGTGTGTGTGTGTGTATGGGTGGGGGGGGGGGGTGGTGCGTGTGTGTGTGCACTTATACGTGCTACATATAGAGGACCACTGTCACCATTGAGGACATTTTCCAGGTCATCACTTGTTTTCTTGCAGTTCTACAGGTTAGGATCAGAGTTGTGATGTGAATTATGTTTTGGTTAAAGTGTGTGTTAGGAATATACTAGTAATATTTTTTGGATTTGAATTGAGTTCAATTGAATAGTTAGGGTTAAAGAAAATATCTTGGTTAGGCATTTATCGTATTGTTTATCATTTATCGCAATAAATTTCTCATCCCAATGAGAATTTTGATTCATTGCTGTCATGATAAATTCCAGTCAATAACGTTTAAAACCCCTGAAATCTGTTTGTAGTGTTGGGATTGTTAGTTTTATTATTTTTCCTCCAATGTTTAGACATTAGGGATGAGCATTTATTGTATCGGTTATCATATATCGCAACACATTTCTTATCATGATAAGAATTTTGATTCAATGTTGCCACAATAAATTCCAGTTAATGATGTTTAACATGTTCCCAAATTGTTAAGATTCTTTTACTATTTTTTCACTGAAAGCATCCCAAAAAAAAGTAGTTGCAATTATTCTTTATGTGACTTTTGTCTTAAAGAAGCAAATTCAGTCACGGTCACACGGTTACCTCAAAGAAGAATTGATAAAAAGTTATTATCGTCATTTTTATCCTCATCACAAAATGTACTGCAAAGTGTGGTGATAAACCTTTAAGTTCTTATTTTAAAAGCAGCTTCTAAAATGAACGGAAGCCTATGCGAAGTTCTCTAAGCGGGAGCAGTACAAGGAAGTGTGTGAGTGTGTGCATGTGTGTGTGTGTGTGTGCGTGTGTGTGCGGTTTGCCCAGTGGTCAGGAGGCAAACATCCTCAGCACAGGCAGAGCTTTCAGGAGCAGAAGGCAGGGCGGGGAAAGCAGGAGGTTTGTTGGCGTAGCTCTGGCTAACACACACTCCGGCTCTCATTCTCCACACGTGACCAATCAGGTGCGTCCTTACATTTCAAGACTTTTCTTTTCTCTGCCTTCTTAAAGCTTTGCAGGCAACAAAAAAACTTTGACCGGGCATAGGATTAATCAGGATACCCTTTCACCCCTTTGTCTGCTATATTTGGGATCGGATGCTTTCTCTAATACCTTGAGTTTTGTTTTCCTAAGAGAATCTGGGCCGGCTTTCTAAGATTTTATTTTTTGCTAAAAAAAGTCATGAAAACCGAAGAAAGTGAAGAGCGGCCAGTCAGCGGACACTCCCTTCTCGTTTTGCTTAGACTGGCACCCACACAGTGATGCCTCTGTTTGGCTTCAGGGGCCACGCAGGGCAGCAGAAAAAGGGGCAAGAGGGAGGAAGGCAGTCCGGTCCAATTAGTACTCAACTTCTCAGGTCCTGTAGAAATATGTAAAAAGAGGAGAGAGGGGGAGAGGGGAGGGAAATGGCAAGACACCTTCCAAAATTATTCATGTCCGTTAAACTTTTCCGTGTTTTGACACCAACACAAACTTCAGTGTTTTGAAGCCTTCACCAAGTTGGACAAGATGTTCACCGCTTTGGAAATCAAAACCTGAAAAGGTGTTTGTATTGCGCTTCCTCGGTCGGGACTTAAAGGGAAAGTACTGTTTAAAATAAACTTTTTTGAGCCTCACGTTATAATGTTATTCGCTCATCAAAAACATACCTGGAGTGTTGCCTTGATTCTGTCATTCATAGTTGAGAAATCCCTTAATCTCCTGTGGCAACCAGGTGTGCAAAACACCTGGTTTGCACACCTTTGAGGACGAAACTCCTCCTCAGAACAACAGTTTCCAGGCTTCTGCCTCACAGATCAGCCCTCCTCTGGGACTCCTCCACTCAGCTCCTTTAGACTAGCCAGGATCAATTAGCAAACGAGAAGTATGAGCTTCTACTCAGTGAAAACGGTGTTAAATGGTTACTAGAGAAGGCATGTTGTGATGACTTCCTGAAGGTGGATCTTAGTCAAGTCCAGCTTATTTGTGTAGCACATTTGAGCAACAAAGCAGTTCAAAGTGCTTCACATCATGAAAACATGACAGAATAGTTAGTTATGAAACAAGCAAAAACCATTTCATTTTGCCAAATGTCATCAAGAATGATCATTAAATACAGATCAAATATATCAATTAATGTTCTGGTTACTATTCATCAATGGCAGCTCTGAACAGATGGGTTTATAGCCCTGATTTAAAGGAACTCAGCGTTTCGGCAATCTTGTAGTTTTCTGGAAGTTTGTTTGTTTGCCTCTCCATGTTTGGTTCTGGTTCTGGGGATGCAGAAACAGAACCAGAAGGTTCTTCCAGAGGTTGAAGGTTGATACAACGACAGCAGATCTTTAATATGTTCAGTGACTTATAAACCTTACAAAGTATTTTACAGCAGCTGCCTTGTGTCTGGCTGTGTTTTCAGAAATGTGCCGCTATCCTCTGGGCATGACTGGCGGGCAGATCCAGGACGAGGACATCTCTGCTTCCAGTCAGTGGTCCGAGTCCACCGCCGCACGATTCGGAAGGCAACTTTAACTCCTGCTTTTATTCCAACATCTCACTTCTGATCTATTTGAGAAACGAAAAGTCGTGAATTTAAACTCTCTTTTTTTTCTTTTTCACCCTCTGCTTCCCCAGACTGGACTTTGACACTGGCGACGGGGACGGGGCCTGGTGTCCTGACATCATGTCGGAGCCGGGTGGCTTCAAGGAGTACCTCCAGGTGGATTTGCGCTCGCTGCACTTTATCACCCTCGTGGGCACCCAGGGTCGCCACGCCGACGGCATGGGGAACGAATTCGCCCAGAGGTACAGAATAAAGTACAGCCGGGACGGCAGCAGCTGGGTGGGCTGGCATGACAGGATGGGAAATCAGGTGCGTGTGCTTTTCGGACAACATTGCTTCATAACAGCGACAACGTGCTGATCATTTTTAATTATATCTCTGGGGAACAATAGAAACAGACTGAGTATCTGTTTTAGCAGTTTAATAAAACAAAAAAAGCCAAAACCCAACAGATCTTTACAGTGATAAGCTGAAACTTAGTCATTTTTATAAAGTGCCGAGGCATTTTCATTACTGTTGCAGCGATTGCAGTTTTTAGGCCAAGTACCAATCATTAAAAAGCCCGACCTGCCGATTCCAATTTTGGCCGAAACCAATTTATTTTATTATTTTTTTCGTCTGAAAAGTTGCTAAGTACAACAACAGATTTGCCAAGTTGGCATCAACAATGTGACTATTGTTGCTATTATTGTTAACGGTTGGCCCGTCACAATAACAAATTTACCTGGATGATAAATCGCTCTAGAAGTTATTGCGATAAACGATAATGTTGTTTTGAGATAATTTTCAAGTAATGTAATGCTAACAGCATAATAACGCAAGAACACAATCTCAAAGATAAATGAACTATAAATTCTAACGAACATTTAACATTGGAACTGGAAAACATTTAAAATATATGAAATAAAAAAACTAAACAACAGAAACAACAAATAAATGAATTATGAAGCCTCTGTAAGCATAACTGTCCTTCAAAAAACTGTCTAGTTGAGACCAAAACACCAAACTGAAGACTTTTGTCATCCAGTTTTTTTAGAGGGAGACAAGCGATAAATCATTCAAACGAAAATTGAGTTTGTTTTAAATTATCATGATATTAATTGATTTATTTGTTACTGTGAAAGGTCTACTTATTGACTGATTTTCAGACCTTTGCATACTTGGATAAGATCGGTTCCACATGTGGCTATCGTCTAAAATTGAGAAAATCTGGTCTGATTTATCCGGTGTGCCCCTCCTTTTGGTGCAACACGATGCTGATCTTCTGCAGGAAACCACTGCCAACACAAGGATTTCTGAAACATCTAAGTCTCTCTCATGGCTATCAATCTGCTAATAAGCGCAGGACATTGATTTCAGCTGGACTCTTTCACAGCTTCATCTGTGATGATCACATAACCTCACTGAAAGTATCAACGGATCATTTTCTAGCCATGCAAAACGCAGTAAGAACAGGTATTTATAATGATCGGGCTGTCTGCTGGTGTCATATTTAAGACTTTTTAGCTAGCTTGCTAGCTAGCAAGATTAAATAGATTAAACAAGGTTAAATACTCTTTCAACAAAACTTAACATCTATGATTAACATATTTAAGGCGAACTTACTTTTAAAAAATTTATTTAAGACATTTTAAGCTCTTCAGGCTTTTTAAGACTTTTTAAGGATGTGTGGACACCCTGATGATTTCAGTGTAAATGTCACTGTAAGAATTACTAAACCTTTTCTTTTTTAATAAGATTTTGGGTGATTTTTTTTTCCTCGTCATCTGGATTGTGTGTTGGGTTTGTCTCAGTCCACATCGGTTCCAGCTCCAATTAGAAAGTTGGATTTTCCGAGTCAGATGCAAAAAGCGACTCCATTTAATTTCCATTTAATTTTGTCCGTCTCTAGGCACAGCGAATGCAGCTGCATTTGAGGCTAAAGTTGGAGGGGCGTCACAGGTGGAGACAGAGATAAGAAATCTGGCAGCTTTTAACTCACTTTTAACCGCGACGCGCCAGGCGGCCCTTCAGATCAGAGGAAGAATTTTTACATTGAAATTCAAAATGGATCTACACATCAGACACACACTTTGCATCAATCTGAAAGCAAAAGAGAATTGTTAAAGATGTTTTCCCCAAAACCAGGAAGTGTAAGAAAAAGAAATAGTAGAAACTACATTATGTTCATGCTATGATTGTGTTTATGTACGTAAACATGTGGTGTACATAAACCTTAACAAGTGTGGCTGAAATAGTTGCCCGCCTTACAGAATTGTTTTTTTTTTTCTGTCGTAGATGTTTCAGATCATATAACAAATCTCAATATCAGACAAAGATGAGCTGAAAAAAATCCTGATCCTAAGCAGTGGTGCCACCAAGAGAGGGTCTAAAGGTGGCTACAGCCCCATCTTGAAAAATGTTAAATAAAATAAATAAATAAATAAATTTACATAAAATGTAAATTATGCAGTTCCTGAGCTGTGAATCCATGTACAATTTTTTTCTGGTCTGGTCTGGCAACCCAGTGCATATTTTTTGGAAGTGCCACAAAGCGCCCCAAAGCATAAAAAAACCTGTTTAAGGTCATCCCACAATACCTATGACAGATTTAAGTCTTGATTTTGATTAGGTCACTCCAAACATTTTTCATTGGGGGAGATAAAAACAGAAGGAATCAGCACTGCGTACACAATCTGGCCTCGGATAAGGAACCTCTGACTTGGAAATTAAAGTAAAATTGTGAAAATAAAAGGCAAAAACCTGTTGATTTGATTGCTGTGGTACCAATGAGAATTTTCCCTTTGACTATTGAGTAAGTTATCTTTTGACATGCTGTTCATAAAAGAAACTTTTTCTTCATGAAGATGTCCTGTTACCTCATTTTATGGTATTCTCTAAAATTACTATTTTTTTATGTTCTATCAGAAAAAAAAGGCGTGGTGGAATAATAATAAATTCCTACTTAAATATATCTAAATCTATTTTCAAACCTTTAGGACCATTTTACAAATTTAGATTACAGACAGAGATTTGTATTATTCCTCTTCTGTTGGTGCAGAAGAGCAAATATTAATCTGTCAAATTAAAGTTTGCTTCCGTTCAGTGACACACTGAGTTATGTCTAACTTGAATGCCCTGCCTCTCCTCTTATAGGTTATCGAGGGCAACAAGAACACCTACGATGTGGTCCTGAAGGATCTTGAGCCCCCCATTGTCGCCCGCTTCGTCCGCTTCATGCCCGTTACCGACCCGTCCTTGATCGTGTGTATGAGGGTGGAGCTCTACGGCTGTGAATGGCTGGGTTAGTCAGGGCTCTTCACCACGAAGGCTTAGGCATGGGCTGGTGCAGCATTCTGACGGTGTTATAAATCTGATTTAAAATACCACAGATTTCCTGTATTGACACAAAAATTTAAATCTGAAAAAAAATGTTTAACAATATTTAAAAAAAAAAAAAAGAAAAGTTGCAAATATCTGGTGGAACATCTCAGTGGCATCTCAGAATGGCTATAAACAGCTTAAAGGAGAAACGTAATGACTTCCTGAAGGCGGAGTTTCAGAAAGAGCGAGAGCTTCTTAAAGACACGGAGGCGTTAAATTGTGATGTCGAATTTCTTCTGTCATATTAGATATATACAGCATTTTCACAACACTTGAAGGTAACATAGTTACTTGATTGTGCCATAAAATGACTCTTATGTGCCTGAAAAATGCATAATACCATTCCAGTACAATTTCTCTAATTTTCAAGTTTAGTTTGTTTTTAAAATTGAAACAAGGTAAATTCTAAAGGTCTCTATGAAAAAAGTGACATTTATGATGTTCTCTGTCATAGATCCATCCATCCATCCATCCATCCATCCAACCATCCATCCATCCATCCATCCATCCATCCATCCATCCATCCATCCATCCATCCATCCATCCATCCATCCATCCATCCATCCATCCATCCATCCATCCATGCATGCATCCGTCCCCATCTGTCCAACTTTTTAGCCTTTTTCCAATGCAATTTTATAAAGGTCAACTTTGACCCATGGTCCTATGGACGCCTCTGTAGTTAATCAAGTCAAATAAAGAAAATACAAGCAATCCTTGGGCAAAGCATGTTCAAATATTAGTCTATTTGACTGTTTTCATTGTCTTCATTGTAGGAAATACAATTATGCTGCTTTAAACTTTAAAGTATAAAGCAGACGTTAAAGTGAATTTAAAGTTTGCTTATATTGACAGCAATATATTTTAAGCTCGTGTTTCTCGGATAACATTTTTCTATAGTCTGACGGAGGTTCTCGAGTTTCCACAACATAACTGTTCATGTTTTAATTACTTAAAATGTATTAAGTTCATTTCCAAATAGCTGAATTTGTCTTTCTTGTTTTTATAGTCAGCTTCTTTTAGCCAGCTGACTGACAGTGTGCGGTAATAGTGACCATGCCAACCAGCCTGTGCCTGCACAGACTGAATTTTGCTTTACAGCATATTTTTAGTATGATGTCTCTATGTAATAATGTGAAAACTTAAAAAAAACCCCATCATTTTAGTTGTTTTTTTTCCTGCTCTTTCCAGACGGCCTGGTGTCTTACAGCATTCCAGATGGACACCAGATGATCTACAGAGGCTTGGATGTCTTCTTCAATGACTCTGTGTATGACGGAGCAACGGCTCAAAGGTCTGAACTTTATTTCTACATGTTGAACTATGAGGAAAACGAGGATGAAAAAAATCAAACTTTGCTTCTCCAGACTGACCAAGGGCCTGGGCCAGCTGACGGATGGCACCTGGGGTCTGGATGACTTCCTGCACAGCCACGTCCCTGGAGCGTGGCCTGGGTACGACTACGTGGGATGGAGCAACAAGACTTTCCCTAAAGGTTACATAGAGGTGGTCTTTGACTTTGACCACATCCACAACTTCACCTCCATGAAGGTGAGGAAGGACTCAACGCAGGAGGCAACATTTTAGATATTCCCTGCATTAGAGTACCTTTAAAGGGGCAGTATTTTTGTAAAATTAACTTTTTTGAGCCTTGCATCATGTTATAATGTCATTCCCTCATCAAAAACACACTTTGATGCCTTGATTATTTCATTCATTTTTGAGAAATCCCTTAATCTCCCATGGCAATCAGCTGTACAAAACACCTGGGTGGACCTAGCTCCGCCTTTGAGGACAAAGCTCTGCCTTGGAGATGCAGTTTCCAAGCTTCTGCCTCACAGAGCAGCCCTCCCTTGTGACTCCCTCACTCAGCTCCTTCAGACTAGTCAGAAGCAATTAGCAAACACCTGAAGGAACTGTACATCTGTTGAGCTCATTAAATATGTTTTTAAAGGGTTAATACAGGAGTAATGTTGTGATGACTTCCTGAAGGTGGAATTTCAGAAAGCGCAGGAGTTCTTAAAGAGATAGAGGCCCAATTTCAAGGCAACAAATCAGAAAATAAAATTTATTCTAGGTCATATTTGAGACATCTGACATTTTTATAAGAACTGAAGTTAAAATGTTTACTTGATTGTGCTATAAAAAGGCTCTTTGTGCCTGAAAACGCATAATACTGCCCCTATAAAGTCTGACACACAGCAGGATTTAGTCCTTTAATAATGCCTTCCACCTCTACAGGTTCATTGCAGCAACATGTTCAGCCGTGGAGTGAGGCTGTTCAGACAGGCCACATGCTTCTTCCGCTCCGAATCAGAATGGGAGCCTGACCCCATGACCTACAGGCCATCCGCCGAGCCCCTGAGCCAAAGCGCCCGATTTGTCACCGTGCCCCTCGGGGATCGAACGGCCAGCAGCATCAAGTGCCGTTTTCACTTCGGTGACCAGTGGCTGCTGTTCAGCGAGGTGGCCTTCCAGTCGGGTAAAACTATCAGAGCCACCCCTCAGAAAGCCTTTCATTCCCACCGCACAAGGCCATTATGTTAGATTCATAGCGAAACCGCCTCCTGACTCAATTCACTCTGACTTCCTTGCCTTTCTGTGTCACAGGCTCTGCCGTTTACAACACATCACTGGGTCCTCACAAGCACGGACAACACAAAAAACCCCTCCTAGGTAACCAGCCGAACCTCATCTGATCCGTTTTATTTAAGGCTTTCAGGTGGAAGCAGTATTGTTTTATCTAAATGTAAGCAAAGGTGAAGATAGGGGTTAAAATAAATGCTTTCTAGGTCAGCACTGCCCCCTGCTGAGAGAATCACAAACTACAGTTTTCAGTTTTAAGATTAAAAAAAAGAGAGAGAGAAGAATTTCTACGTTTTATTTATTATCCAGTAATAAAATGGTGAGAGTGCTACGTTCCTTTTCATATGACACATGATTGACCACATTTAAGTATTTTCAACACGTTCCTGTACATCATCAGGAGACGATCCCACTCACAAAGTGGATGACAGCAACACAAGGATCCTGATTGGCTGCCTGGTGGCCATTATAGCCATCCTTTTGACTATCATACTCATCATACTGTGGAGACAGGTCTGGCAGAAGATGCTTGAGAAGGTGAATGGACTGTATTTATTATTGAGATTTTTTTGTCTGTTTTGATTTTGGGGGGGAATTATTACTGATAGCTAAAGTTCAGACTAGGAAAACTGACATTGGAACCACATTAAACGTTACTGGTGTTGCATATCCTAAAATAATGGCCTAAGTCATTTTTTGCCAAAATGTTTTTTTATTGTTTTTTTTTTTTTTTTGCCTAAAACATTTTTTGGAAAGAAGAAAGTCATGTTTTTTTGTTTTGTTTTGTTTTGTTTCAGAAATTGCTTTTGGCACAAATTACTTAGGCTATTATGTTATGAAGGTGACAATATAAAATAAAATGGGTGAAAACAAGCTATTCTTAAAATCTAGGATGCCTTTCCACTGGCAGATTAATTCACTTATATCTAGAACTTTTTCATCAATATTAAGTTAATTTTTTCTTAAAACATGCTCCTTCAGTAAGGAAAGTAACCTTTCAGCAATAGGTTTTGTCTTATTTTAAGTGTACTATGATAACCAGACCAAAATTACATGTCAAGATTTTGGATTTTTGCAGTGTATAATTTTCCAGTCAAAGTCCAGACCTGAAATTTCTGGCAAAGCTTTAAAATTGAAAAGAGAGGATTAAAAACTGCTTACCACTTTGTTAAACGTTGACATAACATCTCAAAGAACTACATTCTGACCATGAGAATGTGAAAAAGTCTAAAGGGCATGAAGTCACTCACACAGACTGTTACCTCTCACGCATCATAAGGCCTCCCGCCGCTGGCTGGACGACGAGCTGACGGCTCGCCTTGCCGTCCAGACCCAGGCCTTCTCCTTCCTCCACTCCTCTCAGTCCAGCGAGGACGGCTCCGGCTCTGGCTCCATCTCCACGTACGAGAGAATCTACCCCGCCTCCGCCGACTACCAGGAGCCTTCTCGCCTCATCCGCAAACTGCCTGAATTTGCTGAGTGCGCAGAAAACCTCGGTAAGGAGGGAGCCGGGGGTCGAAGGTCAACGCTAAGGTCTTCAAAAGCAGCTGAAGCAATAGGCCCTGCAGCGCGTGCTTCTCTTCCAGAGTCGGGAAGCTCCAGTAGAGCAGGCGTCGGTTCTGACGGCGCGCCGCATTATGCCGAGGCGGATATCATCAGTCTGCAGGAGTCCTCGGACAGCGGCTCCATCACAGCCGCCAACATGAACCTCTTTGCTGGATCGGATTCGACCTTGAGGGAGTTCCCAAGAGAGAAGCTGACCTTCAAGGAAAAACTGGGAGAGGGCCAATTTGGGGAGGTAAACTCATTTTTTGACTTGATATTAAAGCTACTTCTGTTCAGTGTCAAGTAAAGACCGGAACCAAAGCGGACGATGAGCTGATTTCCCTCCACACAGGTGCACTTGTGCGAGGCTGAGGACATGCAGGACTCCTTGAGCGAGGATACGTCGATGGAAGGTAGCAGTGAGTCTCCTTTGCTCGTAGCTGTGAAGATGCTACGGGAAGACGCCAACAAGAACGCCAGGTAAGAGTCGCTGGCTGAATGGTAGAGCAACAGAACCATCTTTGACCCATACAGTTCTCAGTTTTAGTTGGTGAATTTGCTGCAGGAACGACTTCCTGAAGGAGATAAGAATCATGTCTCGTCTGAGGGATCCCAACATTGTCCGCCTGCTGGCGGTGTGCGTGGACACGGACCCTCTGTGTATGATCACGGAGTACATGGAGAATGGAGACCTGAACCAGTTTCTTCGCAGTCTCAGACTGAAGACCCTGACTGGCGGCGAGGCAGACCAGCAGGAGGGGAGCGACGAAGTCAGGTAGTGCACCATCTCCGTTAATGATTCATATGCAGTTTGGGCTTTGTCACATCAAAACCGCAAACCGATGTGTTTCATTGAAACAAGTGAAAAGTTCAGTGCGCATCTGTATTCAGACCTTTGAGTGGATTCAGAACTACCTAACACTGCAGTTGCCATATTTTCTGGACTATAAGTCATCTAGAAATTGCCGTCTTTGACTTTGAAGTCTGCAGGCAGTTTCTGTGGTCTAAATCAGGGCGGTCAGTATTGACTTTTAAGTCTCTCTGGATTGTAAGACCAGCTAACCGATGAAAAAAATCTGAGTTGCCCAGAAAACACGGTAAAAATGTAACTATTGGGTTTGTTTGTACCAGCTTTTGAGCATGAAGCAGCTGAAATGTTTGCCTGTTTTTTCTTGCAAAGTAGCTGAAGCTCAGTCAAATTTGATCGATTTTGGTATTTTGTCACACATTCTTCACTGGAATTTAGGGTGTAACAAGATCTTCTCATACAAGATCCCATGACATTAAAACATCCCAATGATTCTTGTTGAGGTGACTGCTGTCTTGTGAGCATTAGTCAGTTGCAGGTGCCATGACTTTGCTTGAGGAAGTTGTAACAGAAGATGCCCAAGTTACTCTCAAATCATTTGTTAGGCAGCATTTTGGGTTTCCAGTAAGAATGATGAATGGCAACAGAGCGGAGACGCAAGCAATATGTAAGCACTGCAATTTGTTCATAATTGAAGAAAAAAAATAACACGCAAACAAACTGAACACACAAACATATTTAAGTTCCTTAGAGAACTTAAATATGAATCACAGGTAAAAACATTGCTAAAAAGGTTAATAGAGGAGCCGTGTTGGGATGACTTTCTGAAGGCGGAGTTTCAGAATGGGTAGGAGTTTTTAAAGCCGCAGAGGCCCAATCTCAATGCGTTAAATAACAAAGTAAAATTTCTTTTAAGTCGTATTTGATATATAGAGCATTTTTATGACAACTTGATCATGCTATAAAATGGCACTAGGCTCCTGGAAAGGACACAATACTGCCCCTTTAAATGACTTCTGAGGCCAATTAGTTGCACTAGATTTTGCAGCATTAGAGGAAATTCGGCTGAAAACAAAAGAATGTTGCACTTTCCAGATTTTTTATAAACAAAAAAAATTTTTTGTTGGCCCTAGTTACCTTTGTTTGACAGTGGTCAGATAGGAAAGTGGGTAATGAGAGAGGAGGAAGACAATGTAGCAAAGGTCATTAGGTTGGGACTTGAACCTGTGATTGCCGCATCGAGGACTAATGCCTCCTTACTTGGATTGTGCTTCACACCTGCACCACTACTGCATCACACTGTTCACATTTGTATGCATAAACATGAATCAAGAACCTTTAATCAGTACGACACTTCTTCTGTCCTGTATTGTAGTTCCGTCAAACTGCTCGGCATGGCGGTGCAGATCGCGTCTGGTATGAAGTACCTGTCCTCTCTCAACTTTGTCCACCGGGATCTGGCGACCCGCAACTGCCTGGTGGGGAAGAACAACACCATCAAGATAGCGGATTTTGGCATGAGTCGGAACCTCTACAGAGGGGACTACTTCCGCATCCAGGGACGAGCCGTCCTGCCAATTCGCTGGATGTCCTGGGAGAGCATCCTTTTAGTGAGTGATCAAACAAAGCGGGACTGGATTCCTTAAAAACTAGAATGAGTCCACTGTGGGTTCTGTTTTTGTTGTTTGTTCTCTCAGGGTAAGTTCACCATGGCCAGCGATGTGTGGGCTTTCGGGGTGACTCTGTGGGAAATCCTGACCCTGTGCAAGGAGCAGCCATACTCGCAGCTCTCTGACGAGCAGGTGATCGAAAACACGGGCGAGTTCTTCAGGAACCAGGGCAAGCAGGTGAGCGCCGCTCAGGTGGTCAGCGCGCATTTACAGTGTTGTGCTAAAGTATTCATTTTTCAACTTAAATTATTCAATGTTTACATCCATGAACTTTAGTATATTTTCTTTGGCATTTTGGTGATAAATCTACACAAAGCAGGCAAAAACATTTGACTGGAAAGGAAACAACACATGGTGTTTAGATTTGTTTCAACTAATATCTGAGAAATGTGTATGGAGCTAAATCGAGACCATAAAGTTTGTTCAAAAGAATAAAACACAAACTGAAAAAAACGTTTGTTTCAGATCTTTTTTTCTCAGTTTCAATTTTTTTCCCCTTTTGAACAAACTTTATGGCCCTGAGGTAGCTCCATCATTTCGAAGCTCCAAAAGTAAAAAATTTGGTAAAAAAAATTTTAAATTAAAAAAAAGCTCTGAACTTTTGAGATTAATTTCTGAAATTTTCTAGAAAAAAACTTTCCAAAAACTGAAATTCAGAAATGTAGGAAATATATATATATATATAAAAAAATTTTTTGCAATTTTTGACTTTTCAAGCTCAAAATTTGAGATTTTCTAGATAAATTTGGAGATTAATCTCAAAATTTCTGAGCTTCTTGGCAGTAATTTACTCTTCCTTTCTTTTCTGTCTACAATGGCCATCCGTTGGAATCTTTAGCCCTGCTGCCTCAACGTTGCACAAATGGCTTTTCTTTAATCCTAATATAATATTTCCAATCAAATATTATAGATTCTGATAATGATGTGACAAAATGTGGAAAGGTTAGTGGTTGAAAGCTCCGTATGGTGCTTACACAGTTTGTACTGTCTTATTTTATGCTACACATGCCCTTAGCTCTTATTAAACTAAACATAGCCTGTCTTGCTTGTGAAATAATTGCCTTGTTTTTTTATGCTCCAAGGTATACCTGCCAAAACCTCAGTGTTGTCCTGACAGAATCTATGGCGATCTCATGCTAAGCTGCTGGAGGAGAAATGCTAAGGAAAGGCCGAGCTTCCAGGAGATACATGTCCAGCTGACGGAGAGCAGATGAGACGCCAAGCAACTTCTATAGGGTTAATTACCGCCTGGAAGTGTCAGTTCTGGATTAACTGGACCTACTGGAACTAAATTGGGGTCACAAAGTTTGTTCAAAAGAAAAAAATTCTGAAACTGAAAGAAAGTTTTACATTCTGTTTTACAGTTTGAAAGCTTTTTTTTCCAGTTTCAAATCTTTATTTTCAGTTTCAGTTTTTTTCCATTTTAAAACTTTTTTCAGTTTCTAAACATTTTTTTCAGGTTCACTTTTGTTTTTCAATTTCAAAATAATTTTTCAGTTTCAAATCTTTTTCAGTGTTATTTTTTTCAGTTTTAAGAATTTTTCAGGCTCAATTTCTTTTTTTCTGAACAAACTTTATGGCCTCAGTTTAGCCCCGTACAAACTGTTCCATCTGGCATACCATAAAAACACTGAATTACAAAAATTGGTTATCTGATTGCTTGAAAGGCTTGAAAATAATCAGATTTAAACTACATACAAATATTTTGGGATATATGAAAAATGTTGAATATGTGGAATTTTTATTTGTTATTCTCTGAAAAAAATAATTTTGACAGACTATTGACTTATCAAGTATGACACTTGATCAAATGAGACAATGAGATAGGATGTTTATTTTGTCTAACATTTATTTTCTTTAATACTTATCAATTTGATGGATTTCAAAAACATACCGTTAGCAAGACTTGCTATTTATGCTATTTTACAGGGGGCTTTTGTTATATTCTGATATCAAAATTGTATTTTTGTCTTCAAACTTTTATGCCTCATTTGGTGAGAGAACTTGTGTATTAATATACCAATCTTTCCTATTCACTCAGCATAGTGGATGATAGAACTGTTTTGAGATTAGGTCATTTAAAGTTTTCTTTTTAATTACTAATCATGTCAAAAACAATAATTTCTCTCTGACCTGAAATTTCAAGCCTCCTGTTTGTTATGTAGATGCATCTAAAATCAACTTTGGACTCGATGTAAACAAAGAAAATTGTATATAGCGCACATTTATGTATAAGTCTATGATGCTGTAAGTGACAGATACATAAGATTACTGTAGTCTTGAAGAAAACGCAATACTGCTCCTATAAGGAATAAGCAGTGTGTACACACTGCATCCACACATACATGTATTTATTTTTGCATTCTTTTTATATTGTTTCTATTTATAGTGTACCAATAAAATCTCTTTACACATTTGGATATATATTTATGTGTTTGTTTACTCAGCTTTGTTCAATAATGACACCTGGACGTAGATGTCACCTACGTCCAGGTGTGGTGAGGTGAGAGGCAGAAGTCCAAATAATGTGACTTTTAATACAAAAAGATTCCTGTACATAGTTAAAACTACGAGTAAATGTGTGCCGTCGCTTTCTTCATGAAGACAGCAGAGGGCAGGTTCGAGGCAACTCCGTTTTTGGAGGAGATTCCTTTAAATTAAACCACGCTCTCTGGACGTTTGGACTTCTGGACCTGCCGTACCGGCAAGGTGATTGGCTAGCTGTCTGCTGTCATCCAATCACGCCATAGTTTGTGATTTGACAGATATTTAGTAGAATCGGACGATGGGCCGTCCAGTTGCACAGAAGGTGAATACCAACGGACTTACAAGAGTTTTTCTGAATATTTCTTTGTTTCATTTCCAACGGACATGGAGAAAATTGTAGTGGTAACCGGAGCAAACAGGTGAGCGAACAGAAAACTGGTAAATTAAACAAATTAAACGCAGTTTTTGTTTCTCTTTGTAGCATAAACACTAATAGTTCAGTAATTGACTTGCAATGCTACAGTTGGACACCTCAGAGAATATTCTACCTGGTGAGACGTTCAAGGTATCTAAATCTATAAGCCGCTAAGCTCTTATAGAGGTAATTTGATAATTCAAGATACATTTGACAATTCAAAACGTGAAAGAGAAACTTAATAAATTGGACTCTAAAAGGTATCCTACAGAACATATATTAAACTTTTATAAATCTGCTAACATTAGCGACATTTTTGTTTAAAATTTTTCACGAAAAGCTATTTTACAAAACAGTATTAACTTTGTTGTTTATAGCATAACAATGTGTGAGGAAAAAAACAATAATCTATAACAAAGAAAGATTCTCAGGGAATTGTTTCCCATTTAAAGTAACATTTGTGGTTGTACTGAATGTAGTATTACAATTTAGGCAATAAATTAAAATGCATCTATTTATTCATGCTTTAATTTAGTGTATTAGCTTTTAAAATTATTACTCGACAGTTGCACAACGTCAACTCTTTTACTCTAATTTAATAACAAAGTTCGAAGGGAACAGAGTTTATGAAACATTTAGCCAGAAACCCCATTTGCTAGCATACATGCTAAAAACACACACATGGTTATTAAAAAAAAAAAATCAAAAGTGCTTTTCTTATATTAGGCCAACAAGATCTTTAAAAACAATAAAATAATTTAAAAGAAAAGGTCACATGTACTTTATGATTTCATGGAGTTTATTGTATGAAATCATGATAATTTGACACATTTAAAGGGAATTAATAAATAAAAAATAGAAGTATGACAAAATATTCGCTAACGTGTCTTTAGTAAGGAAAATTTAAAAAAATTTTTAATGCAGTATTGTTAGTAAACTGTCAATTCAGGCAAGTTTGAAAAAAAGACAAGCTACCTAAAAATAATAAAACGGATATGTTTCTACATTATAATTCATGCTGTAAAAATACAAGCAAAAATAATAATGAGCTCTGAAAACAAGAAGTCATGGTTTTTTTTCAACTATATAAAATAATTGTAAATGTAAGTATATTAATGTTATGACTTTTGACATATTTAGATCTATATCTAAATATGTCAAAAGTCATAACATTAATATACTTACATTTACAATTATGAGTAAGAAATTACTACAATTCAAAAAGTCTAATGTAGAACCACTGACTCATTCATCATATGAAGTTTTGTTGAAAACTCTCCATGTCTGAAAGATCTGCTTCTCAATTTTAAATTAGACATAAATATTTGTCAATATTACAGTAATACTAAAAGGCAGCAGAGTATGTAGAATAACATGTCTGCTGTGTCCCTCACATGGCTTGTGGTAAAGTGCAAACATGGCATTTAGTGGCTTTCTTTCAACACTGTCGCTCTTCCATGAAAGCTGGATTTCGTGCACAACTAACTGTTGCACTGGATTTTATTTTGGGGTAGCTGAGTCTTTATAAAAACAAATATCTCCGCCACATGATTAAAAAAAAAAAAGCATGTACATGCGGGATCGATTCGAGAAGAGTTTAAATCCACTTGAATGTGCACAAATCCATCCATGAGCGTTGTTTTGAACATTACAAACTCATAGGGGGCAGTGTAGTGAAAGCTAAAACCCGCCAGCCAATCAGATTGCTTCAAAACAACAACTTCTTCCTGTTAGGAATTAAAAATGGCATGAGGAGGTACACTTGTGTGGACAGATACATAGGTTGAATGACTTTTAAAGAGCATATTAGAATATAAAGTTATTAAAACACAAGACAATATAAAATGGGAATCATATCTAAGCAAGTATGTGGATAAATTGGCGCATTGATTATTAACTGTAACATATGGGACCACAGATCTCTGTTTTCCCATGTACTCACACAAATCACAAATCCAGAGTTTTCTCAACTAACTGAGTGTGTGTATATATATATATATATATATATAATCATTTTTGGTGCAATTAAGCAATTAAACATAGTTTTTGTGTGGAAGAAAGGAAAAAAAGTCATAAAAATGTAGTAGTTTTCCCAGACATCCATGGACTAGGCCAAAATGGAGCTAAAAACAAATGCCGCCCATGTGATTTAGATATTTGAAGTATGTGGTTGTGACATGACAAAATTTGATGTACGGGAGGAGGATGTGAAGGATGAGGTGGAAGAAGATGACCTTCAGATTCCAGCATCAACAATGCTTACTGTGAGATTCTCTGTGAACTGCAAGTGTTTGAATCGATGGAATCACAGCGAGCCGGTCTTTGTTTCCGCAGCGGCATCGGCCTGGCCCTGTGTGACCGGCTGCTGTCCGAGGACGGCCGGCTGCGGCTCTGCCTGGCCTGCAGGAACATGAAGCGGGCCGAGGCCGCCCGCGCCACTCTGCTGGTGAGTCACGGCAGCGCGCGGGTGGACCTGCTGCACTTGGACGTGGGCTCTGCGCAGTCTGTGCTCAGTGCTGCAGAGGAACTCAAGGCCAGGTAAATGAGACAGTTTCATCAATGAGCTACGGGTGGAGCTATAGGTGGAGATTTTGACGCCGAGTCATGTGTTGCTGCAGGTACCACCGTGTGGATTTTTTGTATTTGAACGCAGGAATTATGCCCAATCCGACGGTGGACATAAGAGCGTTTTTCAAAGGTCTCTTTTCCAGGTAGAGATCTGAAATGAGCTTTGATGTTGGGGTTGCTTTGAAAACCTTTACAGCAACTTGATCTTGTCTTTGTCGCAGGAATGTCATCAACATGTTTGCAACGGCTGAGGGTCTGCTGACTCAGCAGGACCAGCTCAACTCAGACAGCCTTCAGGAGGTTTTCGCCACAAACCTGTTTGGTCATTTCCTCCTGGTACGCAGCCGAAAGCCCCCATCATCCAGCACACTTTACTTTTGTTACATGACAGAATGTGGTGTTTAGGGAAAACGAGCGGACGGTTTGTCATTTTACAAGCTTGTTTCGTAAAAGCGTGCATTGTGGTATTGTAGATTTTAGAATCGGGTAGAGACCAGATCACTTTTTTTTTTATGTCCTAGCACATTAAACCTGAGAACTGATGGAGCATGTACCAAAATCCATGATCATATTTTTGGAATATTTAAACTTTTTTATAAGGTTATTCAAATTGCTAATGAGAGGGAAGTTTCAGTTCAGGACAGCAGAGGAACTTTATAAACAATTAAAATACATTATTAAGAAATCTTATTGTTGCTGACGTCTAAATCAACGTTAATCAACATGCTAGTTGTAGCACACATTCTATTCTTAGCATTTTAGCTAATCTATCCTACAAGTGTTTGCACACTAAATGGAGTGAGTCATTGGTTAGTTAACTTGCTGCTGATAACAGGGACCATAACATTTATTATCCATCAATAATAATATAAATTTGGGATAGAAACATCAGAAATGTGCTTTGTATTTAAATAAATTTGAAAAAAAAATAAGGAAGAAAATAAAATTTAAATAAAGCCGTGTAACGGTTCCATCCTCTGCGTCCTGGTTCCAGATCAGGGAGCTGGAGCCTTTGCTGTGTCAGCCAGGTCACACCTCCAGGCTGGTGTGGACGTCGTCCAGCAACGCCCGGCGCTCGGCCTTCAGCATCCAGGACATCCAGCACCGGCGAGGGAAGGAGCCCTACAGCTCCTCCAAATACGCCTCGGACATGCTCAGCATGGCGCTCAACAAACACAAGAACCAGCAGGTGCGTTGGGCGCTCTGCGACGGAGCTTCGGTTTAAGATTCAGAAAACGGCACACGTTGTCTCTCTGTGACAGGGGCTGTTCTCCTCTGTGATCTGTCCAGGCCTGGTGATGACTAACTTGACCTACGGGATCCTGCCCTCCTTCTTCTGGACTCTCATCATGCCCGTCATGTGGTTGGTGGGTCGCTCTTCTCTTTATTTATTCACATCAAAATTCTACCTCAAACCGCGTCTGACGACCTCCCCATCTCGCCACGCAGATCCGGATTTTTACCAACACTTTCACGCTTACGCCATACAATGGAGCCGAGGCACTGGTTTGTATCCAGCTGGGGTTTTCCGCATTCACACATCCCTCTGAGTGGGTTGAAGGCGAGGCGTAAACACGAACTCTTGCTCTGATCTGTCACAGCACTGGTTGTTTCTTCAGAAGCCAGAGTCTCTGGATCCCAGAGCGAAGTACCACAGCTTAACATCCGGACTGGGGACCAATTACACCGAGCCACGCAGGGTCAGTAACGTCTGTCCTAGGCAGGTTCTACTTTAGATGGCCGTCAAGTTCGTTGTTTGTGTGCATCAACGAACTTGATTGTTTACAATGTAGTTATACAACAAACATTTCAATTAATAGAAAATAAAAAAACAAGTTTTGGCTGCACAACTTTAAATTTAATTGGATTAGAGAAAATCTACATTAAGTCAAAATATATACACACTAGAGATGTGCCGATCAGGTTTTTTCCTGCTGATAACGATACCGATCACCCATGAGGACCAATCACCGATACGATCACATAATTTTATTTTATTTTATTTATGTTATGTGGAAAAAGGAACCATGAATTCACCTTAATTTAGACAAAAACTTGTTTTTAATAACTTTTTCCAAGAAGAAAACTAAACAAAACAGGCATTGTGCAAACTGTACTGCTATGAGAAATACTATCTTTAACAGACTGAAAACATATGAAGGCTCTGAAGAGGCTAAATAATGCGAAGAGCCAAAATAAAACCTCTCAACATTGCCAAAAAAATTCAAGTATAAAACTTAACATTCAAAGGCAAAGATCCATTACAATAAACAATCCAGAGTTACTGAATGAAAACTTCCTCTTAGCATGGCGGCTAACTGATTACTTCTAGTTCTGATTGGCTGTTTCTGGCTGAGCGGAGTAATTATGCAGAACAGGGAGGAGATCGATTATTTTTTCAGAGATTATCTGTCTCATGTTAGGACAGCGAAAGTTTTAATACGTATGTAAAATGTATTTTTTAAGTTAGATGCTGCAGCTTTAAGCAGAGGTTCGGTGTGAGAGTCACTACCAAGTGGAGCAGAAGCGGCGCTCCGTCTGTAAAATATTACTACCTGTAGCGCGTAGCAGCAGTTCAACAGCAAGAACAGAACCAGTGTCTTACATCTCAGCTCAAAGAGTTAAATAATTTTGCGGGTTATTTGTTTAGCTTTTTGACCGTCATGCTAATCCGGGTGAGTGTTTGTAGCTGTGCGCTGCTTTACCTGCTATCTGATCCTCCATATGTCTTCTTTACTGCAGTGAGCCTCGATGTAGCCAAACTCCGTCAAGTATGGCATTGTTTTTATGTCGTATTAGATTCGTTGTGTTGATGCATTTTGACGTGCTTCAATTTTCCGCCGCAACACGCAAACTTCCCCATTCACTCAGTGCGTTATAGTTCCACATCGCTTAGGATTTGTTGCTGCGCGTTCGCGCAGAGTGAAGGAAAGAGGAGACCAGCTGCACAGGCAGGCTGCGAAATAAGAAGCAGGTGATCGGTTTGTGTGATGGGCAACAAGAAACCATGATCGGCAATCACCGATCATACACTTTTTCACGGAAATCGGCCGATTATGATCAGTGGGCGATCAATCGGCACACCTCTAATACACACACTATGGAAAGCCATTTTGGCCATAAAACGAAAAATTAAAACCCAATAGGAAGTCATAATTCCAAGTTTTAAAGTCATGATTACATGAATAAAAAATCCTTGTTATGAGATTCAAAGTGGTAAGTGAAAGATGGAAAGTCATAACTTAAACTTTCAGTAATAATTTGGACTTTAAATATTATTACTGATTTAATTTCATGACTTTGAAAGTCAAAATAATGACTTCAGATCTCATAATTTTGACATTGAATCTCATAATTATTAGTTGAAAGTCGAAATAATGACTTTTGCTTTTTATTATGACTTTAAAACTTGTAATTATGCCTTCCTGTTTGGCTTTTACTGTATTTTTTTTCATGACAGTTGGCTTTGGTTAAATGATCTTTAGAGAGTTGCAGAGAAAACCCACCTAGTTTCCATAGCCAATTATGCCAGTTGTCTTTGCATAATTCTGATTGCATTTAATAACATTGGTCCCTATAAAGCACAAAACTCTTGGAGGTTGTAAAAGGGGTATAGTGTTAATGCACAGCCTCTTCTTTAGTGACATTTTTCCATCATCATCTATCTGACAGTTGGGTCTTAGAGGAAAGATGTTGGAAATTTTTAAATTGCACAGATGATGTCATTTCCCACATTCAAGAATCTAGTCAAAATTTTCTGCTTGCTTTTGTGTTCCAGATGGACCTTGATGATGAAATGACTGAGGTCTTTTTCTCAAAGCTCCTTGAGCTTGAGAAAGAAGTGAGAAGAAACCTGAGCAAGAAAACCGCTGACAGTGAACATTATCAGCAGTATCTCAATGAGATACAGTAGCAGTTTTTATTTAAAAAAAAAAAAGGTTTTTCTATCTTGGTTTTTTTACCATATCAAACGTGCAATATGTTATGACTTCTGCAAATTGAACTTCATTAAATGTTTATTTTCCTGAATCTAATGTAATTTTTATTTGAAATATTTAGGAAAACGCAAGTTAAAATCAGGCAGGTGTCATAAATAACTGAGACTGAACTCTTTAGCTATAACATGTTTTTTTTTCTGCCAAGAAATGGTGCACCTATTTAAGCATTTTCAATATAAATGACAGTTATAATAATTTTTCATGGCCAGAGTTAAACCTAGTACATGTTTGGCTTATGAGGTTTACTTTCCAACAATTCAATCAAACTTGTATGCAAATTCAGATTCATGACAGTTTTGGTACAACATTTTGGTTTGCAGAATTCGGATTCCCAACAGCATTAAATAATGTACTACAATAAGGTTGGGCTTTTATTGTATTGTTTATATTTTATAATGATAAATTTCTTAAGAATTTTGACTTATTACAATAAATAAAAAACAAACAAACTGCAAATTGTTGGGATTGTCATTTTGACTATTTTCTTCACCATTTGTTCAATGCAAGTATCAATAAAAGTTAATAAATTTGTAAATATGATTAAATTCAGTTACTGTTTGCACTTTACAAATCATACTTCATTGACTGATGTCCTAAAAAAACGTATCTAAAAAATAAGTGATGCATTGTTCTTATTACTTTTATTATTATCACAACAGTACCCAAAAATATAGTGATAAAACTTGATGATGCCTATATTAAAGGAATATTCTGCAACATTTACTAACTAGACATTTGGTCCGCTCTAGTTCAAAATTCAACCTTGAACTGGATTATTTTACACTTACAGATTGTATTAAATGTAGTTCGTGACATTTCATTTGTAGGAATCCAAAAAGACCAATTGTATTAAATTAGACAACTTGACACGAGGCCCTGCTTAAATGCCACATCAGCTCAAACCTGGATATAATTAATCAACAAAAATTAAATATATAAACTTTTTAAAATTAAAACCGCACAACATGATTGTTTAGTAAAACTGCCATTTAGATAAAAAGAAAAATGATACCTACATCTAGCACCGCTTATCTTACAGATAACCTGCTAAATGTAACTAAAACTGGGACTTTTTTGGAGAGAGAATTAACTTCGTCACGATTGTAAACAAACACACCGCCTCCACCGCGTGCTCAGAGTGGCGCGCACTGCTCGGTGTCCCGGATGATGCTCGCACCGGAAGAGAAGGGGGCAGCTCTCTCAGCCATCTTGTGGCAGCATCCAGCGATTCGGTCGCATCAAGCCTCGTAGAATCGGAGGTGAATCCCGTCGAAGGGGCGCCATCATGCCCGGACACTTGCAAGAAGGCTTCGGCTGCGTCGTAACTAACAGGTTCGACCAGCTATTGGACGACGAATCCGACCCGTTCGAGGTCCTGAAAGCAGCGGAAAACAAGAAAAAGGAGGGGGCCGCCGCTGGGTCCACGAAAACCGCGGCTCAAGCCGCCAAGCAGCCGAAGAAGGAGTCCCAGAAGGACAGGAAAAACCCTCTGCTGGACAAAAAGGAGGAGTCTCAGGCGCCGGTTTCTCTGAAGAAAGAAGGTAAAATGTGGCTGCCGTGGTTGCAGCTTTAATGTTTATTTTTAGTCTCATTTCCAACTGTCATGTGCGGCTCCGCTTAGCTACATTAGCTGCTGCTGGGAGGTCAACATGGACCCTGGGCTGTTGTTATTAGAGGACAGGCGGCTACCAGGGGAGCCTCACGCGCCTGTCGGAGGAATGGTGGGTTTAAATGTAGAGGTAGAGCCAGCTTTGAAGTCCGAAGCAGCCTGGCTGTGTGTGTCGCAGATGAAGCTTCCCTGTAGCATCCGAGTGGAAGGTGCAGTGTTGGGTTACGGTGAGCTGGGTGATGCTTCTGCACGCGCCGCTGCTGCAGGCTTTGCAAAGCAAATGTGAAAGATACACACCTGCTGCAAATAGAGCTCCCGCTTCCAGTCCGGAGCGGAGCTCTTCAAACTTTTTATTGTTTACCCAAAATAACTTTGACAATCTACAATAATTACATCAGTGCTTACAGTGTTTGATCTCTTACAGGAATCAGGCGGGTGGGCAGAAGACCGGACCAGCAGGGTCAGTCCGGATCCCAGCATCAGGGCGGGCAGGGCGAAGGTCGACCCGCGGATAAGAGGCCGGACCGGAGACCTCCCCGGGAGCGGCGCTTCGAGAAGCCCGCCGAGGACAAGCCGGAGGGAGGCGCAGACTTCCCCGTAGACAAGTGAGACGCTGATCTGCATGGGGGGGAGTGCTGTGCATGGAGGTGTTACTGGGAATCAGCCTCAGGTTTGGTTCAGCCGGTTTTTCCAGTGAGGAGAGAAACATAAAAATAAGCTACAGAGAGGTGTTTATGAAGATATAAGGGCTTGAAATCGTCGTACATTAAAACCAACGTGACATAACATTTGCTCTGCATGTCCAGGTTTGGAGGAGTCACATAAAACTCTTGATTTAAGGAAAGTCACATTGCTTAGATTCAGATAATGGCAGCACCGATCGACTATTTTCACTTCCGATACCGATATCTGAGGTTTAGCATCGGCCCATTCCAATGCGATACAGTAAAACGGTGCTGGTTTTTAAACACAGTCATAACTGTACTCAATTACAAATTTGTTTCGTAACTCGGCACCAGGACACTTAAATCCATCAATAGTTTAAATAGGTTGGTCAAACGTAAAAACGACTTCAATTTGGGAAGTAAGTGAAACGACAAAAACACCAGGTTATTTATCTACCTTGGTCAAAACCTGCAAAAAATAAACGGCAACAAACTTTCTTTGAACGCTTTTGCAGAAAGCAAAGACTTGGACTGATTAGATCCAAGTCTAATTGGAGACATAGTCACTGATACTTAATGTAGAATTTTTTCCCAAATTGGGACGGATACAGATATTAATATCAGATCGGTAAATCTCTAGTTCAGATCTTTATTCATGTCCAAAGGGGAAATTAATTTTGCAGCAACTTGCAGTAGAAACTACAACAAACTAACAGTTAATATTTAACCATAGGGGTGTGGCCTCGAGTTAAATATTTACTATTAATAAGCCTTTAACCAATTAGAAGTTAAAAAGACAAAACTGGTTTATTATTACTTTCATTTTACCAGAGTGCTAAAAGGAGAATAATATGTAAGTTAATGAGTGTTTAATACTTCAAATGTGAAATCCTCTCGCTTTAAGAGACAACAAAATAAAAATAGAAACTGTGTTGTGTTTTTTTTTTTTTTTCCGTGATTGTCCCATCAGGCCTTCTGGAGAAAGGCCTCCCAGGGGGCGCGGCGGCGGCCGGGGGGGGCGAGGCGGACGAGGACGCGGAATGGGCCGCGGCGAGGGCTTCGACTCACGTGGAAAACGGGAATTCGACAGACACAGCACCAACGACAAATCGTGAGTGAAGCGTTGCACTGTAAAAAGTGGCTGGCAAGTAAGATGAAATGTGTTAATCTGAGTCAACAGATGCTTGTTGTTTAATGTGTTTGTGAGAGGGAGAGAGCGTTGCTTTCAAATTAAGTGAAAATGTGCCTGATTTTCTTCATCAAGTGGTAAATAATCTTATCTTGTCAGACAAAATTAATTTATTCTGCTTTGGATAAAATATTTCCATGGAGATGCGTCTGCAGATTTCTGAGTGTCAAATACCAATTTTACCTATTTCAGATTTAGCTTAAGGAGCTGTATATGAAATCAGCATTTAAATATATTTTTACTAGTTTTCCAGTCATGAGCAGAGCTACTGGTGGGCAATATGCACTGAAAGTTTGAATTATCAGAATATTTTCCAGATGGCATAAAGAAATGTGACTTGTATCATTAAAATGCACACCGCAACAGCATTAGATTATTTTTTTTTAGTTATTGATGTTTATTGATTAATATCGATGAAAAACTGGAGAAAAATAATAAACTTAACAATCCCAACAATAAGGACAGTTTTGGGGAGAGTTGAACATCATTAATGTTTACAGCTGGTTGTGATGGCAACGAATCAAAACTCTTGTAAGAAATTGATCACGATAAATAATTCAATAAACACCCATCCCTATTAGGAAGAGAGGTGATGTCATGTGTTGGTGTTAATTGTTTTAAACTAAAGCAACATGATGACTGAGGGGACATTTTAAACTGTTACACTTGTGGTTAACACAGTTAACATAGGTATCTGTAAACAGCAGTGTCTTTGTTACAAAAAATACCTTTGTTCCACAGCTTTTTCGGGGAATCTGAACCAAATTTAACTATTTTCCAAACACATTCTCAAATCAAGACAGATTCTTTAAGCCTCAATTTGTGTACTTTCATACATTTTCACTGTTTCTAAAAACAGATTTTCTGTCAATTCTTTGCAGTTTGAACCACCTTTGATCAGGTTATGGTTAAGAACCACAGATCCAGCTTAAGAACTCTGATCCGAAGGGGGCCTGAGGTCATAACTGAGCGAAGAAAAGCACTAGAAAAAGGTCCTTTCATTTTAAATGAGTGTGGGTTCTACTAGTAAAACTACACACCCACAAACCTGATTGCTTAAATGTTACGTTTAAGCAAAAACCAGTAATAATAATTCCTTTTTACAACTTTTATCTTTGGAAGTAAACATTTTTCCATACTTCATTTTCCTTTTCTGTGTTCATCCACACCTGAGAATTTAGAAAAAAATACACCGATTCTGGCGTCGAAATGGATACTGCACCGTAAAACATGCAGTAGATCTATAAGATCACACACAATGAAAAATTGCTTTATGTAACTTCAGACCTTTTTTTTCTTCTTTTGGTGAAAGCATCATGTTTTCACTCACACAGAACGCACCCACATAAAAACTCTTTGGTGAGGAAGTAGTTACTAAAGTTACCCTTTACCACCTAACCGACTCACATCCGGCTTCATTTTTGGATTATTTTATGATACAATCAAAACTCTGTTAAGATTTTCCTCTCAAAATGTCAAACGGTACAGAAAGTAAAAAAAAAAATTTTTAACTTGGGAAAACGTATTTTTCTGAAAATAAACTTAGAAGCTCTGAATTTTCATCTCCTTACTTTCCAGGCTTATTTGACTTCCTCCTTTAAAGAAATGCTCCCTTTTTTCCTGTTTCTCACCCAGTTCAAAAACTGAGGAGAAGCGCGGCGGCTCCGGCTCGCACAACTGGGGCACGGTGAAGGATGAAGTGAGGTGAGTTATTTATTTATTTATTTTCTAAACAAACAGGGACACTGAATCGCTTTGCTCACTGCTTCGCTTGGTGCCGTCGACAACGAAGCGCTTCTACTTTTGGAACAAACACACAAGTGGTGGTTTTGATGTCGCACACAGGGAGGGATGGAGGACGTCAAACATGGAGCCGTTTTAGCTTTTTAACATTTTGGGTTTCTGTTTAGAGCAGAGCGCGCTGGGAGAGTTGACAAAGTGCTTTGCTTTCAGTGAGGCCGAACAGACCGCCGCCCCAGAGCCGACTCCGGAGGGAGAGGAAAACGCACCCGCCGGCTCCGAGAACAAGTAAGAGTCACAGAGCGCAGAACCCTCTAACACCATGTTCTCTTAGGATGTAGAAGAAGCAGAGTGAGGACTGAGTTCCCACACAGCTGTTTTGATTTTTTATTCTAGAGAGAACGAGGTGGAAGAGGTGAAACAGGAAGGCCCCAAAGAGATGACGCTGGACGAGTGGAAGGCCATGCAGGACAAGGAGCGCACCAAGGTGGAGTTCAACATCCGCAAGCCCAACGAGGGAGCCGACAGCCAGTGGAAGAAGGGATACGTGCTGCACAAGTCCAAGAGCGAAGACGTAAGCGAGCGTTCTGTCCCAGACGGTTTGTTCCCAAAGGGCTCCTATCGATTCCCTCTATTTTAAGCAATTGGTTGATACTTGCATGTGAAAAAAATCTACCTCTGCAAAGGTCTGAAAAGCAAAACACAGGCTGTGTTTCCATTGACTGTAAAGTTGTGCTAATTGAAATCACGAAAATAAATTTGCTTAATGGAAACGCCAATTTCGGGGAAAAAAACATGTTTTTTGATGAAAAGCTTCTGTGATAGATGGAGGTGGTTTTTCAGCCATGTTGACGCAGATGTATTTTGCAAAACTGCAACGAAAACACTTTTTTTCATATCACGTGAGTCGCCTGATAAACAGCTGGATTTTACTACTGGTGAAAACGACAAAGACGCCGACAGGAAGCAGTAGGAGGATGATGGATTGTTTTTTGTTTTCTGACTGCACCAGCGTTGTCACAGCATCACACAGATCGTAAAATGTTCTGTCATTCAAAAGTGTTGAATCCGTAGCTCTTCTGTAAAATTGCAGACGCATAGTTAGCTGCTCCAACTGATAAGATGCCGACGTCTCCTCCGATTGGCTGATGGATGATGAGCTTTAGCGCCATATATGAATATATGTCATGTAACTGTTTACATCCGTCACTGCCCTGATTTTTGACGACTTATGCAAGTGTGATTTTAATTTAATGCTCTTATTTAATGTAAACACCACAATTGTAAAATGTATTTTTTTTTCGACATTAGAAGACTTAAAAAAATAAAAAAAGAGTCCTGTAATTGTAAGTTATTGAGTGATGATCAATCGAGTGACTTCTGTGATATTTCTGACAGGAAAGCAAAAAAACCCACTAGTTTCTCCTGTTGCTACTCAAACTAACAGTTGGTTTTCCCTCTTTGTACTGAGATAACGTCTTTATCTCAGTACATGAGTTATTATTACATGTTATAATAACATGTTATAAAACTCATGAATAACTCCAAAAGTCCAACATATCGTCAAGTTTTTCTCCTTAGCAGACTTTTTTTTCTCTCGTGTTTTGTTTTTAAGGTAGAAAAAAAAATAGGCCAACATTTATTTTTGCCGTCTTTTCCAGAGGCCTGTTGGTGCTTTGATCGACGCATCGGAAACAGAAGCAGAACCTCATGCTCTGTTCAACAAGGTAATCAGCCACATATACACTGAAAACATTTATCAGTGACTTGTTAGGAAAAAAAACGGTTATCCAAACACCTTTTTGATTATCGCACACTACAATTCTACCAGCAGGGCGCCACCGACGAGTCCTCCGACCACCATTTCCGCAAACCAGCCAACGACATCACATCCCAGCTGGAGATCAACTTCGGAGACCTGGGGCGCCCCGGGCGCGGGCGTGGCGGTGCCCGTGGGGGCAGAGGGGGCCGTGGCGGGGGAGGCAGCCGGACGGCACGTGGGGGAGGACGCTCCGAAAAGGTAACAACAAAAGCCACCGCTAAAAAACAAAGCAAAAAAAAAAAAACATGAGCAGGAAATAAGAGCAGTGAGGTGGAAAAGCTGCTGTGGAAACAACAAAGCAGTTTGGCCATTCAGAACTGGCTGGCTGACCTCAGGCCAGCGGGGTCAGTGGAAGGTCAGCAGAAACCAGCTTTGGAACGCAGTCAGTTCACACATGTTGTGTTTAGTTTTTACAAGTTTTGCAAAGTGAGATTTAAAAAAAAAAAAAAAATTGGGTTACTGAAGGTTTGGCTGGGACTGAATATAAATACCAAATGTATGGGACACCAGTCACACAGAGAAATGTGATGTGCATCACTAAACTGCACACAGTAACTGCATTTAATATTTCTTAATTAATTCTTTTATTTTATTGATTCTTTAAATAAAAAAAATGAAGAAAAAAGTAAAACTGACAATCCCCACACTGTTCTGGAGGGGTTAAACATCATCGACTGGAATTTATAGTTGAAATGATGAATCAAAATTCTTCTCATGATAAGAAACTAATCACAATAAATGATATTATAAATGCCAATCCCGAACAAGGACTGATCAGCTGATCAGAATGTTGCGGCCAGATCCTGACATTTGGGTTTTCTAGCTGAATTTTTTATTTCACTTTAAACCTTCCTGTTGTGTTTTAAAGGAGCACCAATTTTCTTAATTTTGTGAGGTCGGCAATCAGCCAATATTTGCATCTGAAAGGGATTTTTATGTTGAAGTTGTCACGAGGTAATTCTATAAAGTTTTGCCTAAAGGCCAGATGAATCTAAATATACACTAGTTTTCAGTAGGGTTGCACTGATGAATTTGACCTTCATTTTTGTAACTTTGGGTGGTTAAAAATATTCACTCCACTTTTACCAACTTTATTGCTATACAGGTCATTCCCAAAAAATTAGCATATTGTGATAAAGATAATTATTTTCCATAATGTAATGATAAAAATTAAACTGTCATAATTTAGATTCATTGCACACCAGTTGAAATATTTCAGGTCTTTTATTGTTTTAATACTGATGATTTTGGCATACAGCTCATGAAAACCCAAAATCCCTGTCTCAAAAAATTAGCATATTTCATCCGACCAATAAAAGAAAAGTGTTTTAATACCAAAAAAGTCAACCTTCAAATAATTATGTTCAGTTATGCACTCAATACTTGGTCAGGAATCCTTTTGCAGCCTTCAATGCGGCATGGAGGCCATCAGCCTGTGGCTCTGCTGAGGTGTTTATGGAGCCCAGGATGCTTCGATGGCCTTAAGCTCATCCAGAGTTTTGGGTCTTACGTCTCTCAACTTTCTCTTCACAATATCCCACAGATTCTCTATGGGGTTCAAGTCAGGAGAGTTGGCAGGAAAATTGAGCACAGTAACACCATGGTCAGTAAACCATTTACCAGGTCGTGCTGAAAAATTAAATCTTCATCTCCATAAAGCTTTTCAGCAGATGGAAGCATGAAGTGCTCCAAAATGTCCTGATAGCTGCTGCATTGACCCTGCCCTTGATAAAACACAGTGGACCAACACCAGCAGCTGACATGGCTCCTCAGACCATCACTGACTGTGGGTACTTGACACTGGACTTCTGGCCTTTTGGCATTTCCGTCTCACCAGTCTTCCTCCAGACTCTGGCACCTTGATTTCCGAATGACATGCAAAATTTGCTTTCATCCGAAAAAAGTACTTTGGACCACTGAGCAACAGTCCAGTGCTGCTTGTCTGTAGCCCAGGTCAGGCGCTTCTGCCGCTGTTTCTGGTTCAAAAGTGTCTTGACCTGGGGAATGCGGCACCTGTAGCCCATTTCCTGCACACGTCTGTGCACGGTGGCTCTGGATGTTTCTACTCCAGACTCAGTCCACTGCTTCCGCAGGTCCCCCAAGGTCTGGAATCGGCCCTTCTCCACAATCTTCCTCAGGGTCCGGTCACCTCTTCTCGTTGTGCAGCGTTTTCTGCCACACTTTTTCCTTCCCACTGAGGTGCCTTGATTCAGCACTCTGCGAACAGCCTATTCAGAAATGTCTTTCTGTGTCTCACCCTCTTGCTTGAGGGTGTCAATGATGGCCTTCTGGACAGCAGTCAGGTCAGCAGTCTTACCCATGATTGTGGTTTTGAGTAATTAACCAGGCTTGGAGTTTTTAAAAGCCTCTGGAATCTTTTGCAAGTGTTTAGAGTTACTTTGTTGATTCAGATGATGAGGTTAACTGCTCGTTCAGAAAATATTTTTATGATATGCTAATTTTTTGAGATAGGAATTTTGGGTTTTTATGAGCTGTATGTCAAAATCATCAGTATTAAAACAATAAAAGACCTGAAATATTTCATGTGCAATGAATCTAAAATATGACAGTTTAATTTTTATCATTATGGAAAATAATGAACTTTATCACAACATGCAAATTTTTTGAGAAGGACCTGTATTTATTGACTTTTCAGGCAAAAACAAATCATTATCGGCCAAAATGGCAGGTGGAGTATAGAGATGTGCAGTAGATGTTTGATAATTTGTACCTTAACTTCCAGTTGTGAAAATAAAAAGCCAATCTTAAATGCAGCGATTACACTTTATAACTTGTGTAAAGTCACTCCAAACTCCAGGGAAACGGTTCAAGCTTTGTCCGGCAGCCAAAGATTATTCACCAACGGTTACATTCTGAAACTTTTTTATTTTTTGAAGCGTAAATGTTGTGTTGTGTGTTTGTCCCTCCAGGCCAGCGGAGTGTCGGTCCCCAACGTGGACGATCCTGAGGCCTTCCCGGCCCTGGCCTGAAGACGCCGTCTTTTCCTCCACCAGCCCACCCATCTGCCCTTCCGGGGGCCCCTCCTCTACGAGGCTTGCATGCTTACCACATCTTCAAGTATATGAGGAAAAAAAGAAAAAACCCAACAGTAAAAAAAAATAAAATTAAAAAAAAAAAAAAGGCAGACTGTCATCCCATACCACTCAACACCAGAGGACTCGAGTTTTATCGGTTTTAAAGAAAAGACAAAAAAAAAAACCCCAAACAGATGGAAAAAGGACCTCTTGTTACACTGAAGTTTTGTATTTAGGAACATGAAAGCAGGGATGTTTTCATTTTTCCCCCCTCTCCAGAGATCATGCATACTTCATTAATATTTTTGTGCTGCTTGAATTCCTGCATTTCAATTCTGCAGTTTGGTTGAAGTGTGAACATTGCTTTCCTTTCCAAATTTTTTTTTTTTTTTCTTTTTGCCTCCCCACCTGATGACTTCAGCACAGTATTAGGTCATCTGTAGAAAAGACTTTCTACTGGCGTCCCCCTCTGACCCCCCCCCCCCCCCCCCACAGTAATACACACTGATGTGGTAGTGCTACACTACATAAGAAACGTGTGCTAGATGCCTGAAGTACAGCTTCACTTAGGTTTTAAAGTGTAAATAGTGGCCTCCTGACTACCCATCGCCTCGCCAGGCACAAATCCAAGATGGGGGAACCAGCAAAGTGGCTTCATACAACAGCTTGGTATTTTTCTGCTTCTTGTGCGGTGAAGGTCGACGCCTCTTTTCTTCTTCTTCTTCTTTTTAATAGTGGACCAGTGGTTAGAAATGTTTGTATCCCCTGATCCAGATGTGCTACCTGTGTTTTCAGGGCCCAATGTATTTTAAGGCTGGTCCTCCTAGGTCATACGGACTGTACAAATTTGTACCTTCAGGACCACTAAGCAAATGTTTCTGTTTATTTTGAAGTGTGTGTGTGTGTGAGTGTATAGCTGAGCGTGAGACTGAATGTGTGAGTTTTGACAGCTATTTACGTAGAATTTGAAGTATTCCTCTGCTCTGAACTTTGCCATTCTTTTACAGAAAGACGGGAAGTTCTCGCCTGAAATAGTGAGAAGTGATTGTTAAGACGTAGACGGACCACGGACATATCTTCAGAGCTCGAAGCACTTGTTTTTTGTTTTTTTTTAATCACCAACTGTCCTTTGAAGTTTTATTTTTTTGCAGTTGAAAGTCCTCTTGTTTTTTTGTTTTTTTTTAATCAAGTGCGGACTCATCGTTGCGTTGTTTGTGTTCAAGAAACGTCAGCCGTCATTGTGGAACAATCATCGGGCCACAGAATGTAATGTAAGCTAATGGTGCTTTCAGCCACCTGTGTCGGTGTTGGCAGCGAGCTTTTTTTTTTTTTTCCCTTCTCTCCCAGCCTCCCCAACCGTGACATCTGCCGTGCGCTTCCAGAGCGTTATACTAAGACCGCGGGAGGGTTAACTAAAGTCAGCATACTTAAAATTAGGTTGGAGGTAAGCGCTGGAGAGATGGAAGGCGTTGGAAACACGGAGGGAAGTTAAGCTTTACATTTTGTGCTCTATAAAGGCTCACTGGCGTTGTGCCGATACAGACGGCTGGAGCAGATTTCTCATTTGACTGTTTGAGCCACATGACTATGAAACTTTCTCTATAAACATCCCTGTTCTAATAAAGTGCTCTAGAGGTGTGACTGGTCCGCTTCATGGTTTTTGGGTTGGTTTGAATCACTGCTGTATTCCTGACTTACTTCTGCTACAAGGAGTAGCAGAACTAGTCTATGGATATATTTTTCCATGTTACAATTTTTAAATATTTTGTTCTGTTTTTGCTTGAAACAGGAATACAATATTATATGTAGCTAAACATTGCCCTCAAATGCCACTTTGAGGGCAATTTTTAGCTACATTTAATCTTGGCATTTTACATCTGTTTCAGTAACTTTTTGAAGCTCATTTTTAATGTAAATTGTAAGGCTACGATAATGAGATTACTTGTAGTTATTTTGGTTTGGCTGGAAGTCCTAATTATAAAATTTCAAAATGGTCAACTGATTCAGTTGAATTTAAAGAAATAGTGTGCAAGTCGGTCATTAAAAGGAAGGAATCATTTGTGAAATGAACCTTTCAGTTTGACTGGACTCCATCTTAAATGTTTTTGTTTGTTTGGTTTTTTTTTTGCTCATTGAATAACATTGTATCCTGTAGTTGGCCAAAAACTAAAGAACTTCCTTAATGGACCTTACCACAGGGGCCGCGTTTCATTGGCTAATGCCCATTTTACGTCACAGCGCAGCAACCACGTGCGTGACCGTCTCACAAACACAGTAGTAAACTCATGCTAATGTAAATTGTGGACTAGCAGACCGGCAGAAAGTTTTTGCGTCAGAACTCGAAAAAGAATGGTTCTCCACTGTCAGTGAGGTATCTGCGCAGGTGATGTCAGGTATCCTGATTGTATTTGTGGAACTAAAATTCAGATTTCCAAAATCTGAAACAGAATGCCTTGCTTGGATCAAAGCTTGTGCACAACCGCATTTGCAGCTCAACCGTCATAGGATCAATAAGAACAAAGGAGTGTCTGCTGGTGTAAGTCAAAAAATAACTCCATTATGAAAACCTTTTAGCCAAGTACAGCATAATGGCAGTACCGATACAACTTCTCCACCTTGAAGCCTGTCAGTCTTAGTTAGTTGAACAGATCAATATGCAATGTGTACCGTATCTGACATACAATAAAGATTTTATTTTACCTGAAAAGGCTTTTTACTAAACTGTAATTGTGTTAGCCACGCTAATGGTGTTAGCCTCCGAGTACCGTGTATCAGGCCTAGGCACATACAAACATTTGCCAACATAAATCACCCTAAAAACCATGAATGCCCGATTTACCCAGCCTTGCAAGAACAATGGGCGTCAGTGATCTTGTCCACAGCTATATTTATGCTGATGGTCTGAGGATCTGCTGTTTTCCTCATCGACCGGTAGCATTTAGCTGTGACGAGCACAATGTTGGAGACATCGCGTGACTCAAAAACCTTGATGTCATCCAAAAAAGATGACATGAACTTGTTGGTTTCCCCTGTCCATTGTCGTGGCTGATATTTTTTGAAAATCCGGCAGAAATGCTACACTAATCGACTCAGAAATACTCTGCAGAGAGTCAGTCGAAATGAAATTACACATAGAAACTAAGCACAGCGAGGCTTTGTTTGTGAGACATGCAGTCACGTAAGACTTTCGAGGGGCGTTTCTGGGCGGAGCTTGGTAAGGTCCATTAACTTGAATCTACAAATATTAAACCTCTTGTTTAATGTCCTGGAACACTATCTACATCCAGGAACACCATCTGGATGTAGATTTTAAACTGATGCCACAATGACTTGGATGTAGTTACATCGTATGACATTTAAACAAAAAAGGTTTTTATATTGGAATCATGTCTAACAATTTTCTGATTTTATTTTTTTACTACAAAAAGTTAAGACATTGTGAAAACTAACAGTCTGAGGTCTGAGTCAGTTTCTCCCCAAACATTCTCAAAATCCAAGGAAAGCAGTGTATTTATGCATTCTATATTTTCTACATCAAAGTTTGTGTTTATCTAAATGATATTTATCCTAATTATTACTAAAGTGCCACTGGAAGTACTTGCACCACAGTTTAAGAACCATGGCAGTGGGTTTGACGATAGATATTACAGCCAGTATTACCGCTCAGCCAACTTTTCTCATGTTATTCCCTCTTGGCTGCAATGCGCATGTGCGGGAGAACAGTGTGAAGGCTTCCGCTTTGATTGCCTCTACGGTCGTTACGTAGACGATGGCTGAGCTTCACAGACGCCGAAACGGCCGCGGCAGCCCGCCAGCTGCGGGAGCATCCTCACCCTCAGCCTCTGGAGACACCCCCACTGTGTTCGCGAAACTGTTTGCCGCGGCATTTTATGGGGTCAGCTCGTTTCTAATCGTTGTCGTCAACAAAAGCGTCCTCACCAACTACAGGTAAAAGGGCAAAGTTCAGAGAAGCACAATGTAGGCGCGAGCGCGGCGGATTAATTACTAATACTGGACTCGGTAAGAAAGGCGGAAACAAGAAAATGTACTTCCGAATCAATACAAGCAATAGTTACTCTACCAAAGTTTCTTTTTTTACTCAAAAAAAATTTCCACTGTAAATACCAGCTTTACAAAGACCTTAACTAGTTTTAAAGAGTTGTCATCTGGTGTTTAGCTCTGCAGCTTTAAATCATCTATACTATAGCTGATGACCATATGCATATTGTTTCATTGCAGATACTTGTAATGTGTTTTATTTTACGTTTTTCTACTTTTATTTTTAAAATGTCACCAGTTAGCTTATCCAAATTATGGCCCATCTGATGAAGCTTTTTTGTTGTTGTTTTAAACAAACAGAAATGACATTATGATCATGGAAAACCATGGATTTTTATCAGAATTTGATGTCATAAAACCATCACAGATAGCACACAATTATGAAGTGGGAGAAAAATTATAAATTGTCTTTTTCTTTTCACATCATCGGTGTGCCCTGCTTTGTGGTGGCCTTTCAAACAAAATTCCAATAAACCAGTCGAAAGCTTTTGGTTGTAACATGGCCAAATGTGAAAAGAAAAATGAATAGTATGAATGTTTTTGGAAGATGCTGTGAATCTTAGCTCCTTGTGTAAAGATCCATCCACGACTCTGAAGCCACTCTAGTAAATGTCGGCGGGAGTGTTGGTGTCACTGAGCCCGTTTGTGTTTTCCAGCTTTCCATCGTCAACATGTGTTGGGATTGGTCAGGTAAGCTCTTGAGCTAATGCCATGTGATGTCATCGCCTCTGCCTCTGCTGTGACTTCCTGCTCTGATCGCTGCAGATGCTGGCCACAATCGTGGTCCTGAGGACCGGGAAGATGCTGGGTGTCATCACGTTCCCAGATCTGGACGCGACTATACCGGGCAAGGTGAGAAGGTTATATCCTCCACGAACATTCCCAGGATCACTAATTAGACGTGATGTGTGTTGTCCCAGATGTTCCCTCTGCCTCTGCTGTACGTTGGGAATCAGATCTCGGGCCTCTTTGGGACGCAACGACTCAAGTGAGTCCCTAACACTCCATCATATAAAGCCAGGACTTGCCTTTAAATGTGACACGGTTGCTTGTTCCCGCCATCTTAGCTTGCCCATGTTCACGGTTCTGAGGAGGTTCAGTATTTTTCTCACCATGGTGTTTGAGGGATTCCTGCTGAAGTAAGTCCAACCTCTGCATTCCGTCTGCACATGTTCCCAGAACATTTCCTGTTAAAGACTAATCCCTCGCAGGAAGACCTTCTCCGCTTCCATAAAGATGACCGTGTTCACCATGGTGTTCGGTGCTTTTATTGCTGCGAGGTAAGACGACTCCTTGCAGCCCAAACGGCATGTTTCATGCCCTGCGACGAGCACATATCTCACTCTGTGTTTGCCGTAGCGCCGACTTGGCTTTCGATCTTGAAGGATACATTTTCATAATGCTGAACAACATCCTGACAGCAGCTAGCGGGGCGTTTGTAAAGCAGAAACTGGAATCGAAGGTGAGCAGCAGCAGATCCGGTGCCTGGTTGATGAGGATAGTGAAAGAAATGTGACTCTGTTGTCCTTATAGGAGCTTGGAAAATATGGGCTGCTGTATTACAATGCTTTGATCATGATCTTCCCTACACTGGCGTATGCGTACTACTCTGGAGACTTGCAGATGGTAGGTGTTCTTGCAATATACACTCCCAACGGATGAGAGAGGCTTTTATCTGAGGCTTTTCATGATTTATTTGAACCATTTTACAAACTAACCTTTTTCCGCCGTGGAATAGTTATAGGGCGACCAACTTTAACCCTTTCATGCATGAATTATGATCCTTTGTGTCAGGATTTTTTTTTTCCAATTTTTTTTTATTTTCTTAAGGCATATTTTTATATGCCTTAAGAAAATAAGGCATATATTAAGGTAGGGGGAAAAAATAGTAAAAAGAAAATTTTTTGTATTTTTAATTTTTTAGGTAATCAATTGTAATTTTCTCCAAATACAAAGTTGTTATTTGAAAACTAACATCAGTAGTATTGTTCTTTAGGGATTATCTGATGTTTTTTTTTTTTACCTGCAAGAGTCGTCTACCGTAGAAGGAGGGACCGGGTCGGTTGGCAGGCTTTTTTTTGTCTGTCGGCCATATTGGATTTAACAAAAATAATTTCTTGCATTTGCAGCTGATGGCCAGTAGTTGATAGTGTATTTTATGATGCATTAGTGTCCACTTCAGTGGTCTGTGTGCATTGATAACATAAAAATCCACAAGAAGCACAAGAAAATGGTTTTTGGATAGCTGTCCACTGTAGTGACCACTTTGCATGAAAAGGGTTAAGTATATGTAAAAGAATGAATAGTTTGAATTTATAGATTTTCTCATACCAAAGGCCACCACACACCTTCAGTGATCCGGGCAGACACAATGACCGCAGTTAGACCAATTTCCTACACGTCTCCTGACAAATTCCACAATCCGAATGGATGCTAGCAAGTTTTCCACCATGGCAGCCACAGCAGTATTTAGAGTGTCATCATCTACAAATGTACCAGCACGTAGTCAAAGGCCGCTCAGCGAGGAAGGACATATTACCCCAAAAGCAACTAAAAGATGCAAACCTGATTAGAAATGGCCCAAAAAGAATTCCTGAAGTTCTTCGTCTTACAGCAACAACACAGTAGTACCCCCCGTTATTACAAATAACAAATTTGAGCATGTATATGAAATTTTGAGTTTTTCTGTTATGGAGGATATCGATGAATTCGATAAACATGTGCACCCATTTCTGGTTCATCGTGTCACTGCAGATGTGTGATGCGGCGACTCTGGAAAAAGAACGCTCAAATAAATCACCAAAAGTTCAGAATACAGATGAAATGAATACTCGGGGTGACTGTAAAGTTTGCCGAAGCATTTATGTCCCTGTGATTGTGTGTTTTGTGAACAGGGACTGGATTACAAAGGCTGGGCTGATCAGCTGTTTGTTGTGCAGTTTATCCTCTCCTGTGTCATGGGGTAATGTAGCTCCACAAACTCTGTTCTTTAACCGACACCACGTTCTGCTAAGTCTTGCTTCTCCTCCCTCTGTGTGTTAATGCAGCTTTGTTTTAATGTACTCCATCCTGCTGTGCACGCAGCACAACTCGGCGCTCACCACCTCCATCATAGGCTGCATCAAGGTAAGTCACTTCTCTTTGCCAACGCTCTCTGGGAAGAGCCAGCGTATACATTAAGCACTTCTTGCACTTTTACCCCCAGAATATCCTGGTCACATACATGGGGATGGTGTTTGGTGGAGACTACATATTCACCTGGCTGAACTTCCTAGGGCTGAACATCAGGTAATCACCCGAACGGATTTAGTTGTTTGGGTTGGTCTGCAGAAGCAGCTTGAGGACACAGTCGGAAGGGAATTAAAACGGAGCTGCCAAAGACGAGCGAGAAATGCTGCACGGTTCTCACATGTGAACAGTGAGTCTAACACTTGGATCACGTTTTGTTCTTTGTTTCCTACAGCATTGCTGGGAGCCTGGTGTATTCCTATATCACTTTCACACAGCAGCAAAGCAGTAAGTAAGGTTTGAAATAACTTTAATCATAATCCTGAGGGAAAATCTCGTTTTAGTCTTAGATGCTTCCCTCCCTCCCAACCCCCCTGGGGGTTCACATTGTATTAAGACCAAGACTATGTCTTGCTTATGATTACAGCTTCTAAACTTATTATAGCTTTAAACTTAAACTATACAAACTAGGGGTGTATATTTTCCCTGATTTCTTTAATTTTAGGTGATCATTCCCTCACTTAACCCCCTCCCCACACTCATTTCCTTCCTTATCCTCCCTGACCCCCCTTACCCTGATTTCCTCCTTTACCCTCACTTACCTTCATTCCCTCCCTTATCCCTCCATCCCTCGCCCTAATTTCCTCTCTTACCCTCATTTCCTCCCTCACCCGCCTCTTCAGCAGGTTTTCTATACCTGTTGACATTTCGAAGGATTATGCTGTATTCTGCTGTTTCTGCCTACTTCTTACCTTTCTGCAAGTTTTCTGGTGAAAGAAATGTGACTGTGTTGTCCTTATAGGAGCTTGGAAAATATGGGCTGCTGTATTACAATGCTTTGATCATGATCTTCCCTACGCTGTCCACACTGGCGCTTTCCCAGCTGCTGTTCTAGCTGGGAAAGAGCAATCCAATCCAATATATAGCCTCAAAATTATGGTCTCATTATGAGACTATCAAACTTTTTTGGCCTGCGCATAATGACCAGTGAGGTCAATGCACGCACTGTGAAATTAGGTAGTGGCAACAAAACCCCTACCAGGGAAGCTTTAACCAGCTTCACTACCAGCCTGGACAGGGAAGCTGGTTAAAACTGGTTGGGAATGTTCCTGTCAGACAAAATCTCAATAAGACACATTGTGTTCTGGAACAAAATGTGATAAAGTTCAAGGGGTGTGAAGGCTTTAGCTCTGCTTTAACCCATTCCTAGCTTATTACACTCTATCGCCTACTAGAGATCTAACCAATTCTGCTTTTTTTTAAAAAGTTATTCTGGCCTCTTACTCCATTATGAAGGGGTTCTTTGTTTTAAGCGTCTCTCTCTAACCTCAAGCGTTTTTCATCATTTTGAACAGAAAAGGCATAAATCCTGGAGTCCAAACCGAGTGAAGTTGAAAAACGATGATCACCTGCTGATGTCTGCAAACCTTAAGGAGAAAAGATCCAACCAGTGGGCTTAATGTTTTAAAGATATGCTGTGTGATCTGTTAGCAAGGTTTTACCTTTATGGAGTAAGGAGTGTTTAGTGATGCATCCCATACATTTTATATGCAATTGTAAAAAAAAATTGTTTTTATAATTAGAATCATTTTGTTTAAAGGATGTGGTCACTTGATGTAATAAGCCATTTAAATGTACATAATGAAACTGGAAACTAATAAATGAATATTTTGTATTACAATACTCAAGAATTCTGTTTCAATCTCTCTGGTATTAAAAAAACTTGAATCCATATCTTTTTATTCAGGTTTCTGGAATGGTCTATATTTAATTATGTATCACATTTATTACATCCAAGAAAATAAAGTTCAAAGCTACAGTTTAACACCAGGTCAGTCTGCCATCAGTGGCTGAAACTATTTTTCAGTGATCGGGAACACAGATGTTTCCGTGATTGGTGAATGACACCATACATGCGCCAAGATATTCCACTCAACACTCTTCAGAGTGGGTGCTGTTGCTCTGTGAAGAAGACTAAAGGTTTTTGTAGTGTCACAAATAAAAGCTCTAAAAAAAAAACTGGACTCTGCTCAAATCTATATTAGCAGATTAATGATTTGCAAAAACCCGATTAGAAAATTGTAAAATTCTGGCTCGTGTAGCTCTACTGAAGGAGGGCTTATTCCAAAGAGGTGATGACCACAAACTTTCATATCGGAGGGAAAAGAAAATGGCTGATTTTTTTTATTACATCCATCAGAAAATAATTAGCAGTTTGTCAGCAAGGAAAAAAAAAAGCGCAGTGTACAAGGAAGACCGAAGAAACGCAACATAAACACTTGAAAGAAAAATATGCACCAACTGCTTATTAAAGGTAAGAAATCTATACAAATTTTACATGAGAGGTCACTAACATTCTGTCTAGTAAAAACAAAGTGTTGAGCAAAGCAGACTGAAAAAAAAAACCAACCAGATCTACATGATAATACAGGACATCACTGATGTCAGCTGCTTTTCACAAACAAACCTGTAGGTTGACAGACCCGTGGGTTTATTCAGCAGACTCAAACAGCTGTGGCAAAGCAAAGGGGGGGAGGGGGGAAAAGGGGGTCGCTCCTCAAACAGGAGAAACATACAATCAAAGTGCAACAACAGCCAGCTGGAGACAGCAGCACCAGCTTCTCTTGTAATGAGTCATTTCCATCAAATCCTCAACAACAAATGAATGGCTTGAACACCAACAACCCATATCATTAGAGCTTTTTATTTTTGGTTAGAAAATATAAATATCTCTTGCGTAGAAAAATATCACAGATGATTTGTTTTATTTAAGTACAAATAGAAAAAGAAAAAAAAGAATTCTTGGCAAAATTTTGACAGTCTCCAAAATGGGAGTGGAGAAGATGAGCAAAACGTGTCTTTTGGGATGTGGTGGAGCAGACGGGCTTTTCATCAACCTTTGGCCTTCCTAAAGTGAGTCTTTTAAGAGATTCTGTGCTCACAGCTCAACAGAGTTTCATCGTCCTGAACCTTTGCTCCACTAAACTAGCCATTTATGGAGAAACTGAGGGGGAAAAAAAGAGAAAAACATCACCCAAAAAACGGTGTGCTATTTAGCGAACAACAGCAGTCCTGAAAGCCGTTTAGTCTTCGTGTGTTCTGGATGGATCGGCCTCGCTCTGGCTCAGAGGCTCTGCTTCAGTCCTGCATCTTTTGGCCGGTCTGTCCTGTGCCACGGCCGCCGCCGCCGGTTTATGGTCCAGTAGGAGCTCCAGAGAGCCGTTTCTGTCGTGGTTGGGCGCACTGACTTGGTCACAGCCGTTGGAGTTGTTGTCTGGAACTGAGAGGAGGGGCTCGGCTTCCGGGTGAGACGGGCCGTTGGACTGGACACTCTCGACCTTTACTTGGGCCGAGTCGGGCAACTGGGATGGGTCCACCAGATGACCCGCGACACCTATAAAAGAAGAAGAAATTAGCTTTTCTTTTTCCCCAACAATCTGAACTATATTTGGTAATTTCTTGTTAAAATAATAAAAAAAATTGTGGTTAAATTAAAATGAAACACTTAGAACTTAAGATTGATTTTGTCCTTCTGTAAAGGAGTCTGACTTCTTAGTGTGGACAATATTGTTCTTAATGAAAAAGAATATATAAATGAACTTCTAAAAATTGTCGGTCAAGCTGCAACTTACTGAAACTCTTCGCTTGGTTTGGGTCTGAAAGCCGTGGTTTTTCCTCACCGTTCTGACTGCTGCTGTCTTCCCTCTCAGAGTGGCTGGCACTGCTGCTGGACGTGGTGGGAGGAGGTGACGCCGCCCTGCTGGACGTCACGCTCTCTGTCTCATCCAATAATCTGTCCATATAGTCCCTGAAACACACCAGCACATGGTCCTTACACACACCTGACTGACAGCAGAGAGGTTCCATTTGAAACTATATACACTAAGACTTATTTTAAGACATTTTTTTTATCTCACAGTCTTCCAAACATTTAAATGTTCATCGTATTTTCTTGCACTAAAACCACAAACTTTAATGTAACATATCCCAACAAATGTGGAAGCTTCTTAATATTTACATTTAAAACTGTAAAATTTCATTTTAAATACCAAACGCAAAAGCTCTGAATCAGAAAATCAAACATTTTTAGTAGATATTTGCGTTTGAACGGTCGCTCTGAAAGCAGACTTACGTGACACCAGGGTGAAGGTTGTATTTCCTTTTTCCTAGTCTGGTTTGCTGTGCAAAGAAATCATAACGCTCAGACTTCTTCCACATGTAATAAAAGGCCACACATTCTCCTACAGACCTAGTTCTCACCTGAAAGATTTCAATCAGTAGAAATAATTATTATTATTATAATCGTCCAAAGAGGTACAAAAAAAACACAAGACATAATGAATTAGAAGCCTGAGAAAGTTCAATATATCTACATAGAGGAACATTTTTAACCGTTTACAAAAAAATCTAGTTGTAAAAAAGAAAAAAAAAAGATGAATGCTTGATTAGAAGACATATCTCACCTTATTGGCCTGTATTAAATGAAAGTCTTTCCCATAAGCTCGTAGTCCTTGTTCAAAGTTTCTACATTCCTCTTCAGTCCAAACTGATATCTCCTCTGTTAAAGAGAGTCTGAGTGTTACATCTGAAAAGGAGCGTTTATCCCAAAGTGTTTTGGAATCAGACAACAACAAAAAGTCAAGTGAGCTTTCCCAGCATGCTGTTGAGATTGAGGAGCCAAAGGGGCGTGGCTTTCCACCAGCAGCATTCAGCTGAGCAATTTAAGAGGCGTGACGGATTCCAGATTAATCGCGATTAATCGGTTATTGAGCTCATCGGCAGCTAGTGTAATAATTGTTAACTGGAGTATACAGACTCAAAATAGGCAATTTGCTGTAAAAGCAAACTGCCAGCAGTGGCCTGGCCTATAAAACTAAACATAAATCCATAAAGAAGTGGCTCACCTCGAGCTGCTTTTACATTAAACCTCAGTCTTCTTAGAGCTTCCTCTGTGTCAAAGTCACATTTCACCAGTTCATACAAAGCCTACAGGACACAGAATGAAATTCAAATCAATCACGTTAAAGAAATAATTATCAGTCTGTGTGATTTAAACCAATCAGGCAAAGGGAGTAACAGTAGCTGTGTTTCCATTGACCATATATTATTGTTTACATCTGGTAATTTCACACATGCGCACAACGCTGTTTAATCACAAACATGCAAACATTTCCCACACAAAGAACAGAACATTCACTGATACAGTGTTGTGTTTTTTGGTTTGATGTTTATTTTGTGATTATTTACAACAGTAGCTAATCTACCACGGCGATAATGATCACAAAATAAACACTATGGATTATCCGTCAGAGTTCATGTTTACGTCGCCTTTATTATTATTTTTTTCTTAACTTAATTAAAACACACCAAATTCCACAGCACATTGTGTGAACCAACTTACTTACATGTGATTTTGATTGAATTTCTTATTTAAAGGAAACACCGCAATTCCAAAATTGTTCATTTTTTCCCCCCCGACATGAACAAAATATCAACAGTTTTGTGAACCTTTGTAATGGAAACCAAGCTACTGATAGCTGCTAATGCTAATGTTACGGCTGACGGGTGTCTATGAAGCTGTAGCTCTGTTGGCTTCACCTGTTCGTTGTCTTTGATGTGAGAACCCTCTGGGATTGCGTCTACTCCTTTCTCCTCTCCAGTTCGCCTCGATGCCTCAGTCAAGAACTCGACAACTTTCCCCTCGGGAACGCAGTCAGGGTTCCACAACAACTGGTCGTCATTTTCATAAACTGCACGGCAGGTTGAAATCGATGTACAAAAAGATTAGACGATGGACGATGGACAGGTAGATCAGTTAACACCCAAGTTTTATAGTTTGACTCAACCGCTCAGCTTACCTTTCTCGTTTTCTTTATATTTACACAAACCAAGAGGAGTCTCAGCCTGATACATAGAACCCACCATTATCTCCTGTTGGTACAAAAACATTGTTATGAAAGTTAATAGAGATTCCTCAAATCTAAAGTGATAAGTTCCAAGTTTCTTTTATTCTGGTGTAACATAGATGTACACCAGACCATGGAAGTAAAGTCAAAAGGCTCTCCTACCTTCTTCCAGTCTTCAGAGGGAACATAGTCCTCGTCTTCTTCTGACTCCTCTTCTACGTCATGACTACCTAAGAGACGCCATGATGCTTTTAAATTCAAACACAACCAGATAATGTCACAGAAAGCAGGAAGGCGGAACGGCTCGTACTTTCAAAGTACTTGAGTTTCTGAGGGCGAATGAGTTCTGCCGTGCCGAGTGACCGGACTGAGCGCGTGCGACCGTCAGAAGTGGTCTGAGAATCGCTGCCTTGTTCTGATGAAGTCTTAAAATCTTCACCCTAAAAAAGAAAGAAAGAGCAACACTGGGATTAAACTGAAAACTTTCTGCCTCAAATTACATGTACCTAAACCAAGGGATGGATAATATGGACTTAAACTTTTATCACAATATTTTATAGTATTTATTGAGATAACAAATGTGGCATTATTTTTTTTTTATATAAAAAAAGGGTTGCTTCAGAACACCAGTTGTGTTACATAACACATCATTGTGAAGCAGTACACAATAATTCTTGATTCATTTCTTCATGCAAACAGTTCAACAGTCCCTATTGCAATTGTAGACCAAAGAACACACTGCTTAGTGGTGCATGTATAAACTTTGTTTTTAATATTTAAGCATTTAACAAATTAGAAAAACAGAGATACAACTAACTAATAATGAAAACAGCTAACTGGGACTCTTTCCTTCTATAGCAAGGAATTTCAACACTTGAAAATAGTTCAGACTATAAAAGTGTCATTTTGAAAACAGTCGTTTGTCAGATGGAGCTTAAAAATAAAGAGTCAGTGGCTTCAACAATTACCTCCGTTTTCTTCAGCTCTCCAGTGCTTCTGCTGCTTTCATCAGGATCAAGGTCCTCTTCTTCATCCTCTTCCTCCTCATCCTCTTCCTCTGGTTCCTCATCTTCCTCCTCTTCTTCCTCAGCAGGCGATCTGCTCGCATAACCGTAAAGACTCAGTAGCTCATGTATGGGCATCTCCCCCTCCTGTAAAGAAAATACAATAAGATATTAATAATAATACATATGAGTTTTAAAAAGAACTATGTTGATATAAAAGTTCAAATGTTGGCACAGATATATTTATGGTTCATTCTCAGTTTAAGGAGGCACCAAAATATTATACAGAAATTGTGTGTAAAGGGTACTTTAAACAACAATTTTACTATTTTCCCTCAGATATTCAACGATTTGTAATGTCAGTAACAGTGTGTGGTGTTCTATATATTAGCATTATAATGATGAATTCAATCCAATTCAAAAATGCTTTACTGATCCCAAAGTTACATTTAATTTAATTAATAGTTAAAAAGTATTAATTATAATAATAATTATTAAAATCAATAGTTCAATAAAATTATTAAAACACAACAGTAGTGTTGTCCAGGCAATATAAACCAAAATGTAAAAATTCAAAAGCAGTAATGTGTGTATATATATATTTATATATATATATATATATACACACAGTGGGGCAAAAAAATTTAGTCAGCCACCAATTGTGCAGGTTCTCCCACTTAAAAAGATGAGAGGCCTGTAATTTTCATCATAGATATATACCTCAACTATGAGACAAAGGGAGAAAAAAAAATCCAGAAAATCACATTTTCTGATTTTTAAAGAATTTATTTGCAAAATATGGTGGGAAATAAGTATTTGGTCAATAACAAAAGTTCATCTCAATACTTTGTTATATACCCTTTGTTGGCAATGACAGAGATCAAACGTTTTCTGTAAGTCTTCACAAGGTTCTCACACACTGTTGGTGGTATTTTGGCCCATTCCTCCATGCAGATCTCCTCTAGAGCTGTGATGTTCTGGGGCTGTCGCTGGACAACACGGACTTTCAACTCCCTCCACAGATTTTCTATGGGGTTGACATCTGGAGACTGGCTAGGCCACTCCAGGACCTTGAAATGCTTCTTACGAAGCCACTTCTTCGTTACCCGGGTGGTGTGTGTGGGATCATCGTCCTGCTGAAAGACCCAGCCACGTTTCACCTTCAATGCTCTTGTTGATGGAAGGAGGTTTTCACTCAAAATGTGACGATACATGGCCCCATTCATTCTTTCCTTTACACGGATCAGTCGTCCTGGTCCCTTGGCAGAAAAACAGCCCTAAAGCATGATGTTTCCACCCCCATGCTTCACAGTAGGCATGGTGTTCTTTGGATGCAACTCAGCATTCATTCTCCTCCACACACGACGAATAGAGTTTTGACCAAAAAGTTCTACTTTGGTTTCATCTAACCATATGATATTCTCCCAATCATCTTCTGAATCATCCAAATGCTCTCTAGCAAACTTGAGACAGGCCTTGACATGTCCTGGCTTAAGCAGGGGGACACGTCTGGCACTGCAGGATTTGAGTGCCTGGCGGCGTAGTGTGTTACTGATGGTAGCCTTTGTTACTTTGGTCCCAGCTCTCTGCAGGTCATTCACTAGGTTCCCCCATGTGGTTCTGGATTTTTGCTCACCGTTCTTGTGGTCATTTTGACCCCACGGGGTGTGATCTTGCGTGGAGCCCCAGATCGAGGGAGATTATCAGTGGTCTTGTAAGTGTTCCATTTTCTAATAATTGATCCCACAGTTGATTTCTTTACACCAAGCTGTTTACCTATTACAGATTCAGTATTCCCAGCTAGGTGCAGGTTTATCATTTTGTTTCGGGTGTCCTTTGACAGCTCTCTAGTTTTGGCCATGGTGGAGTTTAGAGTGTGACTGTTTGAGGTTGTGGACAGGTGTGTTTTATACTGATAACGAGTTCAAATAGGTGCCATTAATACAGGTAACAAGTGGAGGACAGAGGTGCCTCTTACAGAAGAAGTTACACGGCTGTGAGAGCCTGAAATCTTGCTTGTTTGTAGCTGACCAAATACTTATTTTCCACCATATATTGCAAATAAATTCTTTAAAAATCAGAAAATGGGATTTTCTGGATTTTTTTTCTCCTTTTGTCTCTCATAGTTGAGGTATATATCTATGATGAAAATTACAGGCCTCTCTCATCTTTTTAAGTGGGAGAACTTGCACAATTGGTGGCTGACTAAATACTTTTTTGCCCCACTGTGTATATATATTAGAGATGTGCCAATCAGGTTTTTTCCTGCCTATACCAATTCCAATCACCCATGAGGGCCAATCACCGATCACTGATACCGATCACATAATTTTTTTTTTTTTTATCAAAAGCACTACCAGTTAGATTATGTGGCAAAAGGAACCATGAATTCACCTTAATTTAGACAAAATTTGTTTTTAATAACTTTTTCCAAGAAAAAAAACAGGCAATGTGCAAATTGTACTGCTATCAATAATACTATCTTTAACAGACTGATAACATATGAAGGCTCTGAAGAGGCTAAATAATGCAAAGAGTCAAAATAAAACTTCTCAACATTGCCAAAAAATTCAAGTATAAAACGTAACATTCAAAGGCAAATACAGGATCCATTACAATAAACTATCTTGAGTTACTGAATGAAAACTTCCTGATAGCATGGCAGCTAGCTGATTACTGCTAGTTCTTATTGGCTGTTTCTGATTGAGCGGAGTAATTATGCAGAACAGGGAGGAGGCAGAGGAGATTGATTATTTTTTCAGAGATTATCTGTCTCATGTTAGGACAGCGAAAGTTTTAATACGTATGTAAAATGTATTTTTTAAGTTAGATGCTGCAGCTTTAAGCAGAGGTTTGGTGTGAGAGTCACTACCAGGTGGAGCAAAAGCGGCGCTCCGTCTGAAAGGAAGTATATTTGGATGTAAAGTGATTTTTTATTTTTTTTATTTTGGAGCACCATGTTAGTGTAAGATACAGTTTATTTTGTAAAAATGCTGCAGAGCTTCAAGGCAAAGACATTTACAGCACATAAGTGATGTACAGAAGCCCTTAAAATCTTTTTTTTTTTTTCAGAATCTCACACTGAAAAGTATAACCTTTAAATGTGTATGCTTTTTCAGTGGACAAAATATGAGAAATAATTCATAAAACCAGTGGTGCTACATTATTGCTGTCGATTCTTAAAGAGAGGCCCCAAGCCTCTCTTTACCAACAAGATGGCATTTAGTGTCAAGGTAGCTGCATTTAGTGTACAGGTAGCTGCTCCGCGCTACCTGTAGCGCGGAGCAGCGGGTCAACAGCAAGAGCAGAACCAGCGTCTTACATCGCAGCTCGAAGACTTATTTTATTTTAGCTTTCTGACCGTCATGCTAATCCGGATGAGTGTTTGTAGCTGTGCGCTGCTTTACCTGCTATCTGATCCTCCATATGTCTTTTTTACTGCAATGAGCCTCAATATAGCCAAACTCCTCAACTAAGGCATTGTTTTTATGCCATATTGGATTCGTTGTTTTGATGCATTTTGACGTGCTTCAATTTTCCCCCGCAACACGCAAACTTCCCCATTCACTCAGTGCGTTATAGTTCCACATCGCTTAGGATTTGTTGCTGCGCGTTTGCGCAGAGTGAAGGAAAGAGGAGATCAGCTGCACAGGCAGACTGGTAAATGAGAAGCAGGCGATCCGTTTGTGTGATGGGCAACAAGAGACCGTGATTGCCGATCATCGATCATACACTTTTCCACGGAAATCGGCCGATTATGATCGGTGGCTGATCGATTGGCACACCTATAATATATATATATATATATATATATATATATATATTTTTTTTTTTATTATTTATTTTTTTGTTTGTTTTGTTTAGGATTAGTCTCAAAGATTAAACTAATCATACACGGCTAACTTAATATGTGACATTATTGTGAATATGATTCTGGTCTTAATAACTCACCTGGTTAAATAAATGAATAAATACAGCATTTGTTTTTTTTTACAGTAATGATAACTAATAGAAACATGAGAGCCGAGCTTCACACCAACCCGTGCCAGGTCTTCGATCTCGTTGACGTTGGTCTCGTCTGTTGCCTCCAGCATTTCCTCCTCCTCTAGGGTTCGTTCATCGTCAAAGTCATGAACAAGCATGTCGGCTGACGGATCGAAATCGTGGTCGTCTGAACCTGCTGAGCCTCCTGCAAATGTTCAAGGTCGTAGACAATGTCACACTGAAGCTAGTTCTCCTCACACAAATCTTTAAGTGTAGTGCGGCACATCAAATTGGAAATAATAACAGGTACTTATATGTATCAATATAAATTGTAGCGATTTCAAGGAACAGGTTTTAAATGTTGCTATTCACTAAAGGCCAAACAGAGAAAGAAAAGATGAGCTACCTGGGCTCGAATTCCCGAGGGAGGGCTGAAAAACGGAAAGGCGGGGCAAAAAGTTAGGAGGACAAAAACAAGAAATACATCCAAAAATCTGCGGATTGGGAGTTTAACACAAAAACACACATGCAGAACAACTTTGTATCTCAATTTTCAAAAACACACAGCAATAGAGATAAGCAATACACCCAACAGTCATCATGACAATTTCACTTAGGGATGCAACGGAAGATTATTTCAATAATGGATTATTATGGATAACCCTGACGATGAATCGGATAAAAAAAAACAAAAAAAAAACTGGTACATTCTGCAGATTTTTTTATTTTATTTAAAATCTAAATATGTTGTGTTCACTAATGGAAGAACTGGAAAGCATAAATTTAATGCATTGAAAAGATTCACTGTATTGGTCGTGATTAATCAATTTAGTAATTGATTAATTGTTAACTGGAGTGCACTGTTTCAAAAAAGGCCATTTACTGAAAGAACAATAACCTGAAAGCAGTAATTTATTAGGCCAAAACTGTACAAAAATACCTACATAAACTTTTAATTTCTTATTTTAAAAGGGAATTTAATTATTTAATTGTATTGAGAAGGTTTAAGTGGTTAATGAACTACTGATCCCGGTGCAGGCTGCTACTCAGGGAGGGAAAATGTATTTTCTACCTGTCATATGTTCATTTAGGCTGCTACCTGGAGCATGTACAGCCACAATAAATACATAAGTAACTTAAAAATATAACAGCAAATCAGTGTTCTTTAATCAAATAATAGGTAAAAAAAAAAAAAAAAAGGTGTGTATTTCGGTTTAGGGAAATAACTGAAATTTTTAATCTCTATAACTTGTGGTATTTTTTGCGTTGGCCATAAAAACAATTCAAAAAGCATTATGAAATTCATCATACACCTTTTGGCAATAAATCCATAAAAAAAATGATGTTATAAAAATAAAACGTACTTACTACTAAAAAGGCTACAGAACAACATTATACAAAGTACAATAAAATTGTACTTTAGAAAATACTAAATATTTATTTTATGTGAAGTTGGCTGGAAAAACAAAGTTTGAAATAATGCTAATATACTGTTGTGTTTTATAAAGATTGTTCTTAGTTGTTTTTTTAGCCTTCTCAATGGTTTTCATAATAACACTATGTGAAAGAATAAATCCATATTTTGAATGGTAGAAAAAGTTAAATATACATCTTGTGATAGGGTGCACTTCTACGCTTTGTGGACTGAAAAAAGGTGACCTAAGCTATCTTTTAAAAGAGCAAAGAAAATATGCTGTAGGTCATTTTAGTCTATTTCAATTGTGGGCTACTGCATATTCTGATTTATTAGATTTGAGTGTTATGTCATAGCAATAATAGTATTTTCCGTTGCATTCATCCCAATTTTCATCTTGTCTTCTGTATTATAAGAAGCTCTAATGTTGTTCCTTGTTTATTAGTATTTGAAGTTCAGTTATAGTTTATGATTTACTGAGTCTTTTTTAAGAACAATACTGTTTAAGTAGCTTTAAAATAATGTAGATTACAGCACTTTTGGTCATGTATCAGCAAAACATTTAGATGAGGTGAGATTGCGGCACGTAATTCGACGAATCTCTGGTTTTAAGCAGAGTCTATACAAAGTTTAGAAGTCTTTAAACAATTAATCGAATATTGTTTTTGAGAGCTGAGTCTGCGGAACGAGCCTACGCTTTAGTCAGCCGATAAACAAAGCCAAAAAGAGACCTCAAATTACAGCAATGTGTTTTAAATTATCCAAATTACCCCCCTGGAAAACTCTAATAGGCAAACATACAGAGGCTACTCTGGCAGTGGGAGGTCCGCGGACTCCGAAAAAAGCGCGCCTGAAGCTAAACCCTAAAAGCTCACTGCGACTCAATGAGATACGAAACAAAGGCTACTGTGACCGCTTCCTGCGAGGAAAATGTAGTGCTACCCAACATGTCTCTATAGACTGAATATCACAACAACAATGGCGTTTATATCCCACATTAAACCAGTTTGCTCTGACAGGACGCCGCTTTACTGGGTTCATTTTCTCAATTCGCTAACTTCAAAACAAGTTGTAAGCTAATTATTTCTCCTTCACAGAAATCCGCTAAGGCGCCCAAATTTAGCTTGCTATTCACAGCCAGCGAATAAGAATGAGCTCGAGCGCACAAATAAGTGTAAAACATAGGCAAATGTCCAGTTAACAGCTGTTCACGCGAGGATAAATATCCTGACCAAACCGCGAAGTGACAAACACCGCAGCTACCTCCGTCGGGGCTAGCGCAGCTAATGCTAGCTAAATCCGAAGTTTATACAACATTCTGGACTCAAATAAATAACTGTTATCGAGCAAGCCAGTGAGCTGCTGCTTAGTTGTGTTTGAAACTGTTAAAACACAAAGACTATTTGCACATTCAGTAGAACAAACTATCACGTAATATGAAAGACATTTTTTTCTGACTATTTATTTCACTTTCTTACCTCCGCCATATTTGCGATCCTGCTGGGTGACGTCAGAGGTCACTGTTAGTACCCGGATGCGGAGCTCCGCCCACTCGCCTCCCCCCTCCTCAATATCGAGAACCAAAATAAAAGAGGTAAAAGAGCAGAACGGTCTTTGTTTTGATTGTTTTTGGAGCCAAACCTACCCACAACTATATACATTTTTATATTCCTTTGTCCCAGCGATTTTTAATAATACGAATTTAAGGATACTGGCTTCATTATAAAGTTGTTAAAATATAGCTTTTCATATGCAGGTAAACCAGTGAGCTATGTTGTTCCTGACCATAGAGAGCTATGTAAACGTTACAACGCTCAGTGAACACCAGCACGCGCTCATCTGACAAGTAAATGTGTCTGGTAGAGTACGTGCTCACATGCACGTAGATCAGGTAATCTGAGATAAGTGGCCACTACTGCTGGGCATGATAAAATGATAATAAAAAAACTCTAGCATTAGGAAATCTAAAAGGGTTTTTTAATGATTACTTTAAAAGAACCAAAGTTTTGTATTTTTGCACTCTGAAATTTGTTTTTCTTAAAGTTGTTATCATAAAGTTTTACCGTTAGTATTTTCCAATATAACATTTGAATATATAAGAGAGGCTTTTCAGACAAAAAAATAAAGGCAAATGCAGTAGTGCCTAACTTTCCTAAGTAGTATAGATTTGTTTTCAGGGTATCAGTTTTTAGGGGAGAGATACATACAAATATATATTGTTTTAGATATTTATTACAATTTTTGAAAAAATGTTCTTGCCAAGTTTTCTGGAATTTAGCAAACACAAAAACTTTTTGGTAATATAATAAGCTAACACAAGAAAAGTTTGGTCTGATTTAACATCAGACAGTGAGGGGAAAAAAATTGTATACTTTTTTTTTCAGTGTAAGTAAATATCATGAGCCTCTGCAATCGGGTTGTTTCTTTTTTGTTATAACTATGCAATTATACCAAAAATTGCGTAATGTCTTATTCAGATTGTTCCTTTACCTGACTGTAACATCTTTGATGGGAAAACCCTCATCATCATTTCTTCTTCTGTGGTCTTGTTAAATTGTTTGTGCCCCTTTTGTCATGTTATACTGCGGGAGAGTGGGTGTTGCTTTTTTTATTTTTTTATCTAAATACATTCAGTTACTTATAGATTTATTATGTTAGTTTAATAAATATAACATCTAACACCATTGTAATATATAAATCCATTCTTTAATGTGCATGTTTAAGTGAACTAACGATTAGCAGGAATTAACTTCAGTTTTGCTATATACTTTAGTTTTGTGTAAGACTTGAATCAAGCAGCCCATAACATGGTTGTATTCTGCTTGTCGTTCTCGTCAGGTATGCCGTGTATATATATAAGATTTATATTGTTTGTTTTAAAAGTTGTGCAGAAAGCAGCCACCTCGCCGGGCAGATATCTCGAGCCATCCATTTGGGACCATCAGCTAACTCTTCGGCAGCAAAAACTCAGCTTTCCAGAATTAAAACTGATCTTCTCTCTACGAAAATTAGCTTATATCGGTCATCTTGGTTATGATGGAAATTCATAACCAAGCAGGTAGAGAAACTACTCAAGAATTGAGAAAGTTGCAACTTTGTCTTCCAAGTATTTTATTTGAAGGCGGTCAAGCATTCAAAGGCTCTGAACACAACAAAATCAGAAAAGTCAGAGCAACAGCTCACAGATGCCTCTGTTTTATACACACTTCTGTTATCTGGGAGAACATTCCATGTAAGAACACTGTTCTGTACAGAAGTTGCAACATCAGCCCGTCTGGTCTGGCTCTAACCACTCCTTATGTTTTGTAGCTTTTTATCCTACAATGAAAACGTCCTTGGCAGGATAATGGGAGATTCTGCAACAGCTTGAACATTGTAAAAAAGAGAAAAACAACGGGAAGTGACTTCTGAAAACACAAACTACTACATACAAACAGTCACTTACTCAAGAATTTCCACTTCAGTGTTTGCTTAATAATAAAGCATTTGACAAAGACTTACGCACTAAAACTTGACCTGACGGTTTACTCAAAGTAGATCCCATACACGGTGGCGCTGCAGAACAGAGAGGTGTTCTTGAAGGAGTGGGACACAAAGGTGTCGAAGTTTGGATCCCACAAACAGCGGCTGCTGATCTGCATCCCCTGACCGTTGAGCTGGCCGATGTGGACCAGGATGACGGTTTTATACCTGGGGATCACAAGTTCCTTCACGCGGTTCCTTATCACCTTCAACAAGGTCAGAAAGAAGCGTTCTGATTTCAGCAGATGTTCTGATGGAATTTTAAAAAGTCGGCTGCGTTTTCACCTACTTCACAGAGAGTTAGGGTCATTTCTCGAGAGCGCCGTGGTTCATACTGCATATCTCGGAGGTGATGGGTGATTTCTTCCTGCAGTATGTATGAGATAGTAGTGATAGGGAATGGTTTATAAGGGCCTGTAGATCAAAAAAAAAAAAAAGAAAAGACCAGTTGTTTAAGCATTCATTACATGTCCTCAACATGTAATGGATACTAGGGAATTTATTGGTGAGAAAATAACACATATACAAAACATAGTGTTCAAAACTTATTACATTCTAAAAATTTGAACAACTTGTTTTTGGTGACAAAAACAAATGCTAAGAAGCATTTAAGCTAGGAAAGCAGCAGTATCTCCTTTAGATACATTTTCTAACAATGTAAAACTCATTATAATGAAAACATTTCTCAACATACGTAGGTTGCTAGATTAATGATTCCATAAAATACTGCCCAAACCCATAAATTAGAATTAGACGGAAGACGTTACTTCAAACACTATTCTGCTTCATCCAGTAGAGAATAATAAGGGTGACACGCTTACTAAGGTTGTACAATTAAATATACATTATGACTTTTACTAAGACATACATTTGTCAAAGATCCTGTTTTGGTAAGAGTTTTAGTTTGTATGCAGTTTTAGTTTTGACAAACCGTTACTGCTGAACTAAACCCTGGAAAAATATTTCAGCGGCAAAAATATTTATCTGCCACCTTGTTAGAATCAATTTAAAAGGTTTATTACTATGTCATTAACCTTTTATGCCTTAATTACAAACCAGATTTATTTTGTTTTTGCTAATAGACCAAATCAATTATTCTTGTGAACTTACACTATTTATCTTTAAAAATATACCTTCAAATGTGCAGAAGAAATATACAAATGGCTTCACAAATGTTATTAGTTGAATCCTAACTGTTTGCCTTTATACACTGTCTCTGGTTTAACTTCCATTAATTGTGGTAATTGTGGTTAAATATGTCAATAAACTTAAATGTTTACAAATTCTTCCCTTTACAGCTATCATAGTCCAGCTGTCGTGTCAAAAGCTAAGCATCTATGTTTATCGGTCATGGTGCACTGGATTCAGATTAGCTGGTGGTGATGGTGTTGCTGTTCTCATTACGTTGAATGTTTGGTTACCCAGTTGGTAAGTATTCGGACTCGTGGTAGCTGCGGGATCTTCATGGGTAACATGCTCGTCCACATGCATCACATGCGTACTGGCGGGGCTGAACATGATGGGTCAATTTCAGAAGTTGCAAGTAAATTAGAGAATAGGCACATTATAAGTTACTAACAGGGAAAGACTTCAATTTGATCAGGCAGAACAGACATTGAAGATACTTACTCTTTAATCCGGAGAGATTTTTCTTTGGCTCTGCCCTCCGGGTGAATTTTTATTTTCTTCTCCGCTTTTTGTGGTTTGTCCTTAAGTGGTTCAGACATCGCTGCTTTTCCTTCCCTTAACTTCCCTTACAATTCAAGATAACCTGAAATGTTATGAGTAAGCTAGCGTAAGCTAGTTTCTGCATTGCATTAAATATGGCTCCATGTGTACGTTTTGAAAATAACAGGTATATAATAAACGCTTAAAGATATTTTTTTTTAAACGAGACGTTCTTATAAAGTCTCGACAAAACTTATTTTTACTTGAAATAAAACTAGTGAAAAACAATCAACTTTGAGCTCCACTAACCTCAGGAGAGACAGCTTAAGCTCGGGTTGTTCTTTTTTTTCCTTTTTTTTTTTTAAACCGTATGCTTATTTAAAGTTTAGTGAAATGTTGAAGAATATTTAAATACGCTTGAAATTATATAATTATAATACATGTTACAATACTAGTTAATTTAAAATGTTTATACCGATTTCTCGACGTCTTGTTCCAGGTTTAACCAGATGAAGCGACAGAGTCCACGGTAACCATAGCAACCGTGACTCGTAGAGTGGGCGGGCTCGTGATTCGGTGGGTGTAACCAACGGCTGTGAGGTGAAGACGTCATCGTGCCCTTTTGCCTGGATTTTATGGCCATTATTTCCAATTTATGTAGTCCGAGTACAAGACTGCATATCCTGAGTGTGAGTCAATATAGGTCAAATTAAATTCAAATTTTTGTCAGATGTACCAGTAACATTGATACTGGTATACAGAGGTCTGGGATTTAGACCATTCATACTCATGGATTCCCTCAGTAATGCGCAGTAAAATGAATAAATAAAATATATAGTTTAAAATGAATAAATGACTGAACAAAAATAATAAGTCTTTTTCAGAGTAAATTAAACTTTTGCATTATTATAGGGATATTTTAACTTGAAACTGAAAAAAAAAAGTCCAAAATGCCCAGCCATTTTTGAAGAGCTATCCCAAAGTGTGAGCATCGTTTCATTCCAGTGCATTCACAGCGCCCTCTAGTGTCATAACATGAGGTGGACAAAGGACACAGGACCCACTGCTATGTCTCTCGGCTGGCCTGGGAACGCCTTGGGATTCCTCCGGAGGAGCTGGAAGAAGTGGCTGGGGAGAGGGAAGTCTGGGCCTCCCTTCTGAAGCTGCTGCCCCCGCGACCCGACCCCGCATAAGCGGAAGTAAATGGATGGATGGATGGATGGATGGATGGATGGATGGATGGATGGATGGATGGATGGATGGATGGATGGATGGATGGATGGATGGATGGATGGATGGATGGATGGATGGATGGATGGATGGATGGATGGATGGATGGATGGTTTTGGATTTTTTGCTTGGTAGAGAAATAGAAGTTAGGGTTGGGGCAAATTTCTCTACTAGGTATGGTGTTGAGAATGGTACTCCTCAAGGTAGTGTGTGTGTAGCCCAATTCTTTTTAATATTATGATTAATGACATTTTTGATGAGATAGATAGTAGTATAGGCAAATCTTTATTTGCAGATGATGGTGCTCTATGGGTGCGGGGACATAATCTGGTATATTTGCAGAAAAAGTTGCAGGATGCTATTTTGAAAGTGGAAGGTTGGACTAATAAATGGGGATTTAGGATGTCAATTGCAAAGACTCAAGTTATTTGTTTTTATAGAAGACATAAGGAAGTTAATTTGAACCTTTATAAACAAAAGCTTTAACAAGTGAAAACAGTGAAGTTTTTAGGTGCCATATTTGATGAAAGCTTAACTTGGAAACATCAAATAGAATCGGTTCAAAATAAATGTAAAAAAGTGAATAACGTGTTAAGATGTCTCTCTGGACAGGAATGGGGAGCTTCAAGAAGTGCACTGTTGGGAGTCTATCAAGCTCTCATGAGATCTACTCTGGATTATGGGTGTATAGCATATATGGCAGCTGCTAACTTGATAGTGAGCAAACACAAGGATTGAGGATTTGTTGTGGGGCTTTCAGAACATCATCTTTAACTGCTCTACAAGTAGAAACTGGTGAACTTCCGTTAAGATTCAGAAGGTTGAAACTAATGTATATGTATTGGGTGAACCTACAAGGACATAGGTATGATCATCCAGCTAAGATGGTGCTGAAGGACTGTTGGGAACATCATGAATTAAATTGTAATAGTTTTGGATGGATTGGAGACATAAAGGCAAAAACTCTTGGTTTAACTATGCTCCAGTAGAGTGTTACAGTTCCTCATTCTGAAATTCCACCATGGTTATTTATACCTCCAGAAGTTGATCTTTAATTGAGGGAAATTCTTAAAAAGGGAAAGGCTCCAGAATGGGTTGTAGTTGATAGATATTTTGAAAGATATAAAGACAACATAGATATATATACAGATGGATCTAAAGATCCAAATAGTGGTAGAACTGGGGCGGCAGTGAATATCCCACATCATAAAGTCTTGATTAAGAGGAGAGCAGCTGATCATTTAGCTGTTTTTACAGTTGAATTATCAGTCAATCATATTGGCCTTAGAATGGTTGCTTGATAATGATATTAGGGAAGTAAGTACATTTATTATAGCATCAGATAGTCAAGCAGCATTATTAAGTATTAAATCTGGCAAATCTTGCAGATTAGATGTGATATTAAGAATATACCAATTATTAGTTCATCTACATAACAAGAAATGTTTTGTTCGATATGTCTGGATTCCTGCTCATCCAGGTATAGAAGGAAATGAGGAAGTAGATATTCTAGCTAAGCAGGCCTTGAAATCAGAAATTGTTCATTTGAATGTTCCTTTGAGTAAAGTTGAGGGTAAATCTATTATTCAAAAAGAAATTATTAAGGTTTGGGATAACCATGATAATGGGAGACAACTATATGCAATTCAAAAGAGTGTGGGACGTAGTAATTGTCTGAGTGGAAGGCGGAGAGAGGAAGCAGTTATGACTCGACTTAGAATTGGGCATTCTGGACTTAACGGTTCGCTCTTTAAAATAGGAAAGCATGAGACTGGGGCTTGTAATTATTGCAATCAGGTGGAAACAGTGGAGCATGTCTTGTTAGAATGTGATCAATACTCAGAGGAGCGTCAGCTTTTAAAGTCATTACTAAGCAGAAAGAATATAGGACTGTCTATGATCAATCTATTAGGTAATAAATCAAATTATGTTAGAAATCTCTTATTTAGGCTCTTAAATAACACTGGGTTAATGAGTCGCATTTAGAATATGTGTAGGTATGTGTGTGTAAGTCAGTGCATGCTCATGCATTCATACATGTATTTAATGAGGTACAGTATGTTAAATTCCCTCTGTGATCTCTGATGATCACACTCCAGTCTGGTAGGTGGCGGTAAATGCACCTTAAGTTGGACGCCAGCCGCCAATAAAAAACAAAAGAAGAAGAAGAAGAAGCTTCGCAGCGCTCGCCTGCTTTGACACTGCAGCGTCTCTACGTCAGGGTCGGACTCGGAGTCAACCTCTCTCCCAGTTTCCAGGTAACAAACTCCTTAAGCAGAACTTATGATTCCTGTCCGCTTCTGGCCATGTTTGCGCTGCGGTTCTTGTTGGACCTTCCGCTCGTTCATTCGTCCTTTCTCAACCTGTGTTTGTTTGCTTCCATTCCTTCGGTTCACTTTCTCTTTTATCGTCACCCGGCTGGACGAGTTAGTTTCATCACAAATCCGTTTGCATGTCTTTGAAACAATAAGCCTAAATCTCTGGTTATTCTTTGTATTTACTTTTAGTTTTTAACACTACTCCCAAGTGTCACTCTGTCAGCTCTGCCAGAATGGTTGCGCTTTCTAAGGAGTACGGCTACGTTGTGCTGACTGGTGTTGCCAGCATGATCATGATTGGACACCTGGCCATCAAAGTGGGAAAAGCCCGGAAGAAGTACAAAGTGCTGGTGAGGGTGATGTCACTTTACCCTGTGGGGGGCGGGAAGTGGAGTAATTGTTACATTTGCTTTCTCTTTCTTTTTTTTCTTTTTTTTTTCCCCCCCCTCTCTTGCAGTACCCAAAAATGTACAGCGATGATCCAGAACATGGACACATCTTCAACTGCATCCAGCGCGCGCACCAGAACACGTAGGTATCGGCTTCATACGTAGAAACCAGAGAAGCCTGCACACACCTTCTGGTTTTACCTACTGATAAGGGGGAGGGAGAGCAGGTGAAGGTTGACAATCTCTTATCACCTTTTAACAGGCTGGAGGTTTACGCCCCCTTTCTCTTCTGCCTGGCAGTTGGTGGTTTGCATTGCCCCGTGAGTTTTTTTGTTGTTGTTTTGCACTCGCATGCTGCTGTAGTCCCATCCAGATAAGGGTGATGCGGTCGCATCCCAGCAGCTAAAGCCAACACTGATTTGTTCCCTTTGTGTTGCGTTTGACAGCGTCTGGCGAGTGGGTTAGGAGCCGTGTGGATCGTTAGCAGAGAGGTGTACGCACATGGATACTCCACTGGAGGTGAGACGAAGCTCCTGGGCCTCGGTTTGGAAAGTTGCACAGTAAAAATAAAACGATTAATAGCAATAATTTGGTTTATTTAGCCTGTCACAGAGAGAGAAGGAAAAAAACAAACGGGTGTTCATTTTTCAAAGTTATATTTTCACCATGTTTTTCCTACATTTTTAAACGTTCCAAAGTAAATATTTAATTCATAAGCCAAATATATAGTTCATTAAATATTTGAAATTTTATTTCAAATGAAATGCTTAGTTAGAAGACTAAGTAAATATTTCGTTTATCAATATTTAGCTCGCTAGCTAAATATTAAGCTAGTTAGCGAAACTAGCAAAAAATATGCTATAAATGTAGGCCTGAGCTAAACATTTAGCTTGAAAAAAAATATTTAGTTTGAAACTAAATATTTAGTTAAAATAAATTTATTTGGGAACTAAATATTTAGCTTCCTAACTCGATATCTAAATATTTAGTTTTGCTGTTGAATTAAATATTTAGTTTGGAACTCTAACATTTCTAAACGTAGGAATAGCAAGGTGAGAATATTAAAATGAACACCCACATTTTTTTTTCCTTTGACAAGATAAATAAATCAAACTAATACTGTAAAAAGAATTTTACCGCATAATCTCGTAGAAGCCGTCTTGCCACTTTTTTTTTTTTCCCATTATTTACATAATATCCCGTGTGCTAAAAATTGTCGTTGCTGTCCGTTTATATCAGATCCCAAGAAGAGGATGAGGGGTGCGTTTGGCAACGTTGCCCTGTTGGGGCTGATGCTGACCACTCTGAGCTACGGGGGCCACCTGCTGGGCTGGGCGGGACCGGCGCGCCCGCGGCTGTTCCAGAAATGATTTAGATTTGCTGATGTCGGCAATCAGAATCATGTTTTATGGCGACTGCTCGTAGCGTATCCGCTCAGCTCTGACCTGCTTAACTGGTTGTGTTAAAGTTGGAAAGTAATCCGACTGGTTTTTTTTTCTAGATGCAGCCACTCCCACTTCAGATGATTTCACCTGCATTAACGTAAAAGCTGGACCCTCGTTATGGAGAATTGTGGCTTTTATTGTGTAATTTTTGCACTGAAAATGATCAGTCAGTTTCAACACGACTTCCATCTGTTTGCATTAAGCCTACATGATATACACGTTCTTACTGTCATGATTGCCTGAAGCCAGACGTTAATTCTGGCCTTTGTATATTAAAAATCTGTACACTTCTACTTTTTACACTCTCTGGCTGCAGATCACACAATCTTATGAGGTTTACTGTAGAAGGTGTGGGGCTGAATGAAAGAATGTGAGGGTGTGTTTACGTAGGTGTGTGTGTAAAGGGAGCGCCTGTTTTTATTTTAAAACTGAGTTATTGTTTAAAGTCCGCTGTGCCCGCTCAGACAGGAGCAATATCTTATTGACTTAATTATCATAAATCACTGTTAATACCTGACGAGCGGTTTAAAAAGGAGGCTAAAAGTGAAGTAGTGTAATGTTCCCCACCCGCAATATCAAAGGCAGCAGACTTACTGTTTTTATGGGGGTTTTTTATTACTAAACAAGTGATCTTTCATAGCACTTAAATTATTACATTTTAAACACATAAAATCCTTAGTGAGAGTAAAGCAAAACTCTGACAGGGCAGAGAATCTTGCAAAATTCAAAGCCCTTGAACTTTCTCCACATTCTGTTGGCTTGCAACTACAAGCAAGGTAAAAATCTGAAAGGTGTGGCGTGCATTTATTAAGCCTACAAAAGTGAATATTTTGCAGGATTACATTTTCCTAAACTTCTAGCTAGGGATGCATGATATATCGCGAAAATATCATAGTGTGCGCAATATTCATATCATAAAAGATTGGCATGAAATAATTATTGGCTAACATATTTTAAGAAGTTTTTTTTTAATCCAAATGATAAAAATGTGATATTTAGCCAGACATTGCCAAAAATGCTAAAGATTGTGTAGCGCATGAAGCACGGATTAGGAGAATCCGTGCTTCATGTGTGGATGATATTGCAATATTGACTACCATCGCAAAATATTCTAATACTGCAACATTTAAAATAATCATCTTCGCAAGATTTTCTAATATCCTACTTCAGCTACCAGTCTTGGACTCTGTATCTGTTTTGCTTGCATAGAGATGGAAGTTTTACCATTTTTTTCTCCACTCAATCTCACCAAAACATCATCTGACCAGCAAATTTCAAAAGATTTAAAGAGGAGAGGCAAAAGCAAATGAGGCAATTAGCATTAGCAGTGCTATAAACAACTAATGATGTCATCCAGTACGTTACTATGGAAATTGTCCCTGGAACTTGAGCTGTTAGCATGTCATGATACTGTCAGATACCAGCAGTCTTGAGTCAGAGGCCTCTTTGGATTTGTTGTAACACTGCTTGTGCTATTTTAATTTTCAGATGAACTATCAAACAGTATTTTATGAGATTTCCAAAGCTTTATATATTGTTTTATAATACATTACTCGTGAGTTGACTGAAGGCAATTGGATTGGATTTTTTTTTTCCTATTCTGCACTAATCTGTTTCTCTTTGATATAAAAGCCCATTAAAATATGCTGACGTTTGTGGTTACAGCATGATGAAACGTGGAAAAGTTCAAAATGCTAGGAATGCTTTTGCAAGACACCCGACGCTCAGACCCACACAACAGCTTTCAGTTTCACTTTAACTTCATATGTGTGTTCATTGTAGCACTTTTACTTGGGAAGTAATGTGCATTGGCACATTCAATTTAAGGAACAATCACCAACTTCAGGATTCTTATTCCGACAAGAAACGATACCGAGACGTTTCACGTTTACCAAACTTCACCACATATTCCTGATTTCAACCACTGAATGTTTTTTCTTAGCTTAAAAGAAAAAAAAGGTAACTGGTGCATCTGGTTTTTCAAATACTGTAGAGTAAAAATATAATTTACGTGTGAACTTTCTGTATTACTTCATGCAGCTTTAAGGCAGCAGTTTGGATTGAAAGTGCACTTCACTCATATTTGGTCACCTAAATCATCTCCAGTGATGTTTCTCAGTCAGAACCCTAAATCTTCATTCAGACCGACAATCACCTGAGGTTTTTAACCTGGATGGATTTTTCGACCTAAGTTATCACATGTCCACTAGAGGGCAGTGTAATACGTGTCACGTTGAAAGTGCTGCTATTTGTGCGAAAGTGCCTTGAATTTGCACTTTTTGTGTGAGATTGAAAAGTCTCCAGGACTTGGATGGGAATGTGGAAGAAATATTAGGTGACTCTACAACCTTTGGTGATTCAAACCAAAAACGACAAAATAATTAATCATTTCAATAGTGAGCCTTAAACAGAGAAGTCAGTCATTTGGACTAATCTTCTTGAAGACGTATGCTTCTCCACGTATCCAAAAGGTTGCTTCTTTTTCGGCACATGTTCTCTCCACAGTGCGAGTGACGGAGTCGAGAGGAGAATCCGTCAGTGGGCGTAGCGTGAGAGAGGCGTGTCCTCCATCAAATCGTCCTACGGAGAGAATTACAAACTAACACGATGACCTCAAAGGAGAAGCAACAGCGACGCCCGTAGAGAAGGAGACTTACTTCTTTGTTTAGCAAAAACGGAAGCATAGAATTTTTGTTTCCTTTCTTAAAGGGGCAGTATTACGTAAAATATTTTTGAGCTTCACCATCATATAATTTTATTCTCATCAAAAAACACACCTGGAGTGTTGCGTTGATTATTTCATGCATGTTTGAGGCGTGTTTCTCGTTTCATTTTTACCCAGGAAGCACATTCACTAAACCGTCACTGGGACTGACTACTATATATTCCATTGAGGGACAGTAACTTTAACATTACTTAAATACACTTTCTCCATCTATAATCAGACATTAGAGCGACTTGAAACCATTCCTCCCTCCCTGGCACCTCCAGACCCGGGCCCCCATGGGCACCCATCCGGCCCGGCCCAGGGGGCAGCCACCCCCCCCAGACCCCAAAAAGCTCCGTGCCTGCACCTGACATGATTAAGCAATAAAATTGCACAATGTGCATGGAAAACGCATTATACTGCCTCTTTAACCAGGCTATTTTGTGAGTCATTACCACATTTCCTGCCCAGTAATTCTGTCAGTGTGACTTCATGACAATAGAGCACTAGAAACCTTTTTCTTTTAACCTAATGCCAGCCATCCGGTCACAACAGGAATATTACTGGCAGATAGGTCACTTCCTGTGAATTGAAACATGCTAGGAAAAGAATAACAATACTGTAAAAACTGAGGGAAAACATCAAAGACTGAGTAGAGAATGTGTTGATGGAGCGGTCTCTTACCATGGGAAGGTCCTGCAGCCGGTGGAACTCAGGGTGGTTCGCCCGCTGGTGGAACTTGAAGAAGAGGACAGTGAAGACCACAGCTGTGGTAACGATGAACACTGACAACAGACCGGCCAGCAGGGGGTCCAGAGGAGAGCTGGAGTGTCGGTGGGACCCCTTCGAGTCTACATGATGGAGAACAAATCATTAAAATGACATCATAAATTCAAACTCTAAAAAAAAGCCACGCTCGTTACGTCTCCTAACCGTCGTCGCCGATGTTTAGCTCCGACGGAAACTCCCGGTGTGTGGGCCCCACAGGGACCCAACCAGGAGCTGGTGTGTGTGCGGTAGAAGTGGGGGTCGTGGCTCCAGATGAAAAGGTGGAGTGGGCCTCGCCGGTCGGGGAGTACCTACGGGAGGTGGCCTGCTGACGGGTGGAGCTCGCAGCGGTCGGTGCCGGTGAAAGGCCGTCTGCGGCAGATGAAGGTGTGTCTGTTCAAAACAGGACAGAGAGCTCTTTAGAGGAAATGCAGCAGAGGTCACCCTGCTCCTGAAACCCGATCGCTCCCCCCACAACGAAGCTGCTGCCCATAATGTTTAGCAAAAACTATCTATGCATAATAATACCAAGAATTATCTTTAAAAACATAGAACCTGTTTGGCTTTGTAGTCATCACACCAACATAATAATAATAATAATAATAATAATAATAATAATAATAATAATAATAATAATAATAATGGTGATGGTGGTACAGCTTATACTGTACAAATAACCTCGACTTTCTAGATTTTACATTATTTTAAATATTTTATTTGTTCTAATTCACCAACTAGTGTGCAAAACAAACTACAGACTAACACAGTGCTTTTGAAAGTGGCGGCCGCCAGAGGGCGCTGTTGGGGCTTCAGGAAGTTGGAAGGAAGATGAGGGGGGTGTGGGGAAGCAAAACTAAAAATAAAATGGAACGTCGTACATTTGGTACCTTAAATTGATCTGTTATTCAATTATGTTTTTTTAAAAATAAAATACAAGTTTAAATAATTGATTTAACTGTTATTTCTGATGCTATTTTTTTTTATCGGCTGCCAGTCAAATTCATCAAGCAAAAAATGGAAACATTTCTAACAAGAAAAAGACCATGGGAACTATAGGGATAAATTAAACTTGCTGATTAATATTATGATAAGAAATATTACACATTTCATTATAGTTAAAAGGGGATTGTGAGGAAATAAAATGTTACACCATAGAACTCATGGCCATCAAAAGACAAACAGCATGACGCAGCATTTATGCTAAATGAACACAATAATTATTGAAGATGCTGATGTTTCTTTACACATTTGTTGTTGGAGTATAAAACGGTCAGAGGTTGGTTTTATTGTTGTTTCTGCAAATCTCTAAACATAATATGACAAGTAATAAATCATTTCAGATCTGATTAAGGCCAGGTCTGTTCTGCATAAGATGCTAGAATTCAAAGAGGGTGTACTTTCTTTTTTCTTCAAACTGTAATTGAAGTTAATTAGAAAGACTTGTTTAACAATTGACAGATTTTTTAAAGAGGTTATTGTTTGGGTTTGGCTTCATGTTGCATAACCAGTAAAAAAAGAAAAGAAAAAAGAAACGTACTAAAAAATGAGTGAGATTGGATTTACTCTCGCTTTTGGTTATTTCTCCTAAAATAGTTACTCAGCATCAGCTGAGGGGGTTATATTTATATTTACCCGATCTGGAAAAAGGGAATCTCTTCAATAACTCTACGACACAAGTGGAGGTCAGGGCAGGACAGTTTTCCGGTAACGCCGCCGGCAGGGAAACCGAGTCTGGGAAAATGACCTGCGTTTGCAAACAGGCAGCGTTTTATTGTAAGGGCTGCTATATTTTAAGGCTTTAGTCTGGACAAAGTAAACACACTGAAACGGAGAAATTGCAGACCCAGAAGGCCAGAAATAAACAAAGCTCTCACATAAATGCAGATGAAAATAATTGGCCACAGTTTGCAGAACCTTGCAAAAAAAAAAAAAAGGCATTGGGGTGATATCGCAAAGTAGTGAGCATTTTGTGGCATTGCAACCACAAACTGCAACTCAGTTTGTTAGGATTTTAGGCGACAGATCGACACCGAGCAGAGAACAATTGTAAAGTGGAAGAAAACTTAATTTTTGGATTTGCATTTGTAGCCAGGTGCTGCTCAGAATACTGTCAAATCATATTTTGCTTTGCTTCCAGCAATTAGTGTTTTAGGGTGTGTCTCTGGCAGCTTTGGATATGTAGGGGTTAGTAGATGATAAATGTTTAGTATTGCCTGTATTCCCTCATGTTCCCAACACTCCTGTTAGCAGGAAGACCATCCTGTTCTCCGTAGGAATGGGGGGTTTGGTGAAATGTGGAGTGTTAGTTTAACATCATAGTTACACTAAAAAAAAGAGACTGGAGCTCCAACTTAAGACAAAAATGGGTTAATTTGTCAAATGTAATCAAATTAGCTTACTTTATTTACATTTGTTTAATATGACAACCTAATAAAGGGACTTTAAAAAAATGTTTTTTACACTTTTGATTTTGGTATGATAGATAATCTGTGGAAAAAAGAAATGAATAAAATCACGCTTCTCTGCCTTCTTTCAATGCTAATTAGAAACAACCAATCAGAGCCAGGAGGATGGTCTTAATGCTGTCAATCACTCTTGTGAATGTGCTGCTCTTCTCTCCACCTGACATCAATGCTAAGGCTAGTTAGCGTGTCCACAAAGATGGCAGATAAACAGTTTTCCTGGAACCATAAGTAGTTTCTCCACCAATAGTTCATTTAGCAGCAAGTACACCAGGATGATTGACAGCATTAAGGCCCGACTCCTGGCTCTGATTGGCTGTCAGAATTTCTTTTAACGTTTTTTTCAATAAGGTTTTCTTCTTGCCTAATCTTTTCACTCACTGACAAATTTATGGAGTGAATGACCAGCAGTTGCCTTGGCAACACATTTCCCCCCAACTGAGTTGAGGATTTCTGTAAAGTTAGAGTTGGACTTACTTTGTTGTCACTGCACAAAGAGATGACAGTGAATTTGGCAACAAAATGTTGTTGCTTGGCTACTGGAGAACCCAGAAAAAAATATTGAAAATACATTTTAAAAAATCTAGAATAAATACACAAGTAATAATATATTGTGAAATATATAGGAACCAGTAGCTAACTCCTATTTTTTTTCCTTACATTTCCAAATTCTGCCCCAGTTTTGTGTTGGTCAATTGCATAAATACACAGTTACGTTTGCCACTTAAGGGGCATTGATTTGTGAGGCACTGCAGCGAGAGAAGCAAGTAAAGATTTGCTACCTGAGAGAGATGGAGTTGTGACAGTGGGTGCATTTGTGAACCAAGATGTAGCTTTAGTGGAACTCGAGACGTGCGGGTGTCCTGCATCTGCTGATGTCTCTGATCGGACTATGCTTTCCGTCGGGGCGGCGGTGGCGGCAGGGGCTGGGAGGTCACCCGAAGTTTCATTCCTGCCTGCAGGATATTGTGTCTGCCGGGGAAACTTGTTCACCGGGGTCTCAGCAGGAGCAGTTGAGGTAAAGGAAGTAGGCAAAGCATGGCTCTGACCTGTGAAATAACAACGCAATTATTGGAATATGCATTCAGTCCACAAAAGTACTATGTTTTCAGGCTTTTTGTTTATTTTGCAATTATTAATAAGTGATCATTGTTGATTTGCTAATTAATAGCTGAATTCTTTTCAAATTAATTTAAATGAGCTAATTAGCAGATGATGGATGACATCATCTGCTATACTGATGATATGTCAGAGGATTGGTGTGTTCACCTACTTCTCTTTTTTTTTTACTTAACCAAAACACACCAAATTCTGCAGCATACCTACTCTATGAGGTTGTCAAAGTCTCCTTTGCTATTTAAAAAAAATTAAAACCTTTTCCTGCAATACCTTTGGACTTTGATACCTAGTTGTGATCGTGTTGACAATTAGTAGGAAAGCACTTAAGATTCAACGCGTTATGTTGACAACTTGACAGGTAAAACTAACTGTAGTCGTCGCTGATGAGCAGGCAGCTGTGGGAACATGATCTCACACAAAAAAAACCTGACAAATTACACTGACGAGGATGGCTTTTCAAAAATGTGTTTTATGAAAAACAAAGCATACATGTGTGCAAATGTATCAGTTGCATAAAAATCGTCTTTGCCAATCTTTAGTTTTCGGCAGTGAAATCAGAGAAGCGATGCTCATCAAGACAGGAAGGGATAGGGGAAGGTTTTTGACCCCTCCCAGTTCATTAATGAAAAAAGACTGTTCACAAGCAGAACATGTTTGTCTTTCCACATGGATGTTCTGTCAAGGTAGGGTGTGCAGTGTCAGAACTGATAAAATGTCCCGACTCCATCTCAGATTACAGGCTTCACTTAGAATGTTAGCATGCTAATGTCGCTAGCAGCACAATTGCAACAAACAATAGATGTGAAGGAAGGACTCTTGCTGTAGAACACTGGCCTCATTTAAATTGCACATGGAGGGCTTATGATTAGCATAATGATTTAATGGGAAGACGGAAGAAGATGGAAAGACAACACTGAAGAAAACCTGTTAAGAGGCTGAAAAAGTCTTTATTTCCATTATGGCAACAACCCTAAAATACAGTCAGAGCTACAGCTGAATGCAAATTCTATCCAATGGAGTCCAAAGTGCGGCTGGGGGGGCCATTTGTGGCCCCTGAACTGATTTTGTGCGGCCCCTGAATGATACAAATTTGACTCACCAGCGCAGGTTGATGCAGATTTTTTTATTCAGTTAGTACAAAACTATTAAAACTATTAAAAGAGCCACCGAATGTGTGGTTCTTTTCAAATAAAGAGGGAATGTTTTTATTGCTGAGAAAAGATCAAATCGTTTTCAGGTTTTTTTTCAGTCGAGAACCCAAAATAAATTAGTAAAGTGTTTTGCCTCGCTTTCAATAAAGAAAACACAAAAGTTTTTTGGAGGATTTTGATCTTAATGATTAACACATTCGTTTCCTACCAAAAATCTATTTGCTTTGTTTAATTAAAATATTTCATGCTGAGTTTATTGTTGAGCAAGAACAAAATTCTCAAACTAAAACTTTTAATGTAAACAAAAAAAAAGGCCCAGCAGTACCCTGGAGTTGATGATTCTGGTCCATGTCAGAAAAAGTTTGGACAGCCCTGCATGGTCTAATCAAAGCCCAGACCTGTACCCAATTGAGAATCTATGACCGTACCTGAAAACTGATGTTCAGAGATGTTTTCTGTCCGATCTGAATGAGATCGAGCAACAAGATGCAACAGGCAAAAGAAAAGAAGAAAGAAAATCTATCCAGCTTTAGATGTAACTACCTGATGGAGTCTAAATACCAACGCACAGCTTACTTTAGGAGGGTGTGGATCCTCCTTTATTTTCTACACCAAAATCTACTTCATTATGATGCTCCACAGAATAAAACCGCAATAAAATACACCGAATTTGTGGAAAAATTTTTATGAAAAAGCTCAAAATCAAAGAAAGATCATTTGTCAGTTAAGTCAAGACGGACACACAAGCATATTGTCTGGATTTTATATTGACGGATGAGAACATCATCCTACCTCCAGTCTGCGGCGATCCGGTAACCAACAGCAACCAGAAGCACACCAAATGAATCTCAAATCTCATCTCATCGGGCTTCCTCTACCTTCTTTTCTGTGCAGATCTCAGTTAAACCGCCTCTCCTCAGCAGCTTTGTCCTCTCCTCCCCTCTCTCTCTCTCTTCCTCTCTCTTCTGTTTGTTTCCGTTACGTGATTTGACAGGGCACATCACCAAGCGCTAAAAATATCCTGAGGGAGTCGGGCAGAAGAGGAGCACGCGGGTGGGGCTGCGTGGCCTGCAGGCTGCGTGGGTGCGTTGGAAAAGAAAAAGACTCATTTAAAAAATAAATAAATTTAAAAAAATTAAAAAGAACGTCCATGCGTGCTGCGGTGCCTTCCTGAAAACTCCGCTCTCATCCGTCCACGATCACTTTACGTTTGAAAATTCTTGCACCGCATCCGACTGCGGTGGCTCGTGCCGCGCTGCTCCAATCAGACGTCGGTGCGTCAGAGGCGCAGCTGTCTGCGTCAGGAGCGCCTCGTAAAGGGTGAACGACTGCAAGCTTTGCGCAGGTCGACCTGCAGCACTTTAGTTTTTAGAATATATTAGCAGCGAGTCTATTTATTTTCTTTTTCTCTGGCTTTTTGTTGTTGTTGTTGTTGTTGTTGTTGTTGTTGTTGTTGTTGTTCCCAGAGGCCAGCATGTCGTCACACCTGAGAAAATTAGCCACGCGCGTGGACTGTGTGGAGGGCTGAGGCGTTTACCTGACTTTAGCAGACTTTCTAGTTTCAATTAGGTGAGGATAATTAGTAAGAAAAATAGATTTTATTAAATCTGCGCCCGATGGAGTCCGCACCCATCCCGGGACAGAACCCGGTGGAGTTGGAGTTCACACAGGAGAACATTGAGACGGTGAGTTACTTTAAATGCGCAAAGCTTGTTAGAGAGTCTTAAATGCACAATGTGACCTAAACTTGACATATTTGTTTGAACTTGTCCTTTTAATTAGTCAGTTTAGCATTAGAATAAAATACAAAATAAAACACCTGTTGGGAAACGGGTTTAGTTTTTGTAGTTTAGCGTTTTGGAAGCTGCTCCAGTTGTAACTTGATTCCAGCTTTAAGCATATGCTGTCCTAATAATAACCAACAGCATGTGCTTCGGATTAGTTCCTATGACAACACATTTTTACTATCTAAGAAACTGGTCATCCAGCATGCATGATTGTTGATAAATGCTAATATTATATATATATATTTTAAATTTACTTCATGCCAGTTAAATACCTCCTGTAGTCGTTTTTGTTGATGTTCTGCTTGACTTACTAACATGCCTCTCTGTGTCTGCCGGCTCGTCCCCCTCCAGGCTCTCTACCAGCTGTACTTCGACCCGGACATGGAGCGTAAGAACGTAGCTCAGAAGTGGTTGACCCAAGCCCAGGCCTCAGCACAGGCATGGCAGTTCTGCTGGGCCCTGCTCAGCCCTGACAAGGTTGTGCTTTCCAAATTCTACCTCTACTCCTCTTTTTATTATTATTCTGAAAGATGCGCCGATTTAACGGAATCTGCCGATTTTCACCTTAGTTCTGACTGGTGATTGGTCGGTTGGTATCAAAATTCCTTAGCTCCAGTGAATGCACCACATGTAAGCCTCAAGGGCACGCTAAACAACACCCTTCAGTGAGGAAGCTTTTACCAAAGGACGATGACTTAACCTCCTGAGACCCGGGCGTTTGTTTGATGTGCATTTTTTATGCCTCCTTACTATTTGGGATTAGTATGACCTAATTTTAGTTGAAATAAAATTTTTGCTTTCTATGTGCTCTTGAACTATGTCAAAACCAATGCCCTCATATGAGGACAGTGGGTCTGTTTTTGCATATACATTTTTTCCTTGCCATTTGGGATCATAAGGACCCAATTAGCCTAAAAATGAAATTTTAGCTTTCTACAATAAGCGGTTATCTCAAACCTAATGTCCTCATATGAGGACATTGGGTCTATCTGTGTGACGATAAGACCATTCAATCAATGTTATTATTTACATCTGTGTTTCACAGTATGTACAGTTACGCTGCTTTCTGTCCAGACTTTCACAATGAAGACACCATTGGTTAATAAAGTACAAAAGTTTATTTTATATTGCCAACAAACACAAAAAATAAAATAAAAGTGCAGCTTTTGCATGGAAAAGTGCAAAGTTTATGAACTTCATTATGAGGTACCTCTGCCTTGCTGCTTCATGATCTTGTCACTTGGAAGCTTCTGCATTGCTTTTGGGATCCTGTTCTTCATGACTGTACCAGTTAGGTACACCTAAAAACAAAACCAATTAGATAATCTCAAAGTGATGTAGCAAGGACAATTTTTTTATGGCAGCCATCTTGACAGAAAACAGGGTAAGCCTGCACCCTGAACCAGAGACACAACAATTGACCAACAGATGGACACAGATTGATGAATGTTATCATTTGCTGCTGTGAAACCGAAAAAGCAAAAAATAATAATAACAAACTGAACAGTACTTAGGAAACTATATAAAATATATACCTGCTTCTCCAGCATGGATTCCGCAGCTGATGTGGTGGTGAAGAACCTATCGCAGTACACCTTTGTACCAGGATGTACTGTTTTTGTCAGGCGTTTGAGGACCAGGGCTCCCAAACCCAATCCTTCTGCATCCAGCACCTGTGCAGCCAGTGCCTTTGAACCTTGGTAAACTTCAAAGTCAAGAACGACGCCATCTGCTGTTGCCAGGACAAAATTCTTCATGCCAACTGGATTTGGCTTTAGCGGCACATACTGGTGGAACGGACAGGCTCCAGTGAATGGTATCATCTGTTCATCTATTGAGACGGATTCTGGTCGGGCCTGAGCATGGCAGCCTTTGAGTATGCGATTCATGAAAGGCCTCACCTTCCAGAATTTGTCTTTTTTCCTGTCTTCAGGAATGTCGTCATCAATTACCACCTTCAGATGGCTCCTCAGCTTGAAGAATCAGTCGCGTCTCATTGTGTCACCAATGGCAGGGATTTTCAGGTTAGGTGACCAGAACATGCGGATTTGTGGGTTAGGGATGCAGGACATCAAGATGGATGCTCCAAAAAAGTGGTACATCTCTTCAACCGATGTGTTGAGAGATCTCCCACTTTTAGCTAATGACATAGAATTTGTACAGTCGGCAAGGACTTTCATCAGTTCTATGTCAACGTACTGTTTCATGTACTGCACCGGCGACATATCTGCTCTCTCGTCTTGTTGTTCATCAGATCCTTGAAATGGGACTAAGACAGGGTTGAATGGAGCAGACTTCCAGTACTCTCTATTTCCATTTCTTGGTCCTGGCCTGCTACCTTGCACATCCTGGTCAGGTTCTTATAATAAAAATACAATACATTTTATTTGCAAAATACTCAACATTTTGAACGAAATAAAGTGCTACAGAGCAAAAACATGGGAATTAGGTTATGTCTTACCATCATTCTCAAGATGCTGTTTATGTTGTGGCTCACTCGCATCGCTGTCAGTATCTTCACTTATGTCAGCAGAATCAAGTTGATAATCAGAATCACAATTATCAGGTTGCTTCACATGGAGCGATTTCATCCTCTTCACCACTTGACAAATCTTCAATCTCAGAGTCATTTTCGATTGCTTTTAGCAATCGTTCAGTTGTCGAAAAGGACATTCTCCCTGTAATGATAAAAATGCACAATCTATTTCCTTGTAATAGGAAATAAAAACTTGCTCCACTGGCAAATTATTCTACTTATTTTTTAGTGAAAGTTTGCTTGAAACAAGTGGTGATTGTCTAAAAACACGTTACTTTTTGGAGGATGAGTCTTATTTTAAGTGTAATAAGACTTATTTTGACTAGAAATTAGACATTTTGACTAGAAGTAAACACAAATGCTCTTGGAAAAATTTTACGTTTTTGCACTGAAGCTAGACCTGATGTCCTCAAATAAGTACGTCATGTTTACAGACGTTGTAGCTTGCTAATATTACTCAAATATATCAAATAAGCATGCTATGTGAAGCTAGAGACATTGTTGTGCATAAAAAAACTAGTTTCAATCATAAAATTCGATTAGGATTTTTACCTTGTCCATGTTTCTGTCGGGAGTTGCCGTAGAAGACGTGCGCTGTCATTCCCGCCATGCTGTTTTTTTTCAAATGAGTGTAATTTCATTATGAGACCACTAGATGGTGCAGGCAGGGCCCCCAGATGAGGACAATTGGTCAAAATTCTTACAAATTAAGTATCATGGGGCAGAACAGCAAAAATGTAATGTCCTCATATGAGGATGCGGGGTCTCAGGAGGTTTTAAAGTTACCTGTATTTAGCTTCTGAGGTTAAAATGAAGTCTGAACTTCTGGTGTGAATCTGGAAATGGTGTCGCACCTGATTGAGCTTGTTAATGTTGCAAGTTAAAAAAAGAAACCGTGGGATTTGCTAACTGATGTGGTGCTAACTACTATTAGCAATGCAATTTGAGGTCAATCCATTAACTCAGTTAAATGAGTTAAGAAACATTTTCAATTCAAAAAGCCATTTTGCTGCTAAATTATTAATAGACAACAACAAAGATATGTATTATTTTTAATCTCTCACTACAACCATCCAGATTGGTGCAAAGTGTTATTCTATCCGTTCTGGTGTTTCAAGAAGCTCTGATCATTCATAGAACTTCTTGTGGACTGTGGATGCTAACATTAGCCTTGGGATGCTACTTTAGGTTTGAATAGCATCGCTTATAGGGTGACTGCTTTTAGCCTGAACACAACAAAAGTCTATTCCAAAGTCCCATCAGATCATATTTTGAAGCAAAAAATGAATTCCCAGTGGGTCGAGAGAGGCGACTTTTGTCACCCGTTGCTGTTGTTTGCGGATTAAGCTTGTGTGTCACATTTACGGGCGGAAACATGTAAATACAAACGTTCTGATCAGAACAAAAAAGGATTAATTGTGTACAAAAATAAACGTTAAAATCTATGTGATTAATCAAAATTACAGCATTAAAGTCTCAGCAATGAAACAGACCATTTAAAGAGATACACACAGTCAGAAAGGCTAAGAAATAACTTAACCCAAAAACTTTCTGTGATTCAAATGCATGGGAGCCCAACTGAACTCAGGGTTACTTGGAAACCTTTGCTTTTTATGGATGCAATTCTGATTTCAGTGTGCATTTGTTGTATTTATAACAGAAAACTACAACAAAAAAACAAAACAAACAAAAAAAAACTTTCATGGACATCTCTGGTTTGTTCAGGTTGTGAGAGTGAGAGAAAGACTGAGACTTTTCAGTAAACACAAAGTACATCAGGTTTGTTCTGTTTTGTGTTTTAAATTGAAATCAGTAACAAAATTCTGATCTCTATCTTTGGGATTCTGTTAGCCTTTAACAACTGATTAGGAAAAGAAGTTAAGATGGACATGCTAAAAGCAAGAATGCTGGGGAGTGTTCATCATCCTGCAGAAAGTTGGTCATATGTTGAGTTTTGATTAAATTATTTTCAAATGTGTCTCTTCGCAGATCCCGGAGGTTCAGTTTTTCGGCGCCAGCACGCTCCACATCAAGATCTGCCGTCACTGGGGCGACCTTCCCGCAGAGCAGCACGAGGACCTCAGGATGCAACTTCTTTCCCACATCTTATGCTTCTCCTCTGGTCCTAAAATGGTGCTCACTCGACTGTGTGTGGCGCTGGCCTCGATGGCTCTTAACCTCATCCCCCAGGCGTGGTCTGAGCCGGTGGCAGACATGGTGAGAGCATTCCAACCTCAGAAACCGGACTCTCAAGACAACCCTGGTGCCAAGGCTTCTCAGGAACCCCATGTACATTGCCTTGCTCTCCTGGAGCTCCTCACCGTACTTCCAGAGGAGTTTCAAAGCGGCCGTCTGGCCCGAGCCCGTCGCACCCAGCTGAGGGAAGCCCTGGCCGGGGAGTGGACCATGGTGTGTGGCATGCTCCGACAGCTCCTACAAAGTCAGGATTCGTCCGTTCAGGTGAAGGAGAAAGTTCTCCGCTGCCTCTCCAGCTGGGTGGGGCTGGATGTGCCGCTGGGGGAAAGCCAGGAATTGGTCCAGGACTGTTTCGCGGCATTGTCCGACCCAGGGTTGTTCGACACCGCAGTGGAGACGATAGTTACTGCCATCACACAACCGGATTGTCAGAGGTGAGCACCAAGCTGGATCTTTGGTGGCCATCAGATCTGGTGATTTTTCAGCCATATCGAAATAGCAAAACTGCAATGGAAACACTTTTTCACATCACACGAGTCACGTGATGAAAAGCCGGATTTTGAACGACGAAGAAGACGACAGGAAGAAGGAGAATGATGATGGTTTGCTTTTGGGTGGGGTTTTCAGACAATGTGCAGCTGGCTCTACCAGAGCTCTCACAGCATATTTTTATGAACTGCGAATATGCTTTTGCAGTATATTCACGGTTCATAAAAAGTTGTGTGTCATTTGAACGTTGAAATCCATAGCTCTTCTGTAAAATTGACTACAATTTCCACAAAAGACGGCATAAGTAGCTGCTTCAAAGTATAAGGAGTTTGTTGCTCCAACGCCTGAATAAGCCGCTGACGTCTCCTCTAGAGGTTGATAGATGATGAGCGCCATGGCTGAATTATGAATATATCTTACATAGCTGTTTACATCAGTCACTGCCATGATTTTTAATGACTTCTCGCGTGAACAAGCTTATTCACATGTGATTTTAATTTAATTTATTATTTAATGGAAACACCGCAATTGCGAAATTATGTTTTTCCGACATTAGCAGAATATCAAAAAAGATTTGCGTAGATTTGTAATGAAAACACAGCTAGTGGTGTGACCCGTAACTTTTGCGGACGATGATGGCGACCAGGCTCGGAGCTATAGGAAGGCTGGGGGGGTGACTGCCTGGCCCGGGCCCCGATGGGTGCCCATGGGGGCCCGGGTCTGGAGGTATCAGGGAGGGAGGAATAGTTTCAAGTCGCTTTAATGTCTGATTATAGACGGAGAAAGTGCGCCCTCGCCTGTTCAGAAAGGTGCATGTAATGTTAAAGTTACTGTCCCTCAATGGAATATATAGTAGTCAGTCCCAGTTACTGTTTGACTCACGGTATTAACCAATGTGCTTCCTGGGTAAAAATGAAACGAGAAACGCGGCCCAAACCACGCCCTCCCCAATACACATGAGGGGCCCGGTCATTGGCCCCGCCCCCAGGCCCGACTCTGACTTGTTCTGCTAGTGATGGCGACAGTAGTAGAAGTTTGTCGTACTACTGTCGGTGGGTCACTGGTTCAAGCTCTCACCCCGTCCTTCTCTACTGTTGTGCCCTTGGGCAAGCCACTTAACCCGCCTTTTCTCTAGTGTTGGTCAGAAGAGCCAATGGCGCCACATTGCATCCTATCTTCTGTCAGCGAGCCCCGGGGCAGCTGTGGCAACAACCCAGTAGCCTACTATCATCAGAATGTGAAAGGGAATGGCTGGTTTTGTTGTGAAGCGTCTTTAAGTGTCTTTTCATTTCTTGTGTGGAGGTTCGCTAACGTTCTGCTGAGCTTGATGCCTATGGTGCTAGGCCTGTACGACCAGCTGAAGACAGCAGCTCAGGACGGGGACATGGAGACCACCCATGGTATCTGTCGCATCGCCGTCGCTTTGGGGGAAACGCACTCCAGGTATCCACACGCTCTAAAACGTCCACGTTTGCCACAGGTGTTTTCATGTGCTTGTGTCTGGTAGGGTTTTGCTGGAACAACTAGACCACTGGCAGGAGTATCTGGCTTTGGTGAACATGATTCTGTTCTGTACGGGTATCCCTGGACACTACCCGGTTAATGAGACCACGAGCTCCTTGACACTCACCTTCTGGTACACGCTGCAGGTACGGAAACAGAGCAGGCATACAAACACTCACGGTTGCTCAGATTTTTAGCGTAGCGAGCAAAAAGTTGGCCAAGTTCAAATTATATTGGTTCTTTATAGAGTTATTTTCCTCTCTTTGTTGCTATGTGGTGAACATTCAGGATGACATTTTATCTTTTGAGGAAGAGAAGCAGACAGTTTACCTGCAGGTCTACAAGCCGGTTTACTTCCAGCTTGTGGACGTGTTGCTGCTCAAATCCCACTATCCCTCCCAGGAGGAATACACCTCCTGGTCTTCTGATGACAAAGAGCAGTTTCGAATTTACAGGTAAGTCGCTTAGGGATGGAAGTTTTCAAACATCTCTTAAGCCTAGGTCAGGTACAGAATAATTTGCTCAATCAAAGCAGTGTCAAAACAAACCAACTTCATAACCGTGGCAACAAGTTGATGTTTTACAACTGAGAGCAACTTATTAGTATCTCAAAAAATACCTGAATGATGACCCCAAATCCGTGAGGAGTTGAAAGGGAGGCTATGTGGATGTAGAGCAGAAGAAGAGAGATGCAGGAAGTTCAAACAATCTCTTACATAAATAATAATGGACAAGAATCACATCCCCTACACCAACATCTCTCTGCCTGTTTTTTTAACCATACGTGTTATTGTGGAATATCATTTCAGGTGTCTGGAAATTTAGCTTTCAGCATCTAATGATAGTCTTGAAACTGTCATATAGCAACTAAAAACGGGGCAATCTGGAGGAAAACTGCTATTAGATCCTGCAAGACTAGAGACCAGGGCGGAGATTCACCTTCGAGCACATGAGTCTGCAACCTTCACAAACCAAAGAGTCGTCTTTGCTCTCAGTCAAGCTACACAAAACTCGTTTAGATCTGAAATGTTACAAAACCTTTTGTGAAAAGACAACTTAAAAAGTTTTATCTACAGCAGGAAATCATTCTTTAAAAGAACTATCATTTTGGTTTTAAAACAAAGAATAACATGAAACATATGAAGAGACAATTAATACATTTTCTTCTATGAGATTCTTTGATGTTTTTGGAAAATTGTTTAAAGAGAAAAACAGTTAGTTTTCAAGTTAATGATGACAAAGAAACAATAAAGATTACTGATAACTGGGTCATTCTGTTGTGGAAATTCAATGCAATTCAATGGAAAAATAACAAAACAACAACAACAACAAAAAAAAGCTAAAATCTGGATTTGTTTAATATCTATTCATTTTAATTTGCTGGTTCCACCATTTTATTATTTTTTTGCCAAATATCAAGAAGGTCCTGTTCTGGCAAGAGAACAACCCTGAACATACAAACAGAAATACAGTGGCCCAGTCAAAGTTCAGACAAAAAATTCATTTGGACTCTATGACAAGACCTGAAAACTCATGTTCACAAATGCTTTCCATCCAATCTGAAAACATGAATGGACAAAGAGTTCAGTCTGCATGTGGGAAACTGAATAATTACAAAAAATTATTAGAAAAAAATTTAAATCCCCTTTTTTTTAATCTATAAAAATTGCAGTAAAATACTTTGTCATAATGTTACAAAATGTGGAACTACTTTGGCAGTACAAATACTGTAACATCTGGATTTGTAAACAAAATTCATCTAGTAACAAGTTGCTGCATGTTTAGCTGCTTCATACCTGCAATTTACCCTCAACCTCTCGGCTGTTTTATCCTCAAGGGTGGACATCTCAGATACTCTGATGTATGTGTATGAAATGCTGGGAGCGGAGCTGCTTAGCAACCTCTATGACAGACTGGGCAGGCTGCTCATGGACCCCCAACAGTCAGCGGTGTGGCAGGTAATGACATCAACAAACTTAAGTATTTAAGAATTGAAAGGGGCAGTGTTATGCAAAATTGACTTTTTTGAGCTTTACATCATGTTATATTACTTCGTCATCAAAAACATACCTGAAGTGTTGTTTTGATTCCTTCCTGAATGTTTGAGAGATACTTTAATCTCCCATGGCAACCATTCAGTTGTACAAAACACCTAGGTGGACCTAGCTCCGCCTTCAAGGACGAAGCTCCTCCTCTGAGCTGCAGTTTCCAAGTTTCTGTGCTTCAGCCTCACAGATGCTCAAATCTACCTAATGGTATAGATGAAGTTGATTGTTTGATTTCAGAGCAGCCCTCCCCTGGTGATTCTCCCACTCAGCTCCTTCAGACGAGCCAGAAGAAATTAGCAAACACCTTGAGAAACTGCGTATCTGCTGAGCTCGTTATGTGAGCTACTTTTCAGTGCAACGTTGGTAAAAACGTTGTTAAAGGGTTAATGGAGAAGCCATGTTATGATGACTTCCTGAAGGTGGAGTTTCAGAAAGAGGAGTTTTTAAAGAGTCACAGGCCCAATTTTAAGGCGTTAAATTACCAAATAAAACTTCTTTTCAGTTGTATTTGATATGTGTTGCATCTACAAAATGACAGTACTGCCCTTCTAATAGAAAAATGCCACTTCATCCAGTGCTTGTGAACTGCAGGTGGATTGAAGTGAAATGTAAATTAGAATACATTTATTTGGAGTACTTAGACAATCTGAATAGTACACAAGTCAAAAAGACATTTTTGCTATTGAAAAGTGTGATCATGTACTGTATAACATGTCCACCCAATAGTTGGTCTGACCATATGGTTAAAAAACTGGACAGAGAGATGCTGGAGTAGGGGATATGATCTTTGCCTGATAATGGGTGGAGGATGTGGTTTTAACTTCCTCTTCCTCTCTCGGCTCGTTGATCCTTGTCAATTCAGTTGGTCTAATTTCAACTTTGATTTGTTTTTGTTTTTTTTAAGATTTCTCTGAGAAATCAAAGTTTTTGTTTTGTTTAGCTGCAAGTTATAATCATATGACTTTCACTGAAATAGTGAACATTTTAGTGATATAATTTACGGAGCTGCACTTGTATCACAAGCTGCAGGTTTTCAGTTGGGTTTCATATTATTTACGTAATATTAATATAATTCTGAATTAATTTATAAGAATTCTGAATTAATTATGAGGGGACTTATATATTGTTTGCAACTTATTTCATTAACTTGATGTATTCATTTACTTTATATTTTTACTAGTTCAAAATGAATAAATATTTTATTTAAAAGAGGCATGAACAATTTATTTTGTAATTACTGAGAAAGGGGCAGGTTTATGCAAGGTTTGTTTCCTCCTTCCTGCACATTTGTGTAGTAAGTGTTGTAAGAGTATGTGTTTGTGAATTAATGATGAAATTAGCTAAATCCAGTGAATAAACTGACTGATTGAAACCTGCTGTTTTTGCTCTCTTAAGGACATCGAAGCGCTGCTGTTCGGCTTCCAGTCCATAGCCGAGACCATCGACGTGAACTACTCTGATGTTATTCCTGGTCTCATCGGTCTGATCCCTAGAATCAACATCAGCAACGTGATGCTGGCCGACACCGTCATGTACACCATAGGTATAAACCCTGACTTGGTTTATCTGAAGTAAAAAGTTCTAATCAGTCACTTAAAACAGATCATGTTTTTTAATCTAACTTTTAAATTAGAGATGCATCGATCCAATACCTGTATCAGTCCCAATATTGGAAAAAAAAAAATTGTATGTGTGACAATCCATAAGGGTAAATCTATTCAATCTAATTCTATGCTTTGTGCTCTGAGCGACGTCATGGTTTATTTTTTTTTTTACGTTACATTTAGAATTTCTAATTGCACTTTCTGAGACATTTGAAAGGTTTGTTGCAGTTTATTTTAACATGTTTGACCAAGTTAAATATGTTTTTGTCAGTTTCAGTTTCTTTAGTGTATATTTTACATTGGCTGCCATAATTGACTCTTAAAAACCTGTTTAAAAAAAAAAGAAGATAAATATTTGAAGTAAATTCAGCCCTGTTTTTCAGCCGATGCTAAACCTCAGATATCGGTATTGGTATTGCAAGCAGAAAAACGTGGATCGCTGCATCCCTAGTTTAAATTCTCTAAATAATCTTGAAAGCAATCAGAAATTGGTTCGAACCATCTTTGTGAAACCGGAGTCCGCTTTAGGCTGCTGTAGTGACGAGGCAAAAAATGTCGAGCAGGGTCACTGGCTGAGTGGCTGGCGGACCACCCGGTGATGCTGGGTGGCATATTACCCATGGTGCTGCGGGGCCTTGCGAAGGCGGAACTGTCCGTCTCCAGCATCTCCACACTCAAGCGGATCTGCAGGGAGTGCCGGCAGGACCTGGCGCCCTACGCTCAGGACATCCTCACCGTGTCTCAGGTCTGACACGCAACCCGTCACGCCTCCACGTCGTCACAACTCTGATTACTTTGTTTCTTTTCTGCTCTTTTCCATAAGGACGTGCTGGTGAAAGAAATCCATGAGGTGAGTAAGCAGCCTGGACATCTTATTAGCTCTGTTTTTAATTTTAAAACAACCAGCTGCATTGGTGTGTGTGTGTGCAGAGCAGCCAGTGCATGTGGCTGATGCAGGCCCTGGGTTTCCTGCTGTCAGCCCTGCCAGCAGAGGAGATTTTAGGCAGACTGCACTCCCTCATCAGCCCTCACATTCAGCAGCTGGACTCACTGGTTCGGCTGGAGGTAAGCCTGAAGCACAAAGGAGTTTACAAAAAGGACCAAATAACCGTTGGTCCAGTTTTGTAAAACTGGCCTGTGCAAACATAAAAGCCTAGACCAAGACCACACGTATCTGGAAATGTGGGAAAACAAATACATTTTTATGCTTTTCGGCCTGTCATACATACAAAAACTCAGTTTTGTAAAACTAAAAACGACTACTTATATAAAGTCCAACCAAAGTGGAGATTTGAAAAAACTCAATATTTGTGTTTGCATGTGTAGTAGGGGTGAGCGATATGGAATCAAAGTTTTATAATATTGTGGTACCATTATAATAAAGATTGCTTACAACTCTTTTATTTTTATTAACTGTATAACTGGCACAGCCCCACAAATTCTGCTTTGAAAAAAAAACATACTTATTTACGACATGTTTCTTTACCAGTCAGATAAAAAAAAAAAGAAAACAAGTGTAATTTGTATCACGGAACAGCAATGGTAATGTCATTTAATCATATATTTTGGTATTTATTTATATTTTTCCTTGAACAAACAGTGGAGAAAATACTAAATAAAAAAAAGACAAAACTGACAATACCAACACAATTTATCATGACAATGATGAATGAAAATTCTTATAAGAAATTTATTACGCTAAATTATAAGCGATACGGTAGATGCCCACTAGTGTGTACATGGGTTTGTGTGAGTTTATGTGGATGAAACCTTTTCTGAAACACATCCTGTGTGTGCACACATTAAATAGACCCGTCACACATAGCTTCCACTAATCAAAAGTAGAAAGCATACTTTCTTCTCTTAGAGGTTTGTCTGAACTCAACATTATTATAATGGTGTAGAAGAGATGAAATTTCCTTTAAACAAATTAGTTGACCCTTCAAATGAAGCTGGTGATCAGTTCTGCAGCTAGAATTAGGTTTGGAGGCTTAGAGTGTCACACTAAATCACCTAAAAATTGACTGTAAGACCAAGAAACATCTGTAACTGTCAAAATCACATTTCTCTCTGTCTCAACAGCCTGACCCTGCCACTAAGCAAGGCATCATGTCCATCCTGGGTTTGCTGTCCAGCCTGTTTACCACCCTGGATGTCAACAGGCATGTGGATGGGTTAGACGAAGAAGAACCCAGCCCCAGACTCACAGCTGCACAGAGCATCCAAAACCCAGTTAGTTTACCAAAAATAAATCCATAAAAATGGCGCAATAAAGTGAAACGTTATATTTTTGATTATTTTACCTTATTCTTCTACACGTTTAGGTTGTGGTTGTGCTGCAGCAAGTGTTCCCTTTAATCCAGACCATCATTAGCAAATGGCTTCATGACTCGGAAGTAGTTGAGGTATTTTATTCGTTTTTCTTTTGTTTTTTTAGCTCACTTATCGATTCATCTGTTATATACATATTTCATCAGCCCTTGCATGTTTAATGACCCTCCCATCCTAGGCAGTGTGCGGGGTCTTTGATAAATCAGTCCGGACCCTGCTGCACGACTTTGGCCCCATGGTGGCTCAGCTGAGTGAGATGCTGGGACAGATCTACAGCACTTACCCACAAGCCCCTGCTCTGGACCTGACTCGTCAGGCACGGATCCACAGATCTGAGCTGGGATAAAATAATAACATTTCATAAAAAAAAACATTGCTCGATGTGGAAAAGCCAGGATTAATTTCACGTTCTCTATAGATGGTGCACATCTTTGCTGGAGAGGAGCAACACATGTCGGACGTCAGAAGTCTTGTGGAAGTGCTGACCTCAACCACGCTGTCTGTATTCCAGCAAGGTAACATATATTTGAGTCATGATTTATTTTGCTTCCAAAATGTAAATTTCTCGTACACGTGTGGGCCGGGGCCAACTTCACTCAGGTGATGAATAGGCCAGTAAAAACTTTAGGAGGATAAAAAAAAAAACAAACCCCAAAAAAACAACAATGTCACTCAATAAAATAATTTTATTTTTTACAGACAATACTGGCTCATTCACTGATTTAGGTGATAAACATCACTGGGTATGTTGAAAATAAGACCCAGTGGGAAAAGAAAAATTCAGAAAAATCTGAAAAGCTTCCATTCAAAACTAATCTAATAAAGTTTGGATCTTTGGAAGCAAGTTGAAGCTATTTTGAGCGACTCAACACTGGGTGACAGTACTTTGTGTTCTCTGTGTGACTCGGCAGGTCCAAGGGATCATCCTGACATCGCAGAGTCATTCATGAACCTCCATGCTCAGGTTGGTGGAACGCACATTCAAACGCAGCCGGTAAACTTGTGAAAACATCACACCTGCTCAACTCTTTCTCTGTCGAACATTTAGATTCTTAAGAGGAGTCCAGATTTGTACCCGTCGACCCAACTGGACGTCAAAGCTCTGTTTTACTTGGGTGAGCATCAGCGCAGGATAGCGTTCTTTACAAAACTACAAAATGTAGGGCTTCAAAAATATCCTCTCCTGTTTTTTTGCAGGGATTCTGTCCATCAAGTTCCCAGAGACGCCCACTGTTAAAGCAGCCTGCCTGTTCTTTGTAAGCAGCAAATGGGACGGGGGAGGGAGGTGTGACATTTCAGATCGGGAACAACTTTTCCTTAAATCATACGACTGATTTTCATTTTCTGTCATTTTACCAACAGACGGAGTTTTTGAGTCACTGCAAGGACATGCCGGCTCTGAACGACGTGCTGCAGACGGATGGAAAGATCCTGACGGAGACGGTGCTGCAGGTAGACCAACTTGTCGTCGGCATTATTCTGAGGAGCGTCGCTGCCCTCATGCGTCTGCTTTGCTCCTCTCCCAGGCAGTCGGAGGCGGTTCTTCACGCAGCCTGGCGGAGAACTTCTCCGAGGTTCTGCTCAGTCTGAACAGACACAGTCCGGCTCTGATGTCTCAGTGGCTCACAGAAACCCTGCTGACCCCCGGGTTCCCATCGGCACATGTGACTACGGAGCAGAAGCACACCTTCTCTCAGCAGATCCTGAGGTACGCCAACATTTGCTGAGATCCAGGTATTACATTTTGGGACAGTTTCATGTGTTTTCCAGGCACATAGTGTTATTTTATAGCACAATCAAGTAACTATGTTAAATTAATTTATTAAAAAAAGTGTTATGTATCAAATATGACCTCAAAGAAATCTGACTTTGGAATTTAACGCCTTGAAATTTGGCCTCTGTTTCTTTAAAAACTCCTACTCTTTCTGAAACTCCGCCTTGAGGGAGTCATCACAACATGGCTCCTCTATTAACCCTTTAAAACAGGGTTATTGTTTTTACCAGCATTATAATCTACTCTGGGTGTTTGCTAATTGCAGCTGGCTAGTCTGAAGGAGCTGAGTGAGGGCATTGTGGATCAGGGCTGCTCTGTGAAGAAGGCGGGGCTAGCGCCATACATGTGTTCTACACAGCTGAATGGTTGCCATGGGAGATTAAAGGACATCTTGAATATAAAATTTCCACACACAAAAAAAGAAGTACTTATAATTATACAGTGATAAATCTTCATAGACTAATAGTTATCTTAATAGTAATAATTTAGTTCAGCTAGTTTATCAATTTCTGATTATGTCTGCGTCTAAAACAAACGGAACCGTGTCACATCCTATTTATACCCCAGGGAAACAAATAGTCGTAAAATACTAGTTAAAAGCTTCCTAACTAATAATTCATTCATGAATTATTAGTTAAGAACTAACTACCATAGTAATTTATGGCTAATTCATAGCCATTAATTGCTAGTTAAAAGCTTCTTAGACAACTGAAAAAAAGATTTAAAATGCTTCAGTTATTTTTATTTTTTAAAACGATTGTTATATGTACATTTTTCTTTTTTGTACTTAACTAGCTTATGCAAATTAAAGATTTTTTTTCTCAAAACAGTCAGAACTCGATTATGCTACTGTAAAAAAAAGATATTTAAAAATTTACATATTTTTATTTGCGGTACCCTACAAAATTCTTTGATCAGTTTTATGGAGATCTTTAAAATAAAAGCCTCTACTGTCAAACTAATAAAAACTAAAATCTTTTATCCATGATTTGTGTTTTACTCAATCAGCGAATAAACTCAGGAATCACTTGATGGTCTCAGCTTGAACTTTAACAGCTTTCCCTACCCATGTCCTTCCTTCCAGGGAACAAACAAACAAGCGTCGCGTTAAGGAGACGGTGAAGGAGTTCTCTCTGCTCTGCAGGGGGCTGCAGGGGGCCGGCTTCTCTGAATGCTAGCCGTCGGCAGAACAACCCGGAACAGGACGATCCACTCAGGACGAGACGCTGGAAAACAGAAAAAACACTTGGACACGACAACACACGGTCATTCAGAGGACGGTTAAGTACATCTGAGTCACTGTGGGACATATTTTTAATAAAATAGTTGTCAGAAAGTGTCACAGTGCCATGAATGTACATTTACTGGAAGAAAAAAAAAATAAAAAAAAACAACACTGATTAAACCAATCTGTTGTCGCAGGTGAATGAGTGTTTACTGATTGGTTCCTCTTTCCCGTCATGCCGCTGCTTTATCTCAGCCCAGCCCTCCCCCCCATTCCTCCTCTCCGTTTTTTCTTTTTCTTTTTTTTAAAAAAGCTTCCATCATTACATCATATAACTTAGAACTCTCATATCTGCTAATAGATAAGAAAACAACTTGATCACATCCACGACAGTAAGGAGAACAAGAGCGACTTTTTAAGAAGAGCGTGCATAGCAACTTTCTGTTTTTAATCTGCTGCGACGTCGCTCCAGTCGTCGTGGGGGGGGGAGGAGGAAAATGTTTGAACTAGGACAGTCTCTGTGGAGGTGGGTGCTCACTGCAGAGGGTCTATGAGTCTGTGAATTTCATCCACTCAGGATCCTCCTGCAGCCTCCCTGACCAATGGCTGCCCACTATCGTATCCTCGTGAAAAGGTTCAGCACCGACTTTGATTCCTGTTTGGAAAGAGAAAGAAAATGGTGATGATTTTATTTGGAGATTTTTAAGATGGAGTGTAGCGACAGAATTTTTTTTTAGTTTCAAATCTTTATTTCCAGTTGAATTTTTTTGTCTTTCAGTTTCAAAACTTGTTTCAGATTTAAACTTTTAAAGTTTAAAGCCTTTTTTGAAAAAAAAAAAAAAAATTAAAACATTTTTTTTTAACCTTAGTGCATCGTGTTTTACTGAAGACGTTCCAGAAGCGAAGAGTCTCGTCTCCGGCTCCGGTAACGATGGCCTCTCCGTCCGGGGACACGGCCTGGTGAGGACCGTGTTAGAGAACATGAGACCTCGAGCAAAGCTAAACCCTGCTGGAAATGTGGCAACTACAGTGGTGACCGGCAACCACACGGTTCAGACATCTGCAGTTTATTCCCTTAGTGACATTTATTAATCCATTTACAAACACACATTGAAGCAGTATGACCGGGTTGCATTAGAATGAATTGCGGTGGTGTACATACTTTAGCCAATCCGCTAGTGCGCCAATATTGGAGCTAATTTTTTTGTTTAGTGCTTTGGCGTTGTTGCTGACAATGAAAACGTTTAGCACACTCAGCTTCCCCTAAATTAATTTATCCAGATTAATTCTGAAGCACCAATTTACTTGCCAGTTTTGTAAACCTCCAGTTAATTAAAGTTAATTAACTAATTAATTAATTATTGAAGTTTTTGTTATCAACTTTAAAGATTAATGCTCTTATTTTGAAGTGTGAAGACTGTTTATGTTCTCCCTTTTTTTCACTTCAATAACTTTTCATAGAACAGCATAAAACACAGACAGTAGAACAAGTTAGAAACATAAATACAGTATCTATGGGTCTCACAGAACATGTAAATTATGTCAAAATGATATTGGTGCTCAAGCATTGTAGTCTTTCAAGGGCAGATACACTGTGTACATGTCGTGCTTTAGAGTTAGCAAAGCTAACGTGCATCACATGTTCTTTAGGGTTAGTGCAGCTAACTTTTTAGCTAGTGGTGCCCACCACTGATGAACTAATTGATTTGGACAGAATGGCTCAAAAAGTGGATTTCATTTGAATGGGATCTGTACAAAGAAAGCAGCAATCAAAACAGTGAGAACATGTAATGCTCTCACTGTTTCTGCCAAGTTTGCTTGTGTTATTACCACATAACCAAACCATGTCTGGTTATGTGGTCAAAGCAGCTCTTAACATACCAGATATAAGACTCTGTAGGAGTGTCCGGTCAGCTTGGCCACCTGCGTTAGAGACGGATATTTCCACACCAGAATCTGGTTCTGAGAGTAGCCGTGAGTGCTTACCTGGGCAAAAAAAACAAAACAAAACAAAAAAAAAACACAAGTAATGCACACACATTTTCATATGACTTCACTGGAGAAAGTTTGAAAATATATTTTTAAAAATATATTTATTTGTGGAATACAATCAGAAATGAACGTACAGGAACAGCGTTCATTTCTGAGCGCTGTTCATTAGCTTATGAAGGCAACTGGCTGATTTCACACCTGACCAGATGGACTGGTCTGATACAACCATTGAATGCACCACATTTAAGGTTGAGCTAGCAACACTCTTCTGTGTGGAAGTTGTTACTGTGTGAAAAAAGCCTAAGCTATTCTCATGATGTTTTTTTCTCAAAGTTTCACCTATAACCAGACATTTCTCCCATGTTCTAAGTGAAGTAATCTGCCAATATAACTAGAACAGAATTACTGACTTAAAACAAGCTGTTACATCTTGTTGAAAACTTACTTGTGGGTTAGTTTTGTTGTATTTTAAGTGCACTAATATATTTGCAGTAGAAACTAGAAAAAGATGCTTGGTAAGATTTAGCATTTTTGCGGTGTAGTTGATACCAATGCACCACCTGAAGACATTTATCATCCAGTCTTTGATAGGAAGAGACAGAGACACTAGAAAAACATACAATCATGAAAATGATCATGCAATTAATAAGATTTATTCCTTATTGTGACACACTTATCTGTAACCCTTGGACGTTTCTGAAAAATTGCTATTTTATTTTAAATATACAATTTTTTTAAAAGGCAGTTCAATTTTCAATTTATCCAAAATGCTGGGGGGGAAAAAAAAAGAGAAATCACAGTGAATCAGCCTCGGAATCTCTCTGCGTTAACTGTGGGTGCAGATGATCCTCCTCACCAGTTCGTTGGCGTGTTTGGACCAGGCCAGGTTGCAGACCTGGGAGCCGGTGTCGGTGCTCTGCAGCGCCTGACCCGTCAGGGTGTTCCAGAAGCGCAGGCAGCGGTCGGCGGTGCCGCCGCCCGAGGCCAGCAGCCCGTGCTGGTGAGGGGACCAGGCGATGGCCTTCACGGCCGCCAGGTGGTCACTGTACTGCTGCACGGGGATGAGGCTGGAGCTGTTCCACACCAGCAGCTGGATGGACAAAATAAATAATAAATAAATAAATAAATAAATAAATAAATAAATAAATAAATAAATAAATGCACAAGAGTAAGGATGCTGCTGGACAAAATCTGTGCAGGCCTAGTAGCACATTTATTTACAGCAATTCTATAGGAATCTATAATGTATCAAATTCCATTAGTTTATATTGGAAAAAAAAATGTTTGTGCATAAAATTCTGTAACTTAAATTACCATGATTAGTTTAGCTTAGCTGCCTGATTTTTTCCTAAATAAAAAAACCCATCAAAGAATTATTGAAAAAAAAAATTGTTTTACAAAAATTTAAGCAGACTGCAATCAATTTGTGCATTTTAAATCAATTCAGAATAGTCAGGAATAAGAATTGTAATTCTCTAAATACACCACATACAAACCTATAGTTTTATAGTTTAACATCCCCACCTTCATAAAAAACAATTCCTTCTGTATGATTACAACTATTACGTTTGTCAGTTATTTTATTGCATAAATGTTTAGTAAAGATTTTATATCATCTGAAGGCAGGTTTTTTTTAATTTAATACAAACTTGATATTCTGGTGTTACTCTTATGTATATTATGCAGTTTTATGGCCAAAGATAAATAAGCAGCATCCTGGAGTTGCTGACTCTCCTACAGTTTAAAGACTCAACGGTCCACTTTTTTTGCTTCACTTGTCTAAGGTTTAGTATCGGCTGACACCGATCTGATACAAAACAACATTGATGATTCAACTTAAAACTAGAAGTGTGCCGATCGATCAGCCACCGATCATAATCGGCCAATTTCCGTGGAAAAGTGTATGATTGATGATCGGCAATCACGGTCTCTTGTTGCCGATCACACAAACCGATCACCTGCATCTCATTTCGCAGCCTGTCTGTGCAGCTGGTCTCCTCTTTTCTTCACACTGCGTAAACGTGCAGCAATAAATACTAAGCGATGTGGAACTATAACGCACTGAGTGAATGAGAAAGTTTGCGTGTTGCGGCGGAAAATTGAAGCACGTGGGGTGAAGCAGGTCAAAATGCATCAACAGACGAATCTAATATGGCATAAAAACAATGCCATACTCGACGGAGTTTGGCTACATCGAGGCTCACTGCAGTAAAAAAGACATATGGAGAATCAAATAGCACAAAAAGCAGCGCACAGCTACAAACACTCACCCGGATTAGCATGACGGTCAGAAAGCTAAACAAATAACCCGCAAAATTATTTAAGTCTTCGAGCTGCGATGTAAGACACTGGTTCTGTTCTCGCTGTTGAACTGCTGCTCCGCGCTACAGGTAGTAATATTTGACAGACGGAGCGCCACTTCTGCTCCACCTGGTAGTGACTCTCACACCGAACCTCTGCTTAAAGCTGCAGCATTTAATGCGTATGTAAAATGTATAAAAAAAAATACATTTTACATACGCATTAAAACTTTCGCTGTCCTAACATGAGACAGATAATCTCTGACAAAATCGATCTCCTCCCTGTTCTGCATAATTACTCCACTCAGCCAGAAACAGCCACTCAGAACTAGCAGTAATCAGCTAGCCGCCATGCTATCAGGAAGTTTTCATTCAGTAACTCAGGATTGTTTATTGTAATGGATCCTGTATTTGCCTTTGAATGTTAAGTTTTATACTTGAATCTTTTGGCAATAGTTTTATTTTGACTCTTTACATTATTTAAAGAGTCAAAATAAGAGCCTTCATATGTTTTCAGTCTGTTAAAGATAGTATTATTGATAGCAGTACAATTTGCACAATGTCTGTTTTGTTTTTTCTTGGAAAAAGCTATTTAAAAGCTTTTATCTAAATCAAGGTGAATTCGTGGTTCCTTTTACCACATAATGTAACCGTAGTGCTTATGAATAAAAAATAATAATTATGTAATCGGTATCGGTGATCGGCCCTCATGGGTGATCGGAATCGGAATTGGCAGGAAAAAACCTGATCGGCACATCTCTACTTAAAACGTTTCCGTTTTTAACCACAAATATAAATGTAATGAATTGCAAATTTATCTGGTAACTCTGCAACAGTACAGTACATTAACAGTACAGTACATTTAAATACACCAATAGCTTCACAAGCTTGGTCAAACATGTAAAAAAAATAAACTGCAAATGGTTTCAAATGGTTCAGAAAGTGAAATTAGGAACTCTAAATATAATGTAAAATAAATAAATAAAACACGATGTCACTCAGAGCACAAAGCATAGAATTAGACTGAATAGATCTGTTTTTGTGGTTCTGGCACATTGTCACCAAAACCAATCTGGAATTTTTTCAATATCGGGACCGATACAGATATTCCTATCAGATCGGATCGCATCTCTACTAGAGTCGGCATCAGGTGCCTTACTTTGTTGTCGTTGCCTCCAGAAGCGAGGTGCTGGTGGTCCGGAGACCACTTGAGGCCGCACACCTCTTGCCGGTGACCTTGCAGCCTTCTCTCCGCGGTGGGCGGCGTTCGGACGTCCCGCTGCAGGATCACCCTGTCCCGACTTCCCGACGACAGCTGCTCCCCGTTCCACGCCAGCGCACCTGCAGCGCCAAAGATTCCAATCAAGAAACCTCATCGTTCTGACTGAGTGAGCGTCATTTGGCCCGGTGATGCTCGGTTGGGGCTGGACTGACCTACTCGAGCCGAGTGGCCCTCCAGGCATGTCAGCTTCCGGCCTCCGGCTGCGTCCCAGATCTGAACGTAACCCTTGTGGGTTCCTACGGCCACCAGGCTCCCCTGAGCCATGCAGATTAAAATAAAGAGTCAGTTTTTCTCCTCAGACGCATCTAAGAAGCAGATTGATACGCTCAGGATCCTCACCCTCTCATTCCAACACACCGATGTGACAGAGTCCCCGTCAACTGAAAGGTCACATAACCTGGTCACCTGTTGGGATCAGAAAGCAGCTTTTAATTATTATTATATACAAAACCTGTTTTGTATGTCACAGTTGGATTTACATCAAACTCATTTTCATTGTGGATCATTCATGATAAATATCATGAATGTCCTGAAAGGGCCGGTCATGGCAGAACGAATGGATAAAACTAGCCATTAAAACGATAGTAAACAGCTGCCTCTGCATTCAACAAGGGCCTTAAATTAAATACTGAACATCTTTTCACAATCGACTTACAATTAATTTTCAATGAATGGTTTAATTGATCAAGAGTTGTTCTAATCAAATAACTAAAAACGTCCACTTAAACCTTCTTTTAGAGCTGTAGTTTGGCTGCCAAACAGCAGAGGTCGTCCTTAAGCAGAGTCAGTTGGTACAGTAACAAAGATGGCAGGGCCATATCAGAACGTGAAAGAGAAATGGTCCACACAATGTTGGGTGTGGGATGTCAATCGAACTTTATGAGGTTCTGTTTTGAAATATAACAGAACAAGCTCCCTAAGTTTCACCTTGTTACTGCTCATTGAGCTTTTTCTCCCAAAATCTTTGACTTTTCAAGCTCAGAAATTTCCACGTTTTTTTTTCTAGAAAATTTCTGAGATTAATGTTGAGTTTTCTACAAATTTTAGCAGAAATGTACTCCTTTATTTTACCATCTACAACGGCCCTAATACAACATCACAGGTGACAAAAAAACAGAGAGAATAACAGAAAGATTGCAGTATGATGAAAAAAACCAAACCATGATTCCGATAAGCAAGGCTGACTTAGAGCGCTGTTGTGAATTAATAATGCACTTTATGGAGCCAGGTTTTAACATTCCTTCAAGAGCAACTGCAGAGAGTACTTCCAACTCTGTGTTCATAGGGATTCACTGTTTCACATATTTTATTCCTGTCATCTTTTATTTTTCTATTCAGCAACCTAACAGGTTCTTGTTTTGCTATATTTTATAAGTATGTCTAAGGTTAATAATGCGAGAAAACCACAATTTCCTGTTTATTCACTCAAGTTTGTAAGAAAACGGGCGCTTATCAATTAATCATTAAACGATTGATCAACTTTTTTACTGAGCAGTGTTGCTCCCATCTGACCTGGCTAGTGCAAGCACTCCACAGGTAGACGCAGGCCCCCAGCCCCACGCTCAGCAGGTTTCCCGCTGACCAGTCCACCAGGTTGAGGTAGAAGTCGTCCTGCAACTCCGGAGCGTCCAGGACTTTGAACGGGATCTTGGAGATCTTTCGCGCCGGTTTGCGGGGCGAACGGAGGAGCTTGTGACTAGAGAACCGTCAAAGAGAGAAAAAAAGAAAATACTATCTGAGCTGAACAGAAACTCCAGTAAATGTCTGGTGGGACGTTTGCTACCTCTTGTTGCTGAGTGGAGAAAGTGAGAAGGGGGAGACTTCATTACCGCCATTGCAAGGCACTCTCTTAGTGTGGACAGCGTACTGCAGAGATCACACACACACATGAAGACGACAAAGAGTTACACCTTCCGGTCGGATTGAAGCGGCTCCGTCTGGCGAGGATTCGACGGTGATCTGCACCCTGAAAAGGCCGCAGGAGTCTGGAGCGAGAACTTCGTGCCGCCGGTCGTCGACGTGAGGCTCCGCCACCGTCTCAATGCCGGCGCCCAGCAGCTCGTTCCTCAGCAGGGCGGCGTAGGCCACGGCGTCTAACGGAGGAAAGACACGGTAAACGGAAAGGAGCGGATCAGGATCAACGATCAACAACGACCGCTGGACGCGCGAGCGGGAGGGGCAGGGTTCTGACCTTTGCTGGAGTCGGAGCTGGCGTCCTTCGCTTTGTGGTTCTGCGCAGGAGAGCGGCAGTTCTCCTGCAGAGAAAATCCATGAAGCATCTACAGCCGAATCACGACTGGTCAAAGAGCTCAGTGTTTGTTTTGTTAAATGAGCAGCTTGCACAGTTGACAGGTAACATAAATTTCTTACGTTGGCATAGTGGAAGTTGATGCTCCAGTTGCTTCCAGCGCGGGTGGGAATGAAGCGGTCCCCTGACTTCACACTGAGAGGGCTGCAGGCAGCTCCTAAACTCTAGGAAACCAACAGACAGCCCAGCATGGTTACTGAGGACAGGATACACACCGTCCTGTCAGGACCAAACACCAAGACTAACAGACGGAAAGAAGGACGGACAGACAACTGGATGGACTTATTGTCATGTCATGGAACAAAATTCAGACTGAGGTCCCAGTTTTAAAAAAAGTCTAATTAATAAATAAATAAATAAATAGAGAAATCAAAGTACTTCTAAAAAAATTAAGAACTTATTAAAGTGAATTGATGCTGAAATTATCTTTGCTAAATGCTAAAAACAGATGTAAATGGATGCATGTATTATTTATGTATGTATGCATGAATGTATGGATGAATTCAAGGTTTCAGAGATTTTGCTGTCAAACAACCTCACAGTTTACATGTTTATGTGATAAAATTCAGACTTAAGTCCAAATTGAAAAAGCCTCATAACTTAATAAATAAATATATAAATCGAGTACTTATAAAAATTAAGTATTTATTAACAGGGTTAAAAAGAGAGCTGAAGCTGAAATTAGCTCTGCTAAATGATAAATAAATACACATGTAAATGAACTAATATATATTCAAGTCAAACCAGCTCACATTTACAAAATTCAAACTGAGGATTCAGATTAAAAAAAGCCTAGTAAACAAATATATAACTCTAGAATGTGTAAAAAAATTAAGTGTTTATCAAAGGGCTACAAAAGTGAAATGATGCTGAAACTATCTTTGCTAAATGCTAAATAGACATGTAAGTGGATGAATGGATAATAACATGGATTAACAAACAAATGGATGACGATGAGACGGGGATTAATGTCCAGAAAGACAAAGTTTCATGCTGCAATATCTTTTCCTATAAAAAACAACTCTAATCTTTCTAAGCCTTTTTCCCCTAGACTGTTTAGGAACCCTGTGAGGAGGTTCAGCACAGTGATAATAACTCAGAGCTGAAGTCTGTGTTAATGGCAAACCTTAATACTAAACTGTGTGCATTAGTGACGCTGCTGTCCTGCTCACCTTGGTCATGCGGCGCTCTGTGGGCAGGTTCTGGTGGTTAATCTGCCTCAGCAGCCGCCTTTCGTACTCTTGGTCCATCCGTTCAGTGCTGTGGGTTGGGGGCTCTCCCCGCCCCCTCTACACCTCCGCTCCCTCCCGGTGAGGAAATCCGCAGAGGATCTCCATCTCTGTATTAACCAAAACAACTTCATTCAAATCACGCAGCACCAAGGAGCGATTTAAAGGCACGAGAATGTTTAACGAGCTAGGGCAACACGGACCAAGCGGCCCGGTTAGCCTGCTGTGGTCGTGTTGACACTCTGAGGCGGTGTGGGCTCATGTTGGGTCTGCAATGCTTTAAAACCCCGGTCACCGCTATTTTTATTATTCAGGTGAGAGCAGCAGACATTACCGAAACGTTTCAGGATGTGCTCATAAGGAAAACCGCACCGTTGTCATGGTATCATGCTCGCGCACACCAACAACCGCTTCCACCTCTTCAAACTAACCCCAGCCATCTATCCTGCCCCTCGATAGGCATGCGTTGTCCCACCGACCTGTCAGGTGTCTCAGGTGACCAGGGCGGCTAACATCTTCGGCTGAAAGGATGAACTCGGCGTTAGGAAGAACTGTAGTCGTGTTCCGTGTAGCAGCACCGGTACAGCAAGATGCCAACGCGAATCTCCTATGTTGTTTATGTTCGCGACAAAGATGGCGTCCGAGTCAGCTGTGGCAGAAATTTTTTGCTTTGAGCTGACTTCTGCTGCCTGTGCTGAGCTTTGGAGACGGCGCAACAGCGACGCCCGCTGGTGACTTCAGCACATTTTTGAATGAGTTAAGGCCGTGGCTGTAAGTGTCTTCGTTTTGGCCACAAGATGTCGCTGTTGCAACGCAAAACAGCTTGAAAGCTGTTTGGAAGTGCTAAGTAAATTCAAGTAGCAGGCCCTACATTTCGAGCAGAAGTGGTCATGAATTAAACTAGATTACTGCTAGATTGTATTAATAAAGAAATTAAATTCGTGGTATTATGTTTGAATCTAGGCTTGGAAGATGTTAAAATGTATATTTAGGATTCACTTATATTAATAACTTAAAGAAAGTCACCTAATGCAGTGTTTATATTTGTGTAATTCAATCTAAGCCTAAATATTCAAAGAAGTAGACCTATAATAACTGGAGCTACATAGATTGACAGTTCAGATAGAATGTACTCTACATATTTAACATTTATAGAAAAGTGGCAAAATAAAGCCAACTTTTAAAGAAAACCTTAGGACGTAATGTTGTTTTCAGTGTCTCTGGTCAGAAAATAGCGTTTTTGACTTAAATGCAAAAACAGAGAACTGACCGAACACACCCAAGGTGAATCTTGGTGGTGGCAGCATCATGCCATCTCTCAGTATTTCAGCCCTGCCAGAGAAATGTGCAGTAATATTTGCTTTAACTGGGGGTCAGTATGCAAATGTACGTCACACTTTTTAAAATTTTACCTGTAAAATATTTCCAGCCATGTATCAATTTTCTGTCACATAAAATCCAAAGTAAATACATAGTGTGGAAGTGTTCAAGGTGTATAAATCCTTTTGTAATTCACTCTATCTTTATTAAATATAAAACATCAAATTCTGTCAAAGCCAAGCCATAACCAGTTTTGTTAAGACTGAGAAAATATTTTTACAGACCTCCTGAAACCTGCAAAATCCCCCTCACAATAATTTAGGCCCCATGTGCCAAACATCAAAAGCCGGTCTGTGGAGCAGATAGTGTTGGAACCGATAACACATGCTGGCTTAATGGCCCCCGTGTGAACATGACTTCAAAGCAAACCCAGATCTTACGTTTTTGCTTCATGATGTCAAAAATTTCAATTCCCCGGCGAGAATCTCCGGAGGCCTCATTTGGCAAATGAAACAGATAAAAACATTCGCTCTTTGAACTTTCTGGTGCAAACTGGGAACGGGAGAGGGAAGAAGACGCAAACAGACACAGTAGAGTTGACCTATTGTTGCTAAGTCACTATTGAAACACGGTTGAGTAGAGTCAAGGCATGGCATCTTCGGTGGCGGCCTGAGCCGCACGTAGGCATGGCGGTCACGTTTCCCCTGTGACAAAGCAAAACACTGAGCCTGCAGGAACATGTCCAACCAACCTGGCTTCCCACAAGCCTAGATGGCTTCTGATTAGCATCTGACGTTTGAATTCATACTGTTCATGTTGTTTTGGAATGCAAGGCCTGTGTTTTGGACACGCTGTACTTCCCTTTTTTTCTCTCTCCAAACCTGAAAACGCGTCCACACACCGAGTTACCAAGCAGATAACAAATACAAGAAATCCATTTATCTGTTCCCAGGTGCTTATTGGAGAAAACACCCCACAGACCTACAGATCCTCCACTGTACTTAACAGTAAGCATGAAGTGTATCCTCTGTTTCATAGCCGATCCACCTGGAAGGTTTAGTCAAATCTGAATCTCATCTGACCAGATTATGCAGTTCCAGTTAACCTTCCAGGTAAAGTTGAGCAAAATTCACATTTTATCATCACTTGCAAACAAACAGTTGGTCTGTAAGTAGTGTCTAGTGGCTGTTATTAGGACGATCATTAATTGATTGATTACTAAATAAGTTGACAATTATTTCAACTCGGTAGAGACTCTGAGACTTGGTGACCCAAAGACAGAGTTTTCTAGCAGTGAACCCTGCAGACTGTGCTCTCACATCCCTCATCGTCCCGCTGGCTGAGTGTGGTGGCAAGATAAATACGGGTCCCAGAAGTTCCTAGAAAATGATAAATAAGGCATAAATTAAAAAAGGCTACAGGTACTTTTATTTCGAAGGGCTTGTTGTGGGTCCTGGTTAGTCTGGAAACTATTACAGGTTGGGTTTTTGTTTACACCATACAACTGCAATTAAATATAATGTTGTTTTAAGGATTTGCACAAATGCAATCTGTCAACGCAAAAGTTGCCCACAAGTAGGAGAAAAGTAACACATGATTTAAAAAATTTTTTCACCAAATGTGGTGAATATTTTCTAGCATCAATTTCAAACAGTGTAGTGGTCGTCATCAGGACTGCAACTAATGATTACCGATTATTCTGGCAATTAATCGGATGAATTTTTGTTTTTACATATTTTTTATTTTACATTTATTCTAGCTTTTTTTCATACAATATTGGAATCAATTCCAAATACCAATAAAATTAATGTCAAAATGGTTCCAGTATCATACTTTACTTTTGTTCTGTTGTTTCTCAACTCTACCTCAAAAGGAGTTTGCTTTGATGTGCTCTGAAAGGACAATTTTTCACACTTTGTAGGTTTTTTGCTTGTTTTTCTATTGTTAGTTTGTAATGTCCATATGTAAATTATTTAGTAGATGTCTATAAATTTCATCCAAATTCTGTTCTAGGTTTGAACAAAATAATCCAAAGGACAAACCCAAAACAACCCACCTAAATTTAAATGGAAATAAAAAGCGTCGGTATCAGTATTGATATCGACGATATTGACGATATGTTTACTTTGTATCAGATCAATACCAAAATATGCAGTATTGTATACCTGCGAGCTGTAGCTTGCAGTCTGCAGGTGTCCATACTTTACCAACTTTTGCTGCATCAATAACTCATGTTTTTGCACTTCTTTTGCCTTTTCTTATGCTGGAGATGAAGGGCCATCATCATCATCCTATGGGAAGGCATTGTCTTCACCTCCATTCATCTTCCTGTAAATTCAGACCATGTTTCCTGCTGAAAAAAAAAACAACTACACAGCATGACGGTGCTTTTGTTGTTGTTATTGCACTGCTGTTGCTAAAATGTGCTATACAAATAAACACGATTGATTGATTGATTGATTATGTTGGTCTTTTACATGAATTCCCATTAAATACAACAATGTTTGTGGTTGTAAACATGAGAAAATGTTGAAACGACCCTTTAGTAAACACACCAGAAGTAGGGTATGTTTGGATTTGGTATTCCCTTGTAAATATGAGTATGTTTCCACAGCAGGGCGGCGTGTCTTGTTTTTGTTTTTTTTCTTCACCAAATGCACATTCCTTACTTGAGACAAAGGGGGAAAAAAACACTATGGAATACTTACAAGAAACCAGTCTGACCGCCATCGCTTTTTTTCCTTTTTAGTTCAACAACAGCCACCCTTATCTGCATCCTGCATCATCCCCACACGGGGCAACGTGCAGCCCGGCCCACGTTACAGTGGCCTGATGTTGACATGGAGGGCAGTGCATGGTGCTGGCGGGGTGGAGAGCGTGGCGGAGGGGGCGCCATGGAACCTGGGGTCATCAGAATGGAGGGTGGGGGGGGGTATGCTGCAGCCTTGTTCTTCCTGTACTACAGCCCAGCAACAGAGGAAGCTGGGTCAGTGCTTTCTGAATGTGACGCTCTTAGATCCTTACTGGAATTCACAGCAGAACAATAATAGCACGCTGACTCATCTGATCACTTTTATGATGACAAGGGAGAAAAAAATAACTAATAGTTTCAGAATGAGAAGTAATAATCATTTTAAAGGAACGGGCAGAGAAACAGCAGTTTTCTTGGTAACGCCGTGGGTGTCGAGAGAAAGCTCAGCATTATTATTATTTTTTTTCCCCAGGTAAACAGATGGCAGAGAGAGCTGTACAAGAAAAGGTTAAAGCTGCTTCTTTGAACAAGTCTGGGAAAATCCAGCAGGAGGCTTTTTACTGTAAAACAGCCAGCTTATCTCTGAAACATTTTCAGCTGGTTGCGTGAAAAGGTCACCCACACAGAGTGGCTACAAACCGTGTTCGGGGCGTCTTTATAACCATATAGGTCATTCTGATTCATCACAGCAGCTTATGTGTGTTTTAAAGAAAAACAAAAGTGAGGATCTCGGGTCAGATCGGTGACCTTTGGCTGCATCAGAAGTTTACACCGCGCAGCAGCGTTTTGTTTATCTCACCCCTCTGGATGTGGTGGATTTGATGTATTCACATTGCGTAGGCCTCTCCACCCCCCTCCCCGCTCTCAGTTTCTATTCGCCTCGCCGCAGACTTCGCCACGGCAGCGTAACATGAGCATCACCTCCCACACGCTAACTCACGCTCAGACACAGCTGCAGAGACGCGCGTGCGTCGCTCCGCGGAGTCAAGCGAGGACAAATATCGAGCGGAGCAAACATCGAGAGAAAGACACGTGGGACAAACGTGGTTCTGATGAGATGTTTTTTTGTCTTGCTTTACAGCGTCAAATATTTCCAGTCCCAGTAAAACTGATTAGAATGATAAAAACAAAAAAAAGATCGGTAATCTCTAAACAGGGCGGTTTGTTGTTTTTAGAACAGGTATTAGCAACCTTTGTGACCCTAGGAGAAATATTTAATTTCAGTTCTGTTAAATAAGACATGTTTACAGCCAAAAATGTTAGAAGACCTTTAAAAAAAAAGAAAAAGAAAAAAAAAAAGGAATTTTTTGTTTGTAAATATCCGCTTATGGAAATATCTCATTTTAAATAGCATTGCTTTAATTCTGTTTGTAAACTTTAAAATAAAATCATACAACTTTTGCTGAAAATTAGATGGACATGTTCCATTTTGTGTGACATTAAAATAAATGGAAAATAGCAAAAGGACAGTTTCCAACTTAATGACAAAAAATTTATCTAATACAATATTACTGGTATTTTTAGTGTGATTCTGTTGTAGAATAAAAATGTATTACATGAAAAAAAATACTGTTTTCAGCAGCATTTGTTATTAAATTCGTTATTAAGACCCATTGGGAAAGGTCCAAAAAAACATGTTTCCTATAACATTCACTCATTGTAGGCAGAAACAGCAAATTCAAACCAGTCTGGCTGCATGTTAAAAAGTTCAACCCCTAAGCCTGATAACTAGATATGCCACTCTTAGAGGCAACAGCTGCCATCAAGCATTTGCGATTACTGGCAGCCTCTCTGTGGCAGAATTTTTCCCTACACTGTCAAAAATCATCTGGTTTTGGGTCATTGTAGTGCTGCATAAGTATGTTTGGGCTTGAGGTCATGAACTGATGGTAAGGATGGTAACGGTCCAGGAGACTTTGGTGTTCAAGGCAGAACACCCTGAAACACCAAAGCAATCCACCACCACCATGTTTGACTGTAGATTTTATTTACTTGTTCTAAAATACGAGTGAGTTTTTCCACCACATCTATCACGAGCCATATCCTTTTAAAAACATTTCAGTTTCGTCAATCATCATAACATTTGGCAAAAATTATTGGGGGATTATCAAGATGTTTTTAGTAAATATGAAATGGGTCTTTGTGTTCTTTTGGGTCAGCAGTGGTTTTTGAATTGGAACCGTCCCATGAAGGTCATTTTTGCCAAGTTTCTTTCTTATTGGTGAATCATGAAGACTGACTATAACTAAAGGCATGAGGTCTACAGGGCTTCAGATGTTGCACAGGGAGAGTTGTCGATGTGCACTTAATCAATCAATCAATCAATCAAATTTTATTTGTATAGCACATTTCAGCAGCAAGGCATTTCAAAGTGCTTTACATAATTAAAATAAAAACAGAAATAATCAGTGAGAAAGAGAGATTAAAAAAATAAAAAATAAATAAAAATAAAAAAACAAAAAACATTACATCATTAAAACGTCGAAAAGAAAGAAGAAGAGTAATTTTGCTAGGTTGAAACTCTTTCTAGACTGATATATGGCCTTAGCTTTGTTTCTCATATGTTCTGCGAAGTAGATCAGGCCATGATGTTTTCCTTTTTGAAAGCATTTAGTCTACTTTCTTGTGTCATACAGATTCTATTTAAACAATTTCTTAATTCTACATGTCTACCATTAAGAAGGCCTGGGTATGGGTTAGGTTTTTAAAGGCCAATTGTTAATTTATGATTTAACTTAGGGGTGATTAGTTAAAGTCTGGACTCCAAGTTGATTAAAATCTTGTGGTTGGACTTCAACAGAGCTCTGCAGAAACAAAAGTCTACAAGCCTCTATGCAGTGAAGCACTATACAGAGAAGAGGGCCAAGTTTCCACTTCAAAGATCTCAGAGGCTGATAAGGTTATTCAGGAAAAGCTCATCAGTATATTGCTGCTGGTGGGTTTCCTGGACATTTTGTCATGCAGTGAATTTTTTCAACGCTGCGTCTAAGTTATAGATTAATCCTTGTTAAATAAAGACTTGGTTATGTGTTTTTTTTTTTTTTTTGTGCTCAAATATTTACTGATTTCAAAGAAAGGATCCAGAAATGATTTTTTTTTTAGCTGTTCTGATATACAAAAGTCTTGAAATAAACTTAAAGATCACATAGGTTCAAAAACGGACATATCCAAATCTTTGTTATATTACTTGGAACGTAACATGTTGGTGGATGTATTTGGACAGGTTTCTTGCTCTGTTGTGGATTATGTAACTGCTGTCACATACTTGCTGCTGAGCTACTTGAGTTTTCTTGCATGCAAAGGCAAAGCCACTCTTGGAGGAACAATGGCATATCTATGGTGACTGTCTCCATGTTTGATAACTTTATGATTTGTGGCATTTCTTGGGAAGGACACATCCTGTTATTGTCCTGGCCCTGGATTTCAGAATTTCAGAGTGTGTAGTACAGAAGGTGCACACACAGGCATACACGCATACACATACATTTATCCTTTGTGACACCCCAAAGATTTTTGGGTGATTTATGGGGACTCACCTTTCACTGCATCACACACACACACACACACGCACACACACACACACACACACACACACACACACACACACACACACACACACACACACACACACACACACACACACACACACACACACACACCAGATGAAGCTGCCTCATCGGATCTCTTCCAAATTCATCAGAGCCGAGCTGTCTTATTGAGATCACTTCCTAACCCATCTGTTTCAGCCACTCTGGGCTGATCTGTGCCATCCACACACATACACATACACACATACACACACGTCTGCGACGTTATTCAATTATCCTGGAATGCCCCATATTCCTCTCTCTCTGGCGGCCAAGCTGACTTCACTTCTTACTGTCAACCTGACTAAAAACAAACAGCAGCTGCTCAGGAGAAACTCCAGGAAGACGTTTGTTTTTATAAAGTGGATATGGAGAGCACAGGTTTGTTTTGGTGGAAGTGGTTCTTTTCCTCTCTGCTTCGGTCCCGGGCTCTGGGTCCTCTCAGGGCCTGGTTGGTACGGTGCGCTGGAAACAACTGGCAGTGAGAGCATCTGGGTCCAGGTTGGGCCTGGACCCAGACGCTGCGGATACTTTTGGGATCGGTGCATGCCACCTTCACCCCACTGACGTCAGTCACTAGCACCACCACAAGGCTTGTGTTAATGTTTCAAACAAACCTGCTGCTCATTGCTATGGCAGTGTGGACCACCCCCATGGAAAACGGTAAAGTATGTCTACGCTGTTTTTAGGATAAACAGCTGCCTCTGTCTTTGAGAGAGAATGAGAATGGTTCAGGTTTCCTGTTGTCATGCAGACATCTGAAAACAACAAACTGAAGCCCACACCCACACCCACCTGGGGTCAAAATGTTTCCAAGCCAGTCTTTCTCGACACTGGCCCACCAGCAGTCAGTGGATGTGAAATAGCGAGTTCCTTGTTTATATTGGAAAGTAGGGGAGTGCAAAAGGATTCCTGAGCATTTCAGAAGAGCAGCAGATTAAGAAGAATGAATATAAACCTTTGGGATTGAACATTAGCCACAAAATGCCCTCAAAATCTGCAACCTTCCCAAATAAGCCTATGTACATCTCTAAAGGAATCTAGTAGATCTCCTAATTAATTTTTGTGTGTACCCTCAGAGATCTCAACATAAACCAACACTGAGTAGTGCATAAAAAGTGGAAATAAAAGGAAAAGTGGTTATCAAAACTTTTTTACAAATTAAAAACTGAACAATATGGTATTTGTGTTAAACCTCCTGTACTGTGATACTTCAAATAAGTAAAATTCAGCGCAACAAATTGCCCCTAGTAGTCCCCTACCTGGTAAACAGCATCCATATGAATGTAATTTAATCTCGGTATGAATGGTATCTGTTGTAGGACATCCTCAGAGGTTTGTTAGAGGACATTAGCTACCAAACACAATCATGAAGACCAAGAAGCACAGTACACAGGTCAGAGATAATGTTGCAAATAAATGGAAGGAGTATGGCAGAACTACTAACTTACCAAAACACTGATGACCCTAGAAACTGGTAGCTCTGAAGTAACTGCATAGAACCACAGCACAAGTGGTGGAATCTGTTAACAAGACAGCTGTTAGTTGTGCAATCACTAAATCTAGCCTTTATGTCAAGAAAGATTCAAGAAAATCAAGAGATTACATATATAAGATTGTGACATTTGCAGTTTGCCACAACAGATTTGTGGAAGAAGGTCCTCTATTGAGACAAGACTAAAATTGAACTTCAGCGAGCGAGAGAACAAAGATGCCATAAACATGGTACATGGAAGAAACCCCAGCAGAGTATGGAAAAGACTTTAAACTTTCATGTCTCAGCAGGATAATGACTGCAAACATCCAGTCAGAGTTACCGTCCTGGTAAGGTCAATCACATAAGGTTTTGTTGGGTTTAACAAAAAAGGAAAAAGTTCAAGGGGCTTTTGCATGGCTTTTTATGTGCCAGTCATTCTGACAGTGTGGCAGCTAAACATGTTTTTTTTTTTTTGTTGTTGAAACTTCTTTCCTTTTGCTTTGTAGAAGTCATCACGTGGAATCTGTGAAAGACATTCCTTCTTGTTAATCTTACTCAGCACTTTGTTCTGTTCATCACGTATTTCTGATGCTTATCTGTTTGGGTCAAGGTGCTTACAGCAAAAGGGAGGGAGAATGCCCAGAGGATGCTGCACATAGCATCACTATCTCCACTCTTCCTGTTTACACTGCAGGACCAGTGGCCAGGAGCACTAAGCTCAAGCCCAGACCAAAAGAAAATAAATGAGGTGTTGCAGCAAGGAAGTGACTGAAGAATGGATAAAGTTGTTTTTCCTTCTTCCTGTTCACCCATTGCTCTTCTTCACCCAGCATAGTTGCAAAACTGGAACCATGACGCAAAAACGCAAAACAAAAAGCGACCAATGGTGTGCCGCAGACGGATGGCTGTGTTTGCGCTTGGAACATTGTGGGAAACAATATTTCAGAAGATGTGTCATCATTTGTGAAGCGTGGAGGGTACGTAATGTTCAGCCTCAGCGGCTCATTAGAATATCAGCTATATTCCCAGGAAATATAACATGAATGAACACATTTTCTAAAAATCACATCTTGAAAATACATAATGAAAAAAAAGCAAATAAATCATAACCACTAAACGGGCTGGAAGCAGCCATTAGAAATAATATAGGTAGGCAGGATCAGTAAGAGTTTGATAGATATATAAAATTCTTTAACAAAGAACAAGATGTCATCAGCATAGCTGCAGACCAGGACCTGTGTCTTGTTGATGATCCGTGGTAGATCATAGAGCATGACCATGTTTACGAGGGTTGCTTGGAAAAGTTTGGGAAACTTGCCTTGTGTGTTTTCAAGGCACAAAAAACATCAGATTCATTCACATAGCACTAGAACACGTCATAAGAAAAATTCCTGGTCTTTTTTGGCGCTTCAATTTCTCAGAAGAAAAAAAAAGAACCCCCATTTATGGATTTATAAAAAAAAAAGGAATAAAATGGTAGATAAATATTTGTCAACATTCTGGATTATTCCCAATTATTCAAGTACCAAGCAAGCAAATTCTCCCACAAAACACTTAGTTCAGATTTCTGTACAATTTTAATAAACAAATCATTTATGTCAGAGAAAAATCTTATCTCTAAATAGGGGTGGACAAGATAGACTCAGAATTGTATCACAATATTTTGTGGAAGTATTGTGATAACGATGAAAATAACGATAAACGATTTATTACGTCTTCTTTAGGTGACTGTATGGGTGGTGTTATGAATGGGACTGCATTCATAAAACCAGAAACACAAATATTATTCTTTGGACACTTCTATAGATATTTATCAACAGAAGTCTGAGTATGAGACAATCATGATAACAAAATTGTTTAAAACTTTAGTAAAGGGTTGTATGATAGAAAAAGAAAAGTATTTATGACTCAATCACATCCGGACAAGATGATTCTGTTTTACATGCTCATTTTAATAATCACATAGAAAACATTTGTTGAGCACAACATATACCATTGTTGTTGTTTTTCTTTCTTTTTTAACCAATATACTGTGAGGAAAACACTGAAAAAATACATTTGAAACAATGCTAAATATTTCAGCAAATATTCCTACAGCTGTACAATGACCCGTCACCGTACACAATCTGCTGTAGTAAACGTCCAGCCTTGCCGGATCGTTTGGCTGAGAACATACAAACGTTTCTGGCTGGAGCCTCAAAGCAAACATACTTCCATGACATGAAGAGGTGGTCTGATGGCAAAATATCTCGCTGAATACAGACAAACCACCAGACAGCTTCAGTCAAACTGTAATTTGACGTGTGGTAGTGCATATAAATAATAGCAAATATACAGTAAATATTAGCAACCAATATTATCATTGTACAAGGAAAAAAAAAAGGTAATAAATACGCCGTTACTGTCGGCACTGTACAGCTGCGTGCGACGGGATTGTGCGGTTCTGTGACCACGTATTTGCACGCTCAAGTGTGCACACATTCACAGAAGAAGAATGTCATGTTATGACTACAAACTCATCTCCCCTCACCATACATCGTGGTACCTTTTAGGAAGTGTTGGAACAGATCTGCAACCAGCTGCAGGGCTGTTGGCAATTTTCAAGGTGCTGAGATGAAAAAAAAACAACAAAAAAACAACACGAGTTGTCCAAAAAGAAAAGAAGACATTTTTTGTTTTGTTTTTTTAAATCTGTGCACAATTATTCAGAGCTCTAAAATGACTCACAATTTAAAATGGATTCATGGGGAAGTGCTATTAGAAATAAGCTTCGCACATTTTAAACAAGGGGTTGTAAATTTTGATATTTGATGATGTTGCTCCAGAATAGCAGAGGAAGTTTTTAAGGATGAGATTCAGCAACACTGAAATCATCAAAGTGCTTTTGTTATTTTCCAGACGATCTTTGGATACTTCCACATTTTTCCACCCATAATCTATGTAATAGTCTTTTTGATGAATTTCAGGTAAAAAAACAAAAATATATTTGGGTTGTTTTCATGAAATTATTTGGCTTCACATGTCCGCTGTCTTTCTAAAACAGCATTCCACGCTCTCTTTGCTCTACAGTGTACCACAAAGTGCAAATTGTGCTGGGAAGTCAACAGATTTCTTCTTCTTGAGACTATTGCCAGAACGTTCGGAAGACTACGAGACAACGATGTCCTATTGTAGAAAACTGGACACATTTTACAGCTACATGAACATGTTAAATAAATTATAAAAACTCTTACAAAATGACATGGTTGTACAAGAAAACAAAAAAGGCACTTTTTTTTATCCTTTTTCTTTTTTTTTTTAGACAAGTGTTTAAAACCCCCCCCAAAAAACTACGTGGTAACAAGTAGCCTGCTGACCAGTAGTTTTTGGTTGTGTTATTTAGTCTTGAGATATTGCAAATATTCTACATGAAGATAAAAAGGTCCTGAAGTGCAAGTTTGGAAGTCTTTTTTTCCCCAGTTTGTAGATTCATACCATCTAATCCAGACTTTCGGTCTGTTAGGACTCCGATTCCAGCCGGCAGTTCTCCCTTGCTAGGGACGCAAAACATACCGCAACAGGGTTTCTGAGCCTTGTTTGCAGGGGGTTTGCCCAACATTCAGACAGGCCTTGGTTGCCAAATAGCTCCAAAAAGCCTCATTGCAGGATGCCTCCACTGCAACTAAAACCAAAAATTCAGCGTAAAAAAAACGTCCCGTTGTGGGACCGCCACGGGTTCCGGCTATGTTTCTGCGGATGAGACGTCACACGTCGTCCTTTCTGTCCCGTCCAGGTCAGAGGGACTGCCTCTACTTGCACGGTTGCTTCTGACTGCCGCGTCCGCCGGCGTGCCATCGTCCGTGGTCAGGTCGAAGGGGAATTTACTCGCTAGGGAACCGTCTTCGCCGTGTTGCCCTCCCTCTCCGTCGCTGGTGTAGAAGGGAGGCGAGGGGCTCTGGGGGATCATGCTCTGGTACCAGTTTCTGTTGTCCTCCAGCGTGTCCAGTATGTCCTGGGCGTCCGGGTGGACCAGGTCGGCCCACGTCTCCCACAGAGGGTGGACGATGAAGTCTATGAAACTGACCTGGAAGAGATCAGGCAAACGTTAGCAAAAGAGGAAATGGGCCAGGAATGTTAGTATGGTATGTAGTAAGCAAGTTATTGATTATTCTGATGATTAATCAAGTAATAGAATAAATTAGGATAATTTGAGGCAGGCAGATAATTTGCCTCGATAAATTTTAAAAATGGAGGTCCTGGAATCATTCTATGAATCGCTACAGTCCAGGTGTGTGGTCTCTACCTGAGTCCTCTCTACTGAAGCTGTGTGCTTGTCACACATGGGGCTGATCTCCATCCCCTTCTCCCGTTCCCGGTCGCCCTGGTGGAAGAACTCGTCCATGATCCTGTCGGTCCACTGCCGGTACAGATCCAGAGGCTTGGTGGGGTTGCTCAGGTCGGCGCAGTGGACCATGTTACACAGCACCTGCAGACACGGAAAGGCAGATCTGAGCATCCGGCTTTCCCCTTTCGTGGTGTTTCTAACAGACGGATGCTGGCGAAGAGCGCTCCCTCACCTGCATCCTGTCAGTGTAATTGTCCAGCAGCAGGACGCCGGAGCTGGTCACCTTCTTGGTTTCCACCATGGTTTTTAAATTCGCTAAGAGGTTCATGTGCTTGGACATGTCAGTGGCCAGAACCTGGAGGACAAAAAGGGCAGAATATGAGGTATTTCAGCTTTTTTGTCACAAAATAATCAATAAAATAATCATTCAGCTTAGACATGAAAAATAGCGGCAGGTAGTGCAAGCCAACTACTTTGTATTTAGCATCAAATGTTTGCCGCCATTCTCAAAATGGCGGCCTTTTCACAATATTAAAGGGGCAGCATCTTTTGGATGACTGATGTCCAAATAAAAATACCCGCACTGGTTTTCATTTATTAGGCGACGAGCTGATTTGTTCCTCACCATGTCTATGACCATCCTCCGGAGAGTCTGCCTCTGCTTCTTGCTCAGGTTCTGGAAGATGTCGCAGTTGTCTTCCTGCAGCAGCTTGAAGCCCACAGCCAGGTGGTGATTCTCCAGCACTGACTCATCGTTGTACATCAGAGCCAGCTCAGAGTCTGCGAATGGAGGAAGAAATTAAATACTGCTCCAGGTTTACAATGTTGCCTTTGGACTCCTCGGACCGTTCTGGCATTTCTTACGAGTGAGCCAACAGAAATGTAAAAAAAAAATCAATCACAGAAACTCACTAGTGTTGATGAGAAACTGGTTAGACACTCCTGGGTGGTCCACGTCGTGAATGGCTGCGGCGAAGATGGCTGCCAAGATCTCCAGATCTGTGAAGACCGCCTGAAAGAGGGAAAAAAAAAAAGAAAAAGAAATGAGCTTCAGCTGGTAATGAACTGGCCAGACAAGTCGAGGTAACAGACAACAATTGGAGACCAATCCTTTCATGTGTCATCGTCTCTGGCATGCGCTGAGCAATGACGTAATACAAGTCGCCTAATTTAAGACATAATAGCTCTAGAAAGGGGCGTTGGTGATGGAGTCATTAGCTAACCGCGCGGCTCTGCGGTAAGTTTGGATTCTGGCAGGTTCGGGCCACTTACGTCCAGGGCGGGCGTGGACAGCAGGATGTGCGTGGACTGGGCCACGTCGGCGGCGTGCAGGCTGTTGTGGTACGCTACATCCGAGTGGTAGTGGTCCTCCAGGGTCAGCATGAAGGTCACGAAGGAGTCCGTGGGAATTTTGAACGTGCGCATCAGGTCTCGCTCCTGAGTGTGGGCGAAGACGAGGACAAAAAGAAAATTATTAAGTTGAGATGTTTTTGCGCTGCTTTGGTGTCAAATTAAGCTTGGGTAAAGCCTGTTGGAATAAGCAAATCATTTTTTGTGAGTGTATTTTTATTTTATAAAGGGTTGGATGCATATTAAACAACTTGAATATGTTTAGTAAATATGCCAGATTTAGCCGCAGAGGCTAATTTTCATCCGTTAATGGAAGGGATTAAAATATTTATAATTAACAAGAATGACAACATTCATGACCAATGATTTATGAGAAATATGAATGCATCACTAGGAGTACTGCAACTTACAGTAAATATTTATAATAAAAATAAATGTTTAACCAATTACTGACATGATAAATTAAAAGGAGTTCAATAGTATATATTTGCATATTATGTTTTGAATTTTGTTTACAGAGACTTCACAATCCATCGCATTTATGGTTCCGGCTGTGTTTTTTTTTTTTCTACTTCTGTTTTTCTGTTTCTATTTTTTGTGGGGTTTTCCTCTCCTGTTTTTGGTTTGAATATTTAAAATATCTCCCAGTTCTAGTGTTGGGTGTTCTTCACAAAATTAATTTCTATTGGTCTTTGAGAAGGCAAATTTACTGATATACTGCTTGAAAAGGGTCTCAAAACAACAATATTATCATTTAATTCAATAATGACTGGGACCATTTATCATCCAACAAAATTAGTAATCATGGCCAGCCTCGCTAGAATTTTGTTGATTTTATATACAGAAAAAAATAAAAAAGTGATGAGTTTGCCATATTGAGAAAGTAGAAGACAGGAACTAACCTGAAAGATTCTGTACATGACGCAGGTGAGCGGTCGGTTGTGAGAATGCTCTGCCACTTTGAAGATATTCAGCCCCCACTTGTTAATGTCCTCCAGGTCCTGTTAAATAACACACAAGTTCACATCTTTAGTCTTTCTTTTTAATTTACCTTGGCCTAATTTTAGCTAAAAACACCTGTAATTTACTTACTTTTGAGAGCAGCTCTTCCTGGTCTGTCTTGACCCCGAAGCGGTTGCCGACGTTTCCCAATATGCTCGACGTGTGGTTGACCTTCTTGACCCCGCTGATCTGTGTCATCATCCCGCCCTGCTGCTGCTGCTGGCTCTGCTTCCTCTTCCTCTCCCTCACCTTTTGGACCGGACACGGAAGCTCCAACTCGTTCTGCTTATCTGTGGAAAACACCAGAATGAGGAGGAGAAGAAGAGATGATTAAATAAACAATTTAAAAGGTGAGAGGTTGTTGCATAAACAGTTGTTTTGTCTCCACTAAAACTCCCACTGACTGCAGGAAAAACAAAATTAAAATCAAAAACTCCGAATGTGACGACAGTGCTGAGATTAAATAAAAGCCGTCGAGGCTTGTTAATGAGATGTTTTGCCACATAATATTCTGGCGGTGCGTTCTGCGAAACGAAACCTGGAGGCGACAACAGTTCAGGGAGAAGTGGAAAAAAAACGGCTCATCCTCAGCCGAGATGCTCTGAAATAGAGACGTAAATATGAGGGCAAAGACAGGGTGAGTGATTCAGTCTGTCTGTCTGCCTGCTGGCTGACAGCGCTCACATGCTGCACACAGAGAAATTATTTTTGATGATCATATTCACCGCAGCAAAAAAAAAAAAAAAAAAAAAAGAGTCTCAGCTACATCCTCCACAAAACCCAGGAGAATGATGTGTTTGAACCTGACGCATGTCAGATGCACTGCAGAAAGAAAAACCCTTCAAAGACAAGCGGAGCTCCGCTGTTTCCTTTTTGTTGGTTGAAATCCAACGAAAGTGCTGCTGGTGACTAGAATCTGCTCTGAAGCTGACTTTTTGTTTCCTGACAGTAAATGCAATAACAACAACACTCTGGTGTGGAAGCTGTTACTGCAGGAAGAAAACTCAAAGTTAGCTACTTTCATTATATCAGTGTTGAGATGTGCAAAGATGTTGCTTTATCGCTATAAGAGGCTGCAGGAGTGCGAGAGAGAGCAAGACTTCTACTCTTACATAGGCCTGTCGCCATGAACAATAAATCAATTAAAATAAATAAACATTCTGAGAGGCAATTTTGTTCATCAAGAGTTCAGCATACATTTTATTTGTTGTTTATTTATTTTGCATATTTAAAATGTCTTGCAATTCTAGTGTTCAATGTTAGAAATGAAAGTCTCTTGGTCTTTGAGAGTGTTTTTGCATTACTATGCCAACTATATTGTTGTTTTGAAAATGCTTTCAAAACAATAATATCGCTTATCACGATAACTTCTGGGAATACCAGCAGTATTAGTTATCATGACAGGCCTACTCTTTCACACAGAGTGACGTTGCATCTGGTTCTGATTTATAATATTGTCACCTTCTTGAAATAATGACCCAAATAATTTTTTGCCAAAAGTAATACATATATATTTTTTTGCCTAAATCATCTTTTGGCAAAAAAAGACAGGTCGTTATTTTAGGAAGGTGACGATATATAGACTGGAAAACATCTAAAATTTTTTCCTAACAGTTTTCTGAAGCTGTTAGGAAAAGCTTACGTTTCTTTGTTTTTTCCTTCCTATTATTGTCGACTTAAAACAATGTTTCAAAGAGTTGTACAGTGTCTGCAGACTGCAAGCTAATAAAGGGTGGAGGGAATTCTATAGGAGGTTAGTTGTGAGTCATGAAACACCGCTCTGCTTTTAAAGACTATGACCAGTGCTGTCCTCCTGTTGAATAATGCAGCTTCTCTTCTAACTCTCCCTGGTCTCAGCAAGAGGTCTTCTTCAGACCGCATTCGACTGGTTTAACAAGACGTAGGGATCACTTTGAGTCACCTTATGACCTCTAGCTGTCGCTGACTCTGTTATTCCTGACTGACGCTGCCTCACAACGCTCTGATGATCGCTGCAGTCGTTGTGTGATGCTGCAATGCTTACCTAAGAAAGTGTTGGAGATGTACTCCGACACTTGGTTGCCTGAGCGGCTCATCTCAGACAGGTGGTTCAGTTCTCGGTTCAGCATCCTCTTGAACTAGAAGAGAAAAGACAAGAAGAAGAAGAAGAAGGAGAAGATGAAAAATTGCTCTTACTGCCAATATGCGGGTCTTGGTTAGTATTTGCTGTCAAAACCACAAAGTGCAAAAATATAGACATGTAGCCATGCGGTCAACTGGTATTTATGCGCATTTGTTCGTGCCGCAGTCTTCTGAATCAGTGGGAAGGGATCTGTCGGACGCATTCAAACCGAATCTGGCATGTTTATCGAACACGACTGTCTGACGGAACACACCTTAATGTATCCCCAGGACACGGAGAACAGGTAGTTGGCCTCAGGCATGGTGCTGAGCTGTCCAGAGCCCCTGGTGCTCCCCAGCAGAAGCAGCGAATGCTCCTCTCTGAGTGGACCCCCAAGGCAGAGCTCAGCCCTGCAAGCCTGGCGCTCCAGAAGCCACCCAAACCACAGGGGGGGAAAAAAGACCCAAACAAAAAAAAACAATGCGCCGTCTCCAGAGGAGGGCTGCTGCGGCAGCGGAGCCTCTACATCCCAACCCTCTGGACGCGCCTCCTCCCAGACGCATCCATTGTCTTCAAGGGAGACAGTGACGGAATCCCCCAGGAGACCTGATCGATGTTCCTATTCCAGGCGTCTTCTGAGCGTTATCCAGTGACGAGCTGAGGATGGAGTGAGACTTCGCGATGGGAGGGTGGCAAAAAGGCAGCTGGGGCGATGGGGGGAGGGTGGGATGCTCAATCTGCAGAGTCCCTCACGGCAGACCGAGTGAAGAGTGTGGCGTCTCTCTCCGTCTTTGCCTCCCACCCTCGACTTAACGCACAGCAGTGTGAAGCGCTGCAGAAAACGAGAGCTAGGAGAAAATCCCCTTACATCTTTCCCTCTCTCTCTTTTTCTTCCCACTCCCCCCTGCTCTGTAACGCAAAACAGAAGCAGCGCACACTGCGCAATGCAAGGCTTTCCCAGCAGCAGACTGCTTTTTTTGTTTATTTGATACATTTTTTTCCTAATAAATCTGATTATTTATCCAAATTTTCTTTTTACATTTCGTTCCTATAAAGAGGATCGAATCGAGATGAGATTCAGGAGTGCTCAGCCCACCAGTCACAGAGATGCCTGAATGCCATAGCAACAGCAGCGTCACATGTTCCAGCTTTATCATTCCCACGGCGGCCCCCTCTCTGAATATAAGCCTCATCATATCAGAGCCGTAGATGGTGGGGCGCGTGTGAATGCTCTGCAGCAAGCCGAGCCTGACATGAATACAAATGGGAAATGTAAAAGCTACTAAATGGACGCTTTCAGTTCCTGCTACCTAACAGGAAACATGATCACATTAAAAGTCCCAGACAATAACAATAATGGTAACTGGAGACGCACCAATCAAGTAGCTATATCCTGCAGTTGGCAAATTTTCCCTGAACAATTGGAAAATGAATTTTTCCCCCCCTGTTTATTAAATGTATCAAAACTAATGTGATCTGATTAAGGTTAGGAAGTGTGTAATTTTTTTTAACTACTGTCAAATAAATCTTCAAATATTTACTGTGAATTTTCTCCTTTGTTATTAATTATAGCTCTTTGAAAAAAAACAATCTAATCAGTCAGGATTGTGATTGGCCGATCAGACGACAAAGGAAAGTAGAAAAATAGGTATCTGCCAGGAAAATCCCATCGGTCCATCTCTACTGTTAACATCCCGAAAAATGAAAGCTGCCTTCACCCAGTTTAAATAAAAAATAATCTCCCATTAGGGTCTCTTTATACTCAAACCAGTAGATCTGGTCTCTGAGGCGAACATCTTCCTGACAGAAAAACTTGAGCAACTCCATCAAGAAGCCGAAAAACACACACACACACACGCACGCACACACACACACACAGAAACACACACAGGTTGTTTGTGAAAATCAGTAAGTCCCTGGTGATCAAATGAAAAAAAAAAGACTGCACACTGAATGTGGTGGCTTTTACTTTGCAAAAATGGGGAAACTGTCACCAACTCTTCAAAGAGAAGAAATTGTGCAACTTTGAGGCAATAGTCGATAATTCAGGGTCGTGTAGTTCAGCTGGAACACGCAGTGCACACTGATGACATGTCAGATTGCCTAACGAGTTGCATTAATGTGTGCAAGATTTTACATCAGCAGGGAGTTCTCATACAAATGAAAAAATGGATCAAAAAAAGAAAAAGTAAAAGAAATTTTGCTTAAACAAAAGGATTTTTAGAAGAGATGGAATAATTGGACTAGTAAAAAGATTTGAAACTTTTCCTCGGAATATGTGCATGTCAATCAGCTGTTCCATGAAATCAGCTCTGAATGTCTGACACAAATTCTCACGATCAAGACCGAAACAAAGTTTTAACGAGAAGTTTCTATCCATGTTCAAAATAATTCATTCATTCTCTACTTAGTCTTTAAACACAGCAGACGGTACTCCAACGACAAAAATTAAACTCACCTTTTTCCAACTTGTGAACATCTCAAAGTTTCTCTTCTGCTTTTCAGAACAACATAGTCCCATTGTCACTTAAAAAACCCCAAAACCGACACGAAAGAAAAGTTCACAAAAGGCCCTAAAAAAAAAGTGACAAGTGTTCAGTCCAGTACAGATCGTTGTGCCTGCTTCTGCCTCTTATTCTCTCTTTTCTGATGTGGCGTCAGGCAGGAAACGTATAGTGATAAAATGCCCTGACTGACTGGGTAACACAGCCGAAGAGGAGGCCCCTGTCGCTCCTCCCCTCCTCATACAGGCCCGAGCATGTGCCCCCACCTACTTCCTTTTTACTTACCAGGGGTAATTCACTGAAGTCATTTACATCCTGCTTCCTCGCGTGGCCTCAGGCAAGCGGGCGGGCGGCCTACTGACATACCTGAGCACGCAACACAAAAGTCCCTAAGAACAAGTTCAGCCAAAAAGAAAAAAAAGGGCAGCGAAGTGGTGGAAATTTTCTAATGAGGAAAATGTATTCCTTTGGGAAGAGTTTGAACTGTTACGAGCAGGAAATACTGGAACTTGTAGAAGTAGCATGGGAACGTGTTGCAAAAACGCAGCTGCGCAATCTGACAAAGACCAAAGTGAGCCAATGTCGCCTCTGTCCCCCCGCGTGTGCAGATGTTTACGGTGTCAACACCCAGTGAACGATGTCCAACATGCTTTCACAGTTTAGCAACAGTAAAAGAAAAAAAAAAAACCCCAAAACAGGACATTTCCGAGAAGGTCTTTACGAGAATTACTTGAGAAAAGTTACAGTCAGAAACATGGGTTTGTTTACAGTAATTTAGTTTCTTTCCCATAAAGATTTAAAGGCACAATTTTTTTATTTATTTAATGACTAGTTAGCTCATCCGATCCCCTCACTACTCTGACAGTGAACCAGAATTGTAATTTAGTGTCCATTACGTCTGCAGACCCACTGCTGCATCTGTTTCAATAACTGTGTCATTTTTTCCCCCTTCGGAGGACAGCGGTGCTTCAAAGCTGGAGTGACCACACGTGAGTTAAAGTTTCCGACTCGCTCGTCTTTTGCCCGGGGTCTCGCTCGCACGCTAACCCGCAGGGCGCAGAAACTCCTCTAACTGAACTCAGATGGCGGTGTTTGTCCAAGGCCATCACCCGGCATCGGCCACAGGAGTGTGGCGAGGCTAATGATAGTGAGGGTCAGGGAAACGACTCGCCCTCTCCCCTTCTTAGGTCACCCTGACCAGGCAGGCGGTTAGCAGGGTGTGTGGTCCCCGTAAACCCCCCGGACACACCTGCGCCCTTGGACGCTGAAAACGGAGACGCCCCCGGCTTTGATTATGGGTTCAAATGCATCCTGCGGGTCAGGAAAGAAACAGGCTCTTTGTCAGTGCTCATGACGGATGCCCACCGTGCTGCTATAATGGTTGCGACTGGGAGGTACGCTTTGAGTGAAATGAATCTGTCTAATTCCTGGTGTTTTTGTAGGACTAACTGGGTTAGGGTAGATCCTGTAGTTAAACAACAAAAATCGCAGTGCAGAGTTACATTTAGTATGTACTTCTAATTAATATAAAACTGCAGTTAACCCTACAATTATTCACACCCCTGTCAGATTTAGTTTTAAAATAATTTTTATTTTTCACATTTTTCTAGTAACTGGAGCTACAGATTAGGGTGATAGCCAGGGCCAGACTTATACGGATGTGGGCCCCTGGGTTGGAAACTATTTTGGTGCCCAATTCACTAAAGAAAGAGTGATGAATTTTTATGATTGTTTTATCCTATTTAAGGTGTAATAATTACCTCATTGACATTACCTCATGTTTTTTTGACAGTTTCTACAGTAAGCAAAAAATAATGAATGCAAAGCATCATGGGTTATAGAAATAAAAATGGATGGCAACCCAACAAACTCTTACACCCTTTCATAATCACTCAACAAATCTCGGACAGTGATGAAACTGAAGAGTAACACGATAAACTGTTGACCTGTGCACTTTCAAAATCAGCATTGGTCAACAATGCCACTGTGCCTAACTAGGAAGCGGCGTTCCAGCAGGCTTCAACGACCTTCTGGCCATTGTCTTGCCAGCTCTAATGACGTAGTAGCCTTTAAAGACCAGACCTGTGTGCAAGCGCTGTTATTGTAGTCTGGAAAACCGGGAGCAAAGCAGAGGAGGCGGTAGGGGGTTCGGGGGGAGGGCAGAGGAAATAAAAAAAGACAGGAAGAAGGTGTCACGGTCACAGTCACCCATCATACGGTCTGACAACATCCCTCCCAATTCTAATCCTCCCTTTGACCACATGGACGACGAAATGGACAATACACCCGGCTGAGTGTTTATAATTTGACGCCGCCATAATGTCTGTACTTCCAGTGGAGAGGTTAGGTAATAAATTTAGTCATTTAGCTGAACTTTGTACAAATTATGCACACTTGTGCATCAAAGCAAAACTTGAAGCAATTAGTTCAACATGAACATCAGCATGTTTGTTTAGTTTTATCTTAATCAAATCATATGGCTGATATGAATTTTTATTATTGTAAAAACTTTTATTAGACTGGATTTACTCATGTGTCACAAATTATGGGAATGGATTCTGAGTATTTTAATCATTCAAGGAGGGAGTGCTTTTATGTTGTTGGCACTGATGTTTCTAAGAAAAAGATATCAACCTTACAAGATGTTCTCTGAAAGCATTGTTTAATTAAATGGTTTACAATTCTGGATTTCAAATAGCTTTCCTGGAATGTTTTCTCAGTAATATTGGTGATACCGTTAGCCTTAATGAGACACAACAGGCAATTCAAATATTGACTGCAAAAACCTAATATGGTAACATATTAACACGCTAATAAACAAAAGGTACAAGAATGTTTCATGTTTTGTTGCTCCAGTAAACCTCAGGAAGCTAATTCTTGAATATTGCCAGCAATGTCCTCTATGCTGTGTCTCTGGTGACAGCCCTCCACCCCCTTAAGTCAAAGTAGGGATCGGTATTTTGCCCGAGGAAAATGACATAAACTCTGACTGAAAAGTTCAGCTTTTCAGTCAGTGAGCTGCACTCCAGTGTTTTGCATGGGATGCAATTGTGTTTTTCAGAGTTTTTGGTACATTTTTACTTCACACATCTATTAAGCCACAAAGTAGCTGAAAGTCCATTACTTCATATTACAAAACTTTTGTAGTCAGCAATTAATTTGTTCTTTAAAAATAAATAAAGTAGGGTTAAACCTATTCATTTAGAGTTTCTTAGCGTCATCAGTAAGCAAGGACTTACCATGAAGCCTACATTAGCTTCACGGTTAACCTCAACTGAGCTGCCATAAGGGGGAATGTTGTTAGACTGTTTATGGGTAGGTTATCAGCAACAGTCAGAAAAAGTTCCAAAATTGTGAAAATGTCCCATCATACTGTACTATTGGCAAGCATGATGGATATGCATTGCAAATTGGCCATGCCCTATAAGTGCTACAGCAGGGTTCTTCAACGTGTGTTGCGTGTTGCCCAGAGAGGGGCGCAACTTGAGGAAAAGCAAGTTAAAAAGTAAAACGGTAATGGCAAAAAGTAACTGCAAGCATTGAGATAACTTCACCAAAACTAAGTCAGAGACAAAATGGATAGATTTTTAGTACCTAAAGCCTTGGTGAGTAAGGAGACAGAGCTTGGGCCAAGCAAAATAAACAAAAGACAGAAGCATGACCATGATTACTTAAAGCTGGGATTTTCATGGGCTGGGTCTGAAGATGCTCAACTACAATGAAAACAAAAAAATAAAATCATTGCTTATCTGGCTCAGGCTGCACAAAAAACAAACAAACAAAAAAATCACAACAGTATTGTTTAACATAGTAATGTCATTGATAGCAAAAGACAGATTTTTCTCAATTTTTCACTTCTTTTACAATAGTTTCTATTCTTGAGCTTTAGCATCTCAGTCGTTTAGCTTTATGCTGTGACTGGTGTAGACATGAGATTGTTAAAGTCTTTCCAAGATGCAACCGTTTGCAATTGCACATCTTGAAACTGATGATTGTAATTCTGTATATTGTGCAGCTTGACATACAAAACCTTGCTACTGTGTGAGTTGTTTAAATTTAGCAATATGTTCACACTGGCTTACTGACTTCAGACGTGTTTACTGCAGTTAATGCCTGTGCATGTGACTGCAAGTGACCTCAAATACTTTAACTTAAATTTGACCTTTCTTATAACATTTTCTCTTTAGCTAATTTGCTTAAGCATCTCAGTCGGATAAAGACAAAAGAGCCAATATGCACATCGCACTGGACTGAACGCTGCCTCTGTTCAACTATGACCATGTACCTTTGCAGTCAGCTGAAAAGCATGTCTGCAAATGAAATGTGACCATTTCCATGGAGCAGGACTTACACATCTTTAGATATAACAGGAAGCTTGTTGTTTATTATGTAAAATGCTCTATTCATGCTTCTCCTTTTTTTGTATCCGAGATCCCTAAAGTGATTTGCAAGTGCGTCAATGTGGTAGCAAACATTTTGCATATGCTGAGCATAACAACAACCACGCAGCAGATAGAGCAGTTACACAGAAGTGTGGAAGAGCGGAATTAAAATGGTCCTGTTATGATGATGTCAGTCTCAGAGTTTGGTTGTTCTTTAATGTTTCAGTGTTAAGGCACTATGGATTTAAACTGTAGAAGGACAGACTGAGACCGCAATCATATTATTTGTAAGTTTGAGCACAAAGAGAGACCAAAGCTCCCTCTCTTTGTTTAACTTTGAAATGAAACCCACATTTCCAACACAACACCTGAAACCAAAAGTTGGATAGTTCTGATGTAGACAGAAAGCATCCTACCTTGTTGGAGGCCATGTCGCTCACGGACCGGTAAGTCTGTATCGTCTCCAGCTGGTCCAGACACCAGTCCAGCTCCTCCATCGTCTCCATGGCCAGCTTCTGGTAGGACTCGTCTGCCAAGAGACACACGGACACGTAGTCAGGTCCGAGCGGATCCATGGCCGCGCTCGAGCCTGGCGATGGGGCGCGTGGCGGTCCGAGGGTAGCGGGATGGCCTGCAGTTCGCACGGGGGACTGGCCCGCGGAATGTCCGGAAGATGCCGAGGAAGTGGGGGATGGGTGCACAAGGAGCTCCTTCATCTCCGTAGAGCTCTATGCCGCCTCAGAGAGTTCAGGGAAGTTGGATTTTCCAGACAAACTGAGGGGAGAGTTATTTGTGTGCAGCCTCATTCTCCGTGTACCCCTTCTTCCCCTCGCACTGATGAACTCTGCAAACCCCCCCTCCCACTCTGTCTGGTTCCCCCACCCCTTCTCCTCAGCCACTCTCAATAACTTCTCCCCTTTTCATTGCTATTCGTCTGAACAAGTGGCGTGAAAGTTAGGAAGACCTTCTGCCTCCTACAGCCAACGTGCTTGAGACCCCACCATTGAACCACAAAGGACAGTGACTCTATATCTTTCCCCTCCTAAGGAGATGTTTGGATAAAAGAAAAACGTTCACTTTATTTTCACTCGCATGATGTTGTCTTTGTATTGTTTTTGTGAAAGTTATGTGGGTAAGAAGTTAAAAAGCACTTTGCCACTGCTTCAAAGAGAATTGACCCCGTTTCTTCCTCTCCTTATGACTTCCTTTCTGAAACATGAGGTCGGGCCTCTGCCTCGGCTGCAGCTCACGCCACCGTGAGCCTCACAAACGCCCTCTTTCCTCTCAAACCCTCTGGAAGGAAGGAAAAAATTTATATCAAACAGCAACACTTGTTTGCACAAGCAACATGAGAGGCAAATTTTCACTCCCCCCACTGACTGGGGGAAGCCAGGCTAGAGCCTTGCTTCTGCCAAAGAAACCAAAGCACTTCCTCTTTGGCCACAAACTTCTGCAAAACATGGAGTGGATCAGGAAAGAAACCCAAAAAAACACTGGATCGATGTTCGGTTTAATAGCTCTGCCGTTTCCAGCGATGACTCACATCTGCCAGGAGCGTGGGTACTTACAAGGAAAAAGACGGGTTTAAAAGAAATAAGATGTGCGCGAGTGTGAGGAAACAAAGAAAAGATGAAAATACAAAGGAAGAATTTCTGCAGGGAGGAACCGTTGAATGTGTCTGGATCTCCCTACCTTCCCTTTTTCGATGGAAAAGACTGATCTCTACTTCATAGGGCTTCACACATGGAAGGAATTTAGTCCATATGCTTAACACAACAAGACAGCCAGCGTGCTACTCTCAAATTTACGTCAATATAGCAGATCAAAGCCTTTCAAAGAGCAGTGATGGTGTACAGATTTTTTACCACCACTTTTTAACAAAGAACAGTAAAAAAAAAAAACTTCAGACATATTGCACAGCTGAGGAAGCCGCCCACTTTTAACTGTGATCAGAACAAGATGATGAGAATAATACTTCTAAACAATAAAGAAAGTGAAATTTCTGTAGTTTTTTTTTTTTTTTTTTACAAATTATGCCACAGTTATAACAGACAAAAGAACATTTGGTTATAAACTAGAGTACAAGCGGTTGGCAAGCTTCGCAGTCCAAATTATTCAAAGGAACCACATATTCTGAGTCAAAACTCTTAGAAACCGAGTAAAGCTTGATGCTTTCTGTTCAACGTTCCTTCTTTAAGCCAAATCTTGGTTTTATTCTGTTTGTACAGAATCAAAGTAGATTTAAGAATTTGGCTTTCAAATTGTCCTTGGGTGTCAATGAGTGTATGTATGGTTATTTGTTCTCTCTGTGTCTATGCTGAGGAAGGGCACCAGGCATCCCATCACAAGTATAGAAGGAAACAAAGAGAATACAAATTTTTCAGTAATCTAGGTTACTGGTTATTCTTTTCAACCCACTTTTTGGTTTGAAAGAATTTGTTCAATGTATATTTTTGTACAATAGCCAGTATGTTTAGTTATTTGACAGTGTTTTATTGTGCATATTCCATTTAAGCAAAAGTCTAGTTGGTTGTCTTTACATTTTAATAATTTTATCATATTTGTTGCAACGGTTGCAGTCGTTCAGTCTTGGCTGCAGGATGTCCCAGTTGTTAACACAGTCTTTCTGTAGAAAAAGGCTCTGGATTCTCTGTGGCATTTGGATGTTCTGTGAGTTTATACATGGGTATACTCCATGTGCTCTGGTTTCCTCAAAAATGAAAAAGGAAATAAAATGACTTTTAACTCAGAGGTAGGGTGTAACAATATGCAGGTGCTTGAGATGTGACTTGTAACAAAACCCTGTTGGAGGATGCCATCTATTTATTTAAATGCGAGCACTCAAAAAGTAAAAAAACAAAACAAAAAACTGTTGTATGATTCAGAATCAACAGAAAACTTGACCAGCGTTGGAGGAGATGACTCAAAGAAAAAGCAGGGGATATTCAGCAGTTGTTTCTTTCTGTCTAAAGCAGTGTTTTTCAACCACTGTGCCGCGGCACACTAGTGTACCGTGAGTGATCATCAGGTGTGCCATGGAAATTATCCAATTTCACCTACCATATTTTCCGGACTATAAGCTGCTACTTTTTTCCTACATTTTGAACATGGGGCTTTTCTGTGGATTTTTCTTCAACCACCAGGGGGCTCGTTAGCAGGAAGTGAATCATTGGAAGTCAAAATTGGAACGAGCTAATTTTCATTTAGAACAAGCACATGCTAGCAGCAGGCACGACAGAGAAATGTTTTCAAACTCATATGATGCAGCTTCTAAGTTGAGGAGTATCGATCTGGCAGTACAGGAGGGAAATAAAGCCAATGTATGTAAACTCGGCGAGAACAAAACCGGATTTGGAGACGGAGAACTGCGTCCTTAATATATCCAGCAGTTATTAGGACGCAGCCCTCTGCTGGGTTCTTACGGGAAACCGAGAGCGGCAGAAATACCAGCGGCCTGTAGCCTGGTGCGGCTGATATATGTAAGTTTCCAGGAGGTGGTTAAATAAATGTGAAGGCGTGGTTCATAGTGTGGTGAGCTCATAGTCTAGAAAATACGGTAATTGGTCTTAAAAGATTTTTCGAAAACGAATTCATTATCTGCAAATAATGCCATCTTTGAGTGTCTTTGCTGTAGTAGTGACTAGCGGCGTAATCATATAATTTTATTATCACTAGATGGCAGTAGGTACAGAGCATTTTACATCAAAACAAGAGAATTAGTGATGCATGAATGTTACTGCATTCATGCATCACACACGACAATGTTGTGGCACTGTTCAGGTGTATTTTTGAAGTGGACATGTTAAGTGCAATTTCAAATAAGAAATGTAAAATATGATAAAAATACATTTTTGTGTTTATTTGATTCCTATTCAAGACACTTTGATAAGAATGACTATATATGTCATATAGGCGGCAAGAGTATCTTTGTTTACATTTTGGTTGGTGGTGTGCCTCATGATTTTTTCAAGTAAAACAATGTACCTTGGCTCAAAAAAGGTTGAAAAACACTGGTCTAAAGAACGCCTGAAGCCATCATTCTCTAACTGGAGTTGTGTAATAATTATATGTCTGAGCTGAACTTCAAAAGAAAAACCAAGTAACACACAAACATGCACACACACACACTGAGTTGATGGAGTGCTGAACCAATCATCACCTTCGGCTGATCATAAATGCAAAGCTAAATGGACTGACATTTCACAGAATCACCAGTCAACGATGGAGTGACGCACGATCAGTTTGACAAACCTGCTCCCAGACAGGTACTTTTCCAGCCTGTTTCTTTTTTCTTTCCTTTTTCAGTGGAAGTCGATTTTTTTGGGAGGCAGTAATGTTTTAGCCACATGCTGAAACCTGCAAAGAGGACAACAGACCTCAGTGTGCAGACAGACCCTGTCTGCATCGGCGCTCTCCTTCACTCCCTTCGAGGACCACAAAACAGCTTCTGTAAGAGTCATCAACTGCACTAACGACCAGGGCTGGGTCCAGGCCTTCGGTCCCACCAAGACACCTTCCCCTTACATCCTTTTCACCCTCACCAAGTCTCAAACATCAAACTATCTACAGCTTCTTTTCATCAATAATGCTATTCTAACATCTAGAGTAGAGTTTTCCCTGCAGTATACGTATTAAAACATCACAAAAAGTATATTTCCTTATGTCTAAATGAAAGTACACCCCCTCTTTATTCAGACCTTTTACATATCAGGATATAATAAACTAACTACAATTGTACAAAAGTAGACTTCACAATATTTAGGCTACACAGTGGTGCACTCTAAATTTGCTTAATTGCTCACAAGGTAGTTTGGGCCAAGCTTCAGCTGTAGGACAGACACATTTGATTGTACAATACTTTGGTATAGAGAGGAATTAATCATTAGTTGCATTTACATTTATCATATTAAATTAAGAAACTTAACAGAAATATGTCAGTTCAGAAAAAGAACAAACAAAAAATCTCCCGAAATGCGATGGAAACATGTTTGTGCTAGGATGACTTTGTAAAAATGCAATAGAAATCTTTTTTGTGTCGCACAAGTCACATGATTAACAACCAGATGTCACTATTGGCGAAAAGACAAGGATGATGGCGTGTGTACAAACACATTTACATGCCATTTTAATTGTTACTTATTCAATGGAAATACCACAATTGCAAAATTGTGTTTTTTTCCCAACATTAGCAGAATATCGACAAATGTTGCCACACATTTGTTATGGAAACTCAATGACTGCCGGACTCCAATCATCATGCTTCCACCACTGTGCTTAGCATTTAGTGCAAGCTAATATTTAGTTTTTATTTTTCCACCATGCCATCATTGCTAAACATCTTTCCGTTAGTCAAAAGTGTATTGTTCCAGATAAAACTTTGCCATATAACGCTCACAATAAAGTACAGTACCTCTTCCATAAAAAGCCGAAGTTGTTCTATTTCTGCTCTAAAGAATTTCAATATTTAAGGTATTACTTATATGTTTATAATTGTCTTATGTCATTCTCTTCAGCAACACACCAGGAAATGTTGGCAACTGTCTTAAATTTTTCCACTTGTAAATGTTGTTTTTCCCTGAACTTTGATGAACTTCAAAAAGTTCGGCTCTATAACCCGTTCAAGATTTATGGATTGCAACAATTACATCTTATGTCATGCCTCCCGTTTTTCCCTACGTGCGATAACAAATGACCCCAGGAAAACCTGCCAAAAGTCCAGCTTTCAGGTGGTTTTCTTTGCTGATGATCAATCAAACGAACATGATTAGTTTTCCACATGCAGCGTCTTCATTTTGGCTTTGCTAAGCGAAGACAGTCAATTTAGATCTTTTCAACATCTGGAAATCATTTTTACTAATGTGAGATTATGGTAAAGTCCTTTAATAGAGAACAGATTATTTTGTTGCCATGATTTTATGCCACAGTCATTCATTTAAAACACTTTTTGGAGTTACCCAAAATGTACCTTCATACGAAAAGAGCAATAAAGATGTAGAGCCATTTTCAAGATGTCTTATTTAACAAAGCTTATTGGTACCATAAGCATGAACACGACACTCCTGACCTAGTTTATGTACTCTGGCTCCCTCTCTAATTCTGAATTTATTTGAAGATAATGCTGACTGTATTTAGGAATCTAAACAGGCATACTTACGTATCAGTGAACTAAATTAGTCAGTGTGCTACAGAGCTCTCAGATCAACATATTTTTTTATTTTCTCTGCAGGTCCCTTGATCCTGTTCCAGGCACATCCAAGGGTGAAAGTAGTTTTAAATTCTTGGGGGTACTATGACCAAACAGCCCACTGGCTGCAATGTTGACACCTTGAGATGTCATGAGACCTAAACTCTGAACATCATGGCATGGAGTGCATCCCACTTTTCCATGTCTGGCATATAACCATTCATTTTAGCTTTTAAACTGGTTATATTGATCCTGTGTCCAGACAGAGGGATAATCAGTAGCCCAGCATCATGATTGTTCTGAAGATCCTGCAGCTTCCACTTCTCTTCCTAACATGGCGCCTCCTCACCCTGACTCTCATACTGACAGGAGGAACCACAGAGCTCTGTTAGGTTAAAGCACATCTTCTGAAGTTGGGATATTTTTCCTCCAACAAGTTCCAGAGGAATCACCTCAAACCAGATGTTGGACTGGATTTTATTTCAATGTCATTTGTTAGAGCCTGTTGTTAAGAGCCTCATTTTCAACAGTGGAGCTATAAAGGTTGAAAAAGGTTATCATTTTGGAGAAAGTCTCATTAACATCAGTATTTCCACTAAATAAGAGGCAAAAAACAAAATTGTTTGATAAAGGACAAGCCTCTCAGACTCTGAGCCTTACAGCACCAAACAATTTTTTTATATTAGACAATTAATTTAATTTCACATAATTATCGTGGAAGAAGCCATTTGTTTGTTAAATACTTAATGAATTATATATACCGTGTCTGATGTTTGTTGCTAATGATGTATACTCACAAAGAACGAGGTCCAAGTTTGTTGTTTATTGAACGTTCAGAAACTACAGAAATATAACATTCAGTCCATTACGAAATTAGGTTTGCAGGCTTGATATTTATTTTGCGATCATTAATAAAACTCTCATGAACACAGCGGTGATTAGTTAATTTTAAACTCCTGCTCTGCTAGTTATTTTTGTAATGGAACCGAAATGCACAGAATTGTGCAATACCTCGTTGAAACAATAATTACTGAGGTTGTTCGTTGGGTCATTAATTTGAACATGTTTTGTTGATTTTGTTGTTGTTCTTTCATAAAGTTACAAACGTTTTAAGCGAGTCAGAGGAGGACGTGCTGCTCTCAGCGTCCTGGCGGCGTTCAGTTTGTCACCTAATGCCGAGATCGACTCAAAACCTTCCGCGATCGACTTATTGTAGCCCTGCTCTAGTAAAAAACAGTTCAGAAACAATATGAAATGAGAAAAAAGGTATTCATTAACTGATTAAGTCGTGTTTTAGATTGTTCTTGAAAAACTAATCAGTCACGGCTGATTAGTGGGTGAACTCACGGCTGCACAGTGAACCCATTCATGTTTTACAGCAGACAGCCGCTCCCCTCTCTTGCAGGTACTGCGTACCCCCGCTAAATCTTTTAGGGGTACGCAGTACCCTGCCGTACCCCCTTACTTTCACCCCTGGGCGCCTGAGAGACAGGTTTATACATTTTTGGAACCAGCCCTTACATTCATTTAAGTTGAAGCAAAAAAAATTGGGCATTTCCCGCCTACTGGAGACTATTTTCAACAATTATCTTATTTATTTTGAAAATCTGTTTAAAATTTCACTTTATTTTATCAATTATTTCCCCATTGAGTTTTTTTTTTTACTTTTTTGCTCCATAATTAAAAGGTACTTAATCACTTCCATCCCCGTTTTGTTACTAATGTATCTTGACTGTGAGATAAAACAATCTAAGTCTCTTTCTGCATATAAAAGAAATGTGAAAATTATGTTGAAGCGAAATGCCATTAAATAAGCTGACGTTTTGTTGTCTATTTTTTCATTGTTTGTGTATTAGCATTATGTCTGCAGATGTAAGTTTGCACTTTTCATTCATGATTTCTTTTAATTGCTACATGAACTATTCATATTGAATAATGAGTGAACGAAATAAAAACTAAAATGAAATGTGGTGCATAATTTAATTGGAACTGGAACTAGAGTAACCAACAGAAATATACAGTTGATTATCATGAGAGCCAGTTTTTCAAGAATGAGTGATATTTAGTTAAATTTTAAAGGGCTTAAAATTTGCCCGTTGCTTTTGTTTGTGAACTGAGTCACATCAGTTGAGAAGTTGTCATTAGCAGTTTTTAAAAAATGTTTGACGTAAACCTGAGGTTGCTAATTAGTAATGATTCAGTGACTTACATGACTAATACGGATTGAGTTGTTTTTATTCAAAAGTAAGCCAAGGCAAAACATGGTCAGTTTTCAACACAAGGCTGAAACTACCAGGACTGAAAAAACTTCCTGTTTTGTTTTGTTTTTAAAAATGCATTTCCAGAAACTTGCACAGGAGGATCGGACTGCTAGTAATCACTTATTGTGAACATGTAGGACCTGCAGCCTTGAGTCACCGTCCTCTGATTAAATCTAAATACCGCTAAGCTATCAGCACGTATGCAAACAGTCCCATTCTCCATCACATCTCCAAGGATAATGCAAACCCTTTGACGACAATACATGCAACGCTTTCACACTGTTATGACTTTGCAGAGCTGGATATGGAGGAGTGTGTGTCTCTGTGTGTGTGTTAGTGTGTTAAAGGGAGGTGTTGGGGTGGTTTAATGATTCACTGGTTTACAATGATTTACAGTTGCATCACCCCACATCTACGTCAGTACATCCACATAAGTCAGAGGGGAAAAATAGGTTTTGCAATTATATTTTAAATGTAACACAAAACAAAAAATTATCCGCAGTGAGACTTCAACCTGCTCTATGAGTGAAAAGTCAGCTTGGAGTCCACGTGATGGGGAAACGTGCAATTTTAAAGATCTTGGAAGAGATTGCAAACTTGCCTACAGCAATGTTGCTCGCTCTCAACAAAGCTTGTGCCAATCATTTTCTTTGTGTGTTGGTTTAAGAAAACGAGTAAGTGTCTTGCTCTATATTCAAATATCTTCTATTGGTTTGGAACATGTCATAGAATTTAAAATGTATATTTCTAAATGCACAGACAAAAGTGTAGAGGAAAAATGAGAGACAACAGTTGTATTTCAGTTTAATTGAGCTAAATGCACTAATGTTATTTAGTATTCTTTAATCCCTAAATGTTGAAACTAATAATTGTGAGAAAAAATAAGTTTGGAGCAGATTGAAATAAGCTTCCTGTCACTTTTAATTGTTTCAGTTTCTTAAGAACCTGATGGACATTAAAATAAAAAAGTCGATTCAACCTTGAAACCCTCCGTCAATCATTTCCTCACAAACAACTGTCACTGATTAAGTTTCTGCATAGTTTACAACTCTGATATTATCTCTTCAGCTATCAAAACAAAAAGCTTTCAACACACACACACATGCACGCACACACAAATGTGCCCCATGAGGACCTGTCTGACGGCTCCTTCACAATGCTCCATGGAGCCGTTTTGGCACGGGGAAGTTTGAGGGATGGGTCGAGCTGAAGTTTATGACTGTGCTGACGTCAATGGCATAATTCAAATACTTAAGCAGGCAGCTTGCTCTCAGCCCGCCAGATCCTTTCCTTTGGCTGAGGCTCCGGAAAATGTGAAATGGATTCCCGCTGTGGAGCAGAGTGGCTGCTGCAGGCATTAGTAGAGACCGCTGGCCAGACTGAATGTGACGGATCAGCTCGGTTCTGACCGTCAGGCGCGCAGCAAAGCGACTGCTCAGCTGTCTGTCTGTCTGTCAAACAACCCATTCATATGTTGTCTATGAAAACCCATTTACAAGAACTCTTTAAAAACAATAAATTGTGTATCGTTTTTCTATATATTTGAACTTTTATTTGAAAAAAAACAAAAAGGATCAAATAGCATAATGAGGCTATTTTTCTTCCCAGAATTAAAAAATTGTTCATATTTATTTAAACACTGACGCAGAGATGCATCTGTTGCATTGTGATGAGGCCTACTTCATGTTACCATCCTAAGCAACCATTCCCCGAGTTAAAAAGCAATTGTGATTTTGAAAAATCTGTTTTCAATTTCACCACATGCACTGAGACCCGACTAAAGCTCACATGTAAATTCAAAAACGACTTGAACAGCACCTGTGTGACAACATAAAGTAGGTTGACGGATCTTAAAAAGCATCAAGTGAAATTAAAGAAACAAAGCCGCAGATATCTCAGTGAATCACAGTGACAGATAATACCTGCAAATGTTTTCACAATGAATCAAAAAACATTCAATCCCTGGCAGTTTTCTACTGGATCTTATTATGGAAAATGAAAAAGATGCAGGATTATTATAGCACCTAAAACACTGATTCGGATTGCATTTATTTCATCTTTACCTGTCCAGAGCTTTAAATTAACTTTTATTCCTGTATTGGACAGTGGATTATAGGGTGAACTGAATCACGCTAACCCTACACAATATTATTTTTCTTTTTGTTTGTTTAAAAATTTCTTGAGGTCTAAAAATGGGGGATGTTTGCTCCCCAACTTTTAGAACCTTTGAGGATCTCAGGAAACTATTCAACTACTCAGAACTCTGTTTCTCTCTTTTATTATGGGAAATTCTGATGCAAAATTCTCAAGTGTTCTCGATAATTGTTAAATGAATCGCCAAACAAACCTACTTTGTAGAAGGATAAGATCATTCCTACTTAAAAGAGCACTTATAATTTGTCGTGCCTCTAAAACCAACTGTTTTATGTACTTAAAGTATATTTCACTCTAAATATTCCACATGCAGCTTAAAGAAAAAACAAAACACTACAGCTCAAACTATTGTGTTTGAACATTCTGCAGTTTCGGATAAGTCATTCATAACTTGCTTCAGAGCATGTTTACAAAAAGACACAAAAGATTAATGAGTAATCACCATTGTGTGCGGCCCCACGCCCCGGACAGTTTACGCACAAAGTCAAGTATCGACCTTTATTAAGAATGTTAACCTCTTCATTTCAGTCACTGTCATTTCCTTTAGATCTATCACTTTTATCCTTAAGCGAAAAAAGTAAAAAAAAAAAAGAAAGTAATTAATATTCTTAATCAGTTTGACTTGCTTATCAAAAGTACGTAAGGGAAATAAATTTTATTTCATTATTTAATGCATCAGGGCAGCATGAGGGATTTTCCACCAGACTGGTTTCATCGCTAAAATAAGGTTAAAGCGAGAGTTGGTGTTATGAAACAAAACAAAAAAAAAAACAATAAAAGAAAAAAAAAAACAATAAAAACAATTAGGAACCGGTTGGGTATTTCTTTCCTTAAGCAGAAATCTGTGTGGATGCCAAGTAATTGCGTCATTGCATACGTACGTATTTTCTGGTAAATGCTCCTCCCTCTGTTGTATTGTGTCTCTTTGAAAAGGATCAAATGCATTTCAACACAAATGACTGTATTTAGGTGTCATCTCATACTCATGGATTTCTCGACATTACCCACATTATCAGTGCAATGCGACCAAAATTTGAGCCATGTGACATTTCTAAGGAAATCTGCAAACAGCAGTGACATGTTTAGATTTAAGCCCCATTGTAGAAGCACCGGGGGGCGATACGGCTGCACGATAAATCTAGTTTATCGATTGATTGAATTTTTGGTTTCTGAAGATTTTAACTTTTGGAAAAATCCAGTGCACTCAGTGGGTTCCATAGTTTGGAGTGATATCAGTTCACCCAAGACGGCAATCTTGTTTGACAAGCGTGTTTAACAGTTTATTATTTGAACTTTGAATTTAAGTCAACTCTACAACGAAATACTAAGGTCAGGCTAAAAAAAATGAAATCATGTCACAAGAATAGAGCCGGAGTCATAGGTGAAAATTTGTATTATTACTTGAATGAAGTTGTTATTTTTGAAGAATAAAGGAGTAATTTTAAGAGAACTCCAACACACACAAAAAATTATTATTCAAGCTTTTGAATTGAACCTGAGGTCAAGTTTTTTTTTTTTTTCCTTCGCCGGATCTCCAAATCACTTCCTGTCTTCACTGTTCTACATGCTAACAACTTCAGCTAATAAAATGACAAGTCAAAGATAAAAGATCAGTTGTTTAATTTGGATGAAACAACTGAAGTGCAAAAAAAATTGGTATTTATTTATTTGCCTTTTCTTCAAGACTTTAACTATGGTGTTCTGGTATTGTCAATAATGTCTTCTAATGACACATAATTACCCAGTGATATTTTCTAACTTTCTGTCAACTTTAAACATTTTTTAACTCTAAAACATGTTGGTGGACTCCCCCAGCGTCCCTACCACCAGGCTTAGCAAAGGAAACGCTGACGTATGGTGTAGTTGGTAGAGTTGTCTTGCAATCAGAAAGTTGTAGGCAGTGGCGCAAAAAGTGGGTATGCAGCACATGCAACGCATAGGGGCGCTGCACCAGAGGGGGCGTCAAAACCCCGTCTGGAGGGGGCAGTGCGCCGATGATGTCTTTGCATACACTTCAGCCTTACGCCCTACCCTTACGCTCCTTCACCTCGCGCAAATAACGGGGTAAATGTAGCGAGCTCTACCTTTCACGTGTCTTCGTCTGGCGGGGTGGTAGAGCAAGCGTATGTTTTCTAAGCTCCTTCACCCTTACGTACCTTCCTTCGGGGTGGTGGGGGGGTTGATGTTTTTGCATCCACTTGAATAATATGTAGTTGCGACCCTGGTTCAATTCCAGCTTTTCCTCATCACAGGTCGCTGATCCCCTGGGCCAGGCGATTAACTCAAAGTTGCCCCGTTGCGTATGTCGATGTATATATGTGTGTGCATCTGAAAGTGTGACTGGGTGAATGTGACTAGAAAAGTGCTATAAACCTTCAGTCCATTGATGATTCATAAAGTCAACTGAAACTGATTATGGAGTGAACATAAAAATCTAATTTAACTCGGTGAAGAAGCATTGTTTTATCTGGTGCTGACGTTGGATCAACAGTGGTAAAAACAGAAGGAAGTGGGGCCACAGCGCGGTGACCCACATTCTGCACAAGAACTGCTTTAGTGGATATGAAACAGCATTTCTTCAATGTTTTATGACATGACTTTGAGCAGGAAAACTAATAATCTGTAATCCCTTGTTTCTCAATTCACTTCTAAAGACTTTCAGCCCACTAATCTTGAGAATGTCGCTTCATCACTTATAGCCAAACATTTTCACTTCTGTCCAGCTGGCATTGTCTTGGAAGTCTTCTGACAAGCATTCGAGTCATTTTCTTCAAAACAAGCCATACTCAGACACCGAGTTGTTTTAAGCCAACTGTTAATGGGCTAACTAAAGCTTTGATCCGAGATGAAGCCCTTAAGATTATTTGCAATGTCTCTGAACATAAAACGATCTGATAAGTATCTTAAATGCATCTCTGAAGATAATAAGACTCCAAATTGTTGCAAAATACCCGATAACCAGTTACAGATTGACAGGAAGCAAGAACTGAGTCTTTCAAATTAGCTTTGGATAAGAAGTGCCATTATGGAATGTCATTTACAGAGGCTACACTTTTCTGATTTTAGGATAAGGGAAAATTGTGGAACGTTTTTAATTCAAAACAATCTTGGAACTAAAACGGGTCTACATTCATTTTTCCATTTGATATAACTGAGCTAGAAGCTTGGATTCAGACGATATTGGTTATACGGTATGTGGACATAAAAGGGAACAGCTGCCCAACTTTTTACAACAGAAACAGCTTAACAACACTAGAACCTCATTTCAATGGTAAAACATAAGAAACCAAACCAAACATCAGAACCGGCATAAAATTAGAAAAATAGGGGTTTTGTTTTTAAAAATGTCAATGTTTTTGTTGTGGGGTTTTGTTCTGAGGTTTTTCCCCAGTAAAAACTTACAAGCAACATTTATCTTCACTTTCAATAAACAGCTTAATTTTCCAGCTACTAGCTAGCCAAAGTGCATCAATAATAAAGCTGCCCTGTTGAAATGATTCCAGTCTCAAACAATGAAAAAACAGTTCATGCATTTAGTTATTTAGAAGGAATTGTTAGATTATTGTCTGTAGTAAAACACACTAGAGATGTATTAAATGAGCAGAGTAAGCTGTTGAACCAGATAGTAAAAATCAACTAGAATCTGGTCACTTGCTATGATGTTTTTGTATTTTTGGTAGCAGACGTTTACGCTGCCCAGACACTTTTAACATGTTCCATTCGGTACTATACGTTTTCAATGGGAAGGTCTCTGGTACAGACCTCATAAAACCTACTAGCAGTCTTCTGTGTAGATAAAAATCTGACACCCACTGTATAAATTTTGAAGTACAAGTCAATTCAAAGACATAATTAATCCCAGAGGGAACATAAACGTTGTTTTAACTCATATGATTCTCTTCAAAGAGTTGTTGTAGATGCAAATGACGTTGTGGCTGATGTGCTTTCAAAATGTTACACTTTTAAATGTTAGTTTTTATTTATGTCCAATATATTCAGTGATGGAATAAAACTGCATCCACATGCAGGTTCGCTAATAAAGCAGGTGAAGAAATTACTCCAAGTTGTAAAAAGTGGTGAAGCACGCTTGTGTTTTTGCTCCGTAAGGTTTTGAACTAATACAAATCTAATAACAATGAAATAAAACGCGCTTTATCTCAGTGTGTTCTCCAACATTTATATAAATGTAAATTAATTCAGAAGGTTTTAATGATACAAATGCACTTTATCGCTCTCACTTAGCATGAATCAGATTAAATACTGTAGTAAACTGAGCGTCATCATGCTATTCAGGTAGAACATCAGCATGCAGAACCCTGCAGACGTCATGGACGTCTGTGTTACACAGGCTTTAGAAAGGTTTTCACTGGAGGATGAATTCCGTCTAGTTTATCACATTTTGTAACATAATGAAGTGCCCGAGTCATGCTGCTTGTTTTTAGCTAACTCACATTCTAATTAAGCAGCATCAGTAGCCATCAAGCATTAAATATATGGTGTGAGAGCTGGAAATACGTGAGAAAAACCTGGCTGGGATGTGAACAAAGTTGAAAAGAAAATTGCACCAATCAGCACCTTCCTATCTGTCAAGATATTAATGAAAAAAAGCCCCAAGTGCCACGGGATTTAAAAAAAAATTTTCAACGTTGAAGAAAGAATGATTAAAAAAACAGTTTATAGAAAAACAGAGCAGCAACTGTAAGATGAACCTAGCACTCGGATGTATTAATTTGTTCAGGTTCTTGTAACAACTTAAGTTTATGTGTTTTCATATAATGGAGAATATCATTTTCAAATTAACAACTTTTATTTCACTGAAAAAACAAAATCTTATTAAGTATATCTGGTTTAGTTTCGAGAGACAAAACTAACTTACAAGTAACTTTCATCAGGCTATTGGAGATTGTTTTAAGTCAGTATTTCCTTAATATTGATGAAAATCAACTAATTCCACTGGCAAGTTTTCCATTTATAATGATTAGAAAATGTCTTTTTATAAGTAAAAAAATAATTGCCAGTGGAGCTTGTTTTTTTTCATCAATATTTAAGAATTACTGACCTAAAACAATGTCCTAACATTTGCTGAGAAGTCACTTGAAAATCACTACACTTGAAATAAGACAAAACTAAGATATTTGCACTAGAAACTATACCCATAATATTTGGTAAGACTTTGCTTTTGCAGCGTACTTCAATTAAGAAAACAAAAAAAGGGTCAACATGACATACTAGTACACAAAGTATCAGAAAAAAAAGATCAGACTGTGCCTCCCTGACCGTTCTTCAGCTGGTATTGACTGAAACGTTTAACTCCTCAGGCTCTGATTAACTGATTAAAACGTTTATTTGCTGCAATCATTTTTACTCCATGAGCCGGAGGCCGGTCAGTCATGACAACACTTAGTTCATACAAGTCATAACCTTTTCCTCAATAATTCAATTCTGATGCTTGGAGACGTCAAGTTCTGTTTTCCCCACTAAAGTAGAATTTATCGGGGATCATTTGGAGCAAAGCCTCTAATCTGAATCAGTCGGGGAAGAGTGAGTCCTTTGTTGGCTTCCAGCTCACGAGACTGCGTGTGATGGAGCCTGTTAGGCATTTGGCGAACTGCGACGTGATCCACTAAACCCCACAACCCTCCAATCCTTCCCGCCTCACGTTACAAGAGTAAGATGTTTAACAAGGTGAAAAGCCTGTAGTGACGCATTTGGTGCTGAGCTGATTTTATTGTAACCCCTGATTCTCGTTTGAAGTCTATAAAAGCACTTTCACCCACTGGCCAAGGTCATGTTTCTACTTCTTTTGATCATTTCATTTATTAGCCTCTTGTGCTGTGTCTGACTTGTAGGTTCAGAACTTTAACAGTCTGGAGTTGGGGTGACTTTATCTCATATTTGGATTTTGTTTTAGTCTTCCTTTCAGGCTTACATATTTAAAAAAAAAAAGGTATCGAACGTTTCAACTGAACACACTGGTAACTCAAAAAGACACAAAACGGTATCTTTCCAAGCCAAACAGTTTTGGGGAAAAACCCACAAAGAAAGCAGCCCGTCAGTAGAGGATTGAACAATTTCTTTCCATGTGATAAGTCTAGAAAACATTCGCCTTGGACGGTTATTTTATTCCCCCCCCCCCTCTATCTCCACAGTGCGTCACGAGCGAGCCTAATGAGACGGTTTGCGGAGACCGTCAGCGATTACTTGAGGAAGGTCAAGGTTTGTGAGGAGCGTGGAGGAAGGACAGTAAGAGATTTCTACAGCCGCCTTGTGTTTTTTTCTCTTTTTTTTCTGCTGCGGGACGCCGCGCGCGCGGCCCATCTGTGCTGATAGGGAGTTTAGAGCGCCCGTGTGCAGGCAATCGTTGACGTCAATTGGGCTTGAAGAACCAGTACAGCAGGAACCAATAATCTATTCCAGCCTCCCTCCCCCGCCTTTGTCGCTTCTCTTTCCCGTATTTCACATAAACATGATTTGACTTCGAAACCGATTATTATTCTGCAGTCTCATCCGCATGCTTGCCGTTTTTGACAGGTGAAATGACTGTGCCTGGGATTTTCGGTATTGCTTTCATTGAATAATAATCTTTTGCATTAATAACTCGGGAGATTAATTTGCATGTACGATACATGCAGATTGTGAATGCAGTGTACTTGTAGTAATTAAGAGGGGTGAGAGGTTTTTTTTTTTTTTGCAAACATTGAAATAGGCCTGAAGTGAACATTCTTGCAATTTTAATTTTTTTTCTTCTAATTTAATTAGTCAGTGATTTTTTTTCCCTAGTATTTAATTTGTTTTGTCTTGTTAAATGAATGTCTGTTTTTAACATCTGTTTTTAAACTACATTTTTTACAAAATGCACTACACAAATAAATCTATGTAGTGCACCATTCATCTAGTGTAACATAAGAACTTCTTTTCCAGATTGCAGATTTTGATGATATGTTTACTCTTTAAACTCTGTGTGTTAAAACTTTGCAATAATCCGTAATAATGACTAGGAAGATACAAATAATGTTGCGTCTTTAATGATTTATTATTTCCATTCGGATGTTAAATTGAGAAAGACTGCCAGAGACTGAGAAGGTGCAACCAGGAACAGAAACACTCGCTCCAATCCTGTGGACTCAGTACCAAGTGTGAAGCATGGTGGTGGTGGTGTCATGAAAGACCGCAACTCCAAATTCTTGAAATTAGCAGGTATAGGTGAAAATTGAATGTTGAGGTTTGCCATGGAAACATTTTCAACCTCAGATAAACGTACTAACTTTACTTGACTGTAATTCAAGAAAGCGACACATTATCTCAAGAGCAGAAAAAAAATATTTGGCCAGCATTTTACCTACAAAAGAGTGTTGTTGTTTTTTCCTCTGCACATATACCCAGATATTACTGTGGTTGTATGAAATGAACCTCGGTGGATAAGTGAAATTGCACCAATTCAAACTCGTGCACCAATTTCTGTTTTTCAAAATCTTTTGAGGTTGTTTGTTGCGGTTTGTTTGAACTGGATGATGAGCCAGAAATTAACAGTGTGAAGTTCATCAGATGCAGCTGAACCCAACTTGGAAGCTGTTAGAACTAGTAGGACTAGATTCATGCGTGTGTAGACAACACCTCATTTTATGACAGAGATATTTCCCAGGCAAATCACAAGCTGGGAACTCGGCTCTCTCCCTGCGGTGTAAAAGGATGGCCAACAAAAGACTCAGAGTTTCAAATAAAAAAGGTTTTAAATACATAAATGTGGAACGTCAAGCTCTTTAAACAGTTAAGAGTTTATAACATTGAGAGCATATTTTTGAGCACAATGAGGTTACATTACTTTGTTCTTGGGCTTGTTAAATTTTTTAAGCAAGAAGTGACATATTAATGCAGGTATAATCAAGTATGCAAATTCACTGAGACAGCATTTTTTTTGTGACAGAAAGTGCATTTTACCTGAGAGACAGACTTTGGTGACCGAAGGCTGATTTGTAGCAGGAGACCTTCTGTAAACAAGAAAATAGATAAGAATCCTATGAAATATTTAGTAAGAGACATTTTTTTAAAATTTAAAACTCACAGGTAATCAAGAATGGCTCAATACAAATGGCCGATGCAATAGCATGTTGTACTTCAGTTACACCAAAAACTCCCCCTGCAACAAAACTAACCCAGAAGAAAACTAACCCAGATTTAGGTTTACAGGCGAACTATTATGCTTCCTTGAACAGGTTACAATACATCTATGACCTATACAAAACATGTTCGTTATATTTTTTGCACAAAACCATTCTCAGAGAATGAACCTCAAAATAGGCTAAGAGTTCAGCCTATTTTGAACTCTTTTCACAATGAGCTGTTGTCACTTTCAATCCAAATAAGCTGCTGCTGGCCACGACCCCCAACTCAACGCTTGCACTCAAACAGATGCACAATTATACAACCATACATATTTGAAAAGCAGAAGTGGAACCTCCTGCACAACTAGCAAAAATGGAGCAAGTGATTTCTAGATGGTAAGTCAACCACAAAACACTGGTCTTTTCCAGAAGCCATTGTACAGCGCATACAGTGGTAAAAAAAGCTGACCAAATGCACTGGAGCTCCACTTGGGTTGCTAGATGACGGGCTGGACTTTGCTGGGGTTGTTAGGTGAGAAGCAGTTCTTGTAGATTTGTGGCGTTACATTCTGAAGGTTTTTGAAACAGCTCATTTTCCAGATGCCAAAAGATATGAACTTATTGCCAAAAACCGACTTTGTGGTTTTCTTAAAGAGAGTGGGATGTTTTTAGAAGCAGTTAAGACCCAAATGGAAGTATAAAAACATACAAAAAGTGAATTTGACATAATATGTTCCTTTTAAAGTAATTTTTTGCTGATTAATGAGCCAGATATAATTTTTGTATGAATGTTAATGCCATTTTTCAATACAATAAAACAAAAACTGGAGTTCTTTCTTTGAACTGATGTTCCACCAGACACTACATGAAGTTCTGGGTATAAATAAAGAAAAATACAAAAAGTAAAAAAAAATTCTTGAGCTTTAGCATATCATAATACATCAGGCAGTTCACACTAGAACCATAATAACCATAATCATATTGCCTTTTTAATCATATTTCCTTTTTTTCCCAGTTCCAACCATTTCACCAGGTGGCAAGGATTCTGTGATGTTACAAGTTAAATGGAAAATGTTTATCAAGATATTTTGTAGCTCTGAAATGTGTGGATCCACACATATTTAGCCTTATTTTCATAGAGAACCTATTGGAGCATTTTCAAGAGGAAGCTGAAGGACATGAGTGTCAGCAATGTGGATGAGCTGAAGGATGAGATGAAAGCTACCAGAGCTCCCATAACACCTCCGTAGTAGGCCTACATTTCCATATTCTACGTTTTTTATTAGTCTTGTGATGGATTTTAACTTTCTCAGAAACATAGACTTGGTTTTAGTAACATATAAGCTGTAGTTATTGATATTTACAGAAAATATATCACAGTGTATAGGCATTCTAGCCAACTTCATAGGATCAACCATATGGGTCAGGCACCCATCACTGAGGAATGAACTTGGCTACATTATCTGCAGAGATAGATAGCAAGTAGCTACATTTACTTCTTTTTATAATAATTTCTATTGCTTGAGTAATATTTTTTTTATATATAAAGAATAGCTACTCTTGAGTAAACTTGCTGGATACTCTTCCCACTGTGACTAATTTCACTGAATGAAGAAAAAACAAAAACTGAGTGAGATGCTAAAACACACAGTTTGCAGTAAGTTAAATGAGACTTCTTGTCCGTCCGTCCGTCCTCCCTCTAACACCCTTGTCCCTTGGTGGGGTCAGGAGGGCACTAGTTTTGTTATTCTAGTGCTAAAAGGCACTAAAAGTACTTTACCCCTATTCTAACATACAGTATGCTGTCATTACCGCCTATATTACGTCTATAGGTTGTTTTTTGAGGGGGGTTAAAAAAAGAAAAGAAAGATTTAGAAAAGTGTTTCTTATGCCTAAATCTGTGGTTCTGTAATCATGTTATGTATTGGTATATATGCACACAACTTTACATTTGTGTCTGCCTGATAATGTAATTTTAAAATATTAAATCAGAAGACCTACCGGTAATCAGTTACTCGGTACTTGAATGGTTTTTATTATAATATTTTTTTTTTCTTGAGTAATTTCTTGGATGTTTACATTTTTCTTGAGTAAAACTTTGCAGCTTCTACTTGAGTACAACCTTTGGATACTCTACCCACCTTTGATTATTCGTGTATATTGATACCATCACAGCACTGTCAGAATAAAACACACTGATTAGCACTAGTTGGATGTCAGTGTGTCTCAATTTAAGTCCAAAATTCTGCCAAGATAAACAATCAGAAACTTAAAGTCTTCATATCTTCCACCTCTTTACACAAATAAGTTCTATACGTCCACCACTGACACTCTCCATGACTGCAGAGTCACTGGAGTGTATCTACATGACATGGCTGCTATTTCTACAAAGGTGAAACAACAAACAGCAGTTGCTGGGCCTGGTTGCTCCAGCGGTGCTAAATGTTGGGTAGTCAGTTGAGGTTTAGCAAGATTTCATGTCACAAGTTGCTGCTATGAGGTGTGAACCTGTTGCTGTCAGCATGACTGTGTCTAGTTAAAAACCCTGGAATATGAGGGTAAGTGTTTTAAGAATGACACTATGTTTGAGGCTCTTGTTTCAGCTACCTGGTTGCTTGTTACGGAGTCAAACTGCTGGTCCGGGTGGCTGACACTCAGTTGACAACAGCCTGTAAGCGTCACCATTCACTATTTTCTGGTGAATCTCAACTGGGTTGATTGTCTCTAAATAAAAATATTTGGGCTGCTCAAACCTGAACTGGATTGTGCTGAAAAGAGGATTTTAAAAATTCAATTTGAGATTTATTCTATTTGTGAAAACACAAAAAAGGGTCATGGACAATGTTTTCTACAATCAAGACCACTTCAGAATGAGAAAACTCAAAATCAAGACTGAATAAAGTGGACTAAGTCATTCTACAATGACTGAGAATTATTTTTTTTTTTGATTTGGGAAACCTTCACGGTAATTCCTGAATGCTAAGGCGTTTTCTTTTTGTTTTTTTTTAACTTGTTGAAATCTCATCTTGTTCTCATAAACTCTAATGTGTAATGTCGTCTATTATGAACTGAATAAATTGCATCTAAAGTCATCAATCACCCAGGTGGTTGTAGTCATCCACCTTAATTTTCTAAACGTTGCAGCAGGGAAAACGGGTTGCATTATGTTTACACATAAGAGAGAACACGGTGCTGCTTGTTCGGTCCAGGTTACACTGGAAGACATCCGAAAATAGCTTTTTTGAATACAAAGATTTGTGATCTTGACCTGCAATCTGCTTAATCCCCCGTATATGAATATAAATGTATATGAATATTTTCATATACATTTAGACATTTTCATATTCGTGAAGGACAGTTGTGTGCCTGTTCCTGTTTTTCCTCTTCATGACTCTGCAGTTTTGTCCGGTCATATCAAAAAAAACATTTGCCTACTTGATGTTCAACAAACATGAGTATGTAAAACTTGATGTGTAACAAATCATGTAAAAGAAAGTGTTGCTCTCTCTCTTCCTCTTCGTGCTGTCTTGCTTTCAGCGACCATGTTTGTCGTCAAAGCAGAAAAGGCTAAACAGCTGCCCCCTTGATTCTCCGAACCCGTCACAGGCCTACAGTGACCCTTCTTTCTGAGGTTGCATTGATCCACTGTGCACCTCTGGCCAAGCTGATGCAACTGCTCATACACAAATGACAGATCAGATCGAGCCATCAAGAAGTAAAATGGGTCACAAAAAAAAAAGAAATAAAAGCTCCCTGTGGTTTGTAGGGATTTCATTTCTGCACATCACTGAAAATATGCAGGATTTAACAAATCAATTTGTAACCTAACTTCAGCATTAATGTTTATGGTGCTTTGGCGCCCCCTGGGGAAACAAATTGGCATGCCAAGTTATTTCAGGTAAACGTGAAGCATTTTTAACAGCTATGTTTTTCAGCTCATTTTCTACAGAAAATAGAAAAATAAGTATTTTAAATAGCTTTCAATTACATCCAAACAGACCAAGTATTTACCAAGGATTTTTGGTCTAATTTCTAGTGTATTTAAAAAAAGTCAAAAATAATTTGCAGGTAACTTTTCAGTAAGTAATTTGAGCTTGTTTTAAGTCAATAATTCCTTAGTATTGATGAAAATGTATGAGTTATAAGTGAAATAATCTGTCAGTGGAACAAAACATTTCTCCTTATCACATAGGAAAAATATCTTGTTCCATTGGCAAATTATAACTAGTACTTTTCCATCAATATTAAGGCATTAGTGACTTGAAAGAAGCTCCTGTATTTTGCTGAAAGGTTACTTGCAAATTAGTTTTGTCTTATTTCAAGTGCACTAAGATACTTGCACTAGAAACTAGACCAAAAATAATTTGTAAGATATTTTGTGTTTTTGCAGTGAGCCATTTGGTTTAGAACATAAAACAAACAACAAAATAAATATACTTACTTATTAGACACACATTGTATATTTGTCAAGGTGGTGAAATTGTTCCTAACAGTCCGTAGGCTTGCCAGGACCTAAAAACAGGAAAACAAATATTTATACAAAGAGGTAGACACCACCAAATCTATAAAAAACAAGCAAATAAACAAACTTAATTTATTCCGGAAAGGTAAATTACATAGTAAGAATGTAAGGAATGCAAGCAGAGTTTAGAATAGTCAAGAAAGTTTGTCTGGTCTTATTTTAAAAAATTTAACTGTATTAAACATTGTCTTTCAATACAATCTTATGGAATACATGCAGACCCCCACACACATAAAACAATTTTAACTTTAAGAAATTTAGACTGAATATTTGATGTGAGTTGCACAGGGTGAAGAAAGAAAATATTTTTTTGTCCATCTGCCTTGTTATGCTAATTCAGATCCATCAGGGGGCAGAAAATTTCATCTTAAGGAAGTTAGGTTGCCATCTGCAACAATAAGCCCTTGCATCTAAAAAGCTTCAGACAAGTTTGCTTTAAATATGTCACTGAATTGTTATTAATGGTTGTTTTTTTGCCAGAGATTTCCTGACGGATCAGCTGTTACCTGGGCAAATGGAGTTACAATCAGGTCCTCGCTGTGCCTGAAAAGAAATGTGACAACTTGAGGTCATATCTTAAACAAGTAACGGTTGATTAGAGAATCTGCTGCCATATATATCCACAACGCACAGTTCTCCCACAATGGATGAATTTCGCGACAAGGACTTTGGTGACAGCTCGTAGTCGCTGTCAGAGCGGTACAGGAAGGACTCTCTGCGCTGGCCGTGACCTGCTAGGTTAGGGTGCAGGACCAATCCTGAGCCCGGAGAGGCCTGCGGGTCTGATGGACTGCAGCACAGCGACGGGCCATTTTCAACCTCAAAGCTGAAAGAAGAAACAAAAAAACAAACAAAAAAGAACTGATTTTGAACAATGATTTTGAATACAAATCCTTAAAAAAAACAAAAAAAACAATTTGAACTGGCTTTGTTCACAGCTAGCTTTAGACCAGCCTTTGGCTAAGGTTAGCTGGTCAAAGGTTGGCTTACACCAGCTAACCTTTCACCTGCTAGCCTTTGACAAGTTAGCCTAGCCAAAGGCTAGTTGGTCCAGGTTTCCTGGAAGAAAACCTGTTAAATACTACCTGCTAAAGTTTTGAAATTGGGTGTAGGTTCACCTTCCAACCATCAACATACAGCCAGAGTTACAGGAGAATTTTTGGACAAAGCAAATTTATGTGTTAGCCAAGTCCAGATCTCACTCCTTTTGTGAATCTGTGGCAAGGATTGAACATTTTTGTTCACCAACACGCTATTCAATCTGAAAGTCTCTGAGCTGTTCCGTAAAAAAAAAAAAAATAAAAAATTAGGCAAGAATATTCACTTCTTGGGCTGCACAATGGTGCAGTTGGTAGAGCTGTTGCCTTGCAGCAAGAAGGTTCTGGGTTCGATTCCCGGCCCCGGGTCTTTCTGCATGGAGTTTGCATGTTCTCCCTGTGCATGGTGGGTTTTCTCCGGGTACTCCGGTTTCCTCCCACAGTCCAAAAACATGACTGTCAGGTTAATTGGCCTCTCCAAATTGTCCCTAGGTGTGAGTGTGTGTGTGTGCATGGTTGTTTGTCCTGTGTGTCTCTGTGTTGCCCTGCGACAGACTGGCGACCTGTCCAGAGTGTACCCCGCCTCTCGCCCGGTACGCTAGCTGGAGATAGGCACCAGCAACCCTCCCGACCCCACTGAGGGATAAGGATGTAAGAAAATGGATGGATGGATGGATATTCACTTCTTCATGTCCGGAACCTAAAAAGTCGCAATCAAAATGCTTGTAGGTAGAAACTGCAGTAAAATAACTCTGCAGTTGCCTTTTCATAACAGCTGAATGACCCAGTGAGCCACTGCAGAAGCACAGACAGATAATCTATTCATCACCAGAGAGTTGAGGCAGGAGGAGAGGACCAGATATTATGTAACCAGATGATGAGGGCAGAAGTTTGAACTGAAAGGTCAGAGCCTCAGCACTAAGAGGAGCCAACAGATGCAACAAACCATGAAAAAAAATGTAACAGAAGAAACTCTGGATGTTTAGTATGTACTTTCTGTCAAAACAATTTGACAAAATCCGTCCATATGCAGCAATATGTCAACATTTACCTTGAATTTACAGGCACCGCTGTAATAAGCGCTACATCTGGGGTTAGCTCCGCCATTGGGATGAAAAGTTCCACACCTCTGCCAGCGAAGCACGGATTAATGAGAAATGTGCAAAATCTGATTAAACGCATACAAGACCAACAGTGTATCCATGTTGTCCTGTGCATCATTAAATCCCCTCGCTTTCAGCAACATTGCCACCATGCTTATCCCACACAAATCTAATCTCTTAATCTGAGACAAGCAGGAAAACGCCATATTTTCAAATTTTGGTAAATCTGGGATTAACTGCAAATATTACGAAAGTCTGAGATTTCAAGAGATGAAAAATTTACTATCTTCACTTAGCAACACATAATAGCATAGATCACATTTTTGTAATCTAGCCATGTACTACCTAAACATTCACAAGAAACAATAAATTTAATATCGTCCACACCGATTGGTCAGATGAAAAAAAAAAAAACAGAACAAGAACAATAGGCTTCGTATAGGGAAGGTAGTTTAAAGGTCACCTGGGAGCAACAAGGTGCGCTCTGCTGACCACCTCCTCACTGAAGTCAAAGTACCGAGCTCTGCACCTGGGGGATCTCCGCCACATTTTCCTTCACCTCCACGTCTTCCCTTCTCATCCAGCGACAGAACGCAGCAATCCTGTGTCTGCTGACGGACTCAGACTCCTTCTTCCCTTTTCTGTCCCGTAACGAGCGACGCACCAGGATAACGTCGGCTTGGCAGACGCTCGCAGGCTGAGCTGAGCTGGAACACTGGGAGTGGAAAGGGAGTCGCTCTGTTTATCTGACCGACTGTCCCTTACTACTCTGTATTAAAACCCAGCTGCAGATTAGTCAGCCTGTTCACCGTCTCTACTTACTTTCATTTGAGGTTTTAAAACCATGGAGGTTTGCAGGGGAATAATAGTTTAAAGTAGGCTCAAAATATGGAATATGATTTATTTTAGAAGTAATCACTAATGTGCATCTCACTCAATGGCCCGTGGAGAAAGTTACCCTGCAAAGATAAGCAGGTATGGACTCAATTTAGCTTAATTAGAGTAAGAAGCAATGGTTTCGTATGAGAAATTGCTAACCGCTATGTTTGCTACATTATAATCCAGCCTAGTCACCAAAAGTTTAATTTTCACTTTCCTATTGTCCTACCAAACACCTCAGGATTCTGGTCGTGACATAAGCCACAGCACAGTTTTAATTTGACAAGTTGCCATTGTTTATACACTGCATGTCCAGAGCCCTCATCCCAAAAAGTGTCTTGAAAAGCCTGAAAACTGAGCAGAACCAGACCGATCTATTGTAAACATCCTGACAAGAAAACAGAAAAGACAAGCCAGCCACCAGAAATAAATACAGTGAAGATAAATACCAGGTATCTGCTAAATAGCACATTAAAGCTCCAGTATGTTACTTTTGTACAAAATATGTTTTTTTTTTTTTTTTTTTTTACATATTTGTTAAAACTGTCACTATGTTGTACGAGACAGGTAATCTGTGAAAAGATCAATTTCCTCCACTTCCACCCGAGCTACTACTGCCGTCTGAAGAGATGCACAGCTCAAGACCAAAAACAACCTATCAGAGTCAGGAGGAGGGTCTTATTGCTATCAATCAACCTTGGGTGCATGCTGCAAAATGTGCTAATGGTTGAGAAACATCTAACTGTTACAGGAAAACCCTGTTTCCGCTGTCATCAGTGGACCATGCTGACTAGCCTTAGCATTCACAACAGGCTCTGCTATCAGTACAAAGCTGCAGCGTGACAGAAAAAAAAACAGGCGGAGGAGAAGGAGGGATGAGCAGCGCCACACGGAGGCCAAACAAATTCTGATTGGTTATTTCTAGATAGAATTGGGAGCACTGGGAGAAGGCAGAGGAGCTCGATTTATTCACATTTTATTAACGTTCTACCCAGATGACGAAGGAGGTCGGCTTCTTCATGGTTCCGGATTCAACGCCACCTTGTTTCATGAACACGTGTACAGTGTGAGCGGTCAAGTCACATCTGAGTATCGGGTCGTACAGAGTGAGAACATGAGTTATTACAATAACTCATGTTGTCAACTACATTAGAATAACTCATGCTGTCAACTACATTGCGGAGTCGAACAATTTGAGCAGGATCTGAATACGACGACTACAAATGTTGCGCAGCTTTAGAGAATAAGAGCAACTGAGAACTTAATTTAACATTCTTTGGTGTGAACACTGCTACTGGATCAATAAAACTTGCAGCTTGCTCAGCTTTGTGTCAGAGGAAGCACTGAGGTAAGAGAAGCTATTTAAAAGGGAAGTGTTTCCCATATTATGTCGAAACGTGTCTGCAGTTCGCTCATGCTGCAAAAGTGAAAGGAAGGATGAGACAAGTTACAGAAAATTGAAGCAGAGGTGTCTACCTCCAACTCTTCAGAGCAACTTTTAAATGTGTCCCCAGGTCATCACACTTGAATCCAATTCCTAATGACCTCTCTACCTGACTCAGGTAGGTTGAAGAAGTTCATGTTTACTGTTCCAAGTATCTTTCCATGTTTGCTTTACATGGATTTGTGCCTCATCTCTGAGCTAAATGGAGAAGCAGCATTCAGTTTCTATGCACCAATAATCTAGAACAAACTTCCAGAAAAGTGCAAAGATGCCAAAACACTGAGTTCCCTTAAATCAGGGCTAAAACCCCACCTGCATAGAGTTGCCTTTCATTCGTAATTTCTGGGACAATAATGATATATTTGATGTGTGTTTGATAATTTTGACTAAATGTAATGTAACTGCTCGTTTCTCAATTAGTTACTGTTACGTTTTTTTTTTTTTGCTGTGCAACACTTTGAACGGCCTTGTTGCTGAAATGTGCTACACAAATAAATCTGACTTCATCAAAACCGCCATTGAGACTGGAAGCAAAGTGTTGCTGCTTCGCTATCAGGAGATGCAACAAAAACCGAACAATTTGTTCTTCAATATCCACACAGACCACACACACACACGCACATGCACACACACACACACACACACACCTTAGGTTATTCCCTACAAAAACAAGAAAATAAACTAAAACACAATGGAAAACGAAGTGAAACTAGCACACGCTCCTACTGTACACACACACACACACACACACACACACACACACACACACACACACACACACACACACACACACACACACACACACACACACACACACACACACACACACACAAAATGCAAAATTTTGAAGGTCATACAAACACAGGCTCATATTTTATTAATGCACTCTGTCTACAGTGATGGAAGATGCAACCCTGATTTAATAAAGTCAGCCAAGCAATCAGGAAACCATCTCCAGATTTCCTTTTGTAGAGCAAAGCTGCCCTGGCACAAGAAGGCAAAACAATTTTCTCCATGTGATGTCTGTGAGCATAAAATTTTTTTTAAATTGAACACTCGTTTTTTTAATATGTGTTAATTTATTTGCTGATGTTTATTTAGATTTGTGTTGTGGTGAAAGAAATCACTTTTACCTCCCAGAGAGTTCGTGTGGGCACAGAGTTAACTCAGATAAGCCAAACAGAAGCTCTGTGGAGCATTTTCCACATCTGACTGGACAGAAACGATGTTTTTGGAGCCCCAAGGCTCAGCTGTAGCTGCCATAAAGCAAAGATAAGAAAGATAAGCCATTTGACAGAACTAATTACATTTTTGAGCAATTCAATTTTGCTGGAAAAGTTTAGGGAGGATGAAAAAGCACCTGGGTCTTCATCTGCACGCCAAAAATTAAAATAAGTGCAACATCTTATTTTAAACCATGTTCAAACAAAAGAGATAATCACAAGAATGTTTCAATATATTAAGAAAGCAGCTGTTAAAGGAGGTTTCCACTCTACTGTTGTCAAAATGGTAGTGGTTTAACTCTCCTAATAGATCTAAAGCTCATACATAGATCTGAGTTATGATATGCAGGTAGCCGTTTCTGGGTGATGTGACTGAAATGTCTATTAGTGATCTGCGTCACCCAGAGCCACTAGTGCAGCTACTTCAGGTCCCACAGTGTGTGCTCTAACCAGGCACAGCGGAAGGTTGAGGTTTCTGTCAGGGATTATTCTAGGTCAGAATGTACTAGAATAAATCATCATCATCATCATCATTATCATCAGGCGTCAACTTTTGCAAATGTATTTCAAAGTGACATCAAAGAAGTTTGTTCATCACCTGCTTCTGAAGCGAGAGCTCTGAGGAACTGTGGGTTTCTGATCTAGATTAACGACAATCAAATGTCAAATGCCTACGTACTATACAGAAAAGATAACACAATGCATAAGGGGCTTTTACTAGGGGTGCAGCAAATGCAGTGTTTTGGCTGACTGCCGATTACCAGTCTCTAAAAACCTTGACCTGCCGATTTGGATTTTGGCCATTATCAAATTTTCTTGGCTGAAATGTTGCTAATTAGTTTGCCTCTTGAGTTGAGGCACAACTAACTTACAAGTTCAGAAAGATATAGCAGCTTGCTTTAAGTCAATAATTCCTTAGTACTGATGAAAAAGTAATAGTTCCACTGTCAGATTATTTCATTAATAACAAGTCATTTTTCCCTCGTTGTAAATGAAATTATCTGCCAGTGGAATTAGAAAGTTTTCATCAATTCTAAGGAATTATTTACTTAAAAGAAGCTCCTATAACTTGCTGAAGAGTTACTTCCGAGTTAGATTTTTTAGTCAGGTGTATCGAGATGTTTGTATTAGAAACTGGACAAAAAATACTTGGTATTAGAGGTTTTAAGGCACCCTTGATATCAATAATATTAATGTTTTGTTGCTGAAACCTAGCCTTACATAGGGCAGTCGCTCAGATCCACAAATTTTGGGGTGTGGCCCAAAATATATATATTTTTTTAAAGGATGAGCACTTTGCAAAAATTGTACTTTATATAAAACTCAAAGGCCTAAATCGACCAAGTTGTATTAATTTATTATTTTTTTTATTGAATAAAATAAACAATATTCAAGAATTTGAAAATGATTACCGGTAAGTTATTATACAACATGGCCAGAGGACATATCAAACCTACAATGCTGATGTACAGGACTAAATGTTAATGAACTGTAATTTGCATTAGTAACATAATTTCACCTCTGTTGATAGGGCACCAACAACCATGCTAAAACCCCTCAAATTACTTTTCTATGAGCTTTAAATCATTTAGGGATCACATCTAGATCCCTAAATGCTTTGAGTTGCAGCAATACGATTGGTTGTTGTTGTTGTTATTCATGTTAACAATAAATTAAATGGGTGCATCTCATTAACTCATCGATGACTGAGTATTTGGCGCTTCAGGGAGACGAACAGATCACTCATGACTCATGTTGCTGTCAGGTGTGAATCGGTCTTGGATTCAGTCTTTATTAACAAGTTTTTAACAGTTTAACATGAGTTGTTGTGCAGATTGTCTTTCCTATTTTATGTACTAATTAGGAAAGGGTTACACAAGGTTTTTCACGCTTCACCTTATAACTGAAGCAACAAACATGAGTAGGCACTAAAGTCTGCTGTTTGCTTTCAGTTTGTGGACCAAGCCTTCAGAAAATCATGTGAATTTTTTTTTTTAATTTAGCAACACTCAAAGTCTGTTTCATCGCTATATAGAGCTGTAAAGATTTCATTCAAAATGTGACAAGGTTGTTCTAAACTACTGTCATTTAATGCAGAGTTCAGCTTGAGAGAAATAAGATGAAGTTGCATCCAACATGAACAGCTTTTTTATGAATCATTAACACCTCACGGCCCACAGATGTCCCTGGGTAATAAATCAAACGCACCCTTTCACTGGGAATATTCACATCTCTGTCAGAGCTGCTATCTCTGACCTACTTGCCTAGTGACTTCATCATTGATAGCCTGAGATAAAGATTGTTCAAGTCCAAGTCAAAAGACAGTTTTATTAAGTATAGTTTTTCTCTGAAATCCAACTCAGATAAAAAAAAAAATCTCTCAGAAGTTGGGATTTTACTGATCAAATTAGTCTTCCGCAAATTTGGAGTTTGTAAATAAGTTTCTAAATAAGTGATTCAGTTAGAATGGACAATTTGAGAGAATTTCATACCACATCATTACCTCGGCAATCAAAATCCAATTTAAATCAACAAAATCATTTAACATACTAAGAGTAAGAAAATGTCAAAAAGTCTGATGTCTGTAGGAAAAGGTGTAATTGTTCAGAAACCTGTCTGAAAGAAAGACACCAAGTTGCACCCACAGTGCAGATCAGTTGCAGATAAATTGATCATTTGATGTGGGACATTGAATATGAGCAGGAGAAAGATGAAAGCAGCAAATGAAAGGGTCACTGGGTGACTTTGAAGAGAAATCTTCACTGTGTATTTTAAAGTATTCGAAGAACAAAGGATCCATCTGGCTAAGAGCATTTCAGCAATAATAATAAAAAAAGCTCTTTCACATAAATTTTCTGCATTGAATAACATCTTCCACTACTGTGCATTAAAGACAGACATTTATCATTTCTTTGCACTGCTGGGTGCTTTTTTTTATATAAAAATGTTGCAAAACCCTGTGATCTTTCACTATAAATCAAGATTATGTTTATTGCTGATTTTTTAAAGTTCTAAGACAAGAATAAAGAAATAGAATCATGAATTTTAAATTTACAAACAATTTGTGACAAATATTTGAGCAGAAGAGGAGGAAAGTTGAAGGTTTTGTCCTCCTGGTCCTACAGAAGCTACCTCTAGGGGGCATGTTAGACTGATCTGAACCAGTCGTACCAAATCCTTTGTGTAACTTAAGAGGAGAACCGCAGAGTTGTGTGACCAACTTCTGCATTTAACAAAATGAGACGTGCCACTTCTCTACGGTTTTGAAAAAGGGAGAAAGCATTGTGAAAACATCCTTTTATACAAGATGCCAACAGGATTATTTTATAGAAATAATAGGGATAATAAAATAGGAAGAATGTCAAGCTGTTTCCATTCACAAAACTCTGTCAATATACATGTTGAAAAAACACAATTTTGCAATTGCATTGACTCCAATAAATAAGAAACAATTAAAATCGCATTTGTTATGTTTGTTCACACAATTAGTCATTAAAAACATGATGTCATATCATTCACCAACTACTTCCTGTCGTCCAATGGCAACATCTGGTTGTTGATCATCTGACTTGTGTGATGCACAGTTTTGTGAAATGAACTAATTTCGATACAACCAAAAAAATCCCCATCTCATCCTAGCGGCAAAACTTTTTTTAATCGAAAACCGGAAGTTTTTTTTTCCTCGAAATTGTCTCATTTTCATTCAGCAAATGTATTTTTGAAATGTCAAGTTGTGCAGTTATATGATCAATGGAAACGCATACTTTCCTATGACTGCCGCGTCAGAAGCAGCGTAGCACGGAGCTGCTGGTGCCTCACCTGTCAGGGTCGGCCTGCGTGATGTCAATGCGCGGTAGGGAGGCGATGGGCAAACTTGTGGGTCTTGTTGGGGTCATGGGATCTTCTTCTGGCGTCAGCGGCCTGCCCCGGTCCCTCTCCTTTTCTGCCTGTCGCCAGGACAACGGAGGCAGCTGTAGGTTACCAGAAAAGCGGCGATGCACTTTGCACACCTCCACGCTGAGAGTGCTGCCGGTGGAGTATTGTCCCACAAGAGGATCTGTATTCTCCTAAAGAAGCAGAAGATTTTTTTTTATAGCTTTTACTTTTAGTTCAACATTGAGGAAAACTCAGTAAATATTGGGATTAAAATTTTAAAAGGAAGTTAAAATGGAGTATGTACTAGAAATGTAGGTATCGCTTTTGTACATGTAGGACAAGTGAATTACAACACTGATAGGATGTGATATGACAATAATAATAGTGAATGTTAGGATAATAAATAACAGGTAGTCCATGATGTTGCGATGTGCTTTTGCGATTGTTGCAGCCTAAAATTGCTAATTTTGTGGTACTCTTTTCAAAAAGTTGTGGTAAAAGTTCTGAATATTTTTTTAAGCTTTATTTTTGCCATAACATGACCCTACAAAAAATATTTCAATTGATGCCCATAACCTTCTTGAAAAAGAGACAGTTCATGTTTAATGTGCAAATAATATTTCCAAGTACTTGCAAGTATTCAAAAATACTTTGTAGAACCCACAGAGAAATTAAACATCATAGATCATAATAATTGAAAATTCTTAAAAGAGTTATTGTAAATATTGTAGAGTCAGACATGGCTTTCAAGAGGCGACGTAAAACATGAAGTAAAATTAGAATGGGTTCTAGGGAAATTGGTCAAGATTCAGCCGAGTTTTGCGGTGATTGGTCAGAAAAAAAGAAAATATAGAAAATGATCAAGTCAGATTTGAAGAAAAGTTACAATAACTGGTGAACATTGCAAGTCTGTGAACAATTTGTGAACAATGAGTGAATTTGCGTTAATAGTTGCGATTACTACATCGCAACTTCTTGGACAGACTGAAATAAGAAAACTAAACACAAAAGGTAAGCATCACAGAAAGTTTTGGGGAAGAATGGACAAATGTTTAACACAACAAATACAATCTTTTCAGAGACTCAAAGAAGAGAAATGATTTAGTCAGTAACCAGACAATCTGCTTGCCCTGTTCACAGAAGCAGCAACACTTATCTTTTATCACTTTTCAGCTCGGAGAAGAAAAACAGCTCATTTGATCCACTTGACACCTGAACTGGTAATTGACATGTTTATGAAGCTGCCCCGGATATAAATCGTGCGCTTAATGTGAGCGTTTAAGCAAGAAGCCCAAAGGGCCGGGCTGGAACAACGGGGCTGTAAACAAGCCAAAGCACTGGGGGAAACAGGAGTGGGCTGGCACAGCTCATTTCCTTCCACTTTATGTTCACCACATGCAAGAGGAAATGAAACACGCCAAAAGGTTTCAAATGAGGGAGGGAGGTGTGGAGGCTTCATGACGACAAAGCGGGAAGGGGGCGGGGGAGGAATTCCTCATGGACGAGGCAGGCAACAAATTGTCTGTTGTCAGTGTGTGTGGGGTGAAAGCAAGTGGACAAAGAGGATGAGTGGGCAAGAGACTAAATCTGACAGAAAGTGAGAGTAAAAAGATAAGAGCTACAGTCTGGCCAGGTCTCAGAACTTACAAATATTTAATTTCATGGATGTTGCAAGTCTTTGCTCCCTCTTATTAGCTTTGGTCATTTAGGATTGGGGATTTTTCAAATCAGTTCCAGTCAGACGTTATATTTTAAAGTTTATAAATCAATGTCAGGTGAATTCCCAAAAACTGAGTAGCTTAAAGTGAGGTAAATTAACAGAACAAATCTCATCATTACTATGGTGAATATTGTTACCGTTTCATATTTTAGTCACTGTCCAATGGCTGATGCTGAAGTATCTGTTCTACACGACAGAGACAGAAAAAATAAAAAGGTGTTTCTGCAGGTCTGCTTTAATGTCCTGCTCCAGTTCAGGGAAAATGGGTTTATCTCCCAACCACAATATTGCATATCTGATTTTTATTTTTATGAAGGAAGAAACATTGATGTCGAACAGGGTTACCAAGTCCAAGCCTAGTTGGGGAGTTGGTGAAGGAGTGAACCTAAAAGTAGCAGGATAGTAGACTTTGTTCATTCTTATTTCCTAACTTGCACTCTGAGTGTTTTTGTGTTTAGCATTCATGCTCTGTCCCGTATTCCTGCGCCTCCAGTCAAACCATGTGGAAAGAATGCGCAGAGTTTTCTCCCGATCTGTAGCCTTGAATCTTGTGCTAAGCTTAGTGTTTTAAAAATGTTTTGGGAGGACATTGGTGTCCAGGGAGAGCTGAGCTGAGTCGAGCCCCGCCACCAGGTAACGACAGTAACTACTGTGCACCGATAAAAACTAATTCTGAGAAATTCCACATTTTGTTGTGGATTCTATTTTGTTTTGTTCCACAATTCAATCCATGTTTTCCTCATCAATCATATAGGGCCCTACTTGTTGTCCTGTTTGTCAGAGGCGTCTAATGCAAACTTCTAATTTGGCTGGTTGACAGTATTTGCTTTAAAAAATGATGTCTACTCACCTTTACACAAAACGGGGACTGAGAGAAAGACAAGGTCTGAAAGACTTGTATGTTGTATGTACTAATATCTTGTACAGTTAAGCTTTCCCACTTACTGTGGTAAAGTTAGCACCTGCTACCTAGCTTCCCATTAGCGCTAAACTAAAAGGCCTCTTTCAGTTTTTGTACGAGTTTAAATTCCATTTGATCAATTTGTTGAAAATCTAAATTGCCTGGAGCAAGGTTATGTGGTTTAATTCAACAATGAGGGAAGGTTGTGTAAATCATTAAGTGAAACCTTTAATTTCACTGATACTTTTTGGTTCTGAAAACACAAAAAGTACCATTTTCAATGCTCTTCGGGCGATTTATTAAAATTGGAGAAACATAAAAAAAAAACATTCAGTTGTGGAGTGGTATAGTAGTCACTGAATATCAAAAACATGGTTTGTGATTTGTGAAAGCTTTGTAAAAACACACACACACACACACACACAAAAAACACAGGTATTCTTAGTTTTTCCCAAAATACAGCTAAAAGCACGACCCACCTCATTCTTGTAACCTTAACATCGTCCTTGGTGTTCACATAGGTGGCTCAGTCAGTACATTTTTTAAGCCAGGGTGGTTTTAACATGTCGTTTTTTACGTTTTGTTAGCCTGAATTACCGTGGCACCCAAAAGTTCCTTTGTTTTAAAAAAAAGTTCAATCAAAGATTGACAGCTCCTTCTAAACAAAAGTCACTACCACTGAATGCAGGGATGCACAAAGCCAAAAATCAATAAGACTGTTAAATGCAAAACAGAGACCTGACAATAAGAGCAAAGGTCTCTGATAAAATAAACATAAACTCTGATAGTTTTTCCGGGCTGATTGGCAGTAAGGACAGCTCTGTTGACTCTCTTGCTCTTTCCAGGGAAAGCAATTTGCCTGATTTATTGCCTCCGTCTATCCCAGATATATTGTGCCTGGAGCAGAGCATCACTGAAGATGCAGCCTGACAGAACACGACTACTCTAACCACTGATACCAGGCTCTTGTCAAATGAATTTTAAAGGTAGCCGTTCCTTGTCAATAATTCAGGGCTTTTGATGTTTCACTACTAAATAATTTTAGCTATTTAATACCAATATCAGACTTCAAGACATGAGATTCTAATGCTCTATGATCTCTACTCGGTCCAATTTGCATTATAATATTCAGCTGCTTTACTCCCAGTGAACAGTTCTGTCTGAAACATGAGATCGTGCAGCAGTTATATTGCAATAAAAAGCTTAAGTCTGCAGTATGTGTAATAAAAGGCCGTGGGAAAACAATGAACCTTGCAGGAAGTTGGAACAGCAATACTCTGTGATAATAAAGAGTTTCTTGGTACAGAAAAAAAAAGTCTGCTGTTCTCTGGGGTGCTTCCAGGAAAGCTTTTTGAAGGCAGCCTTCATAAATGAGGTGACTGAGCTCTCCGGTGATTATTGAACTCAAGGTTTAAAGATTCAAGAAGTAGAATCTCAATGAAAGGTGGAAGATGAAAACTCAAGAATTTTGTTTGATGTAGAAGAGAGAAAAATGCGGGTAGGTAGTCTCAGTTTGTGTAAATAACTCAAGTAATAAAGCCTGCTGATTTACATTTGAATAAAATTATACACCAAGGTTTAATGATGCACTCAACTCAAGGAGGTGCAACAACGCCATTAGCCGACGAAGTGTACAACCATGTTAGTGCTTGTTCATCAAGTTAACTGTAAATGAATAAATAAATAGCGCTTCTTGAGGAAAACGCTGCAGTGATGAGAAATATTTTCATCATCATATGAGACCTGGTTTCCACCCGTAATTATACATGAATTAAAGACTCCTGTGGTTTTTCTATGCATCAGAACTACAGTTGCTAATTCATTATTTACTTGCTTATAGATGGGTGGATCACGTAACCTTGTTGAGCTGTTATGAATTTGTTATGAATTCATAACAAATTGTTTCTGGTGTGAAGGTTTGTCACGGATTTTTAAAAGTGCACGCATCATAAACCAATCTGTCACTATCATTCTTTGGCTTTAAAAGGTTATTAATTGCCTACTTTTAAAGAGGCAGTATTATCCAAATTAAAACTTTTTTTTGAGTTTTATAGAATGATATGTTATTCCCTCATCAAAAGCATATCTAGAGTGTTGTCTTGATTCTTTGTTCATGTTTGAGAAATCCTTGAGTCTCCCATGGCAACCATTCAGCTATGCAAAACGTCTGGGTGGACCTAGCTCTGCCTTCGAGGCTCAGCTCCTCCTCTGAGATGCAGTTTCCACACTACCTCACAGATCAGCCCTCCCCTTGTGACTCCCTCACTCCGCTCCTTCAGACTATCCAGCAGCAATTAGCAAACACCTGTTGGAACTGCACATCTGCTGAGCTCATTATAGGAGCTACTTCTCAGTGAAACTCTGGTGAAAATGTTGTGAAAGGGTTGATAGAGGAAAAAACATTGTGACGACTTTCTGAAGACAGAGTTTCAAGAAGAGCAGCAGTTTCTAAAGAGACAGAGGCTAATTTGAAAGCAAAATTTCCTTTAAGTCATATAGCATTTTTGTAACAACTTAAGTTAATATAGTTACTTAATTGTGCTATAAAATGGCAATATGTGCCTGGAATACGCATAATATTGCCCCTAAGGCAGTGCAGATTCATGTCCTTCAGTCTAACTTAACCTTGCTATGTGAGGTTAGCAGAGCCCATTGAATCTTTACATTAATGTCACCATCTGTTCCAGGATCCTATCATCAGTCACTTGCTGATAATTAGGATAACTGCAGTTCAACCTCATTTTAATATCTTTAATTTCTTCACATTTCTTTTTGGTGTAAAAAAACAAAACAAAACAAAAAATATTGATTAATATATGCTGTGGTATGAGCGGCCAAAGGAGCAGAGGGAGGCCAGTCGCAGCAGGGACACTTTCATCATCAGGGTCTGGCCTGTCCTCTGAGCTCCATTTGGAGGATGTCAAAGTAAACGATCTGGCTTTCCTGCCCAGTAATAAACACCAGTGGTGTAGAGGAGAAACAGATGGCCCTCTCTGTCACATTTTTGTCCTTTTTCCTTTTATCCATACTTCCAATCAGTCTATGCTCTGAATGTTTTCTGCAGAGCCTGTCTTTACTCTTATCATGCTCTGGCTCATTTAGTATGAATACTGTGAAATTGCTTATACACAAACATAACACTCCATCCTAAAATATGAATGTACACACACACGCACACGCACACACACACACACACACGCCCTCTTGTGTCCCTCTCCACAGTGTGTCCTGCTGAATAACGGTCTGTTGTGAATAGTACAGTCATCTGTTAATGAGTCACAAACCACCTTCTGGACACCTTGTGCCGCACTGCCGCTGTGTTTTTCTGCTGCACCACATTGTGTCTTCTTGCTCAGGAGCAAAGCGGGTGGGTAGGGGTGTGTAGCATTTTCAGAAAGTGTGTCCGTCAGTGGGTGAAAGGTGAAAGCCAGAAATTGAAATGAGAAAAAAAATACACAAATCCAACGAATACAAGGACAGAAAAACAGATGAACGGTTGGAAAATTCGGCACTTACCTCGCCGGGTGCAACTCCATGAGCACTTCTGCTTTTCTTCATCTTGAGGGACTCTTAATCAGACTCACTTTGGCACCTCTTCTCTGTCCAGCTTTGAAAAGCTTTAGCAGTCCTACAAACAGGAGACAGAGAAGGGAAGGCACACACAAGGTTACAAAATCTGTGTGTATCTGGATATTTAAAGTTATAAGACAAAGCCAAGTTTATTTATAAAGCACAATTCATATCAATCAATCAAATTTTATTTGTATAGCACATTTCAGCAGCAAAGCATTTCAAAGTGCTTTACATCATAACAAACAAAAAACACAAAGTCATGCAACATAGAATCAACAATCAAAACATGACATTAAGTCAAGTGCCATTGTTAAATTTTTAATTGACTACTTTTCAAATACAACTCTAAACAGGTGGGTTTTCAGTTGAGATTTAAAGGAAGTCAGTGTTTCAGATGTTTTACAGTTTTCTGGAAGTTTGTTAAAGATTTGTGGTGCATAGAAGCTGAATGCTGCTTCTCCCCATTTGGTTCTGATCATACAGACGAGACCAGAACTCCTTCCAGACATTACATTTGCAGGTAATGTCCAAAACAGGTAATGTCCTGCTTTGCAGCGCTGGGGAGCCAGATACATTCTGGAGAAAGATATGTGTAAAGATAATATCTGGACCCCGGTCTCAGACCTCAGAAACGCAAAGTGATGGATCCTCTGGGAAGTCAGAGGCAGGTGGCTTAAATGAAGTGAGGTCTGCTATGTGTGCGCTAAGGAGAGACGTGCTGAGGCGAACCTGTTGATTCATTCCATCTGTAAATTTGACTGGTCCAGAAGACATTTCTTCATAGGCATCTTGTGAATGCAGCGAATGAGTAGAGGAGCAGAGAGGGAGGGGAAAGGAGGAGAGAACCAGTTGATCTGTCTGCAGTCGATGTTTTATCAGCTTGTATGTTTTGGAATAGTTTGCTCCTGATACCCGGAGGGTTCCATCCTACTCGGACATCCTTGAGCCTGCTTTTCTGAAGCAATGATCACATTGTTGTCCTTGTTAATAAAATTAAAAAGCTCTGCAGTGAGAAGCTTTATCCCATGTTTGTTAAGATTGCGTCCGCCTCTTCCAAAGAGGTGAAAGCGCTGCCAATAGATCCAGAGGTTATCGATGAAGGTCAGTGAGCTGGCAGAGCAGGTTTTAATCAGCCATTTGTTTATCATGTCCAGCCTGGAGTGTTTTTCGCCGACCCATTGAGGTGATGGAATTGGACCACTCAGAAATAATTTCATTTTAAATTTTCCCATAGTGTTCAGAAGATTATTAAAGTCCTTTTTCAGAATCTCAGATTTTTGCTTTCTCAGATAGTTGGCTCCAACTTGCACAACTAAAGTCTCAACATTTGGCTGATCAGTGGTTAGAGAGAGCACTTTGTGAGTTAAATCAGATACAGTGACACCAGGAAAAGAAATCACTCTCATTTTCTGGGCATTGCAAACATGGCTGATTCCATTTACTGCCTCATCTCCAATAATAAGCGCTTTTGGCATGTCTTTTGTTTTCCTGGTGGTCGCTTTGTCCTTTGGAGCTTTGGGGGGTGGAAGTGTTGGTCTTGCCTCATTGTTGATGTTTGAAGGTCAGGTTTCACTCAGAGGCTCAGGCAAAAATGCAGAAAATCTGTGTGCATTTTGCCCTGGTTCAACTTGGAGGTGAGGAAAAGTAAGGTGTATGTGCAATTCAATGTGGTAATGGCTAACTAGCTTTTGCATTCATGGCAGGTTAACAGGAAGAAGCGCAGAGAGCAAGAGGGACATAGGGAGAAGGGATGAACAGTCTGTACATAAGCATGATTGACAGCGCCAAGACCCTCCTCCTGGTTCTGATTGGTTGTTTCTACGTAGCACTGGGAGAAGAAGAGGAACTCGATTTTTTCAGATTATCTGTCTCTTACCATGCTGTAATGACATACGACTTTTTTTTTTTTAAATGTGTTAAAAAATATACTTATAAAAATTACATACTGCAGCTTTAAATAATAGTTTGACCACTTTCTCAAACATCTTATTTAGGTTAATGGACTGAATCCATGAACTAACCACTAAAAGCGATTTGTACTACAGCCCGTAATAACAAGCAAACCCACACACATTCATAGACTGACACATAGATCTGCCGGCAACCTGGGGCTAAGTGCCTTAACATGTGGTAGGAAGGATGCTGGAATAGATCCCAAAACCTTCCAATTGTGTGGCACAGCTACTCTTCCCTGCGTCCTTCTTGTATCTTACAAAATGATCAGAATAATTTGAATCTATATCTCTAGGTCAAACCGTTGCAAAACTGTAATACATGCTTTCCTTCACATAATGTTAGGTAGTTAGCAGTGCCCTGCATTACGTGTGCTCATTAAAAAGTAAGGCTCAGTTGGGTTATCATCCCTAACTTTTGTCTATCCCACTGTAATTAAAGTAGAGTATTTACAGAGTATTTGTGTTGGAGTGAGTTTGTAAGAATTAAAAGGACACAGAAGGATGAGGCATCACCCCTCGGTGCAGAGTGAATCTTTCAATCTGATGTGAACATCTGCAAGATCTGAAATGGCAGGGAACTCTAAAGTGGTGCTAATGAGAGCAATCTGCAATAAAGCAAGCGAGCAGGGGGTTCAGCTATCAGAAGAAAGTTGTCTAAGTGAGAGCTCTGTAAAAAAAAAAAAAAACAAGGTAGAGGGAAAAGGTGTGGAAGAGATGAGAGAGAAAAAGTTTTTTATAAGGTTTTTTTAACAGTAATATACAATATTTAGAATCAAAGAGACAAAATTAAGAATGAAAAGCTCTACAGCAGCAGGAAGCCTTCAAGTGAGAAATCCACACAGGTTTAAACGGATATTCAAGAATCCCACAGAATGAAATGCAGTCAGTGCTGATTCAGACACGGCCGATTTTAAATTGCCAGCATTGAGGTTGCCATGACCCTCTAATAGAAAATTAACAAAAAAACTATAACCATGGATGGAAAAAAAATAGAAGATAAAAATGAACCATTTTCATAAGACATGACATATCACTACCTCAGTGATAAGAGAGCTGCATCTTAAGCAGCCTGGTCTGTGTTGCCTGAGGTCAATCTCCTGTTACTGGTCAGCCAGCTCTGGAGGCAGTGACTGTACCCTCATCAATAACAGAACAACCAGAGTAGGTGGAAAATGACCACAAGGCAGACATGAGTGACTAATCAATGTGACAGAAACGTATCAATGTTTTCCATGTCTGTATTGACCCCAGCTGAGTTCCACCCACACCAGCCCTGCCTGGCTGGCCCTGCCTTGTGGTCCATGTCGGAGTAGGACTTTTGCTGCGACTGCAAATGAAGTTGTTTAATTGCAAAAGATCGTTTATCTGCTGGAAGCTAAAGAACTTTGCTCTCAGTCTCCAAAACGCACAGCTGTGTGTAATGCTACACCTGCTTCCTCCAGGCTGACGTAGACAGCTAGTTATCTCTAGCTGGCTAGCATAACAGCTACGATGGCAAAAGAAAAATCATACAGGTATTTAGTTTTATTTAGGATCTAAAACTACTGATGGTTAATAACATGAACAGCTGAGCTACAGCAGGCGGAAGACGTTCGGAGGAATTGTTCAATCTTTAAATTCAACTTGCTTCTTCAATAATTTCATACCACACGACATGTCAAAAGGATTTTTTACATCAAACAAACAATAGCTGTTTGTTTTCATTTTATTGCAATCCAACTCTCAAGTAGACTTCTGCATTCAATAAACCATAAACCCCTCTCTCTGAAAAATAAGTAGGTATATCTGCAGGTTATATGTGGTGGATCTGAATTTAGTTTTAAAGTATGAATGATGGAAAAAAAGAGAGACTGACTTAACGCATCATATATTTCATATAACATATTTTAAACTGTTTGACAAGGAACGTTATTACTGTTTACATTGAGATGGAGGAGAATTTTTGAAATAAGGAAATGAACATATTATACGGAAAACAGAGTTTGCTTGGTATGACAGCATAGTATCAAAAACAAATTTCCAGATAAATACATTTCTAATGTTTGAAACAGCCTTACCACAAAACATACCATAATATATAGCATCCCGAATAAGCTTACTCAAACCCTAACCACAACTGTGAAATAATTTTAGATGTTAAGAAAGACCAAGGTGACCAAGCTTTTTATGTAAGTAAATGACCCTGAAAAAGAATACATTTCTGAATTGACTGTAATTATAGATTGTGACATTTTAATACATAAAATTGTCACCTTCCAAAAATAATGACCTGTCCTTTTTGGCCAAAAGTGATTTTTTTTTTTTTTTTTTTACCAAAACAATCTATTAGTAAAAAATGACTTGGGCCATTATTTTAGGAAGGTGACATCATATAAAGTTTAACCAAAAGTGTTCAGTTTAATTTTCAGGGTTTGTTTGGAAAATGATCAAGTATTCACTTCCTCTTTCTGTGTTTGGACTTTCACTCTCAAATAATATTGACTGCAGTTTTAATACAATGCCACATTCAAGGCCCCCGCCCAATCCGCATTACGGTTTGAATGGCTTAGATCAATATTATAGTAGTTTACATCATAATAGAAGCTAAGAAATTACTTTCTCAGACTGACAGTTCCTGTGGTTAGGTCTTCAGCTCCCACACCCACTTAGTCAAATTGCTGCCCTCTAAATTTGGAGAGTGGCCACATTGTGTTCATTACAGTAATCGCCTTCTTGGAGAAGAGTATGCCTTCCTGTCTTGCACACAAAGTAGAAGGTTTATTCAAAGTTCAAAAAGTAAATAAATGCAGCTAAAAGTGTTTTTTTAATAGAAAAAATTATGTCATTATTCCTTAGCAAGCTTTGATTTCCATTTTACCACACATGCCATCCTCCTCACTTATATTGCTGACTGTATGTATGGGCAAATTTAAACAAGAAGGTACTTTCTGGCTAGATTTATGCAGCACATCTACTTTACTTGAATAATATGTTCTCCTGTTTTTCCCCATTGTAAAGACTGTCTAATAAAAAATGAGCGTCTAAGTCGCTTTGTATTTGTAACCCAAGAAAACACATCTAATAATTTAAAAGTTCCTCAACACTGACCAATTTTTAAAAAGTGTAAATTAAAACGCTTCATTTATTTTGATGCAGTTTTATAGAACTGCCAGTAGGTGTGGCACTGACGATTTTGTAAAATACAAAAAATTATCTCCCATGGGATTTCTTAGTTAAAATTAAAGGTCGGGGGATGATAATGCAATAGAAGATGGACGCATTTCAATGTTTTTCACAAGAGAGAGAATTTCTTTAACATTATTTAATATTTTGAAAATACACTAAGGCTATTAATTTGTCCAACATGCTAAATAGAAATCTGTCACAGTAAAGGTAAAATGATCTTTCAATAAGGTAAATGATCAGAGAAAAAGTGGTGAGATCCTGTAAAGCCCTGCAGAGACAGTTGTAAACCTTCATTTTTGATAACTATAAATATTTCAGGAAAAAGTCTGTCAGGTCACTGTGTGTTCTTGCCATCTGAGATCATGACCACCTGCTCAGCTTACAAACTGCAAAAAAAACGCTCAATAAAGTAAGGCTGTGGAGCCGGGTTAGTTTTATAATGGGTAACCAGGGGAGTTCTCTGAAACTCAAAGAGACCACTTATCGAGAACTTACCCAAAACATACAATTAAACGTTTCAAGCTTCAGTCAAGACGATATTCTTCACCCTACTTGTAGTCATACTGTTTAGGATTCAACCTTAGGGAAGTAAGAATCTCAAACAGTGATGTTTAAATTTTTGGTGTCTTTTCCATGCAACTAGCTCCAGTGCTAATGTGTTAATGTTTTCATAGCCATATTACACAATCCTGTGGGATTTATTTCTTATTTTTGCAAGAAATGAGAAATAAAATCTAATTTATCTCTCAAAGCAGCAGATGCTACCTCAGCTCCATCTCTTTGATTGGTCAAAGGATGGAACCACTTTCTGTCATGGAAGCAACCAGTGAAAACATTGATATTTCTTAAACTCTTTCTTGCTTTTAGTAATGCTAATGTGCTTAAAACATCTAAAAACATGTGGGTGTTTTAACACCTCCACTTTTCATGCAGTTTTGCCACTTTTATGTGGCGTGTTTGTGTGACCCATCTTAGTGTGCGGTGAAACTGATGTGAGCGCATATGTCTATGTAAGCAAACAATAATTTGTGGTGTTGAAAGTCCGTTCCTGACCAAACAAAAACATGAAATATCATCTGCTACATACACAAAGCACTTTGTGGAAACCCAAACAACCTTGTTCACAACTCAAAACGTATTCCTGGGATGAAAACAAAACCGACACGTCAAAAATACTCCAGGAAGTGGCAGAAATTACAAAGCACTCTGTCATTAGCTCTGCAATGTGTACAGTATAGCCTGAGAAAGTGACTGCATTCGGACTCCAGTATACAAAGGTTTGCTGTTTTTTAGGGATATAGTTGAAATGACTTGTCATCTTTGCTTCCTCTGCAAAATCCCCCTCCCTGATGACTGGCTACAGCTGTACAGTGATTAGTTCCTGCTGCAAAAGATTTGAATGTTTAACTGCACATTAGGACTTATGGTGCCAGAGCTTCCACTCATGAACAGGAAACTGAGATGTTCTGCACAATTTACATCTCAAGGACAATGAAAAACAACTCATTTTGTTACATATTCCACTCAGCAGTGGAGGCTCAATAATTAACATTCTTAAAGTACAATAAAATGTAAATTCACTGATTGTCAATTAGTAAGACTAAACATTTACCACTAAAAGCTTGTAAAAAGTACAGACTTAATGTATGAAACAGGATTTGATGTTAATATACTTATTAGGCTCACTGGACAAATCACATATGACACTTCAGTAGATATATAGGTGAAACCAGATATTTACGCTGAATGAATAGACAAGGCATAATCAGCTACCTGACATTACATTACATCAAACCATTTGTTCCAGAAATGTTTTTTTTTTTTTTTACATAATTTAACAATTGTCTTCAATTTCAGAAGTTGACAGGGATTTTCATAATATTTAGAGTTACCTTTTAAACTTCCCTCTATAAACTTCTGACATCAGTTTGATTGAATTCTATCCAATTCCTCCAGGCCTGTATAACCAAGTCAGGTTTGTAGGCTGCCTTGCAATCACACACACACACACACACACACGCACGCACGCTTCGCAGACACACACACACACATAGCTCTGCACACAAATTTTCCATGACACTGGCATAAGGGCTTTAATGGACACTCTAAAAAATCGACTATGCTGTTCTTTGGCAACTTTGTAACTAATTAGGATCATTTTCCATTTGGAAGTTCCATTTAATCCCCCATGGCTGCATCTACCTGAGTGATGTTATGAGATGTTTCTTCAACATTTCCACATAAATGTTTTTTTGATGTAAATTTTCCTCATGGCACGAGTCTACCCTGTAAAGTTGGGATGGTGCTCTAGCACTTTTTCCCTTTTTCCTTCAAATATAACACTGGTCAATATGGCCAAACCCTTTAATTGTAGTTTCATCAGACCAAATTTCTCTAATTATTGTTTTGTGTCAATCCTAACGGAGATAAAACACTAAAAGCCTGATTTATTGTTAGACAGTGCACAAACAGATCAGTTTATCTAATGTACAATCAAATAAATTTCGTCTAGTTAGCAAGAGTACATTAGATTAACTCCTGTTAATCTGTACATGTTTACACTTATTCAGTCAGAAGCTACATGGAATTGATGTCTAATTATCTGACCCAAACTTTGTTTTAATGACAGGATGTCAAAATGTATGTCTAATATGACAAATTAAAATTAAATAAAACGTATGTAAACAAGGTAGACTGCAGACACAGAATGTACCCAACTAACTCATGAATCTGTCACATAGCACAACTATACAATGGAGATCTGTGCAGGGTGAGTTAATCATTGTCATACATTTTAAAGGCCTAAATACCCAAACAAAGGGATCTCTGTGGTCATCATAAAAGACATTCTGTATGTCAGTGTTACAACATCAAAATTCACTCACATCCAGCGGTAAGGTCTTTCAACAAGCAATGTGTGTCACAATCATGGCAGATCCTCTTGACACACACAACAGAAATCGATTTACAAGATACAATTTAAAAATGAAAAAAGAGAAAATTATATCAAAGATAAATGACAGGATAATGAAACTGATCCAACTTACCAATCGTCACTCTTCTCAGTGAAACGCAGATTTTTATTCTGTATGTACCTTCATAAACTCCCTTCCTGTTTCACTGCTAAATTGGGAAGTAAGTACAATAGATCACAAGACACGGTAGCTGCAGACAGCAACAACTTCTGTTTGAATGCGAGTGTAACCTTAGGAACAGCAACTATTTTCATTTATTGTGACAATAAACTCTACCTGTCCTTGGCTTGGCGTAGTGCATTGTTGGGATTTCTATTTTTACTATGTTTTCCAGTTTGGGTTTAATTAGACCAGCAATAAATTAAAATGCACTACTTCATTTAATTGGTGTCCTGAAGTTGCCTAGTCAATAACTATAATGGAGTTTTTTTGTTGTTGATTTTTTTTTGTTGTTGCTTTTTTGCTCGTAAGTGCAGTATTTGTGTTTGTGAGGTTTTGACAGAACTGGTGTACAGTGCTTAAATAGTTTATCACTTGTTTTTTAACACCATGAAAATACTACATACAATGCTAAACTGCTTTCGTGTTGCACATGTAATTTAGTAATTTAAAGCAATTTAGCCCTTTGATTTGACTGGTGTTGGAGACCTCTGACATAGAGCCTAAGAGCGCTTCCTAGTGGTCTAAAAGTTGATACTGAATTGATCAGAAAACAGGTCAGACTTCCTCATCATTTGAATGACTCCAAACACTAAACGTTGTGGTGAATACATCTTCATCAGTGCAGACAAAGTGTCTGCATACCATATCATGCTATTAGGTATCGAAGTTTACATTTTTTTTATTATTTATTTTACATTGGCTGTTATACTCTAATTGTACTGACTGAACAATTGAAAGTTGTGTAGTTTTTACATGCTTGACCAAGTTTGTGAAGCTATTGGGGTATTTAAGTGTGCTGTACTGGTGCAGAAGTATAAAATACATTTATAATTCAGTACATTTATGCCTGTGTTTAAAAAATGAAACATTTGAAGCCAAGTCAACTGTTTTATCTGTATTCAACAAGTAGCATTCGATACTGAAACCCAGATATCGGTATTCGAAGTGAAAAAAGTGGATCGGTGCATCCTTAGGAAATAATAGTGGAAACTAGCAAAAAGATGGTGGGAATTTTAAAGAGGTGTTTGACTAACTCAAACCAATGAAGACTTACCAATCAATTACTGAGAAGGATATAAATTATTTTCATATCCCTAAAAAGATTAATTTAATCTACTAGAGATAGATTTAACTTTGGGTCTCTCAGACGCCCACAGACTTTTCCACCACTGCAAATATATAACTACTTTAACATAATAATAAATTCATTTCCTTTATTCTATATTCACAATTCTGGACAATAAATGAGTATTTAATCTGTTGAAAGTGTTTATAGATGCAAACAGCAATAAAACAATAATGTGGCACACCTATTCAGCACAAAAACTGCCAATATATAACTACTAATACAAAAGGTTGTAAAGACAGCATCAATTAATATCATCCCACAATAATCCCAAGGATTAATGTTCAAAATGATGCATTCAAATCATTTTCCAGGGTTAAGAACTGCATGCCCAGAGTATCATTGCTGGAATGCAGCAGGAGGATTTCTCTGCTTGGTCTTTCTAATCTTATCCATCCATCCATCCCACACTGTTTGTGTAGGCATGTCCTACACATAGAGCAATGGTTGCACTTCATGCAGCTGTCTTTACACTGACTGGGCTGGACTGTGATTAAATAAGGGAAAACAGGAATATCCAAACATATTCCAGCTGGTTGAGACTTTTCAGGCTACTTTCACAGCTACTTTTAGATCACTGTGCATCAGAAATGTAAAACAATTTTAATATCTGTTTTTAACCCTTTACATTCCAGCTATTACTTTCTGTAGGAGGCTGTGTGTGTGTGTGTGTGTGTGCGTGCGTGCGTGCGTGCGTGCGTGCGTGTGCGTGTGCTTGACCTTGCGGTTGCATTGGTGGTTTGCTAGCCAACATTCCTGATTCCTGAGGTCATTCCAAAACAACAGCAGCATTCTTAACTTTTGACTAAAGCCAACACTGGATCCTCTATCTCGCTTATTTTTTCCACTTAAATTCATGTCACCTCTGAAAAGAGCTTTGCAGTTTTTGGTAAAATAATGAATCATGCAAATGAAAATTATTGAGCTTGTTTTAATTTATCATGCAATTTATTGATTTATTGCTTGTCAAGACAGGTCTACACTCATGTTTTCCTATAACATGTCGAGATACAGCGCTTAGTGAACCCTACTTTTACAATGACCTTTTTTGTGGCGTGACCTTCCTTGTGGATGGTGTCAATGAGCATATACTGAAACACTGCCAACTCAGCAGTTTTCCCCATGATCATGTGGACCACAGCATAACATTTCTGTAACAAAATCCTTTTTAATCGGCCCAATGTAATATTGTATTTTCCTGAGAACAGAATCACTGAAATGAATGTAACTTTAATTGAGATGTGACAATTCTTGAACATGGCATTTATACAAACTCTATCATGTAGCTGTCAGTCAGTCCTAACCGAGACAGACAGGGCCAAAGTGGAAAGTTTTCTCTTTCTGTTGGCGTGTGTGTTTACATTCTGCGCAGCAAAATTGAGCTGCTCAGATCGGAAAGGACTGAGAGGAGTTTTGCCGAGGAGGGAGAGAAACAACACATGGATTTGTGACAGCTGAAAGATGACGTCGCTATGGACGCTATGCAGGGAGCCCACTGCCCTACTGTACGGCCAGAGAGAGAGACTGAGAGCATGACCAGACCAGACCTTCTGGGCCAAATGTCCCGGGACTGTTCTGCACTCACAACATGTGTCTGTTACGTTAGAGTTGCAAATAAAATCATTATTCATTATTCAAACTTGGCCTTAGCAGCAAGAATTGTGGAGGCAAACTAATTTCAAGCTTTACAAAAGGTCCTGAGACAGAAAGCTGTTTTGAACTGGATGGCATTGATTAATGAGTAAGCTCAAATTAGATGTAACTGACTTTAAATCTGCCAGCTTAATTGCATTGAAGTGGTTGTTCTGGTGCTATAAATAAACTGAATTGAACTGAAAAGATCTGTTATGTAAAAGCATTTTGTATAAATTACTGCCCTCTACTATACTCCAAGCTGCACATGATTCATGAGGCGCTAATATTTTTACCTCACCTACATTTTAATGACACAGATAAATAATGATTTCATCCCGGACCTTTTTTGCAACAAAGGAAAGAGGGCCACATAAATGGCAGCTGTAGGAGTAAGTGAGTCACTGCGTGATGGTTTCTGCTCAACCCAACCAATAATTTGATCCAAGCCATTTTTAAAATAAAGAAATATGAGCCCACATTCAAACTCAACGGCCCTAGCGGAAATTTGATGAGGCACCGTCACTGCGGAAATCTGTCAGCACTTTATGAATACAAGCAAAACAAACTTACCGTTCCCAGAGACACTAAGAAATACTAAATAACTTAGAAGGACAGAAATTGGCTAGTAGATTGAGTTTAAGTTGTGGTTTAGAACTAGCTAAAATGTTAAATTAAAAAAAATGAAGGCGTAGTTGTCGTTCGAGTGCAAAACTGTCATGATGGGAAAGTTAAAGGAAAAAGGTTTCAATTACCAACTAAAGCTGCTGGGATTTTGTACAACATTCACGCCTTTGAAGTCAATGTTGTACACTTCTGATGCTCTGTCCAAATAGTGTGTGTTTATTGGGATTATGAATGTGGAATTCCCAATGTTCTGCTGAATCATAACCGAGTATGTGACTTTTCTGAGATGTCTCTGTTTTTATCTTCAAACTGAAGGATAAATTAGCCACCTTATAATGAAAATTCAGTTCTTTATAATTTCTCCCTAGAGGTCAGGTAATTATTAGTTGAACTAATCCGCATAGATTTCAATTTGAGATTCAGCCAAAAGCAAAAAGTACCCACTTTCAGCCAAGAGGTACATTATGAGAAATAAGCTTGTTTACTTAAAAACGACAACTAATTGTTTTAACAATAAATATATGTCACAGATAGGATTATCATGACTAACAATTATATTTTTTCTTAGCAGTACATTTAACAGTAATTCTAGATCTTCTGTTTCAACTAAAAACAATTAGATCTTAAAGCACATTTTTTGTTTTTCAACTTGACACTGAAAATTTTACTGGAGCTCAACATGCTGGCTGATTCCTAGCAGCATCAAAAATTTCACACTCCATCCACACATCTAATATGACTAGAAAGGCGGTATATACAAGTTCAGTCCATTTGGTTCATGCAGTCAATTTACTTACAGATGAAGGTGTAGTCTCAGTGATGAAAGCTGAAGCTGAATTTGCGAGAGCAGACTGCCGGCCTGAATGACAGAAAGCACACATATTACAAGGATACAGATCACATTGCTTTAACAAGATAGCTGACAGACTCCATCGTCGCTCCGAGCCAGATTTTCTTTCTGAAGTACAAGAAAATGCTTGTCACAGAGAATGAAAATATGAGTAGAATAACCACTAATTAAATGACAATGCTATAACAAAAGTGACTGTACAACTGTGATCCTTCAGGCTTTTTCACAAAAAAGCTTCCAGTTCTTAACAGAGGCTGGTGGCAGAGATACTTCTTAAGTGGTTCTGGAAAAGAACTGGTTTGCTTTTCCATCAACCAAGAGTCAATGTGGAGCCACATCATTATGTCTCAGTAATTTGTTTTTGTGAAATGTTGTAGTACGTGGAAACAATCTAACAACACAAATATTTTTTATGCCAGAATCTGACTCAATATCTCCACCTTAATTTATTACCAATGCTTTCTAACTCTAAATAGATGGAAAATGGAAGCTAATAACACAACCCCAACTTCACTAAAATTAGGGCTGTCAATGTTAAGGCATGCGATTAATCTAAAATGTTTAACACATTATTATTATATATTGCAGATTAATCTCACATGGAGGTTTACCTTATTTAAAGCAGCACAAGGTTTTTTTACTGCAGTCATTAATGCAAAGTCGCAAATGCAAGTGAAAAGATGAGTGAAGTGAGAAAGTGGTGCACTCAGTGGGCAAATTTCGCTTTTAAAAACACCACAAGGGTAGTTTGCATTAAAACAAGCTGGTATGTAGCCGACTTATTACTGTGGTGAATTATTCTTCCACCGAAGCACAACCACTTTATAGCCAACATTTCTAAATTAATATCTGAAACAAAATGGTTTCTTTTAAAGCTTCCTGAATATGAAAACCTAGAAAATAAATACATTTGTTTTGAGCCAATTTACTTAATTTAATTTACTTAATTTACGTAGATTTTTTGAAAATGTGATTTTTTTTTTTTTTTACGTTTAAAGCTTACAAAGTTGAGCAGAGGGATTAATCACAGCTCTAGAGTATGATTAATCTGATTACATTTTGTTAATCGATTAACAGCACTCATTAAAATACGAAGCTAAACTCAAGGGTGTTTAACAAAGTTTTCATTGGCTGCTGTTCCCAGTGGGCCCGCCCCCTATGTAACTCCTGACGTAAGCAGATTTTTCCTTTGGTCCAGCAGCAAACGGGGACTACAATAGCTCTTGTTTTCTGTGTTCGGGGTTCGTCTTGTTTTAAACATTGGTGAAAAAAGCCCACTAATGCCAGGTAAGCACTGGAACCAGTTTGGTGGAAAAGGTCCCTGTGAGGAGAATATCAACAGTTGCATGTGACGTATTTGCAGTACAAATTCAGCAGTCTTCATCTGACAGTTACAGGAGGCACATGAACAAGAGAACATGACAGAACGCTCTGTGTATTCACTGTTAGCTGAATGAACAGCACGGCTCCCAGGACTGGCAAACAGCCAGTCTGAAACAACAAAAGGCCATGTACACATCATCAGGAAGTCAAAAGCATCAACAGTCCCTGACCGAGAAAGCCAGCATAACATCAGCATTGACGCCACCAAGCAGCCAATCACTGACTCATCAGTCTGGCAAGCGCTTTGAAAAGCAGCTGGATGTGCGGTGTTGTTTCAACACACACTGAGAATAAAAGCACAGTGATCTGTTGAGGTCACACCACCAACCCCACCAACATACACAGACCACACAAAAGCTCTGGGGCAGGCTTAAAGTGAAATACTGCTGAGTTTCTGATGTGTAAAGCTAATTTGAAAGAGAGTAAAAGTTGCAACCTGTTCCAGAGATCTTGGGAAGAATGTCCAAAAATCTGATTTACATAAGAGAGGGTGATATAATTTTCAAGTCATAAATCAATGGCTTGTGTTGATTAATAGAAATGTGAATTCAACTGAAGCTCCTTCAAATGAGAGATTGGACATTTAAGACTCACCAGTCCTGAAACTAAACAATACTACTAACTCTAATTTGTTCGCCCATTGCTTTTACTTCTTTATTTACAGTTGTGGTAAAAGAGAGTATGGCAACTTTTAATGTTTTCATGAGGACATAACATAAGTGATCTGGTTTTTACCAAGTCTGACAAATGTTTAAATATTAACTAAAAAAAAGATTCCACTGTTAGTGTTGATTAAACTCTGAAGAAATTCAAATAGAAAAGTAAATTGTAATTCAATAGTTGGTTTAGTTACTGGGTGTGCCCCATTCACACAGGAGCATGCTACTCTAGCTAGTGCACCGATTGCAGTTTTCTGGCCAATCACCAATCTTTAAAAAGCCTGACCTGCCGATTCCGATTTTGGCTTATACGAAATTTTTGTGTGAAATGTTGCTAAATATAGCAAGAAAGTTGCTGAGTTGGTAACACTGGGGTGAATATTGTTAGCTGCAAATGTCCATTCATGACCTGGTGGGCCAGTCAGTCAAACCTTTCTCGGGCCGAACAGAGGAGGACCGTGGTTGATTTTTAGACCTTTTTTGAGGTAGATAAGAACAGTGGACAACATCGGCTTCACGTGTAAGTATTGGCCGATTATCGATCTTCTGGAATTAAAGAAACTGGTACCGATAAACTGGATGATTGATGAATTGACAGATTTCATGAACAAAAGAAGCAATTCATTGTTATAAACAGGCTATGGCACTATTTTTGAACAACTTGAAGACCATCATTCTACTTTGAGAAAAAAATATTCCCAAGTAAAAAAAACACTTCAGATATTTGACCATGTCTCAAGGTGTAGATATCACAACAAATTGGTCCAAAGGTCAGACCATGTAGCAATCAGAGAAACTGACAAAGGCACATCAATGCAATATCAGTTTACACCGGTCTCACTTAGTTTGTTGCTAACATTGTTGCCAACTTAGCAACATTGTCGCCATATTTGCCTGCGGTGAGCCCCTTAAATTTGATATTATTTGATATCAGGCAGAGCGATTGACATTTCTCAACTGACGTTATTAAATAATTTCAAAAAGTTCATTGCTTTCTTCTACTGAATCACACATGATCAAATACACAAATGATGTCATCTAGCGACTTTTAAGATAGCCAGTAGCTGCTTTCCTTGCTGAGGAGTTGGCACCAGTGGCTGCTTTGGCAGTACAATGACAAAAAGATGGAGAAATTAAGAGTTGCCAAAGCCTCTTTCTTTTAAAAAGCACATGATGTCAAAGTTCCATCCAAAAGAATCATTAACCATCTTCAGCATAATGTTCCTTGGACAGATGAGAATAAAGTAAAATGCTTAAGCCAAAAGACATAATACAAAACTAAGCATATTGGCAAAAAAAGCAACACTTAGAAATGTTTTTGCATTGTGGTGAAAGGGTGACGGGCTTGCTTTACAGCTGCCGGCTTGGAGGTCTCTGCAGTTATTGAGTCAAACACAAACTTTTCTGAATACCAAAGCATTTGAGGGTCTAAAATGTCAATGTAGCTCAGTCTATGTGATCTTTATATGAGCCAGTTGCCACAGTCAACTTGTGGCTGGAGTTGGACCATGCAACAAAACAAAGATCCCAAACACTGAGGCAAATCTATAGTCGGACAGCACAAAAAAAAACAACAACACGAAAAAAACTGAATGTGAAGAAATGGTCCAATTTGATTGGACCATCAATCAAATCGGAAATGGATTTTCCAATGCATTTCACAAAATAGCATAGTGAAATGCTATTTTGGGATTTTAAGAGAGCTGGACATGAACAAATCTACTTTCCATTTTGGTTTTACGAATGATAACAGTATGGAATCGACTTTGTACTCTTGAGGTTAGGTGTAAAAAACATCAGATTACTTTTTTTTTATCATGCTCTGACATGTAAAACTTTACAAGTGAAAGAGAGTGCATTATTTTGGACTTTTACATTGATTGTAATGGATAAGAAACATGACATGAACACTATAATCAAATATTAGGTTGTAAATCCCCATTTGCACTCTCTGATTGATATTTCTGCATGTTATAGTAAATAGGGCAGATTCCCCCCAACCAGATGATATCATAGCCTAAAAATTGCATATCCACTCACATAGAGTTGCAACATAGTATCATTTTACCTCAAAATCTTACACAACAGAGCAGCTGTTCAATTATTTGCTACAAGCTGTATTGTTTGTCAAGGTTTTAAATATTTCAAGCAAACACTTAAAAGAAAAAGTAACAAAGATTGTCCTGTTGACTCTGTAAGCAGATACATTAAATCCCTTCAGACATTCTATGTTGATTTTACAGCCTACTTAAAGCTATCTATCAGCGTGCCCTTTAGGTTAAACTCATTTGCCTGTTCTCTCATTGGTAAATAAACTGACTGATTCTCTAATGGCAGAAGACAGTTTAAAGACCAAACAAGCCAACCCCTCCCTTACTGTGCTCAACACTGACCCAAATGTTTCTTTTTGCATCTTCTTTACCTGTCTTAAATCCTAAGTACATATCTCAGACACTCTTCAAACTTAACTCCATTTGATTACAATCTAAATAAAACATGTCATTATCATGTTACGGCTGGTTAAGAAAAGTCTTTGAAACGTGACACAATGAAACGGAACTGTCGAAAGGAAGAGATGCTTTCACCGCAAAGTGGAAACAAAGATAAGGAGGGCAGCAGACTAGAAACGCAACAAACCTGCGTAATTGACTGGTTCAAAAGATGTTTCCTGTAAAAAGTGTTATCTGCACATCAAATGACGGGAGTACATAATGCTAACGTTTTCACAATAGGACTTATCTGGATAAGACTTAGGAAGATGCCAAATATGTCAAAACTTCAAAGAAACGTCGCGTGAGCTCCAGGCTGGCGGCCGAAAAAAAAAAAAAACACAGTAATTTGACTCATAAGAATAAGTTCGACGAAAAGCTCCGCGAGGCAAAAAAATATTTTAATTTCTAAGAGCTGCTTTACCGAATGAATTTCCTCTTATCGGTGGTGGTTTGTGTCCTCCCTCCGACGAAGCTGCTGTCGCTCTGCTCCGCGGTCCGTCCCACCGCGAGCCTACCGAGGCACGCGCCCCTTTTTATCAGGTTCCATTTGTCCCATTCGCGCTCGTTCCCTTTCACGACTCCACGTGCACATCGATTGGCTTTAACGACAACCACGTAAATCCCCCTCCGCACCCCCACCCCGCACAACCCCTTTTACCAATGGCTTGTCATCGCGCGCACGCTCCGTGCGGCCGCTCTCCCACTTCCACTCCAGCCTGATTCCATTAGATTTCCACCCAGAAGGGAATGAATCTGTCTGTTTGAAAGCAACAGCCCTCCGGCTCTTTGTCTGGAAACCTTCCTGACACTTACAGTTTACGGTCTATACACTGTAATAAAGATTTTTTATTTTTCTTTGCACTTACCTCAAGAATAACAATAACTATGCCAGTGATTTTATTGTAGCAAAATCTAATAGAATATTTCATTTTCATTAATGAGAATTTCAAAGCAAATTATGCTGTGATAGATAAAAGAAAGACATTTGTAGGGATCTTTTCTTTTTTTTTTAAATGCACAGAGCCATGCAATTCTGTGTGTGTGTATTATTCCTACCTCTCATCTTTGCCAAATGTGGCAGACAGGTACAGTATATACTCCCACAGATTAACCTCACCAAGCACAATCAAGAGGAGCTCAAGATGAGTGGGTTCCCCTGAGGAAGACCGCCTGACAATTCCATCTCAATGAGTGGCAAACTTGTTTTGGTCATTGTCTCATTCGTTCCTGGATCTCTGCATCCTGACTCCTCACTCTCCAGTCTGATTCAAAAACTCATCTTCAAGCTCCTTCTGCTCAGACTCTTCATTCATTCTCTGATTCATGCTATGGGGGATCCTTCACCTCCACTATGCCATACTCACCTGCCTGTCCACCTGCCAACAATCCTCCATCTATTTCTCCTCCATCTGGAAGGAAAGACAAAATGGGAAAAACATGAGGAAAAAAAAACACCACTCACCACCACCAGTCAACCTTAACCTCTGTGGATAGACTCACCTCTCAGGAAACTCTGTCCACCAATAAGAACCTCCTCTTCTCCTTTGTCTTGTCTACTGCAGATCATAATGTCCCCTTCATAACACTCACTTCTCGTCTTGAGTGACATACTGGAATGTTTCTTTAACAGAAGAACATCTACTCCAACCACATATTTCAACAAACTGTCTAAACCGTTCTGCTTTTTCAATAGTTGTTGATGTCAGGGTCAATTGAAACCACAACATGAATCCTCAAATCCAGACCTAAAGGGCTGTTGTCCTGTAACTTTCACATGGTCCAATACGCCTCAGTCAGTTGGCTGAGTTATGAGTGCAGTCATGTTCTTGAGAGTCTCGTTAATGACCTGATTATTTGAACCAGGTGTGTCGAAGCAGGGACACATCTTAAAATTGCCGGACACTGGCCCTCAAGACCTGGATCATAAAACAAAGAAATCACAAAGAAAAACAAAAAAAGAAGGAGAGAAGCTGTATATGAAAAACTATTACCGCCATACAACTTTTCCAACTTCCAACTTTTGGAACCCTGTTTTTCAGCATTAAGTTGACGTGATCATTTCCGTCTCATCATTGAGCAGGAATGTTGGTCCGCACCTTTTTACACATTTCATACCCTCAACTGGCAGACAGATGGCCTAGTAATTGATTGTAGAAAAATCCCAAGGGGCTTAGTCCATACAGTGACAGCAAAACAAACCCAAATCGTCAAACCACCACCAAGCTTTTGAGGTGTTAATAAGATTATACCGTGCATTCTGGGTAAATATCTCTTCTGTCCAAAGGCCATTGTTCCACAATTAATATTTGTCCAGTCTTTTTCCGTTTGTACTGTCATGAACTTTAAAGTTTATGCTATATGCAGTCATTACACCAAGGAGTTGCAACTTCTTTGAGCTTTCCACAATTTGGCCTTGGAATGAAATTTGTGGGATCTGCTTGAAAATTACCTAATAAACGTTTTCAGACTGACAGGCAGTTTCCCATTTGGCAACATATCAACACCAGATCTCTACACAAAATAACTAACTTGGAAAAACTCCTGACTCTATTAAGGTAGACAGTACATACTTTATGATGAGCCATTGCTGAATCCTATGGAAGCAGCACTTTCGTCCACTTACCTTCTAGACACAGTCTCCAAATTTGGCTTCATCTTTGTCCAACACATTGGTATGTGTTGGACACATAACAATGTGTCCAACACTTGTTCTTTACACACAGAGTAAAGAACTAGTGTGTGTTTTTATACATTGGAGGGGTTAGATTTAAATTATTTCAGGATCTGGTAAATATCATTTTGTTTTTGTACCCTGTTGTACAGGAAGTACAACAGGGTACTTTGTTTTTCTGTGCCTGCTTCTACACTAGCTAAGGTGTTCAAAAACTCCAGCAGCAGTGAGATATAATTTACAGTATCACCGAACTTCTGCTGCGCCGCATTCAAGGCCTCACTCAGGAGTGTTTTGGAGTCATTTTGATGCCTTGGTTGTTGCTAGGCAACAGCTGTCCTGAAAAAAGAGATGAATGGATGTCCCTGGGTCTTTTTTTCTTCTTCTTTATTTTTATTTTCTCTTGTGCCCTTTTCATCCTTTCTGAATAGAAATTCAATCTGTCATATTTTTTTTAGTCTCTCTCTTTGTGGATATCTTTAATCCCTCTGGGATCTTTGTGTTGTACATCTGAAAACAACTTATACATGCTTCCATCTCACTGATGAAAACATTTAAGTTGTTCTTCCGCTATCAACGTAACCAACTTTGTTTCTTAACCAACTTGATTTTCTTAAAACTGTGGCGACATAAAGGACTTTATCATCTAAATGATGAAAACTACAAAACTTGATGAGGAAATGGTTGGAGATTATTGTAGGAACTACGGTAGCCCACTGGCACTTGTCCTCCCGGCTCCACTTGGCTGTGTTAATTGGACATATGTCCCACCATCTCTATGACAACAGGGAATTTAAGAGCCTACATTCTCCCTTGTCTCACATAGTACACGCTTTCTTTAGATATTTATCTCCTCCAAAGGCTTTTTCTGTCCAGAAATATTATATATTAAAGTATCCAGGATGATGATGCACCATTCCCGCTGTACCCAGCCCTTTGCGAAATGCAATTACAGGAGGCAGGCAGAACAGATGTTATTCATGCAGGCATTAATTTATCCACAGACTGCGAGTCTCCTTTTGTTTGTGGATAAAAAACCAAAAACACCCTCCTTTATGCCCTGATTGGTGATCAAGGTTTGTTCCTTTTCTGACACACATCAACAGAGGACGTAATTAAACCACTCAAGTTGTTCACAGCTGCATGTCTGATTTCCATCAAGTTCTATTTTACTCCGTCTACAACAATGTTGGCCTTTATCATTCTTTTTGTTTGGCGGTTTGTACGCAGATGTTTGCCGATCTGTATTTGAATTGAATGCTGCTGTGGTTTTTGTTTTTTTACATGTTGCTTTCTGAATATTTGAAAGCTGTGTAAATTATTTAGCATGTGTTCATAGCAGGACTTGTCTGTTAGGCACAGCTTCTCATTACAAAATTCAAGTCAGACTGATATCCTCTAAACTCTTTTTCTTCACCTCAGTTCACTTGCAAGAGAGGCACTTACTGAGCGCTAGTCTGTTTTGCCATGCTGTAGCAACAGTGACTTATTTTAGTTACTGTTTAGTTTAGTTTGTGAAAAAATGCAATAAGACAAAAACTGTGACTCCTTTGTCAACTCTTCTTCAGGCAGCTCTCGTTCACTACGTATCAACAGTTGCTGACCTACTGATACACTTAGCAAACATCCAGCTGGCACTCGGTTGAATTCAGGTTACCGTGGAGTTGGTAAAAAACAACAACACAGCAGTCTCTTACGTTACCACTTTACCTACTTGTATCTGTAAATATTCCCTGTCCTTACCCAAGTAAACAGATGTTGGCGATTAGCTGTGTTTTGTCGAAGCCTACCCTACTGTATTCCATGCATCCACACTGGGTCAGCTAGCTACCTCGTCAGCTGCTAATAAAGAAGCTTAACTTCCATAAAAAGATATTCTTTGGGTACACTCTTACATCTTCAGGTGAGCAAAACAAAAAATGAGAGTGAGTCAGAATCTGTCTTGTAAGAAGCTAATTAATGTATGCAGTAATGTTTTTAAAGTGGGTTTATTCTGTAGAAAAGTCAACTTTGGGCTTTTTTAGAGAAAAATCACTGTTTTATTTTGATATAAACAATTGCAAAAACATGCATTTTCCATTTATTCAAGAGGAAAAAAGATTAGCTGTGTAATAGAAAGTCCTTAAAGAGACACTGGAAAAGTTAAGTATGTAGGTCACAAAACCTCTAATCAGTGCAACTCTGCAAAAATGTAGTCTGTTTTTCCATTTCCTACAGCGTAAAACACCTAAAAAAAGGAAAATAAAAAATAAGAGAGTCTGCACATTTACAACACAAAGTTTTATTAAATGTTAGAGAACATGATTGGAGCTCATAAAAATTACCTCAATGTTCTCCTTAGTGTGTCAGGAAGTTACTATATAAAGAATAGAAATTCTACCCAGAGAAAAAGTGTCAGTTTTAGACAAAATATATTATCTTACCCCCAAACTGCAAAGCTAATGCTAAAGAAACAGAACATTATAGAGAACAATAACTACTGTTTTCAATGAGAGGGGCAACACAGTCTTACTCCCATCAAACAGAACATGAGGCTGTAATATTGATTCAAGAGAAAGCAAGTCAAACATCAGTGATTTCTTTGCTAATTAAATACACATCACATAAGGCAGACGGTTATGGATAAGGTCAATGTGGAGAAGTGCACTTGGGTTCAAAGCGTACATTAGCAGAATGAGCTACTCAAATTGTGCAAAAGAAAAACATAAAAAAAAAAAATACTAACCATGATCATTAGTGTCCGTTTTTTTTTTTTTTTTGTTCGTGAAATGAATCAGGAAACTTTCTCTGGATTGGACAACATGCATCTATTTTTTTTTTTGTTTTGTTATGTTGCAGTCGGAAGTGATCTTTGGTGGAAATGTAAACAATTGCGACAGAAAGAGAAAGAAACAAACAAAAAGTCTTGAGGAAAAAGAATCCAAAGAGAACTAAGAAACGCCTCAGCCCTGCATCCTAACGTCGTTTAACACCTTCCAACTTTTAAAAGCGAACAGTGCTTGTGTTACGCAAGCCGTGTTTCAGAACAGACAGCAAGCTTCGCATTGTGAATTACAACTTTTTTTTCCTTTTTGAATCCTATTCGAAAGGAATGGGATCCAAAAATAATAATAAACTGAGACACGGTGATAAGGATGATAGCTTCGACAAGAGGCCGCTTTGGGAGTTTAAGCTAAGGCAAGCTAAAACACATGAGATATAATGGATAGAGTCAGTGGCTTTAGGGGCTGGAGGCCTCGGAGCCACGTGCTTAAGGCACATTCATAAGCATAAAAAGCACTGCCTGCTAAATCTAAACCCCCCGATCACCCCAACAAAAGAAAAATCATCTTGGTGAAGGTTTTGTTCTTTCTACACCCTCCTGATTCAGCGCAGAACAAACGTGCCCCTCGATCTTCCGTCGCTTCATCTCACTATCCACCTACCCGCCCCATCTGCCCGAGCGCCTTTCACACGCTCTACCACTGCTCCCAGCTGAACTCGTCCCCACCTCCGAAGATGACGAAGAAGCCGAGGATGGTGAGGAAGATGACGGCGTTTCCAGTCATCACCAGGCCGCAGGCGCCCCACTGGATCTGTAAGAGAGCAGACTCGGCTGTAAGCGCGCGACACGACGCCGTGGTCGGCAAAACTTGCTCGTTTGGGGTTTTTCAACCTCCAGAGAACTCGCTTAGCCGGCCTGTAGGGGGCGCTAGAAAAAAATGTTTGGGCGCTAGAAAAATGTTAAAAGTTGAAATTTGAAAAACTATGACTAATTATTATAGTGAATAAAATTAAGAAAATAGTACAAACTGAATTGAAACATTATTGTTGGCTGAAATAATAAAAATTAATGGAAAAAACTGGAACTATATTATGTGTTTGAAAACTGATCAAAAACATAATGAAAAAAATAAAAACTTTAAGAAAAAAAAAAAATTCTTAAATTCTTTTCTGACTTAAAACTTCATTGACGCAATTCATCTTTGAGCGTACTCACCTTTCTTTTTTTTTAACCTTGAATGTAATTGTTTGCCCTCATTTTTTTTCCTGCATATCCCCTAAAGCCAGCCCAGGCAGTCTAACAGGTGTGAGTACTTTGGAAAGGCTCCGGACGCATGAACGCAGGAACAAAGAGAACTCACCGTACTGTTTCGGGCCAAGACAATGGGGAGCCCAAAAGACGACACCACGATCCCCGTCGTTAAAAAGTAGGCCAGCTCCCTGCATGCGTTGCTGGAGGAGTCGTCGTCACTCAGGCGTCTGGATATGAAGGTTGGGATGGGACTCAACACGTAGAAAATCAGCACAAAAAGCGGCCAGTAAACCCTGTGAGAGACGGAACGGGAGGACAGATGAAACACCAGAACATTTCCACTTTGATGAGAAAACATTGCAGTTTAGGGCTGGAGTGAGGCAACGACTGGTAACAACACGTGATCTGTCAGGTCAGTCATCCCATACCGAATTCCAGAGGAGCAGACTGTCTAAAACCAAGTTGGTATTACGTATTGTTTTCCAGAAATGTTTGAGACACCGAAGCAAAACACAGATGAGTTCAGAAAGTGTAGAGCTCCAGTCCATCAATCATCTAATTTCTTATTTTTGATTTGTGAGATGGCTGCAAAAAACATGTAGGTTTCAGTTTGAGCCGAGAAGGATTTATTTTTCAAAGCATCAAAGAGGATATTATAAAAGATGACAAGCAGATTGCCCTTCTGTTATTTGTATGTTTCAACAGTAAAGATATATTCTGCAGCAACTAACTTCAGTTAGTTTAATAGTAAGTTACAAATTTGTTTTTGAAAAAAATATATATATATAATTTTTTGTTGTTATTTTGGGACACAGTTAAAGGCTAAAAAAAAAAGCTTTTAAAATGACATCTGTATAGCTAAGCTTAGCACTTCTGGAAAAGTCTTTATATTTTCCTTCTAATCAAAGTAAGTGATGCGTTTTGAACTGCGTTTTTTTGAAAGTTCTTCCAACACAACTAAAAGTATTTTTTAAACTAAAATTAGACCTAAACATTTCTAAATTGTTGATAGATTTCTGAGCTAAATTTGATAGATATTTGGTTTCAAAGTGCTTTACTTGTGCTACTATTTCTTTTGTTTGTTTTAATTTTCTGAATGTCTACTTTCTACTTCTATTTAGGTAAAAATATAGTGAAGTGCCACTGCGCTGAGAACCATTTTCAGCTAATCTACCCACCTCTGACACTCAGTCGGCTTTTAAATTCCTATCAGGAAATTCAAATTCTTCCTGCATTTTTCTATTCCAACAACCTTGACAATATTCACAGATCAACTAGTTGTCAGTGAGCAACCTGAATAATTTGGGTTGTTTAACAGCATTTTAGGTTTAAATGCATCTTTCCATCTGTTTTGTAACTTTCTGCACACTGATATTATTACTGGAACTTGACAAATTAAATTAGTTCCTGGTCAGAATCAGCTTTTCACACAAACAAGGAAGTTCAGTTTTATTCCGCTTTGCTCCCAACAAAGACATTTAACATATAAATATGCTTTTGTCGCTTTTTTTTAAATCTCAGTCTGGCAGTATGTTCAGAAAGCTGGGCAGAGAGACGTTGGAGTAGGGGATATGACCTTCATCCATTATGATGGATGGAAGAAATGGTTTGAACTTCCTCCTCTTCGCGTATATAAAGAATTTGTGCCAAGGGCGTCCAAAATGCTGTTGCTAACAATTTTTTTAAAATTTTTTTGGCAACAAATAATCTTTTGGGGTAGGCTTGTCACAGTTGAACATTAAATATTCCAGAATGTCAAATTTGGAAATGCTGTGCCCTCCCTAAATTTTAGCATAGTTCTGATTTGGGAGTTATTTCTAAGTTTTAGTTGGGATGTTTTAATTTAAATATTTTTTCTGAACATATTTAGCCTAACAATTTATAGTACATGCCGATTTGTTACTGTACAAATGTAAAAATGCAGTACAGCATGGTGAGCTATCAGAACATACCCGTACTGTTCCAGTGCGCAGCCCAGAAGAAGAAAAGTCAGCCCGATGGCGCCGCTGAATGAAAGACCAACCAGAGCTAAAAGGAGATATCAGAAATTTAATAACTTGACGGCAACAAATGAGCAGTAATAAATGAAAACGAAAGTGCAACACGCAAGGCTAAATCCTTCCTTAGCTACGGACTCGCTACAATATTTGCTATAAAATATGTTTGCACTCTCAGACTAACGCAGCATAAAAATTAGTAAGCAGTTTACAAAGTTTATATATTTTCTATGCGATAATAAATATCCTGTAAAACGTCACACAGTCTACTGATAGTGAAAATGATTCCCGAAAGGTTAGAAACAAAAGCTAACAAAAGTTTCTGAAGTAGGAGGTCGTCAAAACTTATCAATAACTTAACTGTCAACCCTGAACCTGTCCAGAAGTGTTTCGGCACTGTACCTTTAATCCCAGCCATTATTATAAATCTGTTAAATGCTCCCTGAAAGATTTTTATTCCCTTCTTTGAATATTGTTTATGATCCGAGGCGTCTTGTCTTGCTGGACGAACTTCCTGCTTCCTCCATCGGGGTTTCCTGAGGCTACGTCACATGACTGTCTTAAAGCGACAGTACCATGTTGGTACCCAGCCGCCGTGGTAAACATTATATATATATATATATATATAAAAATATATATATAAAATATATATATATATATATATATATATATATATATATATATATATATATATATATATATATATATATATATGAAAAGATCATTTTAAAAATGGTATACAATAAAATGGTAATATGGTAGTAATACTATAAAATGCTGGAACTTTTGCAGGGAGGCTTATGTTCTTTTAAATCTGGCCTTAAATACAGTCACATCTAAATAATAAATGTATTTTGATTGAGTTTCTGTTTAAACATCCAAGTACGTCTTAAATGAGACAAAATTTTAATTTAACAACAAAGTGTTGGAAAAATGTGGCTGTACAAAGTTGGGGAATATGCAAGTAATTTTGTTCGTTTTTTTATTTTTATTTTTATTTATTTTTTAGATATGTTTCATATATTCCCAAAATGGCTGAAGTGATTAATCAGATTTATTTAATTGTGATTTATCAGTTGTTATTAATAATTATTGTTATAATTATTGTGCCGCAGCTAATTCTTAATAATTAACTGGGGTACAAACTCAAAAAACATAGTTTTTGTTATATTGACTTGTGCACCAAATCAATGTATTTATTTTGCATTAAAGACAAAAGCACCTTTGTATGGTTTACCCAAAACTCCTCAAATGGTACAGGTTTAGCTTCACCTGGTTCAGATTTACCAAATGAAAGCTGTTATTGTATTTTAAGCAATAAAAAACAGTTTACTCTTTTATATTTGAAAAAAGGATTTGAATTATTTGCTTATTTAGGGCTTGTAATGCAAATAAACAAATTTATCTTACGTGGTTAAATAAAAAATCTGTAGAATGTGCCATTTTTTAAACCGATTAATCAGTCAGACGAATATCTGACAAATTAATAGATTACTAAAAAAATTGTTAGTCACAGCTCTAAGTCCCACTGAATAAATTTTCTAAAAAAAAACCCCAAAAAACAACAACACTTTACCAGCTGGATTAATAAATTTATTCACATGTGTATCTTCTTTAAGTGTGTCTTTCTCAACCATATTCCTGACTCACTTGTCAAAATGTTTTGTGTTTTGCATGTTATGATGACTTGCTGCCATCATTCCACGTTTTTAATAGTGTTCTTTGTTTTTTTTTGTCTTTTGTAGAAATGCAGAACACAATAAAACTGGACAGTGTTGGTGTCTGGACAGATTTCAGGTTCAGAAACCAAAAGAGAGCAACAATTCAACGTCAGTGATCACAGAGCAGGAGCAGATATCAGTGACTCCTGCTGTCGTTGTCTGGATGGAAGTCTGGTAACTAAAACATTCTTCTTTCACACTGTATTCTTCCCGTCTCATCCTGGGTTTGTAACAGATATTAGATAGAAACGACACACGGTACAAAGAAACGTGGGTTTATTCATGATGACAGAGAAAAAAGAAAGAGTTCATTTTTTCTGGTGAACAATATAATCAAATGCTGCCTTGTTTTTGTTTTTATAATTTTCTGGAGTGCTGATTTTAATGGCAGTCTGTTTTTTGTCACACATGCTCAGTTTTATGTTATTATTCGCCGAGGAGTTTTAATTTCCTCCAATTAGAGAGCATAAATGATTCAAGTTTGAAGCTTAAAGAAAGAAGTTTGTCTTTGTTTTGTTTTATTATGTTTTTAACTGAGACAGTGTCTGTATTCAAATATAATATTGTATAAAATATGTAGCTGGCTTGACTATGTGAAATTCAGCTGACAATAATCTTCAGAAAACAATCTTTCTTTTAAGTCCTAATATTAGGAAAACAATGACAGTGGAAGGAAACAGAGCCATGCTGTGTGAAATAAGTATTTACTCTGATCTGGCATAATCCATTCGAGATGAAAATCCATAAGCAAAAAGCAGATAAATGGCAAAAAAAACTAAACAAACAAACAAAAAAAAATTGCACTCGATTACATACCAGATGCAAGAGGAAAACTACAAATATGAGTCAGAAATTTCACCTGTCGCACACAGTGCTTTCACTCTTTGACTTCCTGCTCTGTTTATACAAAAATAAAGGCAGAACAATAAAACAAAACAGAAAAAATAAAATAAAATTCCTGGAAGTTGAGGGCATTCGGGGGAAGGTTTACGTAATGAGCGACGGGCCGTTTCGACCCGTCCTGTGGTGAAGCTGAGAAATCTTCAGAGCAATGGTCGCCAGGGGTGCCAGCATCACCTGTCCCAAACGAGAACCATGAGGTCAGAGACCGATGCACCTGGACGTCACATGATCCAGTGACTAATTTACAACAAACTATTTGGTCGCATCACAACCCGTCACAATAACAAGCGTCACCGGACGATAAACTGTCCCAGAAGTTATTGCGAAAAACGGTAATATTGTTGCTTGGACACTGTTTTCTAGTAACATAATTGTAATAACATATTTATGCTAGAACGCATTCTCAAATATCAATAAACTTTAAATTGTAAGGAACATTCGACACAGGAACTGGAAGACATTTTAAATGTATAATAAAGTACATTGAAGTTTATGGCTGCAAAATGGCAAAATGTGCAAAAGTTCTTTTTCTTTTTTGTTTTGCACTGCCCTGTGTATGTAAAGATGTAGCTGCTGCTAATCCTACTGCCTCGTACTGTGTTTGGAGTGAGCCGCCCGCCGTTTCTGCCTCTTTACCTGCGTCTCTTCAAACAGGAGTTTCCTTTCGTGGCTGTCGATGTAGATCCTGACGGTGGCTCCCTCGGCGCCCGTCCCACCCAGTCTGTAGACGATCCTGGAGCCATCAGAGAAGATGATTCGCAGTCCCTGCGGTGGAAACAGATAGCTGGTTTTGTTGCTTACATCAAGAGAAAAAGTCACAATGACTAGAAACTTGCATACCTGGTTCCGGGTTATGGTGCTGTCCAAGGGGTCGGTGTATTCGAAGTTGTCGGCTTTTTCTACCTGGTAGATTTTGTCCTCGACCGCGAATCTCTGCTTCACGAAGGACTTGTCGGAGATCAGAATCTCCAGGTCCTCCATCATGTCACACGCCGCATCTATGTCTACATTCTCATAGTCATATCTGGAGGACATAGATGAAGAAGAAGTGATTAAAATTTCATAGCGTATGTTGCATGGACTCGCAAAGCAGTCGGTTATCAGCGGTTGACAGCTGATCACAGAAGAATCGAAAGACTTAAAATCAGCTCATGATAAGGCGTGCAGCTGCAAAGGATTAAATCTGAGCTTGTTTGGAAAAAACAGAAAGGAAGAGAAAAATCCTCAGGCGATGTAGTGGCTTTAATTCTCCACTAGGTGTCACTTATGTTCTCCACTCTCCTTCTGGGAACAACCTCTATGGTGTTGTTGCTAATTCACCAGAGCAGGACAAAATAGACCAATCAAATGAAAAACACTGATGCATTTGACAGGACCATTATTGACACGTGCTGGTAGAGCTGCGTGAAAAGCATTAAAATACGTTTTTATGAATACAATTCAATATGAAGAAATTATGTTCTTTGTTTTTTAACAAAATCATCGGTGACACACTGAACATTTCTTAGAAAATACCTCACCTTTTAATAAATTTACAAAAAATAACATAAAATGAATCACACTGTCAATAGAATATTGAGGAAAGAAACGTAATTAATACAATTTGGAACAAGGCGGTAACATAACAAAATGTGGAATAAGTGAAGCACTGTGAATACTTTTGGAATCAACTTTATCTGAAATATTATTTGGTCATTTGAACTTCTTAGGGTTATTGGAACTTTTAATTACAAATCCATATGGTCCCGTTTTCCCAGGGTATAAATTTAAAACATTTCTTTAGGTGTACACTTCAAAGACCTTTCTCTTAGCCACTCTTCAAAACTGCAAACACAACAAAGCATCCAAATAAAGTAAAACAGGCGTTCTGTTTTCCAAAAGGCCAGAAATGACTACGATTTTTTTTCTCACTTGTGCCTGCCCAGATCTCCGGTCATTTCAATTATTTTCTTTTAAAAATTCTAGATCAAGTATTGGTGACAATGTGCCTGGTTCATAACTGAAGATCTATTCTGTTTATTTCTACTCGGTGTGCTCTGAGCAACGTCATATTTTATTATTTGTTTTACATTATATTTAAAACAAATATAACATAAAACAAATACATTATATTTGTTTTATATAAGGAATATGTAAGGAATTTTTTCTGTTTAATTTTACGTTTGACCAATTAGTCCACCAATTGTTTTCTGTCAGTTTCAGTTTCTTTATTGTTTATTTTAAATTGGCTGCTACACTCCTCAGTTCATTGACTGAACAAATCAAAGTTGCATTGTTTTTACATGATTGTGACGTTATTGGTGTATCTAAGTGTGCTGCACTGGTTCAGAAGTTTATCAAATAAATTTAGAATTCAGTACATTTATGTCTGTGTTTAAAAAAAGAAACATTTTAAGTCAATTCAACACTGTTTGTGTTATCGGTAGAGACTAAACCTCAGGTATTGATATCAGTATCAGAAGTGGAAATTCCTACCGGAGGAAAACGGTACAGAAGTTAGAAACAAATCAACACGTCTGTTTATGCTACTGCAATAAAATATGGAGCCATTTTACAACATTTGACAACTTTTTACACATCTTCACCAGGGGCGCCATGAAACGGGAAGGATACTGCCTGCTGCATGTCCGCCACTCACCTTGTGAAGTAATTCCTTCCATATTTTAGCCAGTGATCCTTCAGGATGTCCTCCACACTCTGCCGTCTGGTCGCGATGATGGACAGCCATGCCAGCACAGCCCAAAGCCCATCCTTCTCCCGAATGTGGTCCGCACCTGTATGCATTTTTAGAGTTTCCACCTCATAAACACTACAGCCTCTTTAAATCTCACAGGAGAAGTTGTACCTATTGCAAAGCTTTCCTCTCCGCACAAAGACAGCATGCCGGCGTCCATCAGGGTCCCAAAGAACCTCCAGCCGGTGGGAGTTTCATGCAGCTCTATTTTCGTTGCTTTGGCTACTCTGTGGACAGTTCGATGAGAAAGTATTCTTGGCCGCAAACAGGAAATGCTACTTAACCGATCTGAGCGTCTTAAAAAACAGGGGGTTAAGTCGATAGTTGGCCAGAGTTTTACCTGTCCAACGCCGTGCTTGTGGGCATGCTGCGGGCAAAGCCTCTGACGCCCGTGTGCTGAAAGTACGGGATGCAGAAGATGTTGTCGGCTACCACAGCCACGGAGTCAGACGGGGTGACGAAGAAGCCGTGCTTACCCAGGATCATGCTGCGGTCCTGGAAAGAAATCAGTCAGAGGTTCGAAATCAAGTTCAGATCATCTGAGCATAATTGGACTTTAGCAATCGTCTAAAAGACGAGGGAGTTTTATTTCACTTTCTAGTGTAAAATCTTTAAAAAAAAACTGAACACACCCCATCCCCGTCGAACGCTGCGCCAAAGTCATGCTGTCCGTCTCTCATGCTGTCAACCAGGTCTGTGGTGTACATAAGGTTCGGATCGGGTGGTTGACCTCCGAAGTCTTCCAACGGGACACAGTTAATGGCAGAGTTAGCCGGGCAGCCCAGCTCCTCACACAGTATTCTCTTCACATACGGTCCCAGCACTGGACAGCAGGCAGAGTTACAGCAAAGGGAGGTTTAAGACAGTTAGGAGTTTAACCAGCAGAACCAGAAGCCATTTTTATTTTTCAGGAGCTTTATTTCTTCAGAGTTAAAACTGTCGCTCACCTCCATGCATGGCGTCCAGCCTTATGTTGATATGATTCTCGCCAGACAGAAGTTCCTTCAAAGCTGCAAAGTCAAAGATGTTCCTCAGGAGGTTGGCGTAGGACTCCACAGGGTCAACTATCTCCACTGAACACAACAAATAGTAGAAACAAGATAAAAGCTTATCTACAAGTCCGTACGCTAACTAATCAACCGAATGTCTTCTGCATATCTCTATTTGTGAGAAGTATTTGAAATTTTAAGCCTTTGGTTTAAATCCTCAGGAGTTGGTAACATTATAAGGGAGGTAATTGTTGTTCTCAAATGTTGTGAAACTCCAAATCTAACTTATATGAGGATTATATGTAGTTCATGTTTCCTGACAGCCACCTGCAACGGTTATCTGCTTGTTTGTCTATCACATAAAATCCCAACAAAAATCATTGAGCTATGTGGTTATAAAGTTCAAGAGGTGCGTGTACTTTTAGAGGGCTCTGTAGCACGTAACAAAAAAAAAAACTACACACAATGCCATAAAACTTATGTGATAAACAGTTTTCTTAGGTTATTTTCATACCTGATATAGCGCGACAGACTCGGTTCGATTGGGGACCAAAATTGCAACACTTCATACATTTTCAGCTGGTGTGGTTCACTTTCACACTCAACTGTGTCAAACGATCCAGACTAATTGGAAAAACCTGCTCACCCCCTCACCTGTGGTGGCACTGAGCCAAGAATCACTGACAGAAACCACTCTGAAGAAAACACTGAGCACAACTTACTTCTTCACAAAATGTAAACAGAAACAGAGTAGCATCAGTTGTAGGATTTCTCTTTTGTGTCTCTCTAACGCTTGTTCTGGTTGTATTTACCCATAATGCTCTGTGCTACAGTCTGCTTCCCACTTTTGGAGTGGCCTTTGGTCCGCTTGCATTCACATATGTATTCAAACCGCACCGGAGCTCACATCACCAAGCAGACACCTATGTTTTTAGGCAGGCCAGAGTTTACTTTCTTGGTGTACATCAGAGTTTGGTTGCACATTCACAGCTCCCCAAACGAACCGGACTTTCTGGTTTAAATGTATCCATTAGACTCTCTGGCTCTAACTCACATGCTCATGTTTTCTCCTAAGCAAATCCTTGACCCTGTTGCTTTGGGACTGAAGGCATGTTAGTAACCCCCATCACCTGTGAAGGGTTTGAACTTGTTCTCCAGATCAAAAGCCTGTTTGCCGAGCGTTTTCAGATCCACGCGCAATCCAGGGCAAATGGCAAACTCCCCAATGGTTCTGCTGAGCTGGTAGATCTTGCTTGTGACATCCTCCCTGGCTGAACCTGGAAGGAATGCAGAAGAATTGTATTTTATTTTCTTTCCAAAACAATATTCATAAGTATTGTGGTGTGCTCCCCTGGCTTAGTCACCAAAGGCATCTTTGTATTATCCAGAAGAAGCTTTTGAGCTATCAGTTTTAGTGTCTGACACTTCTTCCCTCACACTGCCATACCTCCACTTGCTGTGTTAAACTTTATGCCAAAGTCTCCGTTGGGTCCGCCAGGGTTGTGGCTGGCAGTGAGGATGATCCCACCAATGGCTTTGTATTTCCTGATCACACAAGACACCGCTGGCGTTGACATCATCCCATGGTGACCAATGATAAGGCGACCAATCTGTGGAAACGTCACACGGGACCGTTTGAGTCGGGGCGGAGGAGATCGGTACGGGCATGTCCCGTTTCCTTCCACATGTAAGTGGAACTAGGATTAACGCTGACATTAAGAGCAAGTTCCAGCACGGATGAGTGTATTTTAACCCTCTATAATAAATTTGCTGAGCTAAAAAAGCACAGGACACTCAGATGTGATGTAATTTAAACCCGGAGAACATAGAGAGCTTTTTACTGATGCTGGCTGCGCGCCTGAAACCAGAACGGTTTGATATGTTTCTAGTGGAGCAGATCAGAGCCAGGAGATGAAACTATTCTGCTGACTTAGATTTTTACTTTGGATGTGTAGAGCTTCACTTCTTCTGCCACTTTCTGCTGTATGACTGCTGAGTTATGCTATATTGGCATTTGTTGGAATTACTCATTAATCATAATGATTGACAGTTTTTCATGTGAGGTCACAAAATGTGCTGCTCCTTACAGAAGAAAATTCAGCATCATCCATCATCTAATATTTTAAATAAATGACTATTGCTATTTCAATAATAAAAAAATAATATCCTTTATATATTAATTCAGTTTCATGACTGCCAGTGATTAAATTGATTTCATTTACCCAGATATTGATCAATTTACATAATCAACTCAATAAATTGTAGTGAATGAATTATGAATGTTTTTTTTTCTCTGCCTTAATCATTTGGTTTTGCAAAAGTTAATAAAGGATTATTCTCTTCTAAAGTACAATGCCCAAGTCGCTAGCAGTAAAATAAGTTTACTAGGTTGTGATTTATTTTCGACTTATAAAATTCAAAAAATTTCTAAAAGTTGAACATTTTCGACTTTTGAAACTCAGAAATATTCTAGAAATCTTGGAAATTAATCTCAAAAAGTTTCTGAGCTTTTTTTTAAATTTTTTTTTTTTTAGGATTATTATTTTTACTTTTCAAGCTAGACACAAACGTCCAAGTTTTTTTTTTTTTTTTTGGGGGGGGGCAGAAGTTAAGTTTACTCCTCCTCTATATATATATATATATATATATATATATATATATATATATATATATATATATATATATATATATATATATATAAAATGGCCCTAATAGCTACTTTGTAATAATTGGCTCAAACTGTTATTACATGTGTGGCATAAGTTACTGCAAATTGGATTTTATTACATTTTTTATCATTATATAATGCAGCTTTAATTTTATTACTTTTTTTTTTGAAGATTTTTTTTGGCTCTAGTGGCCTTTATTCGATAGTTAATTGACAGGAAAGTGGGTAATAAGAGAAGAGGAAAGACATGCAGCAAAGGTCACCAAGGTCGGGAATCGAAGCCGCGACAGCTGCATCATAAGGCCTCCATATGTGGGTTGTGCTTAACCACTGCACCACCACAGCACAACCCTAATTTTATTACATTTTGAAACCTGATTTTATTATTATTACTACTACTACTACTACTACAACATATTACATACCACAGTTCCAAGGTTAACTCAAACTCTTAAAACAAAAATGTCCTTCAAGAAATTTGTAAAATATTAACTTCCTGCCCAAACTAAAGGGGAAAAAAAGAATTAAATGCTACTTTAGTCACAAGTGGTCAAATAAAGTTCAAGTCAGTGTCAGTTAAAAACGAGCCACTTACTTTTTAAGAGATGAACATAGAGATGGAAGTAGTTAACGGAGCAAACACCTGCTGTCTTTAGCAGAAGCATTTTTGTGCTACTTGTGTAGCCTATCATCGCTTCATACTGTTCTGCTCCTCCGAAAGCTAATATTTGTCGGCTAATTAGCTGGTCTCAGTTAGCTAGCCAACTTCACTTTATCTTTCCTAGGACTCGGCTGTCGTTCTTGTAAACAACAGAAATGAGAATGAAATCTGTAAAACAGGGAAGGGAGCAGCAGCTTTGATTCAAAGTGCTAATTTCAGAACCGTCTCTGGAATTTTGTTGGAGGGATTTTAAGCCACTGAAAATGTACAAAAAAAGGTGGGTTTTAAAACTCGAGGTGTGGGGACCAAATCCATCCCATCATAGCTTTTTATGACTCTACATGCCAAATTACATAAATAAATTTTTCCCAATTATGCGAGAAACTCACACACAGTCATCAGATCCCTGCTTTCTTTTTTCATGTTGATGCATAACTTTTTTCTTTAGATTTTGCACATTTTCCACAAAAATGGTCAAATACATTGGATTTAAATGACTGCTAACCCACACCAGTAGGTGGCAGTGTTTTTTACTTGTACTACACTGCTGCCTCAACCTTACTAATGTCACTTGTAGTCCGTGATGTAAATGGTGAGTAACTAAAAGTCACATTTGATGTTACATAATACATGTAACCACAAACATTGCAAAATTGCTTGGAAATTCTTTTAGCTCCACAAAATCAGTGATTTTGATAGAAATCAGAAAAACAATCGCAAAATATTGTAGGGACTCTTCAAAGTGAAAACATTATTTAATTTTAAGAAGTACTTATTTAATACAGAGACAGCTGTTTTCTCTAGTTGAACAGTTTGTTAATACTGTTTTATTAAGACGTTGTGGCACAACCAACTAGAGCTTTGGGAACATTCATGATCTTGACACGGCCCTCAAATGAAAATGGGCTTGACAACATAAAATCTCAATGAAATGCATGTTGTAAAGTGACAAAATGCTAAAGATAAAAAAAAAAAAAAAACTTTTGCAACACAGCCAAAATATTTCATGTGCTTCATACAATCAAGTGATGGGGCAGGTGACACTGACATGCCCCAGGTTCTGGGGCATGTCAAATAATAGTTTTTTGTAAACAGAGTCACCAGTATTTATGTGTGCAGCCAACCACTTTTTTAGTGTATGCACACGCACACACACACACACACACACACACACACACACACACACACACACACACACACACACACACACACACACACCCACACACACACACACACACACACACACCCACACACACACATACACGCTCACACGCACTCACGCAAACACACACTGACTGACCCCGTTGGCGGCTGCCATCTGAACAAGGACCCCGATAGCCGTTCTGTTGAAGAAACGTCCATCTCCTCCCACCACCAGGGTTGCACCCTGACGGTCGGGCAGGTCTATGGAGGAGAAAATACTCTGGATGAAGTTGTGCAGATAGTTCCTCTTGGACTGAAATACATAAACCTTCTTCCTAAGGCCACTGGTTCCTGGTCTCTGGTCAGGGTAGGGGGCCGTGGGGAAGGTCAGGACCTGCAGAGGCCCGTTCTCCATCTCTTTAAAATGAGGATCCAACTTGAAGTTCCATGCAGAGAGAACACGCTTGTTTTTCTTTTTTTTCCCCCTCCGTCAGCCGCAGTAATGAGCTCTGAGGAACAGAATGGACAGCGAAGAGCTCGACTCCTCCTATTATTTTGCTGGGTTACAGCAGGACTTATGCAGCTCAAAATAACCTTTGCAAACTAATGTGTGTGCAGAGGCAGGGTGGTAACTGAAGACGCTCCTTCACACATGTGCAGGGAGATCACTGTCAGGGCTCCAGGCCCAGTCAGAGAGAACTATGTGTGTGTGTTTGTGTGTGTGTGTGTGTGGGGGTGTGCGCGCGTGTCAGAGTGGGGGGTTATTTATCAGCGTGTGAAAGGATGCAGCTGTGCTCCTGGTAATGATGTGCAAAAACAGGGATGGCATTTCTCATTTCATCCATCAGCAGCATGCGCACATGACTTACAGAAACCTAAAACACACAAGAACAACAACAACAAAAAATAAAAACGTATTTAGCACAATCACAGTAATTGGTAATGAGAGGCGGAACAATGCTGCCCTCTAGAGGCTGTTAAATGATCAACAGCACTAAGAGCTAAAGTAGAAATAGTCACCATAGCTGCTACACGTTGTTGGAACAAAGTAAATATAATCAGTGCAGGTTGTCAGCAGACAGAAATTGTGCTCAAGTAATAGAAGTGCTACTTTAACTTATTTTTACTCAACTAAATGTAAAAAGTAGGCGTCCATGAAATGACTCGAGTAAAAAAGTGTTTGGTAAAAAGGAGTGTTGGAGCCCATTAAGAATTAGATTAATTTATTTTTTGCTAAATTATTAATTTCCACAGATTTAAAGCCATGTGAATGGTAGATCTATTGTTGTATATTTATTTATGTATTTATTTGTTTGTTTTGCTTAGACCCTCCTCCTCCTCGCCAGTCAGCCTCCTGCAGTGATCAACAGGCAGAAGCAGCTGCTGGGCCTGATCTGATTGTTTGGTGAAGGAGTGAGGAGTGAAAAGGTTTTTGTACTGCAAATTAACGTTTTATTTGAAGTCAACTCGGAGATTATTTTTTGTTATTTTTATAAGTAAAAGAAACTCCTTTGAAACAAGAAAAGTCTCCGCGAGTGCTTTTTATTGTTTTTGAGTGAGTCGAAAACCTCCTCCTGAGAGACTACTCTGGCAATTTTGTTTTCTGGATCTTTTGTGATGCAAGAGTGGCCATAACAGGGAGACTTGATTGTTAACTGATCAAAACTTCAATCATTTAATATTTAAAAATGACATGATGATCATGTGGAAGTTATGTGGAAATGTTTGTTATTTTGAACACCAAATATGAAAATAATTCATATAAATAGCATCAAATAAAATCAGCAGAGAAACGTTTCCAAATCAATTTCTTTCGACTTAAAACTTATGAAACTTTTACAAAAACTGCAGGTGTGTGTCTGTGTCTGATGAATGTTTGGTTAAAACAAACTGCATTCAGTGAAGTCACTCACAGTGAGCAGAGTGTCCAGAAGGTTTAATCAAGAAAGAATAGTGATGCTTCATAGGTACAGCGTAGCAAAAATTCTCAAGTAAGCAAAAAAGAGAATGGAGCTCTGACTTTAAAAAAAATTGAGTTAATTTGTCACATGTAATCAAAATAAGTTTGTCAAACTTACTTTATTCACGTTTGTTTACCATGACAACCCAATAAACTTAATATATTTTCTTGGATGAATTTACTTGTGACAAACAGGCCATTATTTGATTGTTTACAATGAGTCCAGCAACTACAGACAGCAGGTGATGGACCAGAGATGGACAGTGGCATCAGAGGGAGTTGACAGAGTCCAAAGGACGGATGGAGATCTGTGTGAAAGCGAAGGAGTGAGACGCCTTTCGCCCCGACCTCCACTGAACGCCTCTCCTTCGCTCTGAGCGTCCATTGGCTCTCACACGCGAGTACCTCTCATTAAGGTTGGTGTCGCCACAGGAGCTGAACCACCATCCCCCTAAAAGACGAAGGAAGAGATGATGTGTTGTCCAGACATTACGACCACTTGCGAAACTCTGTCCGGTGGGAAATGTCTGCTTTACCTGATTGGGGGTGGGAACACCTGGATGCCCAGTGGTGGCCATTGTCTCTGTCCTTGGTGGAAAACACCACTCCCGTGTGGTTGCTCAAGGGGTTGGGCAGACTTCCAGATAGATATTGGAGTCGTATGGCATAGTCACTCTCTGGGCCTTCGAGGTAAAATCTGTATTCGATAAAGTGCCTGTTCTGCTTCCAGTCTTCCAGCTGGATGTGAAGAACAGAGTTCCCCTGCGAGGCAAGGGAATACATCTTCTTGAGGCCCAGCCAAAACTCACCTGAGAGAGAAAGAAAGGCCAACAGGTTTACCATGGACAGGCAGAGGGACGGAAACGGAGGACCTAACACACATGTTAAAATGAATTGTTTTTGTGATGACAGAAAATGAGACCTCCACAAATAATTATAAAAAGTATACCATAAATACTTTGATGACATTTAATCTGTACAAGTTGATGGAAAACAAATTTGTTAGAAAGAAAATACAAAAAAAAAGATAAATAAGAGTTACAACTACAAGGTTGCAGAATTGTGCACACTATTAAACTCATCCTTTGTTGATTTCATTTCAGCATTCTGTCTTCTTTGGTAAGAGTCTGTCAGCATCCTACAATATGCATGGAGTCACATTTCCAACATGCCCAAAACATCTGTGGCACTCTGGCTTAGCTGAAGATTATTTTAGTGTCAGGTCTGCAGAAAGGCAATACTAGAGCGATATTTATCTGAAGCTGAGGGTCTTTAAATGGCATTAAAAGTCAAGTAAGTAACCCAAAATGTCATGGCAGTGACTAAGTATTCCATCATTCCATGGTGCCCATCTCCAGCAGTCATTGGGCAAGAGGCTGGGTACACCACAAGGCAACATAGAGACACACAAGAAAAAACAACCATGCACACACACTCACACCTAAGGACAACTTAGAACCCAACAGTCATGTGTTTGGACCGTGGGAGGAAGACATTGCTACAACAAAACAGTGCTACCAACTGAACCACCATGCACCACTTGATCTCCACTGATAAAGATTCACTCACATCAGCATACCAAATGCTTGAAGTGTTTAAAATAGCAACAGATTAAGCAACTGATTAAGTCAGGTTATACTTGTTATTTGTCCAGTTGGTGGTACTCTAAGATGGTTACAAAAGATTAGTGAATGTGGCAAAAACTAACTCTCCATTCTGACAAGCACATTGTGAGTTTCGCAGCCTTTATCCCAAAATGTATGCAATACATACATTTAGCATCTTATGGACACACAGACTTCATGTACATCACGGGATCTGGCATTTGGTCAACTGTGTTGCCTTTCTTCACATTTAAATAAACATAAAACATATTTTAAATGCAGCAGCATAACATAAAAATGAAGCGGTCAGCGGTATTAGATAAATCTCAGAGATTAACTTGTGGAATCAGTTTATTCAAATCATCTCTCACCTTGCAACTCTCCAAATCCATTTTCATACTTTTCCCATGGTTGATCAAAATTCATTGATCCGTCTCTCCTCTGCTGGATGACTGTCGCTCCACGACCTAAAGGCAAGAACGGTCAGGAACTGCACAGTAAAACGAATTACAACAGCCATCTTTTAGAATCAGCAAATACATGTAATGTAGAAACTATTAAACAGCTTTATCAAAGCTTTATAAGATCAAACAGTGGAAAGTACCACATCTGTTGCTGATCCTTACAGTAAGCTTCCATTAAATCCTGATTTGGGCAGACAAGGAATCAATGTAAATTACCATTTAGTGGTTTATCCAACAACTTCTGTTTCCAAAAACAGTCTAAATGCTGCCGTGAATGTGGCGTACCTCTGCTCATATCACAAAAGACCAGGAAGGGCTCTGACCCGTTGGGTTTGACGGCGTAGGTCCCGTTTGCCCGTTCCCCTCTGTCAAACAACTCGCTGCAGTCTGATGGGAAATCTGTTGCAAAAAAAGCTACAGAAAAGAAAAAAGAATGGAAAATATAAACAAAAGCAAAGAGTGGTGGTGAACACTAAGAGGACATATAGACAAAAAAAATCAGAGTATTTTTTTCTTCCCCTGATTTTGCAAATGACACAGGAAAGAGGATGGAGTATTGATGTTGTTAGGGTAGCACTAGCAACATTTACAAAAAGTAAATACAGAATAAACAGAGTAGATAAATCAGTGAACAATATTAATATTTCTAGCATGCAGCCAAACGTGTAACAATGTCCTCTAAATCAAGAAGAGAAAAATAAATCATTTAATGCAATTCCTTTCTGCTGATTCACATGAAATGCTGGGAAAAAGCAAAGCTGCTCATATTTAGTCACTGTCGTCCGTTATAACAGAAATGCAACATAGTTAAAAAAGAAAATAAAAAATCTTCAGTCAGGCTGAAACAACAGCCACATTCTTCAGATCAGATATTTTCTTCTGTTTCTCTTTGAATCTGATTAATGCCAACATCAACAGCATTAAGATTAAAAGCAACACTTCAAAGGCTGAACTTCATTTTTACCCCTCAACCGAACAATCTGTAGGTCAGGTGGATCAGCTCTACATCTGACAAGAACGTCACCTAAACTGGAGTGTGTATGCTTTATACATACTACCTTGTGTAAAACTGTAACAACACAACGCTAAATGTTTTGGTAAAGACACTGAATCTAAAAATGTAACAACAGTAGCTTCTCATATAATCAGGAACTAGTTATGGATCTAGGAGATGCAGTCCCTTGTGACTGCATCTCAACAGTCACAACAAAGGCATTAAATCTTTAAATCTTCTTCTGTTTACTATTCATCTCACTCGTCGTCGTGCTGCTGCTGGTGACTGAGGTCAGGAAGGGGGCGGCTGTTGGCAATTCAGACATGGAGATCTCTGACATCTTCTCAAAGGTTTCCTGTGCCGATGCGCCGGCTGCCAGCTGTGGACGTGAAGGAAGAAAAGCTTCTCAGTTTGCAGTCATAATTGGCACATTCACTCGTAGTGGTTTGAGAGCTCCTGTTCCGCGAAAAACATATTATGTACTTTAAAATATTAACTTAATTTGCAGAAGTTAATATGCTGAAATTGACGGGAGATTTGGAGCATTTACTTTTTCCTCCAGCAGCTTGATCTTCATGGTCTGGTGGTCCAGATGCCTCCCTTGTTCCACCATGGCTGCCAGCAGGTTATTAATGCTCTGCTCCTGGCGCTGGATCACTTCCTGTTCAACAAGTGAATTACATGTACGGTTATTAGATTCCTGTAAATATGAACTACATGGAGAGGCAAGAGAAAAAAATATGAGGGGGAAAAAGTGAACAGAACTTGTTAAAGTCGGTGTGCTGGAACTGCCGTGGATTCATAATGCACCACTAAGCTGTGCTCACGACAATACTGACGGGTAACTTTTTAGCAAGATGGAGACGCTTGTTTTAGGCGACTCATTTTTTTTAATATTGATGAAAAAGTTCTGGTTCCACGGGCAAAATATTTAACTTACAACATGAGAAAAATGTCTTTTTTTACAAATGAAATCCTCAACCAATGGAACTGGTACTTTTTTCAATCAATATTAAGGAGTTATTGATTTAAAACAAGCTACTCCATCTTGCTAAGAAGTTCCTTGTAAATTAGTTTTGTGTTATTTAAAGTGCATCTACATGTATACACTAGAAATTAGATCCAAAATACTTGTGTTTTTTTTTTTGGCAGTGCGCTTAAAAATCTACTGAAAGCTGTTATTATATTTTCTGTTATTAATCTAACAATCTATCATGGGTGTTAAAACTGGAAATTGGACCAAAACCTAATCGAGTGAATGCGTTTCCAGCTTTGGTGGGTTAATTTTTTGGCCCCTATTTAGCTCCATACTATGAAACAAAGCTAAATGCAGAATGAGAACTCAAGAGTTTGCTTGATAAGAAAAAGTTTCCTTTTGATTTTTTTTTTTCATGAGACATTTAGAGGCTTTATGGTTGATGTCCAAACCAGCTAGCATTTCAGAAGCGTACGGGGAAAAAAAAAAAATCAGAAATCTTTCCTGACCACAGGAAAGGTGGACATGGTGGACATGACTCATCATGTCCACCTTTCCTTAGATGGACATTAATTCTTGTTTAAAGAAAAACTAAAACGAATCCACAGCCACATAACATTTAAATAAAAATATGGGTAATGCAATTTCTAAGTATGATTTTCAAACAAAAGTTCAGGTTAATGAGTTTCTACTAGTCATTTTTACCTAGATAATAAATTGGTTTTAGGTTTATTGATCCTATGAATTTAGTAAAAGTGTTCTTCAAATGACTGGAAATGCAAAGTTTTGAGTAATTTTATTTAAATTTCCGGGTGAGCGCCCCAGACTCCAGCAGGACTGTCACTCCACAGCTGCTCGTCTCTCATTAATGTTAGCAGATGTTGGCAGGTATGATGTAGTCTTGATATTCTGTTTCACGCAGCTCTGAAAAAAACAATCAATTCTCTGATTTTACTCTTTATAGGAACATGTTTGAGTAAAATGAACATTGTTGAACTACTGACAACATATCTCTGAAATTCCAAGTTCCAAAACTTAGTATTTATTTTTCAGAAAATGAGAAATGATCAAAATAATGAAACAGGTGCAGAGCTTTCAGACCTCAAATAATGCACAGAAAACAAGTTTATACTCATTTAGAAACAACAAAACTAATGTTCTAACTCAGGAAGATTTCAGACATCAATATTTGATGTTGTCATTGCGGTTCAGTGCAAAGGGCTCTTTATTTTTTCCAGAGCTGTATGTAGTTGTTAACAGTTTTAGTTGGACAAAACTATTTAATTTTATATGTGAATGTATGTAAATAAGCAGTGACGTTTAGAAAAATGCATCAATGAATAACTTCTCTTGGGCCGTGGCCCAGCTGGGGGCTAAGCACCCCAAAAGGTCAGATCCTAGAATCGCCCCTGTCACTCACTCTGAGGCTGTCGATCTCCGCTACCTGCCTGACCGTCACCAGGTCCACAGACAGACTGCTCAGCTGCTCCTCCATGATTTCCACTTTGTTCAGAAGTTGGCCTTTCTCCTGCAGGATGCTCTCCATCTTGACGCTGATCTTCTCGGACAGCTCCTTGATTTCCTCGTTGTGCGTGTTGAGCACGGCGGCGGTTTGCTTCAGCTCCTCCTCGCCCTCCTTGATCTCCCCGGCCAGCGCCGCCAGCCGGACGAAGGAGCGGTCGAAAATGTTCAGCTTCTGGAAGATGGCGTTGATCTGCCCCTTTGTCTTCTGCACGAACTCCCGCATGCTCTGGCCAAGCTGCAGCAGGCCGTTGGACAGGAGGTGCACGTCGTCCAGGGGAGCAAACAGCGAGCGGGTTTCAGGCAGAGCCTCCAGGTTCAGGACCGGAGGCTGGCTGCTGTCACAGAGGGCAGGCACAGAGGCCAGGACCAGGAGAAAGACGACAGGAACCGGCGTTGTTTTCATGTTTTCCCCCCTCCCGGTGTTTGAGCTGTCAAGCTATCAGCTGGCTCCTCGGACAAAGAGCCACTGGGTGAAAATTCATAGCTTTATCCTCCCTCTGGGATCAAGTCAATGATTAATCCTGATCAATATAACGGCATTTAAGTAGAGCGACGACAACATAAAAAAAAAAGTTAAAGATTGACATGGTTTTGGTGTCATTTATGGAAGAAGCAGACAAGAAATTACACCTTTTCTCCACTAAATGTTTTTGAATTGAATCAACTGCAGGAAGAAGTAAATGTTTTAAACATTAAAGGGGCAGTATTATGTGTTTTCCAGCTAGTGTCATTATGTAGCATAATCAATTGTTACCTCCAGGTTGCTATAAAAATCCTATATATCAAATCAAATACGACTTAAAAGAAATTTGATTTCATAGTTGATGCCTCTGTCTCTTTAAGAAACTCCTGCTCTTTCTGAAATCTCCACCAATGTTTTCGAATTCCAACTTCAACGACTGATGAGCTCAGGTTTCTTCCTCCTAAGGTCTCTCTCATATCAAAACCTTTCGGAGGTGAAGAATCTGTGGCCTTGTTCACGAACGATTCGTTTCAGAGTCTGTTACATGACAGGGCTGTTTCAGCGAGCCAACAAGCTTTCTGAACAGTTATGGTTACAGCTGATTTGTACTGGAGGACGATGCCAGCTGGGACAGACATCTGAGCGAACCGAAAAACGTCTTCAGATTCCTCCATCTGTTCTACGTTTCTGCTGTTCTTTTGCCAAAGGTCACCCCTCCCCCCCACTGAGACCGCGCGCCCCTTTTTCTCCTGTAAACATTTACAGTTGAAGAAGCTACCAGTAGAAAAACGGCCAGGTTTTTTTCTCTCCCCTCAACATGTCCAGAATAACCCAATAAGGCTTAGATTTCCTTCACTTTGCAATCTGAAGAAATGTTATGTTCTCGCTAAAAGAAGAATCCTCCTCTCTCTGACAGCAGCGTTCCCCGTCACCCAAAAATGCTCATTTGGAAGAAAAATGAGGCATTTTTTGATATATTTTACTTTCCTGCCCTGAAAATCTACATCTGCGCGTCAACAACCGACAGCACATTTCTCAAGTTGTGTTTAAATATTATTCCAGACTGAATTTATGCCCCACATCTAAATATGATTGAGCTGTAAATCTTTCTCTGAGACTAGATTTGAGAAGATTTTTTTTTTCTTGCAGTTTGGCCAAACTAGCAGCAGCATGTGGTCAGTCTGTCAGCAGTTTTTTTTTTCTCCAATAAAGGTTTGTGTTTTTTTTTTCCTCCCTTCTCTCTCTGATCAAACCGCAATCCCTCTCAGAGTCACTTGTCTGCTGGTAATGGAAAAAGGAGGATCTTTTACTAATTCTTTTTCCACTCATGGCGGGGCAAATGACCCAAATTGCAGTTCTTTACTCAGCGTTTCATGAGTGTTGCTTTGTTTGTTTTTCTTTGGACTTAGACTGAATTATCCACAGAGAAGTTTGTGGGTTGAAATTGATGGGAAATGCAGTTCCTGTAGGACTGTCGGCCCCCGAGCAGAAGCACAGACACAGTAAAAGTAAATGGGAAGGAGAGATTTACAAGAAACAGACAATAAAAAAAAGCGAAGAGACTCATTGGACCACATCAGGGTTCATTGGAGTCTGGGAACATCCATTTAGATGTGCTAGGACACTTAAATACAGAAATTAAACATAAGTCTCCTAAATTTTTCCTTAGAATTTGAACAAAACCAAGATTTTGATTATTTATTATTTATTATGAGTGAGAGAGAAGTGGGAAAAAGATCAGAAGAGTTGTTGCGTGTGCGTAACGTCGCAGCCTTTAAGTGAGTCTCCAACAGGAGCCATCATGCCACTGAACGTACAGCCACAAGTGCTTGGAGTGCCTTTAAAACAGTTGTTATACCACACAGTACAGAAACCTGAAACTATTATGCAAGAAGGGCCCCATGCGTCCACTCTGCACAGAAACACAAACAAGCTCTGTTGGCATGAGCTCCTCTCAGTCGGAAACAGACTCCGTGGTCGGATCAGTCCAACTTCACAGTTCTGATGCTGTCGTCAGTCTTGTAGGACGACTATGGCCAAACATTTTTAACCCAGTGTCATCATGTCTCCAAATATTTTTAGAGGGTTGACTTCTTCCTCCCTGAGTGGCATTTGGCCCCATGTAGGTTAGGTAGACTCCTTCGTGTTTGCAGTTTTGTATTTGTGGATTTTCTGTGGAATGAAGCTCCAACTTATTCATTGAAAGTTTGTGCAGTTTTTTATAAAGTACATCTAAAATTTAAAAAAGAAAATACAGCTTAGGAAGCTGAAACACTTTGGCACAATGTCACTTGACATCCTATTAGCTGGCTCTGGCAAAGGAGTTGATCAAAAGGCGACGTTCATTGTCCTTTGTGCTGATTGGCTGCAACCCGAAGGCTGGAAATAAGGAATACTGCAGATGTTAGCGTCTACGGTAGTTACAACACAGTGTCCACTGTATAGTATGCATAGTGATGCATTTTGTGGAGGGGTGCACCGATAATTAACTGGCCCAGAGTTCCTTAATTTTGGATGAACATCCCATACTTAGATGAGAAACCATCTTATCTACCTTCAGAAAGTCTGAAAATCAGTCATTATCCCTTTTTGTTCTCCAGCGACACGGGTCTAACAGATGTCTGTGGGTATGTGGTTAATAGTCACTAAATTGTTGACAAAGAAAAATGTTAAGTTTGACTGCCTTATCACCATTTAACCAAAGGAGGCCAGTAGTGAAAAGATTTTAGGCAAATAGTGTGGAACTAGTAGTGTGGAGATTTACACAAATCTGTCAAAATTTGCACAGAAGCATAAAGATACAACCTTAGATAACCTAGTAAGCAGTTTTTCAGTGACCCCGAATATTAAGGTATATTTAGTGTTTGAACTATTAAAATATACTTAAATCAATGAGTATATATTGATTTGATCTATTTGCAGGTGATTTTGATTAAAAAAAATAAATAAATAAAAACATGCATACAGGTTTCTGGACATTAACAAAAGCAGCAACGCTGAATGTCCGATTTTTGGCGTAATGTAGGCTGTTGACATGCATGACTTCAAAGTAAGTGATTGGTTTTACCACAATATATTTACCTGCAGAGGTCAGGCAGTCTTGACCCCTGTGTTATTATGATCCTCTGGTATTATAAAGAGTTGGGCATAGATGCTGCTGCTGCTGCTGCCCCAGAAGAAGATGCTGGTCACATTCTGAAAGAGGATCCATGAAGAACGAGCGGCATGCCACTCTGAACATGATCACACAGGAGACACACCACAGTGGGTTAGAGTTCTCATACCAGGAGGTCTGTTTGTTACTCATGTTGCCTTTTTTAATTCTGGTCAGCACTCAACTTTTTTCCAAGTCTTGCTCACATGCATCAAACTTTCGACAGTTTGACACTCCTTACCTTCCTCCTTACATTTCTAGACTGGTGGGTGTGGTTCTGTGAGTCTATGTCTTCCTCTCAATCAGTCATTCTGGCTGGACGGGAGACAACATAGGAAAGCATGTTACTAGCTCCTCCTCGTTCAGACGCTCTCCTTCACACACACACACACACACACGAGCAAACCCAGCTTCTGTTATGGCAGGGGCCGCGTGGTGGCATTTCCCAGACAGCTGAGGCATGCTGCCCTCCCCGCCTGCGGAGGAGACAGACAGCAGGCAGCGCTGAGCGGCAGACAGCAGAGGACCGTCTGACAGCGAGTGGAGGAAAGTGCTGAGCATGTCCCGAGGTAAGAGCTGACAGAGTGTTCACCTTGTAGCATCTCTCCAGGCTGCTCGCTGCTGTTCGGCTGGGTACTTAATCAAAGCCGGGATGCTGAACGCTGACCTTGGCTGCTAGGGGACAGGACAGTGGCTGATCTAAATTCAGGGTCAGAAAGTAGTCGACTCTACTGCGACTTGACTAACTGCTCGGAGTGAACCTACAGCCTTAACGTGAATATTAACAACACCTTTGAGACAAGAACTTTGTCTTTTAAAGACGCAGCGCTGCTCTTGACATTTAAACGTGCGTCCTGTTGAGGAATTCAGCTGAAATTGGCAAACATGTGTGATCCATGTAAACACACTCACAGGCGGGCACACTTTCTATTTTAACCCCCGCTATGTTAGCATACCGTGGCTTTCTTCCTTTGCGTGAAGCCCCTGGCAGCTGTTTCTGCCATGCAATGGGAGCTTTGGATGCCACAACTCCGACCCTGTTGCTGTTGGAAGAGGACCAGGACGAGTCCGGCGGTCTGAAAAGTCCAGAATAACTAAATAAAAGATCATAGAGGGCGAGGGATTTATAGGAACTCTGAGGGCAGTTTGTGATGAATCCGAGTTTGACAGGAAAAAAAAAAAAAAAAAAGAGATACAGATAGAGTGGAAGGGGTAAGATGGAGCACAAGTCCAAACATTTGGCTTCGGTTCCTAAATCAACTCTGAACAGAAGATGAGGTTCAGAGCTATGTGCTGGAAAAAGCCACAGGTTGTACGGCCAAAAAAAAAAAAGGGGGGGAGAAGGAAGGATTTTTCCAGGAAAAGAACAAAGACAGTGAAACATGCAGACATACGCATACTGTGGAGAAATAAAAACACAAAGAAAAAAGACATAAAATGCTCTGCTTTTTTTAGTTTAACTGTTGAGAAACTAAGTTTACAAACTGCTTCAATTTGGTAACAAGCTGCTTCACTGTGAATAATCCAACCACAAAAATAACCCCGGCGTAGTCAGAAGGCTAAACAGGACGACCACGTTGGCTGTGGAGGTTTGTCAACACGTTCCCACATCTAACGGACTTCAGGTCCGAACCTGTCCAATAAGGTGTTGACACACATCACACACCTGTTTCATCAAGCTGTTGCACACTCCTATGTTTTTGCTGAGGCCACAGGACTTGCTTGAATAGTTTTCACTCATTCATCTAACTCCCGTTGTACTAATACTTTGTTACATGTTAACGACGTTATTGGGGAAAAAATAGAAAAATGAGAGAATGTGAGAAGAGGAAATGGAACTGCTGCGTAAACAGTCTTCACCCACTTCAAAATAAGAGCATTAATATAAATGTCAAACTACTTGAAGAACTAAAAGTCGATAAAACTTTACAGACGCCAAACTTTATTCAACTGACAGTTTACAAAAGAGCCAAGAAAATTAGCACTTTAGAATTTAACTGGAGAAATTATTTAGAAAATGCTAAATGTTTTCAACGTTAGCAAAAAATGCAAAAAGGCTATACTAAGCGTAGTCCCGCCATTAGCCCCTTAGTGGATTAGCGGAAGTGTGCCCTGCAGGAGATAACTCTCGCTTTAACTTCAGTTTCTTTAAATCCAGGTTAGCAGGTTCTGAAGACTGAAGCTACTGAGGCTAGATGAAAGGGGACTTCAACCATAATAAAGTTTTTTCCGTATGAGTTAGCTACTTTATGAACCATTAAACCACTGTCAAGGTAGCCATATTCAAAAGTTACAAATGAAATGTCAATTTTTATGTGAATGGTTTACAGACTTCATCTGTCCCAAAATGACACTTTCGGGGTCATTTGTGGGTTAGAGAGGCAGCAGGCACCTTATCAATCATCAGTAAGAAAAGAGCTGGGAGTGAGAATGGGTTGGGTTACTGTGGCATTTTGGTTTTCTATTACTGGGTGTAAAAATTAAAGGTTGGGTCTCACAGAGCAACAACTCGTCAATCAAAGTAACCCTGTATCATAGAAAACCACACTTTGTCTTTTAACTTAAGGTTAGATTTTTAAGTGAGAATATAAAATCATTAGGAAAATATTTATTTTCCTAATATTTAGGACACATGTCCTTTATGACATGTATGATATCATGAGATACTCTCCTCATAATATCACACAGAATGCAGGTTTGATGGCTTTACTTTCTCACGACTGGAACTTCTGCATGGTTTCCATCTGTTATTTATGCCAATATTCTGGACACCACTAATATGTATTATGTCATATGTCTTTGCGAGTGTCGTCAATGACAGAAGTCATTGACTTAATATGTTTTGGCCTTAGCAGCATCTAATTTTGAAGCTTTTGTCATCACTCCTCTTAGAGATTGGCCCTATATGCTGTGGTTTTTGGTAAAGAATGCTGAGGATAGACATGGTGTGATTATGAGGTTTGCGCTGATGCAGGGGAAGTTTGGAGGGACGTCTCAGCGGGGTCATATTCACCCAGAGGAGACAGCCAGCTGCTGTGGGAAAGCAAAGCTGTCCCTATAAGAAGAAGAAGTGACACTTCTCTTTAGTATAGAATTTAATTGTTTCAAAAGATGAATTAAGAAGTAACAGTCTCCTTTGAAAAGTTCAGTGTGCAGCAGCAGCAGCAACAGTGCTGCAGCTCCCAGCGCTGCTGGTTTGCTGGGGCCTGTTTGGGGTTAGGCGAATATTTTAACGTTTCATTTCTTGGGTTTCCTGTGAGGTGGGCCCACGGCTCCGAGCACAGACAATTAAAATATGTGCCACGGACATGTGGACATAGTTAGGCAATGACTCTGGGGAATTACCTAACCCTAATTCTGCTATATTGTTTCCTCTGTGGTAACCTGGTCTGGAAGAAATGCACAGGTCTATATTTATAAGTAGGAAATAGAGAGCTTATTGGCAACAACAGGCAGCTTTGATCACATATCTGGTAGATGGTTGAAAACCAGCTGTCTGAAACCGGATCTTCTGATTATCCCGGAGACATCTAAGCACGTTTTCAACAAGTGATTTGTCAAAACACCTCACAGAGCCTCAAAACTTCCCATAAAGATATGAAATTTGGTGAAAGTGAAATTCACAGTTTGTGCTAGTCTATTTCTAAAGCTTGGACACAGTGGTCTGAACGATCTATAGTTTGTAAACTACCTAGGAGTCTTCCTGATATGTGCTTTAGCTTCTGGTACACATGTGTGCTAAACTTAAACTCTTCAGATTGACGGCTGAAAGATTCCTGTCAAAGTCAAAAATCCTGATGGGTTAAGAATCTTCTGCAACAGACAACAGAGCCGGCCCAGAGTGTAAGCAAACCAAGGGGGAAACCGGAGCGTCAGGGGCCTTCCATAAACGCTTGAATTTAAGCACAGACCACATATCTAAAATGTTTGTCTAAACAGAATTAAAATATTGCCAAGTTTGATTAGCAAACTTAGTTAGTAGCAAACTAAAAGTTTTTAACAATTAAAGAAAAAAAAAAAACTTTTAAAGGAATTGTAAAGTTTACTTTGTAAAAGTATTTTAAAAAAATCTTCATAGTGTGATCGTTACAATCTGATGCCACGTGTTTAAAGCTTTCTTTGTGTTGGAGCTTGGGTTTGTCCATCAGCAAATAATAACCTGTTATCTCAGGTTGCTCTAAGCTCCGCCCCCTCTGCCAGATTCCACTACATCTGGATTAAAACGCTGGAACCAAATCAAGTTCTGCAGAAGGTCCCACATGACTTTGGGCCGGCCCTGACCAGAAAGCGTTAAAGCATGAGGGAAATAAAAAGAATGATTTATATCACTTTGATAAAGTTTTCAAGCCTCAAGAACTTCTTTAGTTTTCTATGTGACAGACTGATCCAAAGTAGAGCATCATTAAGAAGTGGAAGGCACATAATATGTAGAATTGTATGTATTTGTATTTAACTTTTACTCTGACACTAATTATTAAAATCCAGTGTAACTGAATGTTAGTTTAAACTTAGCTATTTTGCAAAAATCTTACAGGTTTGTGAGAACACATTGTAAAACATTATGACTATGGTTCCATAAGTAGCATTCTAGTTAGCATCTTGCTAGAGTGATACAGGGATGTGCATGCCCTTTGCATCCTTTAGTAAACGATGCTCTGGAAAAGCAGGGGTCAAAGTATCAACTATCTTTTCTACCAAAATCAGATGAATAATCTTCACCTTTGAGTTTTTTAATTCAGAGATGCTACGTTACAAATAAAGATGATTTAGGTTAAATTATAATTTTTTTCTCATTTTCAAACTGTTTTCAGCAAAAGGTTGTAGCAACACCCGATAACATACTTTCTCTGGATTCATTTATCTTTCAGTAGTTTGTCAGGGCAAATTTGGTGCTTGACACTTGGTTTTAAATAATCTAAAAGTATCAGAAAAAATTCCAAATAAATTCTAATTATACAAACTAGCCATATTCACTTGAAACTTTGTACTTACAATGTTTTGTTTGAAAGTGGAGAAGTCTTGTGATATCTCCAGGTCAGTCTTGTTGAAAATGGAGGCTTGTGAAGAGAGGTGTGGCTTCTAAAGCTGGTCTTCAACCCAGCCAGCTGAGTAACATTTTTTTTTTTACCAAATACACAGGAGGTCATCTAATCATTTGAATGAGATTTTCTGGAACAGACACACATTTAAAACATGCTAGTGATCACAGAGGGCCCGAATTGGAAAATTGGTTGGAAATGACTGTTTCTCTTACTACCTTAAGCTTTATTGTAAATAAAAGCAGCAAAACTTGGACCAAATATTCCCAAAAACATCTAATTATATTTTGCCTTTCATTTCAAAATCCTGATGTTTATCTCTTATCTTACAAAATGAGCTTGTCACCCATCTTTGATTTGCAGATTTGTTGCCGTTTACTGCTGGCCATCAGAGGGTGCGTGAATGACAGACACACAGATTCTTAGCAGGGCCACTTGGGGGTGTTTGTCTGTTTACTGCATAGCTTGCATTGTTTGGGGCTGTGGCTTGGTGGCTGCGGCGCCTCATGGTGACAGCAAGCTCCCGCAGAGGCCAGTGGTCAGGGGAGGAAGAGAGGGGAAGGTAGGAGGAGAGAGGAGGTCAGGTTTTAAGGAAGATATAGATGACAGATAGTGTGGGAATTCTCCATGGATCAGCTCATTAAAGAAGGGAGGAGTGAAAAATATCGTGCGGTTATGAACTAATCGACCCATATTCAAGAGGAAGTCATGCACCACTAAAAGTAGATCCAGAATGGGAGAGAAGATGCTGAACTGAAGGAGCACAGTAGTGACTCAGAACAATGGTTGCCTGTTTTTATGTCTGTAGGAGTCTGTAGGAGTAGGGCTTTTTTTTTTTTTCTTTTTGCGATGCTGCCCATAACTGCTGGGCGAAACAGTCGCAAACTATTTTCAGCTCTCGTCCTGGAAACTGTGGCTGTAATCAAAAGAAGATCAGGCCAGCCTGTGCTGAAAAAAACTGCTGCTTGGTGCATGGAAGAAATGAATCAAGTCTTTGGGAAAACAAGAAAGTTAATGGGTGGAGAAGGAAAAGCACAGCTACTGAATGTTTGGGTTTTCTACCTTGCTCTGCATGCCAGACTCTCAATTTTGCGATATGCTTAGTGTTATGTTAAAAGAAATTAAGATAACAAAATGCTGAAATGTTGTTGACAAAATTTAAGCGAATATTGACCTATTTTTTTCAGATGTCTCACTGACAAGTTCAGTCAGACATTTTGTAACAAACTGATTTTTAGAGTTTTCAAAAACTTTTATTCCTAATGCACGCTACCTCCCTGTTTACAGGTCTCATTGCACGTCACAAAATGGCTGAGAATGGAGTCAAAGGGAAGCCCCCATACTCGGTGGAAACCCCGTACGGCTTCCAAATAGATCTGGACTTCCTCAAATACGTGGATGACATTGAGAAAGGCAACACTATCAAAAGGGTTCCCATTCAGCGCCGAAGCAAGGGACCCCGGGCCAGCACTCTTCCCAGGCACTTAAACTCCTCTGGTGCTGGCTACAAACCAAGTCCCTGGAGGTCGACCGGAGCTCTTGACCCCAGATCCCGACCATTCGACAACCATCACCATGGGTGTTCCACTTGGACTTTCAATCACAGACCACCTCTCTCCCCAACGGGGCTCACATCCCTGACGGAAATGGAGGCCAGAATCAAGGAGTTTGACGAACAACCTCTCGGAGAGCATATCCGGCCTCATCTCCTGCGGGCCTCCAGTTTACCACTGACTGTGTTGCTCAGACAAGAATCCGAGTCCACAGATGACAGGAGCAGCGTCCAGAGTTCAAGAGATCACCTCGGAGGAAGGAACACCTCCTGTGAGGACGTCTTCTTCTCAGACAGCCCTCGCCCGCAGGACTGCTCGGGGCTGCTGAGGCGCCTGACCGAGGCTCTCGAACGTGTCGGAGAACTCGAGATGGAGGTGAGGGTCGTTCCTGAGCTCAGGGCTCAGATCTGCATCCTGCAAGAAGAAAGGGAAAGACTCCGCCTGGGCTTGGTCCAGCACGTCCCTCCATCAACAGTCAATGGCACCACAGATCTTCATACTTCATCACCCTATGGCAAAGGGGATGTCCTGAAATCCCAACGGGAAAGTCACATCATGTTTCCCAGAAATCACAGCGTCACAAGCAAAATAAACCCTGCGAATGATTGGAAAACCAGCACAGATCTGGACGAGCTGCTGACCGTGACGTCCCTGCAGGCTAAGGTAGCGGCGCTGGAGCAGAAGCTCCATGACACTGAGCAGGACCTCCAGAGAACAGTAGGACTCCTAAAGGAGCAGCAGCAGGAGAGCAGAAGGAAAGATGAGAAGATAGAATACCTCATCAGGAACCCGGGGGTGTGGGTCCGCGCAGAAAGGGTGGTTGTAGACCAGGAGGGAGATGAGACCGTTGTGAGATCCATCAAACCCGAGCGTATTCCTGCCTCCTCCGTCATCACAAGAACAGTACCCTCGCATGCTCAGAGGCACCAAGACTCAGTAATGTCTGATGGGGTCACAAACACATTCATTATTCGCCATATTAAGAGAATCAAGAGTCTCCTGGACCAGCAGTGGGAGTGTGTGTGTGGAGAGTTCGGAGAAAAGGGGAAACCCCTGAAACATCCGGATGCAAAAGTCAACTCCCTGCAGCAGGAGATGATGGAACTGGTTGACGTCCTCATGTCTGGACACAAGCACCATGAAGTCAGTGATGGGCAGAAGATCCAGAACAGAGGTGATGCTTTTTGGTCATTTTATGTCTCTGATTTTCCAAAAGTTTCAGGGTTAGTGTTAGTCAAGTCTATTTTACACTGCAAAAACACAAAATTTTACCAGGTACTTTTGGCTCAGTTTCTAGTGAGAATAACTTAGTGCACTTGAAATAAAACAAAACTAGGAAAACAGGAACTTGTCTTAAGTCAGTGTGTCCTTAATATTGATGAAAAATTACTGGTTCCACTTATTTCACTCATTACAAGACATTTTCCCATTTTATAAATGAAATGGTCTGCCAGTGTAACCACAACTTTTTCATTTATATTAAAAAATGTTTGACATAAAATGCTGAAAAGTTACTTTGACTTATTTCAAGTGTACCAAAATATTTCCACTAGAAAATAAAAAAAAAAAAACAATTGTTAAGATTTTGTGTTTTTGCAGTGTACGGGTTATAAAGGCAAAGCAGACAGTTGGTTTTCAGTGCATGTAAAATTCATAAACCTCAAAGGCAAAGTCTGACCAAAGGAAGAAAAATCGATTCTTAATCGTCTTAAAATTTTTCCTAATAAAAGTGAACGCATAACTTAAATCAAAGCTTTACATAATTTTCTTTTTAGTTTGTCTTGGAGGATATATTCAGAATACTACTTCTGATTTACATTTAAGAGTGTCATTGTTTTCAATTCCAGACCAAAAATGTAATGTTTTTAAATAGCTGCATTTCACTGTTACAAAATGACAACATGTACCTGTAATTCAAGGTTAGTAAAAAAAACAAGAAAAACAAAGTAACTGTATAAGTATTTAGCCCCCGTTAACCTGTCCAGTCAGAACATTTTTTGAAACAATGAAACCAAGAAAATGTGGTACGCTAATGTATTACGTTCAAAATATTACATGTATCCTCACACACAAGTAATCCAAATGCTTGAAGATCAAACAAACATAGATTATTGAGAAAATGCCGCCTGCCATGTTGACACTAAATACAGATTTTCACCCGATCATAAAAAATCTAAATATAGTGATATACAAATGTGAGGATTTCACTAAGTCTTTCTGACTATTATAATCATTTTTCTTTCATTTCTGAAGCAAGTGTTTTATTTGTTTGTTATTTATTTGTTTTGCCTTGAAAGGCAAGTGAGAAAAACGTATTTTAGAAGATTTTTTCCTGTGTTTGTTTGAGAAATACTTTTTTCTGCCACGAGAGGCATCGATATAAAACATCTGGTTTTACCAACCAACTGCTTTATTTATATACGTAGTAACATTGTTATAGGGTAACCTACTACACTCAATAAAACTAGTCCTTAACGCAAATTAGAGATCTCCAGCCACTTATCATGCATAAACATTAATGAGCTATGAGGATGCCAATTTTGGAATTTTTTTTCTCCAGACATTCCCAAATGTTAGCATGCCATGTATGTTAGAAAATGTCTGATCAGGCACCAAGAGAAGTGTTTTGATGTAAAGTGCTGTGTGTGAAGGGATACTGAAACTGCACCAACCCCACGATGAAACATGGTGTTGGCAGAAAGCTTGCTTGAGGTCACAAAAGACTTTAGACTAGGATGGAGGTTTACTCTCCAGAAGAACAACTCTAAACATGAAATCAGAACCACAACTGTGGCTTTCAGTCATATTTATGTTTTGGAATGACCTACACTAGTTCAGAACTTTGTGGTTGCAACATGACAAAATGCTGATCACAGCATCACTCAGTTTAAGTGAAAGGGGTGTAAATACTTTTGACATGAATCAGGTTTTGCTGCCACGTGAACCCAAACAGGAGGATCGAACAGGATTTGATAGGAAACTTTGATAGGATATTAAATAGCCCTAAAAAGTATGTGGCACTTTTTTAACCATTAACCTGTCTCTTGAGAAGTGCGGCAAATGTCACTGTCAGACAGTGGGGAAGCGGGGGCGTTGTCCTGTCAGACCGTCGGTTCCAAATGCACATAAAAACACACAAACTTGTAAAAACGCACACAGCGTCACTGCGGCCACGCCACAAGGCGCACAGAGTTAAAAGCTCGTGGTATTCAAAATACCTCATCTCTTAAGGAGGTTTAAAATAAGTCAATTAATCAATTATCAGATGAATATCTCATCAGCTGGATTTAGTGTTGCTTATGTTTGATCTCATTGTGTGTATTTGTCTTCTCTTTAGCCTCTAAGTCCACCCTGGAGAGTGATGGAAGCACCCAGACTCTAAAAAAGCTGCAGTCGGAGGATACTAATGAAGGGTTTGTGGATACCTCTCAGAGACTTCGGCAGCCTTAACGTTTATGATTATTGGTTCCTCTTACTGAAATTGAGGCTCTTTAGGCGTCTTTTTCTCTGACCAAGAAAAAAAAAGACTTCTTGATTTTGGTCTGTGAGATGAATAGCAGTCTATGTGAAGCTGTCAGTTAGACAAGACCCGCATGTCTAAAGCTGAAATGAGGGAAGACAGACAAAGCCTTAAATACATGCTTCTTTCATTCTTTTAGGCTTAAAGACTCATAAAAAGAACAATGCAGGGTCTGCCTCAGAATATCACATATTCAGCCTTAACAGGCATTATGTTCAGTTTGTGCTTTCACTTTCAGCTACTGAAGCTTCAGAACGATTTGACTGCAATTATTTTTGACCTTATAAAATGAATAATGCATTTGAGCTATATTACATAAATCCTTGTCTGGTCTCAATAATTGAATCAGCTCAGGCACTGCGAGGGAAATAGTTGACTGACTATTATTAGCCCATTATGATGAGAATCTAGAGTCTAAAAAGGATTTCTGAGAGCAAATCAACTCAAGCTGCTGTTATCAATTTAAGGTCATCGAAAGGATAGTAGATGCAGCTAAAAGGTGTTAGTGAGGATAAAATGTTCATTTCACTTCACCGTAGAGTCCAAATGTCCGCAAAGGGAAGTGCAGTTGGCCAGGATAATGGGAAGCTGTGTGGGGAAGCCAGAGTTGTCCCTCGGGGGATGGAGGCCACGCAGATGGATGTACACCCTGCAAAGAGACGAGTCCAAACTGACGAGTCCAAACAGACATGCCCAGAGGGTCATGCAACACCGGTGGGAGCGATATCAGGACAAACAGATGGAGGCACTGGGTTGATGGAAGCTGAGGGTCCAGAGAAACAGTCCAAAACCCTGGAGGACAGAACTGGCTCGAATACGAAGGGAAGGTGAGAGCACCGTAGACTCTGAATCCGTGTCCGTATAAAATAAATCCTATTTCAATTGTGGAGATATGACTTCTGCTTTTAAATGTTTTATTGGAGCAGATTCTGAAACAAGAGACAGATTATCTGTACTATTTTTTCCACTTATGTTCTCTTGCTCTTCCAGGGACATACTGAGTGCAGATTTTATGTCTGCTTGTCATTTTGTTAAGGATCACATGGACATCACAGAAAACCCAAATGACGACATGGTAAATACCCTTTCTCTAAGGAGAAATGTTAATCTAAATCAATTTTACCAGTAGCCTAGGAGTTTATCCTCTCAGTCAGATAACTGATGAAAAAACCTAACATCCAGTTTTATTCTCAAACGCTTAGGATTCCTCTGATCATGGACATTTTAAATCAATCTGTCTTTTTCTGGGTTGTGACTCGTGTGCTCAAATCAATGAAATTGTAGTGTACCAGAGAGACTGGTGGATAATTCTACATTATGAACCAATGATGTACAAGCTTGAGATGCTTTGATTGAGAACTTTTGGGTCCTGATCCGACTCAGACATCTGAAATGAATTATGTGCGGATACTGATATTTGCTAATTCGGTGAATTTTTGCTTCAACTTTTCACCTTATTTTTAGTCACAGTTTTTTTTATTGGCCAATTTGAAATAATAAAAATCTATGAAAGCTGCTGCAATTTGTGCCAATAATGTTCATGGAACTTCTTGAAATATATTTAGATGTATAAGATTTATCGAATGCTTAAGAGACATCCAATTCATGCCTTTACTTTTATGTTCAGAAAGTTGACCACTGAAGTTTGAGGTGAGAAAAGACTGGTGGTTTTATAAAAGCTGTTTTGTAAACTGTAGCTGCTTTATGAAGGTGTGCAATGTTGCTGAAGTAGTCTAAAAAGTCGCTTTACCTTACGACGAAACAAATTATTTTTATCAAGTCTTTTTTTCTGGCTGTATACTCTTTAATGAATTATTAATAATTCATTAACAGAGCATTACATGAATGTACACCAGGTAATACCATTTTACTATGTTAGTGACAAAGTCAAAATGATTTAATGTTAACATTTTTAAGAACTTTTAAAATGATTCATTCTATCCTGTTAGCATCACTGCAACAGTGAGCAGACTCTAGGTATTTTCTAAAGTGTAAAGACTCCTACTTTGTGACAAAGTCTTTCAAGAGGATTTCCAAAGCCTCAGTGCTCCATAGTATGCACAAATTCAAAGTTAAATAAGTGTAGCATTCAAGAGGTTAAGGAAATAGTTTGTTCAGGGCAAAGCTGAGATTCAAGCAGACTGAATTTTAGAGGTTTTACATCTTAAATCAAAGAATGCAATTAAACTTACTTGGATTGTTGGACATTGCTCATTTGCTAATCAGTTAAAATCTAGACACTTAAGAGTTATCAGTTTAATCAGTTTAAACCAACTTTATCCCACATGTTGACCAATACATCAGTCACCTTTTTCTTGGTTTCTGTCCAGAGGAAAGCTCTGGTAACAATGTTCCAGCACTGGTTTGGCGCTGCGGCGGAGGAGGCCTCCGAGCCCAGCAGGGTAGCTGCGTACCTGAAAGAAGTAAAGAGTGAAGCGCCACCTCTGCTGGCGTTCCTCATTAATCTAGCTGACGACAATGGCAACACGGTGCTCCATTACAGCGTGTCCCACTGCAACTATGCCGTCGTGAGCCTGCTGCTGGACACGGGTAACACGGTTGTGGGCAACCTTTGCCATACAAAATGCTTTTGCTGTGCCGTAGTTGACAACAGAATCTCTTCTGTAAAGGCACGAGTGACGTAAATGTTCAGAACAACGCTGGATACACAGCTGTGATGCTGGCGTCACTCACCGCTCCAGATGGGCCTGCTGGGATGGAGGTCGTCAGAAAGTTAATGGAGCTGGGAAACGTTAACATTCGCTCCAGTCAGGTAACACTGGTAATCAATCTGTTGTCAAAAAAAAAATTTTCATGTTATGTCAAGACTTTCTTTTTATTGTGTGAGTCCTGAAAGTTTGAAGGAGTTTAATGTTTAATTTTTGTTTTTCTTACCACAGACAGGCCAGACAGCTTTGCACTTGGCGGTGAGACACGGTCGAGTCGTCATGGTCCGCTTGTTGCTGAGCTGTGGAGCCGACGCCAACATCCAGGACAACCAGGGAATGACATCCCTCATGTTCGCATCAGAACGAGGCCACACGCACATTGCCAGACTGCTGCTAGAAAGAAGTCAGTGTGACCTGACCCTGACTGACAAGGTAAGACTACAACCAACAGCTAAATCCAGTTCAGGTTTGTCTCAAAGTACGGCACTGTCAGCAGTCAGACCTCCAGACTTCAACGACAACATGCCACCTTTGAGACTTCTTGATCGATTGCTCCAATCAAGAAGTCACTGATGGGAAGGTAATGGTTTACGGGTTTCCTTCCCGTCTGATTTTTATTCCATCCATCTTGAAGAGGGATACCGTGTGTGTTTTCGTCCCGATGTGGGGAGAATGTGCCAGGACATCCTGCACGTTCACTGCTAGCTGCGTCAGACCAAGCATGGGTAGTCTGTACAAGAGATACCCTAAGGCCAACGTAAGGGACATTGTGTCAATATTTCACAGCCCCGGACTTCCAGATTGTCACCCGTAGACAGAGGAGAGCCTGACATCTTTGTCCACACAGGCGCAAATGTTTGTTCCTTGCCAGGGAAATTCAAGTCTTAAAAAGAAATCCACTTAGATAAACCTGCCCTTCTCTTTTTTCTCCTGGGTCCTATTTCTTTGAGATGGACGGATCTCAAACTAGAAGGAATAGTTATCCCGACAAGGTGTCTTGGGAAAAGCATACAAAAAAAGACTACGCTGATAAGATACTGAAGGTTCATTGATTATTCGAGCCAAATCTCTTTAAAAACTCATCAGTAGAAGTGGATTACATGCTTTTCTTTGTCGTTAGTCTCTACTCGTACTGCTCTAGTCTGGTTTGCTAGGTGTGTGTTTGATGTTTGACAAATGGTTTTCTAATCTAAGCATGTCTACAGGGGCGTAAAATTGATATAAGTGTCAGTATTCCAAAAAAAACAAAGAAAAAAAGGAAAAAAGTCTCAAATGATGTGTTGATGTAACCTGTTATGTCTACAGTTGCTAACATTTGCAGGACAGGGTTTGTTTTGTCAAAACTACAACAAACATTGACAAAATGTAGGACCACCTCAAATTGTTTTGCTATCATGGCAGTGCTAATGTGTGTGTGTTTTTCCCCCCCTTCCTTTCTTAGCGGGGCCAAACTGCGCTCACTATTGCCAAGCAGGGTTCCCACGCCGACACGGCGGCCCTCCTGCAGGCCCATGCTAAGGCTCGAGCTCTCTGAAAATGGGAAACTCACGATCCGCCAGTTCATCATCTTCTTTGCTTGAGGCACCTAAAAAGAGACTAAACAGTTTATTTCCTGAGAGTGTTTTGTATTTTCCGAACTGCTGCATGAGCATTAGCTTTAGCCTTGGACGGGAAGCCATCAGATAAATAAGACTGGACACAGTTATTTACAGCTAGGAATGACTGGTGGTTGTTGATGCACTATACAGTAAATATGATTTATTTCTTATGTTTTCATGTGTGATTGTTATAGTTTTCTCAGATCTTTGCACAGCTTAACTCTGCAAACTATGCAATGGAAAAAGTATTTATTCTTAAAAGTTTTATTGTATACGAGTATGAATTATGGATAACAATCAACATGTTATATATATATATATATATATATATATATATATATATATATATATATATATATATATATATATATGTGTGTGTGTGTTTAAAGGGAAGTTTTTAGCAGCCTGTAAATATATTTCTGCACTTTGCATCCAAACTAAATAGAAGAAAGCAACTGATACAAGCAAACATCATATCCTTCTAGTTGTTAAAATAAGCTGCACACTGTATATCCTTCAATAAATCAAATACAATGCTGTGTTTCTGCTGTGGTTTGTAGAAATGAGTGTTGCTTGAGAAATGCGGCCAGCAGGTGGCAGAATTCCTCCATTTCAACCCATCCCAGCAAAATTGTACACAACAGAAATCAACGACACACAGAACTGACTTGTTCAAAATGACATATCCGAAGGATTACGCGGGATCCTTTTCGAGTGTGAAAAGATTTGTGCTGATTCCCGCATGGAAGGGAGGAGGGAGAAGGGAGAGAAGGAGATTCACCTGCAGGTCAGAGGTGAAAAGCAGGTACGTTCGGTTGGCTCACACACCTAACGTGGGAAGCAGCGGGGCTGCAGAGGGATGCGAGGCCTCATGTTTGAGAGATAAGACAAAAGGGATTGAGTGCGGGGGAGATTGAAAAGACGCAGGATTTCTGTCTGAGGCATCTCATTTCCCTGGAGGATTTCTCAAAGCCACACTGGAGAGCCCTGCTGCAATGACCCTGAGCAAATATCCCTCAGAAGAAGAGGGAGAGGTAGATGAAACGGGAAGCTTTTCCATTACCCAAAATGTGTAGCTCCATCAAATGAAAAAGAGGATTTTGAAAAGGTAACATGTATTTCTCCACATTCACTAAATTAAACCGGCCTTCTTAGCCTGTGCACCTCAGCATGGGTATGTTCCCCCATCCCCCACCCAAACAGGCTTTAATGTCACAATGAATAAAGGGGCTCATCTCAGCCTTTGTGCAACAGTGAGCATGTGTGACACCTCTTTCATCCGCTGAAGGCACCAGTCGACCAAAGAAACAAAAAAATTACATATATGTGTATACCACATAGCTCTCATACTGGGTCTGCAACAAGAAGGCAGCCGAGTCTGAAGGCATTCACCCCGCTTTCCTTTAATAACGATAATGGACTGGATTTGTCTACTGCGGGGGTTTCTGTCTGCTGATGAATCACTTGCTCAATGGACGGGAGTAAAACACTTCTCAGCCAGCGTCGGTTTACAATGAGAGGTTTACAGCCAAAGAGCAGGTTTTGTAAAAACCAATCGGCTTTAGTGGTTAACAGGGATTCCTGGCAGAATAGAATCTTTACGCATGCTAATGGGTTTTAAGGATGCCACCGATTTGCTACAACGGAAAAAGAAATAAAGCACAATAAAAATATACAAAACCTTATCAGCAGGAGGCATCTTGCGTTTTATTTGTTACCGGATGATTAGGTGCATCGTCATAAGTATGTTGAGTATCTATGCTCACTGGGTTTAAAAGGCATTCATCTGGTTTCTCTTTTGGAATAAGTATGTCCCAAATGGTGAAATAGCACTTTCGGCTGCTAGAATGCAGCCGAAAGTTACTAATGTCAGTACTGACTGTACAAAACACCAAACTCTGAGATTAATCTGTAGCAAATGATGTTTGATGCTGAAGTCTCTGAGTTCATATGTAGATTCAGAACTTGGCCGGTGAAGTCAGGAGTAATGTTGGCTGAAAGCAGTAGCGTGGAGACCTAACAAACCGGCTTCCTGTGGCAGTGATATAGAACTTTACGGACCTTTTGTACATTGGTTGCTGTGAAGAACTGTATACTTAGCTCAAAAATTTGAGCAAGCATACACTCCACAGCTCCTTCCCCCACAGCTGAGCCGGCACTGAAGTCAAGAAATTAGCACTTTAATTGTTCGGTTGTTTCTCAGATATTTAAATAGCTGCAGGGCACCGGCAATATTGAGCTTGAGCGACAGAACGTATTAAATGGAGAAAGGTTATAAGCAGGGCATGCACAAGCATGATTGACATTACTAAGACCTTCCTCCTGGCTCTGACTGGTTGTTTCTGTCCAGGAGTTGTGCATTTCTGTAAATGGTAGTAAGATTACTGGAAGGAGCAAGAAAAGTTTTTTTTTTTTTTCAGATTACCCGACTTATATTCTACTGTCAAGACTTTGTGACAGTTTTATATAAATGAATTTTTGCATATTTGCTAAAAGTCACCCACTGCAACTTTAAGGTTATAAACTGAACGCATTCTTGGGCTGCCTCTTCTTAAAGACTTTAGCAACCTTGGGTTGAACTGTTGCTCCAGACAGTGGTAAATCTTGCTCCATTTCTGAAATATAACCATTTGTTTTTAGTTTTGGTTTTATACTAAAATGTTTTGATAATCAGTGTCAGACAAAAACACTTTTCATTGACAAACCTTTGATGCTGGACCAGACTAAAAAAATGATAGAGAATCAAGAAGAGAGTCTGACTGGATTTGTTTATCCCAATCTACTTGGTGAGATACAGTTTATCCACCGAGATAAACTGTTTCTGTTGATTACACATTTTTAATAAAGGAACCACAATACAATACGACAAACCGAGGATTCAGACTTAAGGGAATAATACATTTTATCATGTTCATACATTAAAAACATTTAATGTATGAACATAATTTAAAGTTGTGTATCATTTGCTACTTTAGGCAAAGAGCTCAGTGGGAAGCCTGGTTAATTTTGAATGAACACCTGTGACAAAATTTTAATTGAAAAACATAAATTCTAAGAATATTCTGGTGGATGATCTGATTTCTGCTAAATTATGATGCGCCAGCTTTTTCCCCTACTAGATCACCACACAACTCAGAGTAGCCCACTGTTAATTTGACTCATTGTTACACAAAATAATAATCTTTTCTATGTTTCTTCATACAAAGTGACATGGAAATTGTCTTACATAGAAAAAAATAAGAGAGAAACTGCAGACTTGTGTTTGTCAGATTTTATATAACAAGAAAAAGAGATATTTAAACTAATCAGTTATGGAAAATAAAACACAGAACCAATTTGTCCTCAGTACAGTTCGGTATTAGACGTACAGCAACTGGCTGACTTTTTTTTTCATGAAATAAAAATAACAAAAAACAAAAAAAACACAAGGTTAATATGAAAGTGTAAACAAAAAAAGGCACAAATAAATACAAAGCAACATTCTCACTGACATTGGGCTTAAAAATTTTCCACCAATGTGGAATTTTTTTAAATTCTTTTTGGGTGGAGGGTGTGGAGCCTCTTAATATTATATAAAGCTAAGAAAAAAAAAGTTTTCACACAAAAATGAGGCTAAACGATACACAGCAAGAAACACCAACTAAAACGAACCACTTTGGTGGATAACTCTGATTTTAAACAATCAGGGAGGAAAAAAACAGTGCTTTCTTCATACAAATAAATTAATATAGGTGTCAACACTTTATCTAAAATCTTATATACAGCTCTTCTTTTACAGAATTATACAATACATTATCAAAAAACGTTATGAAAAGGTATTTACAACCCAATGAGTCCAAAAGCACCCTCAAAGCTTTTCTGCCGACACACGCACACTTGCTCACCAATACACACAGAGGTCAACACACGTGCAAACACACACACACGCACACACACCTTCTTTCTCCATGAGAAACACAGTACCAGAAGGCATTCTAAGAGGGTTGTGCAACAAATAGCATCCAAAAAACAGTTTCAAATATGGCTGTGCGATGAACAATTGGCACACATGCATTTCGATGAGCACACACACGGGGGAATTTCCAGGTGATCTGTATAAACCGGCGTGAAACTTGTTCACCGGCAGGCGCCACGCCGCACTACATAGGAGTCCGATTTTTCTTTTCACGTTCATGGTAACATAATATGACAGGTTTATTTCTCTCCCAAAGCAGAGACCAGCTGGGCCTCCTGTCCCAAACTGTCCACTCAAATAACAGTGGCAGCGGCGGCGGAATCGACTGTGCAGTGTGTGTGTGTGAGTGAGAGAGTCTCGTGTGGAACAATGAACGGTGGAGATGTCGGTTGGTTGCATGCTGCTTGTGTTTGCAGAGAGCGAACTGCACCTCGTCCTTGTCCCCCTCCACCCCGTCTGGAAAACAACGGGAATCTGATACCGCTGCACGGCAGGTGGAGTGTATGTGTGTGTGTCACAGTCAAAAGTGGGTCGTCAAATGAAATCATTACCACTCAGTGATTTCCATCAACCATAAAACACCTCAACTGGCTGCTATCTGCAGCCTATTGCTTTTCTCAGACCATTGAACATCTAAAACAAGCTACTAAAAGAAGAAGAAGAAGCCTGACTTGCACCTTTATGCTCACAGAAGACTCTTCCAACTCTCTACACTAAATAAGAGAAATACTCAAAACTGACAGTGCTCAACCAACATCGTGAAGCTCTGAACCGGACAAACTGATCCAGGAAAAAATGTGTATGACACCAGGCATCTCCAGAAACAGCATCTGGGATTGATCCCAACAGATTGTCTCCACCAGCTGCCCCAGTTTAACAGCTCCTCTTTCTTTAGTAGCTGTCCAAGAGCGCTGCCACCAACCAGGAGTAACACAAAACTCAAACTAACACGTCAAGGACGAAACGGATGCTCAAGCCCGGCAAGTTTTTGCAGCGTCAGATGCACACGGTTCTATGCATCTGAAGTTAAAAACAGAGAGTGTGACTTGATTTTCTAGCGTTGGGAGAGCGTCTGCAACACCTGATTACTTAACTACCAGAACCTACCGGAGAAAAATCAGATTTCATTCCCTAATTTTTCCTTCTCATTCTCAATTTACATGAAACATGACATGACATGGCTCTGTGTGTGTGTGTGTGTGTGTGTGTGTGTGTGTGTGTGTGTGTGTGTGTGTGTGTGTGTGTGTGTGTGTGTGTGTGTGTGTGTGTGTGTGTGTGTGTGCGTGTGTGTGTGGGGGTGTGCGTGCGTGGGTGTGATTGTGTGTGTGTGGCTGAATGAAACTATGATATGTCGTTCATCCCTTCGGTAAACTTAGTCCAAGTTCATTCTGACTTCACCGTGTGCCTGAGCGTCCAGCTGCACCAGAAGCAGGTCCTTTTGTCTCACTTTGCAGTGGAGAGCATGGGCTGCTCCGTGTACCAGTGAGTCCCTGCGTCGGGCATGCTGCCCCCCAAAGGCAGGGCGATGAACTGCGGGCAGGTGCCTCCCCCAGCCCCCACCACGCCCATGCTGACCCCTTGGGGGTACGGGTGGTGGTGGTGGACGTGGTGTCCCATTCCGTCGGTCCTCCCAATGTGGATCTCGTCCTCCTCCCCCTCGCCGGTGGTCTTGCGGTAGACCGGGTTGTCGAAGTTCATGCTCTTGGTGGAGTTGCGACGCCAGTTCCGCCACGCCAGGTAGACTCCGGCGCAGACCAGGCCGAACACCACTGTGGCAATGATAGGAACTGCATGCGTTTAACACACAGTGGTAGGGGACACGGGGAAGGGAGGGGCAGCGTTAACAAGGCAGAACGAGTCCAGGGTGGGATATGACGGGCACGGAGAGGAGAAGAAGAGGCATGCGGGATGTGGGGCACAGAGAGGGAAGAGGGAGTGGTATGGAGACTGTGTGTGTGTGCGTGTGTGTGTGGGTGTGTGCGTGCGTGTGTGCGGGGGTGTGTGCGTGCGTGTGTGTGTGCGTGCGTGCGTGTGGGTGGGTGGTGCAGCATAGGCTAAAGATGAGTCACACAAGTACTCACAGTCTCTAAACAGACTCTGAATGACCCTCATTAAAGCTTAGAGTGGGAGTGTTTGTTTTAAGGATCCTCTGAGACACTTTCAAAGAAGATATACCTTTTTATTTTGGATGGGAAATTAAAATATTTTGCTATTTTAAAGTTGTAGTATGTAACTTTTATTAAATATATATATATTTATATATGTTTGTTGTAAAATTGAGCTCCTCTGCCTTTTCACAGTGCTAACTAGAAACTACCAATCAGAAACCAGAGTCGGGTCTCAATGCTGTCAATCACCCTCAGTGTGGCGACGCTCATCCTCCTCCTCTCCACCCTCCGCTAAGCTGCAGCTAGCATAGCCTGTTGTAAACGCTAAGCGCCAGCTTGGTTAGCATGGTTAGCTTGGTTAGCATGGCCCCTGATGATGGCGGATAAACATTTTTCCTGTAATGGTAAGTTGTTTCTCCAACATTAGCACAATGCACAGTGAGTACAAGAGGTTGATTGGCAGCACTAAGACTCTCCTCTTGCCTCTGATTGGTTGTTTTTGGTCAGGAGCATTGCATTTCTTCAGATGGCAAAAGTAGCAACATTTTTTAAAAAGTTACATACTGCAGTTTAAAACTAAAGATTGTTTTTCTTTAAGAGTCAGGAAAAATGGAATGTGTTATTTTATTACATCATCTGTAATATGATTTTTTTTTGTAAATGTAGTGTCTTTATTATACAAACCAATATGAGGAAAAGTAGCTGATTATACTAATGAGGATATTCTGAATCTTCAGATGCCTGACTATGTGATGGCAAATGATCACATTAAATATGCCGTTAAATATTCATTGTAGTTTAACACTGCAGCTTTAAATCACACCAATAAAACACTGTTAAAGTTGTCACAGCTTATAGACACCTTTTGTGTTCTCCACCTGTACTGTGACCTGATTTTATTACGAACAAAAAATGAAAAGTCCGTCTGAAAAAGGAGGCTGACTCAGTTCGTTCCAGTTCATTTAGTCCAGAATCAGGTTTTAGCTTGAAGCATGTACTGGGTATAAGGTCATATTTTTAGCTGAATTATGTTTATTTTCCTTATATCAAGCGGATTTAAATCAGGTCTGTCATTTTAAAGGAAATAAGCAGTGATTAATAAATGCTGTATTCCTTTTTTCTGTTTAGTCACAATTAAATAAGAAAACAAAAACAATGTGGTGTAGCAAATGAATTAAGTTGTGTGGCTTTGCTTAAGAAAACAGTGAGCAATATTTGGGATCCATTTTAATCCTTTCTGGGTTAAAATGAAGAAAGCTTCATTCGCTGTTATTTGCCAGAGACTGTAGCTGTATAACAAGCAGATGTAGCCACCTTTAAATGACTCAGACCTGCAGCTAATCATTTGGCTCTCATCCCAGTGTTTTTAGAGCAGTGATGCTGGTTTTGACGTCACACCTGAGTTAAAAGTGTTCCAGTTAACATAGTCGGAGAAGTCTGGACTTCGACATGGCGATGGCCAAGTAGGACTGCTGATGAACATTGTTTAAGCTGCTTCACTTTCCATAAGCAAAGACCACTGTTAGTTTTTTCAGTTAAGAGCTGCAGGCAGTAAAGGTACCAATGATTTTAGATGCACTCTTGTATGTGTATTTGTAAAGTAAACAGGTTTCCACCACAGCGTACTACTATTGATGCGAGGAGCGGCCATATTGGAACACTGAAAAATCCTGACGGGGGTTAGTCTGGGTTTCTCCCACTTTCCGAGGAGGAAGTCCAACTTTTTCCAACTGGTAAGTTAAAATTTCTGAGTTATGACTACAAATGTAACCATGAGCTGGACGTAAAGTAATGATTGAATCCCTAATGGCTGATTGAATAGAATTTCCTCTTTTAGCGTATTGGCTAGCTGAGCAGTTTAGTTATTTATTAGCCAAATTTTTTGTCATATGAAAAATCTTTCTAACTATATCCTGACGTTTAGTCTGAGGTGTGATATTTTCCAGCACAGACTTTCTGATGGAGCCACAAGTATTTTAGTTGATGAACTACTCATAAGTAGGTAGAACTTTGAAATTCTAACAATTAAAGGTAGTTTCAAAGGTATTTGCTGTTTTTATCTTCAATTATTATTACTCCTCATTAAAGTTTGAAAACTACAATGCCAAAGCATCCCCCACAAAACAGTGCAGTAGAAGGTGAATGATGCACAATGACAAGAATATCAAAAACACAAAAAATGAACAGAGAGGAGGACTTGTAGACAAGCATTCACTCCTCCAGTGCACAGCTGTAAATGTGTGACGGACTCAACAAACAGGAACCTTATAAATGAGGGTGACACAGTACATGTGCAGAGTCTTGCAAAGGTATAAATATCCATCATAATTTTCACATTTTTATGCCACCACTACAAACCAGTGTATTTTATTGAGATTTTATGTAATGGGCCAACACAACTGCTAAGACAACACCAAAATTAAACACCAATATTTACGATAAGTGTGGAGGAAAACTAACAATATATAGCAATCAGAACACACCGTGGTTGTGGTGAAACATGTATGTTGGCAGAATCATCATCAGCTGTACAAATGAACAGCTGTGGGTGTGTTTTTCTTGCAGGAGCAGGAAGCTGGTTTGAGTTGAAGGGAACATGGATGGAGCTAAATACAGAGGAACAGCAAAAGACTTGAAACTGGGGATGAAGTTCCCGTTCCAGCAGGTTAACACTGAACACAGCGGATCTAGGCCCAGACATAAATTCAAATAATAATCTTGGGCATGAAAAAAAAAATTGGACTTCCGTCCAATTTGACTTAGTTTGTGACGTTTAGTGAAGAATTACAAGAATTGCAGCCATTATTACAGAGGAATAATGGCTGCAACTCAAGGGCAATGAATAGAAATGTATTCTAACATTTTAAATGGGGAGTATTATGTGTTTTCCAGCCACACAGAATAATTTTGTAGAACAATCAAGAAAATCTGTTACCTTCAGTGTTTTTATAAAATACTTTATATATCAAATATGACTCAAAAGAAATTTGACTTAGTAATTTAGCGCCTTCAAATTTGGTCTCTCTCTCTTTAAGAAAGTCTGCACATTCAGGAAGTCATCACAACATGACTCCTCGATTAACCCTTTGACAACATTTTTACCAGTGCTGCAGTGAGAAGTAACTTGTATAACGAGTCCAGGACATATACAGTTCCATTAGGTGTTTGCTAATCACTGCTGGCTAGTCTGAATGAGTTGATCGGGAAGAGGGAGACTTTTTGCAAAAAATTGTAAAGCCTACATATCATTTTCTGGGGCTGCACAGTGGCGCAGTTGGTAGAGCTGCAAGAAGGTTCTGGGTTCAATTCCCGGCCCCGGTCTTTCTGCATGGAGTTTGCATGTTCTCCCTGTGCATGCGTGGGTTTTCTCCGGGTACTCCGGTTTCCTCCCACAGTCCAAAAACATGACTGTCAGGTTAATTGGTCTGTCTAAATTGCCCCTAGGTGTGAGTGTGTGTGCATGGTTGTGTGTCCTGTGTGTCTCTGTGTTGCCCTGCGACAGACTGGCGACCTGCCCAGGGTGTACCCCGCCTCTCGCCCGGAACATTAGTTGGAGATAGGCACCAGCAACCCTCCCGACCCCACTGAGGGACAAGGGTGCAAGAAAATGGATGGATGGATATCATTTTCTGGTTAGGTGCCACTTCTTATTGATCTATGTAATAAAATACCGATAGAACAACATTGAAGTTTGAAGATGTAATGTGAAAAAAATGTGAACAAGTTCAAAAGATTTGAATATTTTTGCAAGGCTTTGTACATGAGGCCAAACGATTTTTCTGTAACCAGACAAACACAGAAAACAGAGGCTGCATGCAGCTTACCGATAGGAATGACAACGCCCAGAACGGCCACCGTCAGGTTCTCACCCAGAACAAAGTTCTCGCCACCGGCTGGGGAGAGAGAAGGAATGAGAAATTACATGGTGTAAGAGTGATGGGATGAAAAGGGAGTCGTGATAAAGAGAACAAAAAGAAAGAAGGCAGGTAAGATATAAAAAGCGTGAGATAAGCAGCGCGTCGAGGAAGGGTCGAGACGGTGGAGGAGAGAGGCGATAAAACAGGGAGGCGAGAAGTGGGTGACCATGCGTTAATGGCCGTGAGTGTTTTACAAAGAGAGACAGCGGCGGAAAAGAGGGAGGAGGGAGAAAAAAAAAATAAAAAAAGGAATGTAAGGGATGCAGAGCTCAGTATTTGCCAGAGTGTGACTTTGAGACACCCCCGACCTTCTGCACCTTCATACATACAGGCTCCGTATAACTGCATTAGAGCAAAATTTGCATTCAACATGCAGTACTTACTAACACACTTATGAGGCAAGCGTTTATGCCGCAACACAAATTTCCTTCCAGATATGCGACCCCCCACCATCTCCACCCACATAAAGCTCAGTTTTATGAGGAGAACGGCATAATTTTCAAGGTGACAATTATTCCTGTCGTCGGTGGCTGAGGCTTGTAGATTCCCCACTTTAATGTCCTCATTACAGCCAAGACGAAATTGCTAGCCATGTTCCCAACAGGAAGTAGACGCAACTCAATAGTTTTCTTTAATCCCAATTAGGGCTGCAACTAACAGTTATTTTAGTAATCGATTATTTTTGAGGATTAATTGATTAATCGATTAATTGGATAAAAGATTTGGCACATTTAACAAATTTTTTTACGTAACCACTTCAGCCATTTTTACACAATATTACAAAGACAGTAACTGAGCTAAATTTGTTTTATTTAAAACAAATTGACATAATTTGCTTTAAATAAAACAAACATTGCGCAAAATGCAATAACAGCATTCCTTTTGTGAACGCTTAGTCATTTGTAGCAAAGTATGCACTGCAGCTAAAAAAAAACAACTGTCTACTGTTGATTAATTGTTTTGGATTAATAACTGGATAGCAGTTAGTGGGAGATTTTATTTATTTATTTTACAGAACTTGAATCAATATATTTAAAGACAAGTGTATCATCCTAAATGTGTATATTTTTTGTACAGTTTCAGCCTATAGCCAGAGTACGTATAACCCAACTGACGTCTAATCAATGACTAAAATAGTTGACGATTTCGCTGATAATTGATTAATCATGATTGATTCGATTAATCGTTTCAGCCCTGATCGAAGACTGCACACTCACAGTGTTGGGAGACACTGCTGTCCCCTGCAGACGTGGTTGAGATGACCATGGCCGTGGCTGTGGAGTGGGAGCCCAGCGATTCAGACTCCTGCGATGATAGAGGCTGCAGCGTACTGAGTGGCGTGAGAAACTCGGGAGAAGCAGATGGAGCGGTGCTCAAGTAGGGGACGTCGTCTGCCTGCGAGACTCCTTCTGAGGAAGGAGCGATGCCTCTGGCGTCAGTTTCTCTGGCGTCAGGTGTAAATCCAAAGGCAGGTGGCAATCTTGCCGTCATGTCGTCCCTCGGCGCTGCTAAGAGGAAAGTTAAATCAAAGCTAGAGATTTGATCTAGAGATGTTTATTATATTCAAATAAACAAAACTTAAACTTAAGTTTACAAAAACATTGTGAAGTCTTGAGATACTCCCAGTTTTTGAGCAGGATCTATGAAAACCATGCTAAGACCATTTTGAGTGTGACGGTAATAACACACCACAATATTTCTCGTCACATAAAACTCTGACTTGCCAACCACAATCCAGATCTCATCTATTAGTAGGAGTCGTTAATATGAAAGTGAGTGTTTTAATCTGTTGGAGACTTTTATTTTGACATAATAAAGGAAGTAGGTCCTGAAATGAAAGAATATTCTTAGCACTGCGAGAATCCCTGGCTAATCCCTCCTTAGCTCCTTCTGACAATGAAGTCAATATCCTCTTAAGATCTTCCCATCGGTGGTAAACTAAAGGGTTATTTCAGTTTTTCACTGGACTGCATCTGGCAGTTTCTTGTTCAAAATGTAAACTTTGAAAGATCTAACCAGAACTGGATTATTCTACATTGAACATAGATTATGTAAAACACAGTTTAAGATGTAAAAAAAAATCATTGTGTGTTGAACTCCAGGGCTTAGCTGTGTCCTTGGTCCAAAACACCTGAATAAAAAGACCAAATAATGTCCTCTGCATGCAGTTAAGTTCTGCAAAAGTCCTACTAATGTCCTAGTTATTGGATTTGAGTATGCTGAAGGAGTTTTCATCTAAAACTCGAAACATTTTGGACCTTGAGGACTGGAGATCAACAACCCTGCTTCTTTCTTCACCAGTAGACCCCAGGCTTGCAATCCACACTATCACTACTCATTTAACTGTTGTTTTATAGCATGCATGTTGACAATCTCTTTGGCATTAGTAATGTTTCTGCAGGTTTCACCACCTCAAATTTAAGACTTTTTAAGACCTTTTCAAGAGCATTACAAACAAAATTTAAGACCTGTTTCACGGTAGAAACATACAAAAGAAAACTGCATATTTATATAGTAGTAGCACCTAGCTTTGTTGCAGAGAATGAACGTAGCATGGTATGGGTTGTAACAAAAGTGAGTCAGTAGGAAAGACGAATGTTGTCCAGCAAGCAGGTGATAAATTTGCACTTATCCATGATTGATGCAAAAAACTGTGCCAAACAGACATGCTAGCAAGAGTATGTTAGCAGGTAGTTAGCGAAAAATAAACTACATAGAATATATGAGATTAAGTATTCCTGCCACCACAAAATTTAAGGCCTGTGATTAACATATTTAAGGCTGACTCACATTTTTTCTAATTAACTCAAGACATTTTAAGGTCTTTATTTTAGATTCATAAATTTGAGACATTTTAAAAGCATAGTTTTTGACACGAGCTCTGCAAAATCCACTCCAGTGGGGAATCACTGCTCTAGGTGATAGCCATGTGTACAGCAGGATCTTTTTTGTACCCAACAAAACCATGCAACCCCTCAGACCCTCACCTGGCACACAGCCCCTCATATCAGGCCCCAAGTCCTGTCCATCTGGACACGCACAAGTGTATTTGGGAGAATGTTCGGTGATCTGCGGTGCTTTAAGGCATAAGTACTCACAACCCCCATTGGCTACACTGCCCAGATTACAGCTGTCTGGACCTGAAAATAGAAAAGAGTGAGAGGCAAAAAGATCTTGAGGTTAACATAAAGACAGCAAGGATTTACACGGTTCAAATGTGTCCTTGTCCTTTGGGTGCCTGTTCTGAAGTGGTCAGCACTTTTTAGGCACCAAGAGAAAACGTGGTTGAGTTTGATTATGAGCTCATTTCCACACACCCACGGGCCTCGCACAGACTGAACACACACCTGGCGGCTGTCGGAGCTGGTGGAAAACCACAATGTCATGGGGATCATTCAGGTTTTCAGCCAGAGCCTGGATGTCCTGACCAGTTAACCGATTGGCCATAAAAACTGCTGCCTTGTCTCTGTCGGTCCAGTAGATCCGATCCTGCAGCACGGGAGATAAAAATGAAAAGTTGTTCTTGTCAGTGCAACCGTGACCTCGGGACAGCAGCCAAAACATTGTAATTGAGGTAAATTCCAAAACAAAGTTCACTACTTGCAAACACATCTTAATCTCATGTTTGCGCTCACAGAGCTGGTGAAGTTCTAACCACCGCAACTCCTAAGGTTCAGATATTTTTACAAGCGTTGTACAGGAAGTATATTCCCAGAAAGAGCCTGTAGATAGATTACACAGATTTTATGATCTTCATTTCTCATCTTCAGTTCTCATTTAGCTGTTCTGACAGTTTTACATTCAGAGAAATTAATCTTTCCTGCAAGGACATTTATGGCGCCCAGGTTACTTTGGTTATGGTTGGTTCTTAGTTGAAGCAACAAGTGGTACTCCACAATCAGTGCGCTGCAAAACTCCAAACTTGTACCTAAATATTTAACATTGCCACTTAATTTTGGTTCCGTTTGTTTGATATCTAAAAGAAAGTGCATTGCTTTGTTTTATGGACTGGTTTATGAATTTGTGCAAATATTGTTTAGTTATGAGAGGCTTTATGATTCCTCTGAAATTACCTTTAGTTAATTAACCCAATTAAAAGCTCCAGATAATACCTTATGCTACAAGTTGTCGGGAGTCCTAATCTGAGAACAAAACAGTTCATCACAGCAGTATAATTCAACAGCCTCAGTGATTTAATTACATTTCACGCAACAATGTTTTCTCTGTTTGTCCATTGCTGTTTACCTGAAAAAATTTAACATGGTGTTTCAGAGTAAACATTTTTGCTGTAAAAACAAAGCAAGTGGTTTCATTGTTAGATATTAAGTGAAACAAAATGACAGAATCAGTCACAAAAATCTTAAGCTTAGTATCTTAAAGCTACAAGTTTCACTGAAGAAAGCTTTTGTTTGCGATGCTTCCTTAAATGTACACTATGAACACTGACACGATGGAGCTCTGTGTTTGTCAAACACAGCACATCATCAGTTTGCTTCCCACTCATATACTGTTTTTTTTAAATAATCAAATAACATTGTAAATGAAATTACCTCATCCTCTTTTTAAATGTTGTTTTGGCTGCTTCAAATAAAACCCTGCCAATTTTCTATTGTCCTGCTTCAGTCGGCACTGTGATGGTACTTAGTAAAATTATGATAAATTCCCTGTAGTACAAGACATAATCGATGCCTGGCTTCACTCTGGCCTGTTGTGACTACAAGGTGACTCTCTTGTTCAGCATGCTGGAAACACACCAGCCCAGCAATATTGAGTGGTGCCTGTCGCATGCATCGCATTACTGCTTCTGTCTGGCTGACTATATCAGCAGTCCTCAGGTGCTCGTCCACACATTCCTCTGTTGTTGCACTCTAAAAATACCTGGACCGGGTATTGCTTAAAAGCGCCATCTTTTAGCAACTCCACATGTTTCCATTTGTGATGGTAGGACAGAAAAGATTTAATTAGTGTTTAATGGTCCCTATGAAGACTTGGTGACAAAAAGATGGCACTATTTGGTGCAGTTTGCAGTTGATTTAGTTTGATCTCCATTACCATCAAGCCTTGTGGTAAATGGCTGTAAGAAATGTTTCCATCTGTTTGTCTCACGTCTTATTTATACCCCAGGGAAAAAGGAAGTCATTGATTACTAAAAATTGCAAAAAAAATAATAGTAATTTACGGCATTTTTACACCTGATAGACAGCCGATATTAACAACCAATATTTATTTCCTTCTTGTTGCCATTTACTGCTGGAGGGAAAGGGAAGAAAGTTGGTCGTGTGATATTTTGTTTTAGTCATGAGACAGTGAGAACGATGCAGCACTGGATTATGGGTAGCTTAACAGAAGCTGAGGATAAATAAACAATACAGTACCAGTAAATATTGGTTATCGGCCATAAGAGCAATATTAATAGCAATATAAATGTCAAATGTCTGCGAGATTATGCTACTGCAAAAAAAGATTAATTTATTTTTATTTATTTCCTCTGAAGGCCTTGATTCATCACATGAACACAACAGACTTGGCTGGTGACCAAAAAGAGAAGTGTGTATTCTCCTTTGGAATCATCTCTACTTCTTATTTGGTATGCAAAGCCAATGAAAGCAACAAGGAGACGAGACAAAGGGCTAAAAATATGGACACCCACCAACTGAGCATGAAATAAGCTGAATTAAATGGATTGATTGGAATTCAAATACACGACTCCTATGAGTTTTTTTTTATTTATTTTTTTTTATTTGAAGATGTGATAAAATGTGGGAGGAGAAAATCGATTGCAAATTAATCTGAGAAGCAACACACAAACCTCGAAGACAGCCAGAGCGTAGGGGTGCCCCAGTCTCTCTGCAGAGGACATGTGTGTTCTCCGGTGAGCTCCGTTCAGGTCCACACTGGCTATGAGATGCAGTTTGGAGTCAACCCAGTAGAGGCGCCGGTTGGCTACGTCTGGGGAGCACACAGACACACGTTAGGAGGAGGAGAAAAAGGAGGAGGAGGAGGGAGGGAGGGCTTTCCCCAGACTCAACAGAAATTGATCGTCTCTGTGGTAAGCCTTCATGTACTCTGACCGACAAATCCCTTTGGTTGGAATTGATTACTTTTTTTTTTTAAATGTCAGATTGTCAGTGTTACACAACACACAGAGATTTACGGATCCAAAACACTTCAAATATTATTTCAAAACAAAAGTATTTTTCTTAAAGGGGCAGCGTTATGTATGTTCCAGGCACACAGGGCCATTTTATAGCACAATCAAGTAACTCAGTTGTTAGAAAAATGCTCTACATATAAAATATGACTTAAAAAAGTAGCCTTTTCTTTCTGAAACTCTACCTTCAGGAAGTCATCACAATATTTCTCCTCTATGAACCTTTTAACAACGTTTTTACAAGCTTTCCACTGAGAAGTAGCTCATATAACAAGTTGAGGTGACACAGGTGTTTGCTAATTGCTAATGGCTAGTCTGATGGAGCTGATTTGGGGACTCACAGGATGGGAAAGGGGGGCATTGCTCTGTGAAGCAAAAACTTGAAAGCGTTGAAACTGTGCCTTGAAGGCGGGGCTAGGCTCACCGAGGCGTTTTGCATAGCTGAATGATTAAAGGATTTCTCAAACAAGCATGAAAGAATCAAGGCAACACTCCAGATATGTTTTTGATAAGGGAATGACATTGTAACTTGATGTAAAGCTCAAAAAAGTGTATTCAGCACAGTATTGCCCCTTTAATGTAGTTTTATTGTCCCCACTTACCCAGAGTAATGCCATTGGGCCATTCAATGTTTTCAGACACCAGAACCTGCCGATCCACTCCGTTCATCCCAGCTTTCTCTATCTTGGCTCGTGTGCCCCAGTCTGACCAGTACATGAAGCTGAAAGAAAGATAATAAATTTATTTTTCTATTTGGAATATTTTGATAATGATAAAAATGTACAACGCTAAAAAACGGCAATAAGGAACCCCTTATAGAACATTATGACTAGTCTGCTACATAGCTCCTTTTCCAACACATGTGATTTACAGAATATTTGCTGTAAGTCACAATAGCATGACCAGTACCTAAAAAATGACTCTTGGGTAACTAAAAACATCACAATATTCTTCATGTTCTTGTGGTTCGGTTAAGTCTGAATATGTAAAGTCCTGATTTTCTGTGCATCACAACTTGATCTGATAAATTATATGAAAATGTTTCTGTATAAAACTGTTCAGACATCTTCTCAAGTGAAATGACAATATATAAAAATCAATAAAAAAAAAACCTTTGGCCTTTAACTTCAGGATAGAGATGAGTGGAAACATATTTCATTTATTAAATGTCAAATGGCTCAACCGAAATTCATATCCAAGTTCACCGTCACAATCATCTTCAATAATTTAGCTCGATGAATAAAAAAATCCAGAATAATTGCCGTCTTGTGTCTATAAACTCAGTCTGACACCGTATTATGCTGATGTATTGTAAATTGTTATGCGAATTCGCAACATGAACCTCATTAATAAGCCTGGATTTTAAAACCAGAAGGTCAAATAAAGGTTTTGTGCGGAAGAAATAATCACAACAGTTTTCATTAGCCATGATTAATGATGATTAAAGGTCCTATTAAAATTATTAATGTTTTGTTTCACTAACCAGAGTCAATTACTGATTTAATGCCTGGCTGGAAAAGAACATTGGCAGAGAAAAGTTGATCTCCACTCATTGAGGTTATAAATGATGTATTTGAAATGTTCTTTTGAATAGTTGAATGATTGGCTAAAAAAAAAAAAAAAAAAAAACTTCAATGACTTTCAAAGACAGGTCATGTTTGCACAGGTTTACATTCATTGCAGATTTTGTCTAAATCACACAGTTTCATAATTATAAAGACAGGCTCAAATATTTATGAAGACGTAGATTAGGGCTGTAACAAACCATTCCCATTGGAATTGATTATAATGATTATTCTGACGATAAAAATTGGCACGTTCTACATATTTTTCATTTTCTACTTAGCTTTTCTTTTTTTACACAATATTAGAAATACATTAAAATATATGCAAATATTTCAATTACTTTCTTAAATAATTTTTTAAATTTTAAATGCAAAATGTATATATTTTTTGTACAGTTTTGGATTAATTATTGCTCTGAGTTTTTGTTGTTCTTAAAGCAAATTAATTTTTTTAAGTCTGTATACTCCATTGTATATTCTCAAGTAAATTAGATGCGTTATTTCAATAATAGATTAATCACAAATAATCCTGTAATATAGGGTGCGCGTTAACACACCCTATATTATTATTTGTCTAAAAATCCTTTAGAGTTGCAGAAAATCTACCTGCTACAAAATAACAATTCATATGTATCAATAAAAGTAAAAAATTAATACAACATTCACATGAATGATTAATCGATTATTAAACGGGTTGAAGATTATTTCAATAATCTATTAATCACAATTAATCGGATTAATCTAATTACTTGTTTCAGCCCTAATGCACACTCCATATTATTTGGTTAAAACTCCTTTTGAGAAATGCAGAGAAACTACGCATGTCAAGAGAAGAATTCAAATGCATCAACAAAAGCCCTAAATTAACAAGACATTCATTTAAATGTGGAAAAGATGAAAACTGCACTGTAAAATGGCGCTGGCGGCCATGTCTGCACAATTACCCGTGGTGGGGGTCCAGCGCTATGGCCCGAGGCTCGCTCAGGTCAGAGCTGATGAGGACGCGCCTCTTGGTGCCGTCCACTGAGGACACAGAGATGGATTTGTCTCCCGAGTCGGTCCAATACAGGTTGTGTTGGAGCCAGTCCAGCGCCAGGCCCACAGGAGTCTGCAGGGACGAATCCACCAGCGGCACCTGCTGGGACGGGTCGCTGGCCTCGTGGATGAAGGCGCTGCAGGGAGCGAAGGGGGCAGAAAAAAGGGGGAGGGGAAGGCAGAGAAGGACACAGAGGGAGAATGTCTCTTTGGCACATTGGTTTGATGCATTTTTCAAGGAGCAATTACAGTAACTTACAGATTTTAATTTTTTTCTATGATGGCAGCTGATACATATATAGAATACCTGAAATCAGCAATGTGCTGTAAAGTCAATGAATAGCAGACAATGAGGTTACTATGGGAGTTGCAGCCTTGGGCCTGCACAATGCAGGTTCATGCCGAGGTTATTGTCCTTGTTAGGTAAATCGCTTATCAGAACAGACAAGGCTTCATTTGAGGCTTGCCCAGGTCGCTAATCATTTGGACCCGGCAGAGGTGCGAGGAAAGGGCAAAGCAGCTAGCAAGAATTTCAATTTTAGTTCCTCCAGAGAGGTGGTTCTTTTAACGTCTATGTTATAAAAAGAACACGGCGCTCCAATTAGAATGCTCTGGGGGATAAAGTATGGTTTGGATAACAAAAAAGGAGATGTGAGCCGAGTCTCATTACAATCAAATACAGCTGAATCTCAGAGAGCATTAAAAGACATAATTACGATTCAGATGTGTATCTGCATCCCAGAGACTTTGTTGTTGGAAATTCTTAATTCAGGTAATGTTGTAGATTAAATGATATCAAGAAACAATATAAAAAATGCACTCCAGCAACCCAGCCTCACTAGTTTGCGAGATGAATTAGGAGGGTAAGTATCAGTCAAGTGTTGCTAATCAAATCCATTGTTGAGATGATCATCAGCAAGTATAACTGTCTTTAAAAAGCAGATTTTTTTTTTTCGTATTTGTTTGTGTACAGAAGGTGGATTTGTGTGAAAACGATGCCAAAGACATCAACAACAACATTAGAGAAGTAGATTGCATAAAACTATTTAAATAGTTTTCTGCTTCCGCCGTAATTTCTGCTTTAATACAAGCTTATGTACGGTTTTCCCATGGACTATTGAGTTATTATCGCAGGGTAATAAGTCATCTGATTGTGTCTATTGTGTTTGTCTGAATGAGGGCTGCTTTCAGTGCCGTTCCATCTGAGCCTTAACAGACATTAAGAGACAAAGAGTTAATAATAATAAACACGTTTTCACTGAGGCTCTATAAGAGCCATGTGAATTAAATAATTATTGATATGACAGAAGCGGCGGCTTTGACACCTGGAGGTGGGTGTGTCGATGTGGGCGTGACTGTCATGAAGTATGAATGGGAAGGTTACTGGCATGCTGCGGGCTCTGTGTGCATGAGGAAGCACACAGAGACCACCTCGCTCACCCGTGAGGGTGAGCGAGATGGTCTCTGTGTGTCAGTCCTCGCAAAGTTTGGAGCATGATAATCAAAATTAAATAAATCGATAATTGTGACAGAACAAAGAAGAGGTTTGGAGTTGATTGATACACGGACAGATGAGATTCCCCGAGTAAACTCAGTGTTGCCCTCTACCACCATTAGTTTGCTGTGTTTTATAATAATAAAATGTGTTTATTATTATTAACGCTTTGGTGCAAAAAACTGATTGAAAATCGATTTATTTACTGCATGTACATGTCTGTTAAGGCTAAGATGGAACGGCACTGAAAGCAGCCCTTTAAACCATTCAGACGAACACAACAGAGACACAATCAAAACTGTAAGATGACTGATTACCCCGCGATAATAACTCAGAAATAGTCCAAATAGTTTAGATGTATTTTTATTTCTTTCCTACTTACGGAAAGTTTCTGTTTATATCATAGGTTTGTTGTGCCTTTCTATACTAAAGAAAAAGATATAAAACGTCAGATATTTCACAACGAGATATTAACATTCATGGAAAAACCTTACATAACATTGTAGTAAAGCAGAAAGTACGGTGGCCACCATAAGAAAGGCTTACAGTATCAACAATGCCGCATGAACTGATCAGTAGATTATTGCGAGGGAACGCAAAAGTATTGTGAGGGAACGCAAAACATGTTTATGTTTATGTCTGTTAAGGCTCAGATGGAACGGCACTGAAAGCAGCCCTCATTCAGACAAACACAATAGACACAATCAGATGACTTATTTCCCCGCAATAATAACTCAATAGTCCATGGAAAAACCTTATAAGCTTGTATATAAAAAAGTTAGCAAGCTAGCAAAGCTTATATTAGCAGTAGGCTTGTCGCGATAAACAATAAATCAATTAATCGCACGATAAATTAAACCTATCGACCTCATTTTAATTATCGGCTTTATCGTCTCTTCCTGCCTTTTTTCTTTCTGTTGATGACACTGAATGAAAAAAGGTTCAACTCCGGTGCTCTGCACTGACCCTCCCTTCCTCATTTCCTTAGTGTAATGCCCAGCGCACATTACAGGAGTTGTCAGCCCATTTTCAAAGTCTGAGAGACCATACATTAGCCGACAGAAATCCTAGGTATGAGCTGAGTCTTGAATTACTTTGGTTTAATTTAAGACCTGTGATTAACACATTTAAACAATTCATTTAAGACATTAAGACCTTAACTTTAGATTAATAAATTTAAGAACTTTTAAGACTTTTTAAGCATATATTTTTACACCCTGAACTAATATTAGCAGCATTTAAGTATATCAGTTAATTATTATTAATGTATGTCGCAAGTAAAGATTAAATTTTATTCCCTGCATGTGAAAAAGCAGACGGCGTAAAGTTTTAAAACAAGGACAGATTGATTAAAAAGTAATAATTTGTGAATAGCGCGGTTAGCATTTACTATAAATATCAGTCTTTGAGTCCATTTAGTGCAGAATGCAGGCGAGCACCTGCCCATGAGTGTTAAAGCAGCCTGATAAACTAGTTATACTTAGCTCAACCTGGTAGAGTTTAGACATATCTTCTAAGAGTTTAAAGTTTATTCACTGAAACATTTAAATCTTGATGTTCCAACAAATGCTGCTGATTAAGATCAAAATTGCTAGTAGCAGGAGCTACCACACACAAACTACACATTTTAATTGTTTTAAGACATGATAAGCAAATATTTGAGAGAAACTGTTTATGCATAAAACCTGAATTTCTTCATTTGGTGATATTCTGAAATAATTAAACTGTCGTACCTGTAGATTTTCCTGTGGAATCGGTCACACCAGAAGACGCGGTTGTTGGCCACGTCCAAGTCCAGAGCCACGGCATTCTTCTGTGTAGACACAACCTGGCTGTAGTCCCTCTTCACCAAGTCGATGCGTCGAATCTCATGGCGGTTAGTGAACAGCAAATATGGACTTTTCCCTGCAACCAGAGAAAATAGAAGGAAAGGAAAAACAGGGTTAATATGGGGATCACATTAGAGATGTGATTTTACTCACTAAAGCAGAGCTGAATAAGCTTTGACAGTTTAGCAGAAAGTCGAGGAAAGGCTCCGGATGGGTCCTTTAATTAGGAATCAAATCTCATCTTGGCGTGCCACAGAATCTTTAAACACTGAGCCAATAACATAATTCAAACTAGCCAGTGTATGTGCCGAGCATAAAAGCGAATTAACCTTTCTGTAGAGGGATCAATTTACGATCGCATCCCAACAAAGAGATTGAAAACAAAATGTAATTGCTCTCAAGTCAATACATGCAAGACTTGTGAACCGTGATGTTCCTTGTCAGGATGATTTAGACATTAGTTATTACCTGAAGCACTTGGGTTTCGCCTTACAATCAAAACTACAGGAAACTAATGAGCTCCACCTTTGCAGCACACAAGTCGATATTCTAAATATCATGTTTTATACCAAAATAAATAACGCAGGAATGGTTACTTAGTGCTGACAATCCTCCCCGGACAATTAAGAGGCAATAATCCTTCACTGAAATGACGAAACTGTTGGAAAATCAATGAACAGGTCCGAGTGTATTATGAAGTAACATGGTCTTTTGGCAAATATAGATGTGAATCTGATCACATCTTTTAAAAAAAGGTTGTCAACGTTTACACAGGCAACTTGCAAATATGGAAGACAACAAAAGAGAAGAACCTTTGGGAACCGTAAAATAAAGAAGAAAAAAGATGCAGCTCCAGCCAGTGTTTTGCCTTTTCTCAGCTGATGGTGAATAAAAAACAAGATGGCTCAGTTAGCTACTATCCACATCACAGATAGGCTTGAAAATGAAGTCAGGGGAAACCAAAAGGGTGGAAGACGCTTATAGAATAGAAATCCTCTTACTTGTTGAGGCAGCAGTCATTTAAACTGCAAGGTTTAAACAGGTACATAGATAATAGGGGAGAATAGGGCAAGCTGAGCCACTGTTTGTTTTTAGGAACGTTGATCATGTGATGACGGCTTTATTAAATGAATGCAAGAACCTCATGGGTAAATTTTTATTTCTTAAAAAACATTTTTCACTCTTGGAAGTTAAAGTATTTTTGTCTGAACACAATTCTTATGAAGCTTCATAAGAATTGTGTTTAGACCAAAGTAAATATTTGAAAATTTGCTTTATATATCAATGGTACTGTGTCTGAGCTACAACATGAGGCTATAAATCTGACTGAAAGTGTAGCATTTTAGCTGTGGGTACATATAAAGGAGGGGCTCATCTTACCCCTCACACAGCTTATTTTAGAAATGCTAAAACGGTTCAGTTTACACTCGTTCTGATTGATTGATTTGATGCTCAACATCCTAAAATAGATGCAAATATATAAGTTAGTGACCAAACTAAGATTGCCTTGATGAAGTGATCCTGAAGAAAACTAAATAAATAACTAAATATCTTGTGATGTACTTGAAAATTAGCAAGACATGATATGTCTTGTACCACAGTAAATGACATATGCTGCATCTCCTTATACTTTGGTTTAATGTATGGATATGTCTATCTGAAAACTAAGTATTTAGCTGTATTTAAAAAAAAATCTTAATATTTGTTGTAATTTATTGTTCTGAAATACAAAAAATACCATTGTCAGGTCAGAGTTTTATAAAATCTACAATTTGAAGTTGGCCAAAAATTAATTCCATTTATAATCATTTATATTTTGCGTCCCCACAACCAGTTGATCCCATAAGTAAAAAAAAAAAAACCTAATATACTAAAAAAAATAACATTAATATGAGGGTGTTTGTATGCCTACATGTGCTAATTAACTCCAAACACTAGGCACAGCTTAGGCTGATTGATACAAGGCTTCAGCTGTAAATCAAATCTCAGATAAATACTGTGTTTCTTTGGCAATCCATCAATATACTTTACTGACCTCAATATAATTACAGACCTTCAAGTTGTGCTACAGAAAATGCCAACGAAAATGTGGACAAAATAATCAGAAGTATAAAATTCCTTTGCATTGTTGACTGATGGTTTATTGTGCACACGTCTTTTATGTTTGAACCTATTGTTATAGCTGCCCGATTCCCATAATTAAATGCAAAGTGCATTTAGTCAAGAGGACAGCGGACTGTAACATAGTGTGTGTAGGGTTTTATCTGTGTGGTGCTTTCTCTGAACCCATGTCCCTCTAACACAGTATAATAGTATGATCCCAGCTGCAGCTGCCTCTCATCTCCAGAGGCAGATGTGAAAGTTTCTCATTAATACTTTACAGTCCTTAGCTCCCCCATTTGACAGTTTGTGTCACAACCTCAGTGTAGTGTGGTGATCCAACACTTTCTCTCCATTTCTGCCCTTTCCTTCCTCTACCCGGCCCGAATCTGAACACTGACAGTATGGTGTTGGGCCAAGTGCTCCAAAAAAATAAAGCAACAAAAAAACAACAAAAATCCCCCCCAAAAAACTAGTCATTATACTGTCATTTCAAAAGTCTCTAAGGGGGAAATTGCTGCCATGCTGGAGTCATGGGCTGTCAGTGCTGAGGTGGAATTTTCGTTTTTTTTATCGCCTCAACAACAGCAGCTGCTGCATTGTCTGCCAATCCCTGTCTAACACTTCATCTCACACTCTGAAATAAAGAAGGCAGTTTATAACCGCATACTGTATATTGTGCCCTGCAAACATTTTCATACCCAACAGATGCTATTTTTTCAGTCATGCTTTAACCGCCAATATTACTAGTTTTTATTGGGATTTTAGGCAACTGACTAAAACAAAGCAGTGTAATGATTCGAATTGGAGGGATAATGCAAGGTTTTCAGGATCACTGCAAATTGAGAACTGAACTGCGTCTGTATTCAGTCCTTCTGAGTCCATATTTTTTAAACCCACCTTAAGTCAGTGCTTGAATAACATTTTTTTAAAGTTTTGTCACAACTTGTCAGTTGTAGTTCTGTACTTTACAGAAGCACATAAAAATGTTTTGAATCCAGTTTAGATGGACGTCCATGCCTTAGTAGGTTTGTAATTTTACCACCGTTTTTCCATTGATTTGATGATGGACTGAATGGTGACCAGTTAGATGCTTCCAGCTCTGGATCGTGTTTTATAGCCTACCTTTTAATCCAACTGTCCCTCACAGAACAGCTGGGTTTAAGTTAAGAATAAATCACACAAAAACCAGCAAGCATTTTGTTTATTGAAGACAAATCTAAGAAGATTTTAGAAGGTTAATAAATGTCCCAACTGACTTGGTTGGACATTTTTATTTTACAGGTGACAGAAGTCTAAATGCACGCCATTTGTGGGCAAGATTGACTTGCATCAGTAGTAACAGTGGTGACTCTCAATCTCAGGACGTCTGGATTATTAATCTCTACTATCCACTGCAATAGCTGAAAAAATGCAATGTCTCACCCTTTTTTACTGCTGTTCTCTCAATTTTCTACCTACAAACAAAAGAAGATAGTTATTTCTACACATTGAAATTATTACCACAGTACCAGTACGGAAGAAAATAAATAATGCAAGTTCATTTCTGTTGAGTTTTTTTATTATTATGATTATTATTATTCTTTATTTTGATTTAATTTCCTTATGCCATTATTGTTACTTTCCACCTTTTGATTGTACTTTCTTTGATTCCAAGCTCAGCTTCTACCTGGTTATCATTCACCATCCCTCAGCCGGCCTCTTTTCTCGTTTCCTCTCCCTCCTCCAGCATTGAAAGCCGCTGGTCTCGTTATTCATAGCTGGATTCTTCCATTTTCCTGTTGGCTGCTCTGCCCCGTTCCCCATCCTGTACGACCTGCTATTCCCCTGCAAGTCTTTCCTTTTGTTCCATTATTAATAAACATTCTGTTCTACAATATTCTCTGCACCAGGGCCCTTTTAAAAGCTGCAACATGTCAGACTTTGAGGTCTAGGTTGCGCTTTCTGAGGCTTTTGCCATCTTCACAGGCTTCTTTGTGAATCTTATGAATTGTTTAAGTCTTAGCATAGACCAGTGGTCTCCAACCCCCGGTCCGTGGACCGGTACCGGTCCGTGGACCAATTGGTACCGGGCCGCGCAAAAAATAGTGTAATATTTCCGTTTTATGTATTATTTGAGTCTGGAGGATCTATTATTTTGAAAATCCTTTAACCGAATTCTCTCGGTTAATTGCGCGCCAACACTGAGCCCTCAAGCAGCAAATGAGTAAGAAACAGATCAGATGTCTGTAAACTTTTTATTTGACTATAATAATTTTGCTCTGGTGAAAAATAAAAATAAAAATTCTCAACCACATGCATTAGAGGGGTCCATTTGCATGATCTTGCAGTCCAGGGGGCACAACTGGCCCCCGGGCCACACTTTGGACAGCCCTCGACTAAATACATCTTCTAACGAAATCAAGTCTGGCAAGTTTGACTATAATATAAGCATGTTTATCAGAGAAAATGTGATTAAATATGAAATTCACAGCACACTTTTCAGATTTCAGGTTTTTTTTGTTGTTTTAAAATTAAAATTTAAAATTATACACTATAGTTGACATAGATAAAATATAATATAGATAAAAATGTGTGACGCAGTGTGAAAAAGGTCATGGGATATTAGCTGCATTTTTATTAAACAAAATAAAGTACTTACAAATGAATGTGATTAATCCAGTTCACTGTTTTCTGTTCATTAAATGAGGCACAACGACGTTCTTCTCAGCCTCGAGTCATGGCTGAAAGCCAATGAGCATCAAGGTACTTTGAAGAAGTTCACTCTGTTCCCCGCTTGTCACCTAACATTTATCAGCATCCTCAAACTAAATTAACTAAATTGATGTAATTTCCCTCCACCTAGATCTGCCAGGTACCCCTGAAGAGTTGATATGCCTATTTATAAATGTTCAGCATGGCTAAACACATCAGGGTGTCACTCAGGAAACTCTAAAGTGATGAGAGCCTGTGGATGGAGTTGGCCAGTGGAAAAAAAAAAAAAAAGAACAAGGCTGGCTGTTCTAATCGTGCTTGCCATTTTTATGTTTTTAGGTACACAAACAGCTGCAAAGTGATGATAGGACTGTAATTGTAGAAAGATGTTTGTGATTATATGAAACAGAGGGTTTGACGCTGCGGTACAAACGAGTGATTGGGTCCACTAATGAGCAACTGCTCAGACTGTTTCGTTATCAGTAAAACAGCAGACTTTCCTGCTTATCAAAGAAAATGCATACATAAAATTAGCTAAATTGCATCTGTAGAAGTTATTACCTGTAATATTAAAAACTCAACTACGAATTTTATTTGTCCCATCATAAACACTTGTTACTGGGGTGTTTTCACCTGATTGTCCGGTGGATTGTTTGATTACAAGACTGCAACATTTGTTACATTTTCAACTGGTGTGGTTCACTTTCACACTGCACTGTGTCAAACATGAAAGAAGTAGAAGATAAAACACATGCAAAAGACACATTTTTGTACTACTATATTCTTAACATGCTCGAAAAGGAGTAGGAGGAAGTAAGAAACATGTTTTCAGATGGACCCTCGTTATTAAATAAAAAAAAAAATAAAAATAAACGTAGGTTAATTAATTTCCCATTTTATCTGGGTTTACATATGCCATCCATACACACACACACACACACACACACACACACACACACACACCACACACACACACACACACACACACACACACACACACCCCCGTATGCATTTTGTCTTTGGCAAAAGAACAAGAGCCATTTATCCTAGTAGCAATAGACGCTTGTTTATTTTGGTTGTGTTTTCCCAGAATGCCCTGCACTACAGTTTGCTTCCTGCTTTTGGAGTGTTCTCTGGTCCACTTGTATCTACATTTGCATTCAAACCACACCAGAGTTCACTTCACGGAACAGAGGCCGAGGTTTTTAGGAGGACTAGAGCTTGCTTTTTTGGTCCACATCAGAGTTCGACTGCACATTCACAACCTCCCGAATCGAACCGTAGGTTCTAGGTAAACAAACATTATTCGAATTAAAGTGGACTAAACTGGGCTGGTGTGAACGCACCCTACATTTTTTTTTTACTTTCATTTGTGTAAATTGTTGTGACTCACCTTCAGCCTTGCAAGTCTTAGTGACCAGGTCCATCTCATATCCTTCATAGCACTCGCACTTAAAATCTCCCTTGTAGTTGATGCATATCTGGCTGCAAGCGTCGGGGTTCTCACACTCATTGATGTCTGTGAAGAAGGCAAGAAACAGATGCCATCAGTAGCAGAGCTGAACAGAAAGTGACAACCATTCTTGTCGTGTGATAATTGTTAAGAACGGATGCTTGTTGATGACTTTTGTCGATGGGGAAGCGCAGATCATATGAGGAAAGAAAGAACGACACATCTGACCTTTCTTTTTAAACACCTTTTTCTTTGGGTTACGCTGGGTGTGACGGGTTGGGGAAGGGTGTGAAAATGTGTTATGTGTGTGTGAACCTGTGAGAGCATAGAAAGTGCATCTGGTTCCTTGTGAGAATGAAGAGCAGTTCGGCTAGAAAAGCAGCAAACATTTAAACGGGTTTTGTCAGTAGTCAGCCGGCTGCTTCTCATGATGCCTTTTGAAAAGTATTCACACCTCTTAAACTTTTTCACCTCTTCCCATGCTAAATCCGTTAAAACTTCATTGTTGCTTATTGGGATTTTATGTTATGAATCAGGAGTGTACAATTATTTTCTTCTCCCACAACGGCAACTATGACTGTTCCTAGGAGCCATACGATTGGTCGAACACAATTTGTTCAATTAAGTATGAAACAATACATTTTAAATAGAATTGTATCTTGCCAGCAACAGCATACATCGCCAATGAACAACAAGGCAAATAGCTGAAACTTCACATATTATTTTACTACATTTAAAAATGGTTTTTATAAATGTACAACTTTCATGTACTTTTACAATCATAAATTTTGTTTCTAATTCCGGAAAACAAGTCTGGGATTTCCACAAACTGAGAGCATCCCTGGTTTTGTTTATTTTAAGCAAAAAAGTAGGTCTTTGTGTTGATAGAAAAAAGAATATCAGCATTTCTGCATCCAGTTTTTCTTCTGAGAATCAATTGCAATCTTTATTGGTGGCGAGCCTGCTTACAATGCTGCACTGATGGAGGGCTCTAGAAGGGTGCTTTACATATCATATATTATATTTAACAAAAGCTACACTCAAAATAAAAGCTGATTTTTCAAAATAAAGACATAATATTCTACTTTGTGTGCAGAATTAACATTGACTGCCGTTTTTTAAGTGGGCTATTCAAGGACGTCTAAGCTCTGCGAAGTGGCAAACAATATAAATCACGAATGCAAAGTTGAAGGAAAAAATAATCAACGTCTGGCTGCCTATTTAGTGTTGTTTTCCAGTCTCCAGATTTTTATTTTCTTCCAGAATTGCCCTGCATTTATTATCATCATCCATCTTCATATCAACTCTGAGCAGTTTCTCTGGTCCTGCTGAAGAAACTCTTCCCCGCTGCACGCCGCTGCCACCACTACTTTTCACCACGGGACTGATGTGTTTGGAGAGAAGTTAATCATTAAATTCTTTTCCACAATTTTGAATTTTGTGTAAAGGTGAAAAAAAATTTTTTTTTTTGGTTTGTTTAGTTTATAACAATTGCATAATTGTTCCCACTTTTCCATAATTCTTGCACTCTTTCTGTTCATCTAGAAATGTATATATCAACATATACATAAGTGTGATATTGCAATTCATACATAATCTAAATATAAAATGAAGAAATAAAAACAAGCTATCACACAATAATCCATAAAAATACGATAAAGTTTAGGTGGGTCTTTTTTTATGGACGCACAATATTGGATTTTTGGTTCATATCCGATATGCCGATTTACTAACACTCATTTGGCAAATAACCAATACCGATATTTTTTTTCCTATACCTACTTACTTACTGAAACTATGTGGCTTTCTGTTCTCCGGAATTAAAATACTGCATTATCTTTGACAATTTAGCCTGCTACCAAATGCAAATTCTAAAAGGGAGGTCGGAAATTATGCAACATTTTCAACTTGCATTATATTTAATGTCAAAATTATTCACAGCACTCAAACAGCGCAAATTTGATGTTGGGCTGCAGTCATACAAAAGCAACACCTTTTATATCAGTGAATTATTTTGACGGAATGGCCGATGTCCAATATAAATTTTTACAGCTAATAACAGCCGATTCCATGCCGATAATATTGTGCATTCCTATTTTTGATGTTTTTTGAGGCTCTGTTGATCTCAAGGTGTTTAACATTTTTCCAGTTTTACCTCCACAAGTCTTCTTGTCCAGCAGCTGGTAGCCTGTGGGACACTGGCACTCGAAGCCGATTGGTCTGTCCATGCAGACGTGGGAACAGCCGCCGTTATTGATCATACACTCATTCAACCCTGTGAGGCAAAACAAAGAGAAGACAGCGTTCTGATGCACAGAGTTACAGGAGAGGCAGGCACAATGTAATCAACTTGCAGGTCGACTTTTTGAAAAACGACTCTAACCCGCTTATAAGAGAAAAAAAAAGTCATTCATCTTGACTTTTGTACCGTCTTGTCCTTTTGTAATGCTCATCAGACGTTCTCCAAAGTAGAGACGGCCTCAAAGAGACGCCACTACGGCACATAAGGGGAGCTGGTTAATTGAAATCCAGTCCCATCTGTTGGGATATGAAATATGTGTGTGTGTGTGTGTGTGTGTGTGTGTGTGTGTGTGTGTGTGTGTGTGTGTGTGTGTGTGCGTGCGTGTGTGGAGGGGCTTTAATGCTGCGAACTGAGAATCAAACAAGCCCCAGGAGGATCAGTCACATAAGTAAAGGGGGGCAGCTAAATTAAACAGGTACTCCGTTTGATTTGTGACACAGTAATCCTAAAAATTACAAAAGCTGAAATATGGGATACACCACCAATGGCCCGTTTTATTTTTAATGTAGAAAACTTGACGCCATTGTTCTGTTTCTCTCCTAGACAAAGAAATTAGTTGAGTTCTGCTGAACAAAGCATTTCCTTCTACAGAGTGTAAAGGGGCAGTGTTAAGCGTTTTATAGGCACATATGATATTTTGTAGCATAAATAAAGTAACTATGTTACTTTCAGTTGTTATAAAAATGCTAATTATATCAAATATGAGTTAAAAGAAATTTCCTTTAGTAATTTAATGCCTTGAAATTGGGTCACTGTCTCATTAAGAAACTCCTGCTCTTACTAAAACTCTGCCTTCAGGAAGTCATCACAACATGGTTCCTCTATTAATCCTTTAACAACGTTTTTACCAACTTCATTCTGAGAAGTAGCTCCTATAATGAGCTCAGCTGATGCACAGTTTCACCAGGTGTCTGCTAACTGCTGTTTGCTAGTCTGAAGGAGCTGAAAGATGGAGGAAAGCTGTTCTGGGAGGCGGAAGCTTGGAAACTGCGTCTCGAAGGCAGAGCTAAGTTTCTTCCAGTTAAACGGCAGTCTTTCCTCTCCACTGTTGCCACATGCTCATCCAGGACTGAATGCTACAAGTTAACGACTTGATGCATTCCGGATGGAAACACTTTAGCCAATTTGGAAAATAAACTGAGCTTCATTTGTCTTATTTAGGACCAAAGCATATCATTAGCTTCATTTCCCTTTACTAAAATTATAAACATTTGATAAAACAATTTGCTGAATGGAAACACTGAATTTCAACAAAACTAAATTTTTTCGATAAAAGCTTTAGCACTAAGATGAGGTGTGTTTTTTTGGCTGTTCAATGGAAACACTTTATTCACATCATGAGTGATGACAACAAACTAATGTTAGTGCTGGGGGAGCAACAGGAAGTTCATGGCGCAGCATGTTTTTTAATGATTTAATGTGTGAACAAACTTAGTTACATGTGATTTTAATTGTGTTTCATATTTAATGAAAAGAGCAATTGCAAAATTATGGGTTTTTTTTTTCAACATTTCTGGAATATCAACAAGTTTTGCATATGTTTGTAATGGAAATGCAGCCATTGACTGAATCTACATGAGAGTTGAATTTTTTTTTCTGTAAAATGCTTTCAGACTATATTTGTTGCCGCTATTGACAAAAACTCAACTGAATTGAGCAAAGCAGCTGATGGAACAAAAACTGCTCATGCGAAATGAAAATGCAAGTGAAGGAAGCATTACGTTGCTTCACATCATCTTGAATTTATAAAATATCCTTGTATGCATGTGATTTATTCAAGTCTTCAGTACACTTGTGTTTTTTTCTTTTAATCCTTAAATGAGTAACCCTAACACAAAGTGAAAAACGTCGACGCACTGGATTGGTTTTCACAGAGCAAAAGCGCAACTGCACAACGAGCAGCTGGAGAGGGTTGATAAAAGAAAAATGGACTAAGCAGCAAGAGAAGCTGCCTCCTCAATCATAGAGTATTTAACTCCATCAGAAGTGTGACTACCTAATCTAGAATTACACATTTGTCAATAACTAGTGAGCTTCTTATCGGCTCTTGAAAGCTAAAATTTAGTGTGCGCATGTGTGTGTGTGTGTGCATATACGTGCGCGGGGGTGTGTGTGCGCGTTTTTCTGAGAGTTACTCGACGACTTAGACAAACCGAAACTCAGCATCAGCTTACTCCCCAGAGTAATAGTGAATGGTGCCAAGATGAAACTGCATTAGACAAAAGAAGTACACAGTAAACAGAATAAACACTTTCACCTCTTGAAATATATCTAGTAAACTGCTTATCTAAAATTCACATTCATAAGGTTTACAGAAAAAAAAAAACACTGGAACCATGTCATTTATTTAGTTTTTCTTAACGCCCTAATTGTTCTGTGTTTCTACTATATTTTTATATTTATTGAGATCTACTTATGCGTTATTAATTTATTGTTATTCGACTTGTCTTTGAGAGTTGCTATTTTTAAAATTTCGTTGCACTTTCTTCATGCACAATAAAATGCATGAAGAAAGCATTTTCTTCATGCATTTTATTGCATGAAGAAAATGCAATAAAATTCATTTGAATTAGATTGCAAATGAATCTAACTCTGATTCATTTGCAAGACGACTTCACACACACTGTAACTACCATTTTCTAAAAATACATTTAGTTTTTCACAGCTTCACATCATAAGATTGTGGTAACATGCTTATTTAAGGATGCACAAACTTTTTTTCAGAAATTCTATGAACATTTTCCTGATAGTATTTGATGTTCATCAACACAGGAAATGTAGGAATTCAAGTCTGTGCTGTTAATATTTTTATGCAGGTAAATTAATTTGATGGTTACCAAGATACGTTGCTCTGTGCTTATTAAGTGAAATGGTCTTTGGTTAAGATTTTGGGTTTGCATGGCTTTCTGTGTTATGTTTCCACATTCTCACTTTTTTTATTTGATAAAAATCTACATGGACATTTAAATCATAATTCTAATTTGATAACTCAGGTCTCCAAACACAAAGAAGCAGCATTTAGCTTCTATGTGCCACAAATCTGGAACAAGCTTCCAGAAAACTTTAAAAAGGGCCAACTTATTTGCTATGTATCAATGATTTTGATGATGTCACTGGACAAACTGTAATGTGTGTGTAACTGGTTTCTCAATTTGTCACCACATTGTGTTTTTATGACTTTTTATTTTTGTGTTTGTATGATGTAGAGCACTTTGAACTGATTTGTTGCTGAAATGTGCCATTAAATAAACTTGATTGGTTGATTTGATTATTCAGAGGACTGCTTATGTTTCCTGGATCATACTTTAGACACCCTGTTTTTATTTTCCATTTATGAAAACACAAAAAGGGAACACTGCTATTGCTTTTTAGCAATAGCACCAGCTAAAAAGTTAGACATGCCATGGTGGGAAACATAGATCGTCTCATGTCACATAGGAACTGTAACATATAGGATGAGTGTTGAGACGAGACAAATTACTGGATTTCAGCCATGGACGCTCCTTAAAGCGGGGATGGGTAACTCCAGGCCTCGAGGGCCAGGATTGCCCATCCCTGCCTTAAAGCCTCAGCCACCATCCAGACTTCTATCTCTCTTTACTTTCTATTTAAAAGAAAGTAAGAGGAAATATTTCTGGAGTGTGTCATTTGCCATGCTAGCTTATTTTTCTACTTTCTCTCTTCGATGATCCTGAGAGAACGACCCCTCCTGGGTCTAACCCTCTCCTCTCTCACATGGTAACACCTAGGACAGGCACCAACCTTGCTGTCACCCTGAACAGGACAAAGACGGAGTAGAAAATTGAAGGGAGACGTTTTTTCTACGCTAGAGGTATGTTTTATGCCCCTTGGGAACAGCAGAAAATAAGGAATAATGCCCTGATTTCCTATCGTCACAGGAGTTAATGAGGTATACCAGGAATTTACGAGATGTGGATTTTCTGTTAATTATGCAGTCAGTGTTAGCTTTGCTTCGGGTTCTTAGTCTCCATTCTCTTTAACTGGTAGAAGCGTCACATCGCCTCCTGAGTTATGAGGGCTACCATGTAATTTCAGACTCTGGTTCTGAACAGACAGCAAGTGGGGGACTATTGATCTTTTTGAGATTGGTTAAGAGCGAGGCAAAACAGAGAAGCTGCAGGCCGGAAAAATCAAAACAATGTGCCAAAAGTGGGTGAGATGCTTTGCAGATTTGACGTGGAGCCAGCGGACCTGCTGAATTTGCTAAAAGTCACACCGAGAGACCGCCGGGAACCACAGGTAATGCCTCGACAATGCGGAGACTGGGGAGGACGAGCTGCAGGTAGATCCGATTGCAAGTTGAAATCGAACTTTTCTATCAATTGAAAGTAAAAAATTTGGTCGGGTAATCTTCGCCGTTCGCTTTGTGTCGCCGCCAACAGACCGACCCGCTGTTAAATTCTCTTCTGCAAATCGACTGAATGAGTGGCGGCAACACAATCTATCCTCCTACTGTCAGCTGAAAATGGACCCAAGATAAAAGAAAAAAGTGCAAGACGTAGCTGCCTGTGAGCTCTCACTCAATCCTGTGAGTTCAGGAGGGGCATGAAGCCCCCCGCCTCCGCCTGAGAGAATCCATGTGTGAAAACAGAAACTGCTCTTTCCACCAAGAAGATTTACAGGCCAGATCCCTTTTTCCCCCTATCACTGAGAAAACATCACATCTCTTTTTTTCCCCTTCTTCCTAAATCTATCCTGCACAGTGAATCTGTTAACATGAATGAACAGTGTTAAATAATGAGCAACATAACAGTGGCGATATGTCATTATTTTTGGTGAGACAGTAAAACATTCACCTGAGCACTTTAGGAAATGCAAGGAAGAGTGTTGCGTCCCAGTTCGAATCAAAAGCATCTTGTTTTCCGCGTGTGATTTAGATGTGGAACATCTTGGACACAAATGGCTGAGCGAGTGCAGAGATGAGCGAGGTGTGTGTGCCTGCGTGTGTGTGGACATGCTTTTAATGAGCTGAGAATGTGAGGGGACGGAGGGAGAGGAGATGGAGAGGGAATTACGCTCTGCAGTGCCGGTCTCGGTTCTATAATTTCATTTCCTGGCAGAGGTCAGTCTGCTCTGGTGCCTGTCACTTTTCCCCACATAGGTTTTTAGATTCCTCAGAGGAAATGTCCTCGCAAGAAGCTGGAGGTCAGCTCCTTGATTTCTTACACTGCAAATGAAATCACGGATATCCAAAAAACCAACATGTTTTGTTTAATGAATATCACTTTGACCAAATTGAGCATATCTGTTTTAGCATTTTTGATTATTTTTAGACACATTTCTCCAAGGAATCATATTGTATTGGTCACTGTATGATGAAAACTTTGCCTTCCCTACTGCTTTAATTCACCTTAGCATATATTCAACAAGGTGTCTAAAATAGTGATCATATATTTGAGTCCATATTGAAGCCATATTATCAAGCAGGTGCAGCAAAGAGGGAAATCTCTTTTTCCATCCATTGAATTGAGATCCAGTGACTGTGGAGTACAGTCAACTCCCTGTATGCTCAAAAAACACAAATTGGGCATCATTTGAGCTTTGTGACATGGTAATAATGTGGTCATAAATCGCTGGAAATGATCAGCAGTGTACTGAAGTAGACTGAAGCGTTTCAACTGTGCTTAACTGGTACAAAGAAACCAACACCAGACTGAGGCACTGATATAAAGTAGGATGAATCAATTTTTCCATCTATTTACATTTAGTTCTGATCCCAGACGAGCCCCCACATTTTCCACATCTCTTACGTTCTAATCTTGGTGGCCTTGTGTGTAGTCTCAGTTTCCAGTCATTATATGACAAACGTGGCTCTCAGTGTGGTGTTTGTTCTGCTGCTGTAGCTCATCTCCTTCAAGGTTCAAATCATCTGTGCAAAGAAGCGAATCGCTGATCTGCAGCCACACTCTTCCTGAGCAAGAATGTGGCTGTCTATAGGTGGTATTTTGCATATGTTGTTTGTACTGAGTTGTCCTTTGAGATCATAGAAAACCAACTCTAATAAGTAATTTTCCTAAGACTTTTGACATCAACAAGAAATCTGTGTTAACACCACTGCTCTCGTAGGATATCTTCCTCTCTTTCTCTCTGTAAACCCAAGAATGTTGAGCATAAAAAATCCCAGATCAGAAGTCTCTACAATACTCTAAAATACCCATCAACCATGCCGTGTACAATGTCACTTAAATCCCTCTTTTTCCTTGTTGTGATGGCTGCTCTAAACTTCAAACCTTCTTCATCTTCTAGATGCATAAATTTAATGAGAGGCTGTCATGATGCACTATTTGTGTAAGCAACTAAAAAGGTAAATGAATAAAGTGACTGGTTATTGTGTTAACAGGAGCCATCTAATAATAAGCACACTGTTGGTGTAACGTGTGCAAATGTCTTGACTCCTCTGAACGAAGAAACACTCATTCTAGACCCAGTGTATGTGTACTCTCCCGTGAATCAGTATCATTTGGAACAAGCCTTTTATTTTATTTTATTTTATCACAGACAGAAATAAAAGTTCACACGAGCAGTCTCTAACATCAAGAACAACATCTTACCACACTCTTTTTTAGGCTCATCCGAGCGGTCCTTGCAGTCCTTGACAGAGTCACACACCTTGGAGCTGTCGATACACTCTCCGTTCTTACACTGAAACTTCAGTGGCCCTTCGCATTTTGTGGCTGCAGCAAAAAAAAAAAGTAGAGATTAGCTTCTGTAAATCACACATTTAAAATATTAATGTTTTGTTTGAGACAGTAAAAAAGGGCCATGTACTTAAAAAAAACATTAAATAAGTAAACATGAAAATAATTTTTCTAACTCAAGTTTGTATGCAACTACACAAAAAAGTTACAATATTAAAAATTTAACGTTACTTTTCATCTTTCTCACCTCCTCTTGTGAATTTCACTTTCTCTGCCCTCTTAGTTTGCAGGAAGCTGATAAATTATCCATAAGAAGAAGAACTTAGGAGACTGGTTTACACAGAGTCCTGTCTGAGTCCATATACCACACAACCTGCTGTCATTATTACAACGCCTTTAACAGCTTCTTCATCTTGGTTTGTAGTCTTCACACTTTCGTCACCTCTCTGCAAAGCTGGCATTACGATATAGCTTTAAATGGTCTGCTAAACTGCACCCAAGGTAATTCTGTCTTGTTTTATCCAACTGATGTCAGTCTCACAGATTCATAATAAATCATTTGTTCTCGCATTTAACAGAACCTGCTGGGATGAATTTAAACCAAACAACGGATGTTTTCTGCATTTGTGAAGTACTGCGTTTGTTTTAGATAATGGCACAAAAGGCTGCTACATCGAGCTTTTAATTAGAGAGCTGAAAGCAACAGACTGAATGTATCCACCTACTCAACAAGGTGGCACCTCACTGTAAACAATCTCATGGACCTGGCAGCACAGCTGCTGTGCTGCGAATCAATGAGATTTGCCTGTTGCTCTTTTAAGTTTCCGGTGAGACTTGGCAGCATTTGTCCAAGTAGTATGATAACTGTGAACCATCAGCAGAAGCTCTGTTTGTTTGTTTCGACAGTAACCCTTTGTGGTATGTGACAGAAGGATATATTTACGCCTGTGATAATGAATTTCACAGACAGCACAGAGGTACTTTGGGGCTGATAAACTCAATCTTGTTCCATTTCTAGCAGGCAGAAATTGTAACTAATTGTGACAATGTTCTTAGATTAGTACTGTACTCGTTATTTTTAATAACTATTTTATTGGCAATAAGGTCACGTTGTACTGTGGAGATTTTTACGCCCATTTTTACAGCAATAATATTGGCACATTTTAAGATCCTGAACTCTTCAGTGAGGCAGGAAAAAACTCCTTCCTTGCTATGAATGAAAGTTCAATTACTACAAGTTAATTCACAAATACCATCCGAACTATTTTTGCTTTGTGACAGCATGCTTACACTCCTGATCAACATTTTAAGATCAGTTGAAAAATGCCAAGATGTTACGTTTTGACATTTTTGAAGTGATTAAAAAAGCCCCATTGCAAAAAACACAAAATCTTACCAAGTTTTTTTTTGGACTAGTTTCAAGTGCAAATATCTTTGTATACTTGAAATAAAACATAACTAACTTACAAGTACAGTTTTCGTTAGATATTACAGCTTGTTTTAAGTAAATAATTCCTTAATATTGATGAAAAAGTATTTATTCCATTGGTAGATTATTTCACTTATAACAAAACATTTTCCCATGTTACTTGTGAAAAAATCTGCCAGTGAAACCAGTTCTTGTGCTGCTTAGCCTATATCTGCTAAAATGATTCACATATTTAAATAAATATGTTATTATATTCACAAGCCTGATTTTTTTTCTTTTTGTGGCTATGCACAGTGTATGGTGAGCTAGCTTAGTTGTCCCAAGCTGAACATTGTCCTGCCAACTTCCCTTCCTTATGTAGCACATTCTGGTACTGTGCGTTTCCCAGGTAACCGTGATGTAACCATCCACTTGGTGTAAATGAAGCAGTGATTTATCAAGCCTCAGAGACCCACCGTTGACGCAGCCAGACTCATCGCTGTGGTCAGGACAGTCATGGACCTTGTTGCACTGTTTGGTACCGTGGATACAAGAACCATCACCGCACTGAAACTCATCAGGTCGACATGTCAGCAGAGCTGTTAGAGAAGGAGAGAGAGAAAATAATATATATATCTATGCTAATTTCATTCAGAGTTTGATGCAGCCCAGAAAATGTCAACCCAGGGTCGTGTGATGAATGAATTTTAATGTAGAAGGCCAAAAGAAGGAGGCAGGATGAGGCCAAACCAAAATTCATCATTATCCCAAGACCAGAGCAGCTTTTTATCAACAGCAGAACTCCCCTCTGAACCCCATTAAAAAGCAATATCTATGACTCTTGGGTTATGATTTAGTCTTATGAGATAAGATAAGACCAGGACAGAGGGAATGTCTGTGTTGACGCCTCAACGTAGACGGACACAGCAGATCTTCTGTGCTGTGGTGAAACCTCAATATCAGAGTGGAGATCTGTAAATAAATAATGTTTCATACAGATCCATGACATAAAAAAGCAATAACTGGGGAAACATATTGATCAGTGTCTCTAATCTGAAATATTTCTGTAGAAAATTACATTTTTCTGACAGATAACTCCTTATGTAGATCCTGAAAGTGAGTGAGTCTACAAGAAATGTGTTCCTAATTTAAACCTGATCACCTCCGTCTCTTGCAAACACTGCAAAGACGACACTGCACACCATGACGGTTTGTCAGACAAGCTCGCTGCACATCTCCGTAACAAGCGGAAGGACATTTCTGAGTTTCACACTTTGGCTTGGTGAGAGCTTTGGGCGCTGGGATTCCTGCTTCATCACTTCATCCACTCACTGTTATTTAGCAAAAATATCAAAGAAGACTAATTTAAAGGGACATGATTATGTGTTTTCCAGGCACATAGTGCCATTTTATAGCACAACCAAGGAACTATGTTCACTTCTGTTGTTATAAAAGTGCCATATATATTAAATATAAAATTTCATATCCTGATTTAACAACTTGAAATTGGGCCTCTGTCTCTTTAAAATATGCTCATTCTGAAAAACTGCCTTCAGGAAGTCATCCCATCACTTCTTAATAATTTAACGTTTTTAACCATCGTTGCACTGAGAAACAGCTGCTATTACAAGCTAAGCAGTTACACCAGGTGTTTGCTAATAGCTGCCGACTAGTCTGGAGGAGCTGCTCTGTGAGCCAGAAGTTGGGAAGCTTGAAAGCTCAGAGGAGGAGCTTCGTCTTTGAAGGTGGGGCTATGTCCACCCAGACGTTTTCCACAGTTGAATGGTTACCACAAGAGATTAAAGGATTTCTCAAACAAACGTGAAATAATCAAATCAGCACTCCAGGTCTGTTTTTGATGAAGGAGTAACATTAAAGCATTATAGCTCAAAAAAGTCGATTTGACACAATACTGCCCCTTTAAATGTTAAGCTTCAGTTTTATAGGAACTCATCCATTTCCACAGGGCTTATTACGCTGTAAAAACTTCTTTTTTTTCATAAAGAGAGAGTAGCTCTGGTCGTGCATTAACCTAAAGCAGAATGTGAGCAATAAAATGGTTAATATATTAATTCAATAGCAAGCTATCACCCATGAATGAGCACTCTCCACTGATAATGTACTTGTTTTGGTGTGTGCTTGTGTATGCGACAGACACATGACATCACACTCTCCAGTTAATTGATCTGCTGCTAATCAAATCCTTCTTTGTGTGCAACTGATTCAAATGTAGATATATCTCGCTGAGCAAAAGGGTTTTAGAGCAATGAGCTCTGGCGCTATCATCTGTACGGCAGAATCTCTCCTTCAGAAGCAGTGTGTATAAACGCTGTGTGTGTTAGGACTGCGGCTACCAAAAAAAACTTTGAGATAAGAGGGTTCTGCTCTGTCAAGTTTCTGTCCTGCAGTTTAGAAAAAGTTGCTGCAGAGTTGGACAGTTGTAGTTGTGGAAGTGGACTCTAATGCGCATGCTGTTTCAAGCTACCGGAGCTGTTTGTGCACAGACTCACTGTGGAAACTCAAATGGTATATGTGCCAAGATAAACAGAAGAAATTCTAACCAAAGCAAGACGTTTAAAAGAGGCTCTAAATATTACTAAACTTGGATGAAGTCACATGTGCAGGCTCTTAAAGATGTGCACACCTTCTTTCAAAACCCTAATAAATATCTATAATATAGTAGATGTTGTTCTCAGGACAGTTTTCATTAATAATAGGAGTGGGTAATATGGACTTACAATCTTATTGCAATATTGTGTGGTACTATTGTGATAACTGTAAAAATTATGATAAAACAGTTGCTGTTGTGCAATACTGTATGCATTCTTAGCACCACAAACAATTATTGTTTTTGAAAAACATTCCCATTCTAGATAGACTAGATAAAAGTGGAATTTTTATCACTAAACTGCATTTAATCATATTTGAAAATATATTGATATTTTTTTAATGATCTGGCTGAAACAAACATTGGAGAAAATAGAAAAAAAAATAAAGTTTCCAATCATACAGTGTTTTCTTCTATTACAATAATTCAAAATTCTTACTATGATATATTTTTCATGACAAATGATAATCGATGCAGTTAATGCCACCTCTAAATAATGCCACATAAAAACTTTTTGAAGACTGACCGTCTCAGTTTATTATATAGTGTAAAAATATATTTTCATGCCAACATAGAGAACCATTACTATGTATTAGGTTGCTTTAGAGTCTGAGGACAATCTTGAATTGCAGAGGGAAAAAAATGTTTACAAGTTGACGTAACGTAAAACCGGAAACCACTCAGGATTAATGAAGCCATGGGACACTCACGGCAGTCTGACTCGTCGGACTTGTCCTTGCAATCTGGATCTCCATCGCATTTCCACGTCAGGCGAATACACTCCCCGTTAGCACAGCGGAACTCGTCTGCGGTGCAGTTGGCTCTGCGGTTGGGCAGGTAGGGGGCGCCGTCGCCGCAGCGTTCCGGGCTTTCGTCAGAGCCGTCCGAGCAGTCGGGGTCTCCGTCGCAGCTCCACATCAGTGGCACGCACTCCGATGTGTTGCAGCGGAAGTGGTTGGGCCCGCAGGTCTGCGGCGCCGCACACTTGAGCTCGTCGCTGCCGTCTCCGCAGTCGTCGTCGCCGTCGCACACGTAGACGGCGGCGAGGCATTTGCGGTTGGCACACATGAACTCTGCGCTGGGACATGCTTTGGCGTCTACGGGCAGAAGTTACAAATATGTTAACGTTTTTAGAATCAGAACTGAATTTTGTCCAATAATGTTAAAACGCTTTTCCTGGCATTTAGCAAAAGCTGAAGGGGTATTATGGAAATTAAAAGCAGAGACATGATAGCGTGAATTAACTTTAAGCAGCAGGCCACAGAAGCAGAGCATATCTGACTAAAATAAAGCTGGAGAGGATGAGAGCAGTAATCACAAGAAAATGTGGAGAGGTTTACTCTATGGGGGAGTCGGTGATAATACAGCTCCCTCTGCCAGAAGCCAATCCTTCTCCTCTCTAATCAATCTGTGGCATGGTAGCTCTCTGTGAACATCTTCTTCTGTAAAGAGGGCTTTCATTTTCCAGGTTTGTTTTGTTTTGTTTTTTGTTTGTTTCTTTTTGGGTCAAAGACCATAAAATGAACCAGAGTATTTGTTTTTGTTGTACCTACCTTATAATAAGTTAAGGAGAGTTTTTTCCCTGAAAAATACTGTTTGTGTTAAAAGTTTTCATTTCAGGGCAAGCAGTGGCTTCTAAAAGTATTCATACTCCTTGAACTTCTCCATATTTTGTCACATTACAAAATATACACGACTAAAAGCATTTTTTTCAAATGCAAAACTAAAAAATGTTTCAAATCATTAATTGTCCTTCTATTCACAACTGTATGCCTCTTTCTGCTGGTCTTTCACACTAAATTTCAACAAAATACATTTTTGTTTGAGGTTATTATAGTTAACTAAAACAACCTAAACAGCATAAACAAACTGAGAAAACATTTTCCAAATAAACAGTTTACGTCAGCTGCACTATATGCTTCATATAGCAGCTAAGCTACGCTAGTCCACAAAATGGCGACAGCAAAAGTTGGGAGAATACACGAGTCAGTTGGTTGTGCAACAACAATTGAGTAAATATTTTGAAAATGGTTCGTTTGTTGAATATTCATTACATAATCGATAAATACAGAATCACAATACAATACTTTCACTTTTAGGATTGTACACCTAAAACTAAACCAGTATGAAAAAACTACACTGAACTAAAGAGTAGTTCTGTTTCCATTAATAATATAATTGTGCTTAAAGTTTCTGGGTTTGCATCATGTGTTTTTTTTTCCCAGCTGTACTGACGTTGGTACATGTCACAAAGCTGCAGTGGAAACAACTCTTTTCAAATCACACTAGTCATATGGCAAACAACTGGATGTTACTACTGATGGAAAAGACGAAGAAGACGACAGGAACTGGTTGGAGGAGGATGGCGTGCATAGTTTTTTTTCTAATGACTTCTCATGTGAAGAAACTTACTTACGTATGATTTTAATTGCGTTTTTTTCTTTGATGGAAACACAGCAACTGCGAAATTGTGTTTTTTGACATTAGCAGAATATTGACAAAGTTTTGCGCGCATTTGTAATGGAAACACAGCTAATATTTAGCTAGCAAACCATCATCTAGCTAGAAAACTATTAAACCCACTCTATTGAAACTAACTAAATTGGGTGAAAGAAAAAAAAACATCACAACAAAATAAAATTAAACAATTATAAAAAATCCTAAGCCCTGACTTACTGGGCTTAGTAAATCAGGGTTTACTAAGCATTAAATCACTACCTGTATTTATGCTTTCATAGTTTTCAGCAAAGTATTTATGCTTTCATAAATACAGGTAGTGATAGTGCAAATGAGCTAATTTTGTTTGACAGAAGAGTGGCTAACTACTCAGGCTGTAAGGCTTTTATTGTATGTGTCTGGTGGCTGGTTTTTGCAAATACCTCTCTGTAGCGCTGACCTGACGGTAAAAGTCGAAGCAGTTTGTGTCCAGAATTTGCCCTTAAGTATGAGTGAGTGTGCACTTGCATGGCGTCTAGTTGATTGACTTTCCACGTGTCACACTAATTTTACACTTACAAAAAAATCTATATTTCTCCATTTCTTTTTCCTCTCTCTCTCTCGATGCCTTTTCCAGTTTTGTTAGAGTCACGTTTTATCTCGCTAAAAAGCACTCGGGGTGGAAAGTGAGGGCTCCCACTGAGAGTCCACAAGCTGCACAGAGGTCAGCAGCAGGAAAAGGAATTTAATATTTCTACAAACCCCAGGGAGTTCAGCAGCTTCACACCTGGATGTTAGTTGCTCCAGCTAGTTACAGGAAAGGATTGGTGGTTTTACCTCATATTATCAGCTGTAATGTGGCGCTGTAGTTACCGCAGGACCAAACTGCAAATCTCACACATCATGTCTAACTAGTACAGATTGAGGAAGCAGCTACATGTGAAGGAGCCACAAAATAAAACTGCTCAGAGGCTGCAGAGTACATAATTGTGCTCCGGTCTGGTTATGATGTCCTTCAATAGACTCAAATTGAGTTCATCCCTTAAAAAAAGAAAGAAACAAGCATCATGGTTACTTACTGTTATGTCCATCATCTAATTTTTATTAATAAATGCCCAGACTTAATTACCTGACTGGTACCATAATGGAAACATGAAAACATCATGAAAACATGTGTTGTGGTTTCAGCTCAGTAAAAGGGTGATTTTTCATTAATATTAATAAACAAGCCGCCGCAGCTGATTCTGAAGTGGATTTCAAACCAGTGGCCCGGTTTCGCCTCAACACACTCTCTATCCTAATTTGGAGCTAAATAATTAAAGAGCTTCAATAAACATGTACATTATTATACGAGGGGCGAGAGCATTAGCAGTGTGCAAGTGGCCGGGTTACACCAGAGAGGCACTCTGTTTTCCTCTGGGGCGATGAGTAAATGTACTTAAAGACTTCTGAGGAGGTTCGATCCCACAGACCATCTGCTGACGATGCCGTACAAGTCAGCGAGTTTCAACTGACATGAATAAATCAAATCCAGAAAACAAGTTGGATGTGAAGTTGAGGATTTCATATTATTTACAGCACCTGAGGAAAGTATTTGCCTCTTGACAAGTTTCTACTAGGGACGCACCGATATAAAAATTTGGGCCGATGTCAAAGTCTGATATCACCAAACAAAATACTCTCTTCCCTTTTTTTCCTGAAACACAAACGACAACAGGATGAAAATAAACATATGTTAACATTGGCCCACTTGTACTTATCGGACCGATACGATGCGTCATATAATTGCCAACATCAGTGGATACCGATGTTGATAACAAAATATTTTAGATCTGTAGTTCCTACCGTTTGTTTTTTATTTTATACTACCACACTTAAATAGCCCAATTAAGCAGTAAAAGGGAGTATTGTATATTTTCCAGGCACAATCAGTGGCATTATCTAGCATAATTCAAGTAATTAGGGAGAGCTATGCCTAGAAGGCGAAGCTAGATACACCCAGGTGTTTTGCACAGCTGAATTGTTGCCATGTGACTCAAGAATTTCTCAAACATGAACAAAGAATCAAGGGAAGACTCAGGGAATAACTCAAGGAATAACATCATAGCATGATATAAAGCTCAAAAAATGTAATTTCACACGATAAAATTAAAAAGTGCAACAAAAAAAACCTGAAGTACCTGCATCATTCAAACTTGGACTAGATTGTTATGCTCATTTTTGTTTTATCAGTCAAAAGTCGTCACTGGCATGAAACGGAAATAATTCAGGCAAGTTGGCTAATGTAATAACACCATTTTCAAATTAAAGGCGTTTTTCTGCCAGCTACAATGCATTACATCATGAAACCGAAAGCACACACTAGTGTGAAGGAATCATAAACAAAAATCATAGAGAACTTAAAATGCTTGATCAGCGTTTTCCATTCTTGCTCTTTTTCATCCCAAAAGGGGAAAACATTTTTTGTGACCAACACTAGTCAGAAGTTGGAAGCTTAGCACTTTCCTAAACTTGGCTGCATTGACGATGGAAGATTGTTGCCAGCGGCAATCAGTGGTTCAGACGAAGAACAAAAGGAAGACAGGCTGCTCTGCTTTGCACTACCAAGACAAGTGATGAGAATGAACTGAGAGTGTTTGTGCATGAGAGTGAGGATGAACAGATAAAGAAAGTAAAAGGTAAATTATATTTTTTATTATAAAAAGAGCCAGCTCCTCCACGTCGAGAGGAGCCAGTTGAGGTGGCTCGGGCATCTGGTAAGGATGCCTCCTGGACGCCTCCCTGGTGAGGTGTTCTGGGCACGTCCCACCGGGAGGAGGCCTCAGGGAAGTCCCAGGACATGCTGGAGGGATTATGTCTCTCGGCTGGCCTGGGAACTCCTTGGGATTCCCCCGGAGGAGCTGGAAGAAGTGGCTGGGGAGAGGGAAGTCTGGGCCTCCCTTCTGAAGCTGCTGCCCCCGCGACCCGACCCCGGATAAGCGGAAGAAAATGGATGGATGGATTATAAAAAGATTTAATTACTTTTTTCCCCTCTGTATACACTCACACACACATATCCTAAGCCTGTTAGTCACCTTGGCTTTCTGAAACATGGTGAGGACAGAGGACACAAGACAAATATCCACCCATCACCAGAAAATCAAAGCCTCCCCAGATTCAAAAAAAAAAAAAAAAAATGAAAATAAAACCTTCAGTCAAATAAAAAGGACCTCTGCTTCACAGAGAATGAACAAAACTAAAAAGATCAGTTTCACTCATCACAGGACATGGATATAACACATTCTGCTTGTAAAAACATGCATTGCACGACATGAGAAGCATCAATAATGAAAAAGAGATTAAAGGGTAACCACATAGCAGGAAGTAAACCTGGTCAGACATAAACTGCAAATGCAAACACACGAAAACACACAAATCCTGACATGGAGTTCCCTGGAGACAGACATGCTCAAAGATAAAAGTTCAGGTTAGTGAGTAAACATTAAGCTCTTCATCACTGAGAGTCAAAGGCACGCGTCTCAACTTTCGCATTTATTTTCTCTAAAGCTGCTGCTCAATGTGAGGCTGACCTACAGAAGTTTTCATCGGGGAAAGCTATTATCAATTAAATGTATAATTCAAAATGTGAATTTTTCAATTAGCAGGGTGCCTCTTTTCCTCTAGCAGAATGTGCTGAAGCTCACTGTGGGTTCCAGCTGAGCTGAGCTGTGTGTGTGTGTGAGAGAGAGAGAGAGAGACAGAGACAGAGACAGAGAGAGAGAAAGAGAGAGAGATATCTTCCTTTCAGTCAGAAAAAAAAACTTGTTGTAATGCTGTGGTTAAGAAAAACATGTGAAGCACCTACACATTTCTCAAGACAAACACTCTGCGACAGTGTTGTGGTCAAGACCACCTAACCCGAGACCAAGACAAGACCAAGACCAGAGCGTATCAAGACCGAGACAAGACCAAGTCTTTTAGGGTTTGAGACAAAGTCGAGACCAAGACCAGCGTCCCGTGCTAAATGACACAATAAAATGTGAAATATGATCAAAATTGCTTCTCAAATTGATCTGAAAGATCCATATTCCCATAAAAACACCTAGATATTAAATACTTAATAAATTTTACCAATATTAAAATGAAGTGCTTCACCAATCACATGCTCTGCATGCTCTTTCGTTCTTGTTTTATTCATTTGTTAATTAAAAAAATATCAATGTACATGATTAAATAAAATAATGATAGCTATTGCAGTGTACGCAAAGCATTACAAGAACAAAGAACGGCTCTCAGTGACACTCCAGTCCTATTTTCTAAGTAAAGAGCCATTCAGAAGAATCGGACTGTTCCTGAATGTCACATCACTATATTGCAGACTTTTGGACACAGCGATGTCCCATATATGTGACAAGTCAGTCAACACCTCCGCACAATAATTAAGTGCAGAGAGGAACAACTTTTTTTCATCACGAATGCTTATGTGTCTTAATACAGCTAGCTTTGCTAACATCACGTCAACGGAGCGTACCTTTCTTTGAGCTTCTTTTCTAAGTGACGAAAAAAGTTAGACGTTGTCCCCACCGTCTGTGAAAGCGAAGCGCTGCTGAGTTAGCTGTGGCCATCGGATTTCTTATGATTTATGCAGCGCTATTCTATTACTGACGATTAGACATCTTCTGCCGCTCAGAGGAAACCACTGCGCATGTCTTGGAGCGCCGCGTGCGAGTGAAGGGTGGGGAGGTGGAGGGGGAGTAACAGAAACACATTATTTCTGTGTTTCTGTTACTCCCCCGCACCTTTTGCATCCACTGAAAACAACGATGTTAACAAATAAACTGGACAGTATGCTGTACGTTTAGCTATATTTTCACAGTTGCGGTCTCAACTGGTCTTGAAATAAAATGCCTAGTCCTCAGCGCCCGAGACCGAGACAAGACCGAGACCAAATGCGGTTGAGTCCGAGACGATACAGAGACCATCAAAAAATGGTCTCGAGACCAAGACCGATCTCAAGTACTACAACACTGCTCTGCGTATCACTTCTCTTTGTCTAATGACTGACATTTTCTCATCAATCAACACCTTAAACGGTGTTTTCACACCTAATAGTCCAGCAGACTCGGTTCAATTGGGGACCAAAATTGCCAATTTTGCTACATTTTCAGCTAGTGTTGTTTGCTTTCCCACTGCAGTGCTTCAAACAACCCAAACATTTTAAAAACCTGTTCACCTTCCTTGCTGCACCAAGAACTATTTGAAAAAAATAGAGATGAAAACCTCTGAAGAAGACAATGAGCGCTACTTCCTTCTTCACAAAATGTGAACACAAATGGACTGTCGCCATATTTTAGTAGTTGTAGAATTTCTCTTAAAAAAACCATGAACCATTTCTCCAGCTAGTATTAGACTGTCGTGTTTGTTAAGATTGTATTTACCCAAAATGCCCTGCATTGTAATCCACTTCCTGCTTTTTGAGCATGCTGTTTCCACATGTACTGTACATTCAAACCAGACTTTCTAGGCAAGCTGGATTAAAGTGGGACTAAAGAGGGCTAATGTGGTTTGTTGAAGTCTACTACTGTTATTGATAAGGATGTAGCTGAAGATGTATTTGTCCAGAAAATTTAATTCGGTTTTTCCTCCCACTTGATAAGTTCGGCACCTTTTTAAACTTGTACACAGGAAGAACACATGCACACAACAGAAGGTCTGAGTTTCAGACTGTTTTTTAGCTAGTCATTGATCCAGGCGTTTGCTGAGGCCTCCACTTGTGTGTTCTGGAGTTTCTGATGAAGCAAATCAGGCTGAATAGTGTTAAATCAAGTAAAATTTCAGTGTCCAAGCCTGCGAGTTTGATTGAGGCCTACCCATACAGGTGCATCTAATAAATACCAACTTTGAAAGAAGTGAATATTTATGCAATCACTGATTTTGGCGCTTCATATTTTTATTTAGTCGTCACTATTTTGCAGAAATCAGTTTTCATTTCGACATTAAATAGTTTTTTTGAGCCAGGGGAGGTTTTTTTTTTTTGTGTGAAATATAGTTACATTTTGTTAATCATGATTTATTTATAAAAGCAATAAAAAGGTAAAACATTCAAGGGGGTGAGTAGATTTTATAGCCACTATATGCAATGTCACAGTAAATCTGGAGCTCAATGTCCCCCTACAGTCATAAAGTCTGCTGTGCAGGAGCATTACAGTTTCTCAGTCTGTCTCGCCACAGAGAAGAAAAGGCGGATTAAACAAAAGCTTAACATACCACTGTTCAACAGCAATAAGGAATAAATCTGATTCTACATAGGATTTAATTTCCTTCTTCAAACATCATCATCACCCAACTGGTGCAGAGGAATAACAAGCAAAAGAGCAATCTTAGCTTAGATTAGCTTAGCTTAGCATTGAGACAGCATTTCCCAAAAAATGCAGGCTGAGGGGAACAAACCTGATCTCAGTCACAAACTTAGAATTGTTAGCAATCAGGTGTAAACTGTATAGAGACGCAACAAATGTTTTTTTTTTAATTTTCATTATTATTATCTGTCATGTCTTTTCATTTGATTTCAGGCGTACCATATAGAGATACCATTTCCTACATACGCACAGAAGCTTTGTTCTACAGGAAGCATATCTCAAGATCGCAACCTAATTGTTGGATCGACTTAAATAAATCATGACTACATCTGCATTCAAAGTAAACAGACCCCATTAATGAAATGGGAACTTGAACTTGTATGACTTTCAGCTCACAAAAACACAGTCTTGATGATATTGAGGCTTGGATGGCTGTACATTTTCAGGAAGAGAGTTTTTTTCTTTTAGCTCATAGTAACCCACACCCTTCAAATAGTATGGGAGTAATTATTGACTCTGAATTTAAATCAGCTCTGTTTTTCTTCCAGTTAAGGTAAATAGTAAAGCTTAAGCCAGTTTTGTTGAGACACAACGTTGAGAAAATATCACCTCTCAACTACTGTGGTGAACTTTACTCTTTATGCATCTTCAGCTTGTTAGCGTCTCACTGCCTGGCTTTTAACTGGTACAGGCATGTATGAGCACATCTTACCCATTCCGTCCTCGCTCCTTTGCATCACAGAATTCATTTTTAAGTCCTGATGTTGACTTAAAAATGCCTAATCTTTCTTCTCCGTACCCATTTGTTTTCTTCCAGCCTTAAACTGGTTTTAAAGTCGTGCCAACAGCTAATCAGAAACTTAGAGGAAATCGAAATTCTTATGCCATTTTAGCCAAAGCAAGTGACGGAAAGCATTAAAGGTCTCAATAATATCACCCAGGACTAGCGGGTTTATGTAATTTACTATCAATTTAACCATGTACTGTGTTTTGTTTCTGTAATTGCAACTACAATGGAGATAATGGACCCATGTCTCATTTCTACTTGTATAAATATAACACATTTGAATTTTGCCTTCACTCAGTTCTTATGAAACAAATAGTGAAATTCAATGCATGTCAGAGTTCTCTGAAGTATTTCAATGCCTTGGAGTTTACAGTAGTGGCGGGTTTATTGATTGAAGTTAAATATATTTCTACGGTGGAACCGTGAAAAAGAATAGCCTTGGGCATTATGGTTTTAAACTATTCATTACACCAAGAGTTTTGAGCAGGGAACTCAAGTGCAAAAAAAATATTAGAAAATAGGTATAAGTCCTTGGTTGCTTTTTGTACAGTTTTTTTTTTCCTCCATCACTTACATAAGTAGAAAAAGCTCTTATCGTTTATACAGTGGAGCGCACCTGCAGGGTAAATGCATGAAATCTGCAGATTCATTTACCTACACAAGACATACAGCCTCTTCTACACACTATCTGATATTAATAAAGAATAAAGTCTGTGAATGTTTTCAGACTGTAAACATTCAGACGAGAATCTACATGCAAACGTATTAATGTTCAAATTCCATTGAGCCGAACATATTTTGCTCAGAGTATTCTCCATCATAGGAGGAAATTTACAGAGATATTTAATGCTTCCAGAAATCTGTGCCTCAGCAACAAATGTGTTTGTTCATGTTTTAAATGCTATTGTTGTTTTTGTTTACATTAGGTCAGTGAACCATTTTTTGATGGTAATTATTGGTGGATAATTTGTAAGTGTGAGATTTTGCACTTTTAATGCCTGGTCACTATATGAACATCTAAGAATGTTTTTAATTTCTTTTCTTTTTATTTGAAAAGTGCAAAGAATGACTGGATCTAAACTCTGAGAATGGGTGTATTTAATGATTTATATGAGTGGACAATACCGTATATGATGTTTTCTAACAGAATCAACAGTAAGTGAAACTTACAAATGTGAAATAAAAAGAAAGAGCATTGAGATTGTAAAGAAACACCTAGCAATTCCTGCAAAAAAAAAAAAAAAACTAACCACAGACTAAACTAAGTTTACATCATTTGACTGAAACCGAATAAATTTCTCTAATCCTGAAAATTAATCCGCTTGACATTTTCATTTTTTATTGTGTGCTCTCCAACATTCAACAACCATGTTCTTTAAAAATATTGGTGCAAGCTCCTAAATATAGATAGATAAAAGTTTACCTTCTTCTTCAAAATCATAGTAAAAAAAAAGCTAAACAAAAACCTCATATGAAATTTAATAAAAAGAATAAAATCTGCCTGATAAAGATTACTGCCCTCCCTTATCTTAATGAATATTACACTCCTATTTCTTTTTATTAATGTAGACAATATCTAAAAATAGCCCTTCACTATTACCAGTTTGCCAGAAGTACAGATAAAGTTGATTTGCAGCAGCATTTTGATAAAACACTTAATGAAACGTAAAGACATTTTTGTATGATTGTAAAAGAAAACACTGAAGATATCCACATGATTCGTAATCGTCTTGGCAAAAATTGATATCTGGTAAATAATTTTCAACATGCTGCAAAACATGACAGCAGAACATTTAAGCTGAGGCTCAATGTCGTTGTTTCGAGCAGCAGGGATGCTGCGGCTGCATGGGAGCGTAACTGTGGTTGGAAATTAAGATTCTTGTGGAACAAATGACAATTTCACTTTAATGAAAATGACGTGAAATGAGGCGATGCCTGCAAGCTAGTTTAGGCAGAGAGTTGACTTCACATGTGATCTCCCATCCACGCCGCAGAGCGCATGAACATACCTCACCAATTTGAATGGTTTGTTTAAGCTTTCTGAATCATCCTGCAGAATGTGTCACATTGCCGCTGCTGCTGCCTTTTAGCCCTTCCACCACCGCCAACATTTCCAGGAGGCTGAGCCTGTCACAATAACTAAATTTGCTGGATGACAAATCATCGCAGAAATGATTGCGATAAACCATTTTTAACTATATATGATAGTAATGGCATATTAATGCAAGTACAAAGATAAAAAAAAAACTAAAAACTTTCATTTCTAAGGAACAGTTAATGCTGGAACTGGAGAAAATGTTAAATATCCAAAATAAACAAAATAACAACAACAACAAAATTATGAAGTCTCTGCAAGCAAAATTACATTAAGAAAACTTAAAATTGGGGAAAGCAGGCAAAAGTTCCAGTCAGGACTTTTGTTAAAAACAAGAAAAAAGTGAGTTTCAAATGTTTGCAGCATTTTTCAGATGTCCTGTTTTGAACAATATTAAGCATAGTAATATTGTTGTTAGCATCTCATTAACGATTTTTGTCCAAATGGAAATGATCAGGCTCATTTTAATTTATCATGTAATTAATTGATTTATTGATTACAGGTGAGTTGTGTCTGTTGTCTCTGTTGCTTGTTAAACATTCAAGCTGAAAACTAACCAGACTTTACAGGTTTAATGTTTAACACCAATGTGTCTTTATTCCATTTGTCACCACAGTAAACAGTCATATTTAATATCATTCGGTTTTCACTTCTTAATTAAACAAAAAAACACATTCACAACTGAAGAGGCTTCGTGAAGCATCAAACGAAGCCGTCTTCACGTTTCGGTTCACGCTTTCTGGAATTTCTGCATGATTTTTTTACTGACTTTTCTGTGTATTCATAATTTTTACTTCTGAATCTGAGCTTAGATCGCTTACACAAACGTTTATATCAGTTTAACGGCTGTGCAACTTTTGGAAAAGTTTTCTGCATTACAGCAGTGAAGAACACTCATCGCTTTTACAAAGGAAAATAAAAGTTTGGTTTCGTCTGAAGCCTTGGTTATCTTTTCTGTTTATTTTATTTATTTATTTTTTTACCAAAGAAGTATGACAGCTAAGTTAGAACTACCTTCTGATTTTTGATGAGTACGGCCGTTAGAATTAGATATTTTTTCAGATCACTGAGCTGGAGCGCAGACACAGTAGGGGAAAACAAAATCAGTACTTTGCAGCTCAAGATTTGATCTACAGACAGTTAAAAGCTTCTAATCCTTGTTTCAGACGTCCTCTTTCAGGCTGGTAACTGAGTCAAGTCACTCTTCAGATAAACTGCTCTGAGGAGCATTTAAGAGGTCTAATTTGTGATGATATCATCCCCGTTCTTTGCTAATGCTACAGCCAGCCTCTCTCTCTCAGTGGGTTACGCTTGGCGCCATTTGTCCCCGCTGGGATTTGAGTCTTTGGCCGGGTGGACGACATCCTGCTGCCTGCCCCCCCGTGTCACCGCTGAGAGGTTTAAGGCTGCCACATCAATACCGACATTAGAATGAGAGCAGGATTAGTTCAGGCTAGACTGGGTCTCAATGAGCAGCGCAGTGAAAAGACATCTAAGCTAAGAAGGAGCTGGACTGAAAGTCAATAGAGTTGCTAACAGTTGCTCCAGAATGAGTACACAAGGATAAGTACTAGGACTGTCAACGTTAACGTGATAAAACTGAAATGTTTTCAACTCTGTTTTGCGTCGTTAAGTCGTGCTAGCTCAAAGTTTCACATGAATTATGCTGGTCGCTCGTAGAAATGGATGGAGAGGGTCCATCCATTTCTTATTGGCTCTAGTTGTCTTTATTTGAGAGTGGTCAGACAGGAAAGTGGGTAATAAGAGAGGTGGAAGTCATGCAGCAAACGTCATCAGGCCGGGACTCAAACCTGCGACGACCGCATGGAGGGCTGGGCTTGTGACATGGGTTGCACTCTACAGCTGCTGCACCACCGCAGCACCTCCAGAGAGGGAGGCGTCTAAATGAACGTTTAAAACAAAATGGCTTCCTTATGAACTTTTAACACTGGACCTGGAAGACATATCTAAAATAAATAAACCAAACAACTGAAACAATAAATAAAATGAATTATTTAGTCTTTTAAAAAAAATGTCCTTAAAGAAAGAGGCTATTTGAGACCGAACTAACGACTTTATCTTCTAGGTTTTGGTAGAAACAGAGAAAAGAGAAAATTGATAAATCATGCAAATGGAAATTGTTGACCTCGGTTTAATTTATCACATGATTATTTTATTTATTGCCTATTGTGACAGACCTAATTATTGTCATACAATAATGACGCCGTCTTTAATCAGGTGAGTTTAAATAGAAGATGTGTTTTTAATGTACTTTTTCTGACTCTCACACTGATTCTATCATATGCAGCTTCTTGCTTTGATGAAAATTCACACGACACAAAACATATTGGGACATTTCAGAGATGTTTTTTTTTAAATGTGCCATTTCCTCAGCTTTCAACTCAGAACACGTTCAGATTTATTGCCTCAATCACATTTTTCCTGACGTGAAGAGGAAACCGAGCATATTCTTCACGGCTCCTCAGAAGTAGGCCAAGGATGGTCCCCGAAGCGATTTGGGGGAGGGGGCTACCATACGTGCGAGTCACGTGATTGGCTGTGTCTAAGGTGCCTTCATATTTGATGGCTCTAAGAGCTTCATGGAGAGTTTAAGAACTGTAGAAATCCTCCTGGTATCACCGGGAAGCCCCCTGTATCTGATGTTTCACACCACAGATCATTTTACATCAAAGAGGGACTGCTGTCAAGCACGGGTAGCTTAAATCTGGAATCACTTCGAATCCGTCGGAATATACAGTGACTTTCCTGCTGTGCTTTAATGCGTTGAACTTCTAAGTAATAAAACTGAAGAGGATAAAACCTTTTCAGATCTAAAAGTTCATCTGCACTTCTTATTTATTCACTTGTAAACCATGAATGTTGCAGGTATTTATCAGAATGTCTCCTGAAATGTGATCAGCTGTAACAGAAAAAAATATATACATATAAAGTCATTTGCTTTTAGGAAGGCGACTTTATATAAAGCTCACCAGATGCACAGTCCTCCTCGTCCGCCCCGTTCTCGCAGTCTTTCTCCCCATCACATCTCCATGACAACGAGACACACTTGTTGGTGGATCCCCCGCAGTCAAATTTCTCTGGAGGGCACGTCTGTTTGCCTGTAGATGGAGATCAAACAGACAGGGGAAGATTTCCACGGTGAATTTATAGGCCCATAAAAGCAGTTTAAAAACAACAACAAACAAACAAACTACAAACACAACAGCCAGCATGCGATTAAAACTCATCGGATGCTACAACACTTGGTTTTTACTGTATGGGCCGCCTCTACAGCGGGGAAGCCTGCAGAAGGATCCTGAAACACAGCGAAGGCGAATTTGGCTGAAATGCAAAAGTACAATCCGCATCTCCCCGTCCACATCTCCCCGTCCGCTCCCTCCTCTCCCTCTTTTCCTGCCAATCTGTTCGGGTTGGCACAGTCGATTTGATGCTGATTACAGCGTGTTTAATATGACGAATGTGGTTAATTATAACCCTTTGCTTACAGAGCCGCCTGAAGCCTTCCAGCAAGAAATCAAAGGCACAACCTACAAAACGAATCATCCAGCCTCTTTTATGCTTAGATTATTTATTATGCTGTTGTGGTGTTGCTTTTTATTTGACCCTTCTGGGGCCGTCATATGAATACTACTCTGTGAGGAAGTTGTTACAACAGGAAGACGACTCTGTTAGCCATCAGTGAGATGAAATGACTTCAGGAAGCACAAACAGTTGAAGAAGATAATTCAATTTAAGTAAATGTAATTTATTTATCGAAGCATCAAGGTAACTATCAAGTAGGACTGGGTAATAAATCAATAATATATATTGCAATAAACACATGATCAATATCAACAGTGGATAACATAGGATCAGTTTGGCAATATTTCAGACATTTAAAATAAAAAAACAAATAAATAATTATCAATAAACTGATATGAAAATGTTATATTGTGATATGTTTTCCAGCCACATCATTTAGCCCCGTTATATTATCAAGGTACATCTTTACATGCTAGGTAACTGCTAACTGTGCTAACTGTGTTAATATACATCTGAAATAAAATGCTAAAGACAGTATAAAAATATTCACTACATAATCATGTTGTTGCCATTTCTTAATTGACACATATTACATTCTTAAAAAGCATAGAAAAAAATAATGAACTATAATATTTGATAAAGGGGATCTAAAGTCATTCTTTTGGCTTAGATTTTCATAGTATAGGTATCCCTGTCCCAGTTATGCACGTTGCCCGTGACAACCTATTTGCAGCCCCCCACGCAGGAAGCAACTCCATTATTTGCTGAGGGCAGAGTAAGAACACGCTCCATAATGAACATCATTTGTGAGCTCTAATAGAATCTCTGATGCTGTCGCCAGTAATGTTAGCTGTACGTTGCATGGCGGGTTATTGGACCAGACAAGGAGGGAGTCTCCGAGGCCATGTTTGCACACAGAGCACATCTGTTCGTACAGTAACAACATTGTATTTCTGTTCAATCTGAATTCCTATTTATCTCAGGCAAATCCGATTTGCTGAAGATTTCGATTAGGGAAAAAGAGAAAAATCTTTTGGATTACAAAACGCTCGTAGAAGTTCTTTTATTCAAACATCAGTGCCAGTTTATGATTTGTACATGCATAATGCGATGTTTTACATGGTTTTTAATGCCTTTCCAGTTTCAGTTCCTATTGGTGCGCCGGTCTTACAAGTCAGTTACACTCTGTGTGTAAATGACTTTGTTCTTATCACAGTTTTTCTTCATAGAAATGCAGTAGTGAATGTCTGTACATCATTTACATAGAAATAATTGGAATTCAATTTCTATTGTCTGACTAATAGTAATTATAGAGACAATATTTAAGTCAACGCTCGTTGAGGTTCACAGCTCTAACCCCTTCAAAATAAGAAATGGATGTATTTTTACCAATCTGCTGTGGTACATACTGTATGCAAGCGAGTCACCACTTCCATTTAGAAACCAGTGAGCACATAACTTTATACTGTTTTCATTAGTAAGAAGATAAAAAGAACAGATTGAGTAACTAACTATCCCATATCAAACTAATGCAAAAACAGCTGGTATGAACATGAAGCTGGCTGAAACCTGCCAGCCTCTTTTTATTCAGAAACGCAATGTCTTATGATCTGAAGGTTGTAAGTTCGATTCCAGCGTCCTCCTGCCACATGTCGATGTGCCCCTGGGGAAGGTACTTAACCTCAAATTGCCTCAAGTGTATAAATGTGTGTGTTTGTGAGTGAATGGGTGAATGTGACTCTAGTGTGAAGCACTTTGAGTGGTCAAAATGATTAGAAAGTTCAGTCCATTTCCATTCAAGAATACAGTTGGAGCAACCAATGTACGGTAAGCGTGATGGTCATAACTATGTACTTATGTGAAGCCAATACATATCACTGATATCGGCCTTTATTTTCCCTTTTCTATGGAGAGCAAGAAGCATTATGATTACTAGGCCTGTCACAATTACAAACTTTGCTAGACAACAAATTGTCCCCATAATTATTGCGATAAATGATATTGCTTTTTGAGACCATTTACCAATAATATATTTTCTCTTTAGCCTCTAAAGAGAAAATAAACTTTAATTTTGTAAAGAACACTTACCAATGAAACTGGGAGATATTTTAACTATTCAAAATAAAACACGACGACCAAAGACAATAAAAAAATAAAACGGAGATAAAAAGCACATGTAACCAAAACCATGAATAAAATACTTCATGGCGTCTCTGCAAAACAAAATTTCCTTGAACAAATATTAATAATCAGAATGGAAATTATCAAGCTCATTTTAAATTTATGTGATTAATTGATTAATTGTTCATTCAAAATTCTATATGCATACTTGAAATGTACACACTGTATAAAATGATCCAAACTTTTTTCATCTCTGAATGATACTTAATAGGACTTTTTATAAAGTATAAAAAAATGAAAATCTAATCTTAGCAGTAAAAGTTTCACAAAGTTTTGTGCTTCTCTGTGGGACAGAACCATCTTGAGCATCATTGTCAACAATTTGGTTATTTGAGTCAAAAAAAGTTATTCAACATTCAGGGTAAATATTAGTTCTAGGTTTGAAAATAGTCCTCAAACTTCAGCTAAATGAAGCTGTAGCAACATGCCAGCCGTACCAACCAAACAATAGAGCTGAAAGCATAAAATGAAAACATCAAACCTGCCTTAAAAGTGATTTAATGTGTAATTAGAGCCGAGCATTCATCCTCTGCCTGAGTGCTGCTGTCCTTGCAACAGTGAGAGGTTGACAGTAGGAAGGCAGGAGGAGGAAGTGCTGGAGACAGCTTGTGTCTGGGGAAAGCGAGCAGCAAAGATGGCTAATGCAGAGAGGTCATGACCCCTTCAAATAAAATAAATAAATAAATAAACTCTCAGAGTCTACATCAGCAAATACTTCAGACTCAGAAAACCATGTGCTACCGTGTTCTGTTAACTGGGAAGTGACATTTGCCTCATGCACAAACTACGGGCTGAAAAACAGCTGCAGGTAAATGTCAAACAGGAGATTTGTAGCTCTGAAGAGATTTCAGAATGAGGTGGAGAACTTAAGTCTGCTGTGCTTCAAAACTGTCAGTCAACAATGTTGACAGATGTACGGTATTAAAATAATACTCTGGAAAATGTTCTGCAGCAATAAAGGAGATAAGAAAATATCATGTATCGCAAATAAGCAGCGTGATCAAGCGGTTCTCGATTAGCAAAACAGAAAAAAAGTATCGAGTCGAGACAGTAAATGTTTTCTGCTACTTTCATGGCAGCAACAGCGATGTCGAGTCTTTGTTCTGCGACTTGTCTTTTCCAGTCAAACCTAATTTGCTTCTTTCCAAACACGACTGTCAAGCACTGACAAGTGGAGTATGTAAATGCTGAACCGAAATGAATGCTCACGAATGAGTAACGTCTGAATGCCAAAGAATACAGGGGCTGCTTGGAATTCACAAAACATAAAGAGATGAAAGTGGTGAAGAGGAAGGCGTCTTAGAAAGAGGAAATGCTGTTCCACTGGGATGAATCTGTAGAACCCGCGGAGAATAACGTGGAAAATCAGAGCAAAAGAGAATCGGCGAAGAAAGGAGGAATGTAGGGACGGATGAATAGTCAGAATGTTGCACAACCTTTCCCGTTTTTGTTCTACGGCTAAACCGAAACCGTCCATACCAAATGGAAGGAGATGAGGAAGAAACGGCAGACCGAGCACAGAGCCGAGCAGAATGCGAATCTACCGGGCGGAGGGCGAGCTGTCCTGTCCTTTTAACTGATGGCTCCTTAATGAAGCGTGAGCTCCGCTCCTTCACATTCCAAAGATATCAGACCAGAGCCATGCCGTCTCAATCCACATCGAGACAGCCAAAAGTTAATGGATTCTGGTTTCAAACGGTAACAGCTTAATAAAAGTGCAAATTTGCCACAGACTTGGCTCTTGTTGAAGACAAATCTACTCATGACTTCTGCTGCAAGACAAAAGAGAATTCATCTCAGCAGCAATGACACAGCACTTTTTATTTAATGAGCATGGCTAACCTTGCTAATAGTGGCAGCTTTTTACAACATAAAGCTTTAAATGAAGAAATAAAAGGCTTGAAATCTAGAAGAGTGACAATCATTCATTCGTCACATGGTTCTGCTGTAACATGGCAAGAACAGGCCATAATAAGAACTATCCATCCACATAAATCCAGAGCTACAGCAGGATGATTTAGATCACGTGTGGAACTCGGGGCAAAGCCAAACCGCCACAAGAACCTTCAAGATAATAGTTGCGTGCTTAAATATTATTTCATCAATCAAAACAAAGCAGTTTCTTTATGTACAGTGCCAAATGTCATCAACATAAAAAGATAGAGTATTATGTAATTATAAATAGGACCGGAATTTATTAACTCGTTAATATTGTTTAAAGTAAAAATTTAATATTTTTTCTTTACATTGTTCCGACGGGAGCCTTTGTATTTGCTCGTTTCTAATACGCCTGTAAATTTGATGCACAAGCGATGGATGACGAAGCTGCTTCTCTCAACCCACAGGGGGTTACTTTGTGCTTCAAAATGGCTTGCTGGGAAAGACTACTGTCGTCTTCAAGTTGTGCTAAAAGGAGTTAGCCTGTCAGCGAAGCTATTCAGGTCTAAACTAACCTTGTTTAGCATCTCATTGCTAAACAAGGTTAGTTTAGTATCTCAATGCTAAACAAGTAACAGCATCACACACGTCTCGAAGGCTAACGTTTGCGTCCACATATCTAAAGAAGGATTTTTTTAAAAGGATGATCAAGAGTTCCTGAAAAACTTGAAAGCTGGATGGAGAAAATAGAACTTTGAACCAATATGATGGTGGAATAATCTAAATAACAAATTCAAAACAACACATATCTTTATTTTTGAGCCCGTATGTCTATTTACTCAATAATTTAGCAGCAAAAATGGTTTTTGAATTTAAAATGTTCCTTAGTTTGGCTACTTTTGTCAATAAATTCAGCCACAACTGGCACTTTGTGATCTTGATATGGCCCAAAATGAAAATGAGTTTGACACTCAACAGGTCAAGGGCAGAATCATTGCGAACACATGTACTAGAGAAACTAGCATCTATTCATGAGAAATAAACCCATCTGGTGGGTTTCTATTTACTGTGAGAGCACTCTGAGGCATGTTCACCTGTAAATGTCAAGGTCGCTGTTCGGGTGGTGAAGGATCTGATTCAACACGTCCATCTCGGAGCTAAAACAGGCACAAAGTGTTTCGCCATCTTGAGTCATTCTCAGTTTCACTGCTTCATTAAACCGCGTTAGGATGGACAAGTCTCCGTCTTTGAATTATAGATCTGTAGTGAAAGAGAAACCCACTTGCTGCTTGGAGACTACAAGATGGAAAATTGTTATCCTCAGTAAAGTGTGTTAGTAGCAAGGAATACACTTTTGTTGCATGCTAAATGCGTGACCCTGGCTCCTGGAGTGTTACTTCATTATCCAAATAAAACCACTGTAATACTTTTTTCCCCCCGCTGATTTGTTAGCAACACCTCTCAGACTTCATTTGGAGGATATACTTGAAAAGTGTTCTACCACATTAGACCGATAACACGCACATGTTTTTCCCCACTAATTTGATAATGTACAGCTTAAAGCAGTTGGGTGAAGATATAATCACAACTCGGCGTACCTACCTCCAAATCCTGCTCTCGGCGTAGAGAGATGTGAGCAGTGGAAACTAGTTCTGCAATCAAAATAAAACTACTGAAGTGTTTTTGTAATGAGGTCAATTTATGACTTCATTCCTAGAAAATCAAATATGTTGACTTGGATTCAAAGCAAGTAGGTTTATGTTTTACCGCTAAAAATTATGCCAAGGTTACCTTTTGATAGATGCTAATTGCATGATTGACTTTTATAAATCAGGGTTACTCTGGCATCAAAGTAGCATAATGAAATATGAAGCTCTATGACCATTGGCGTCAAGGTGATGTAAATGTGGATGTGTGTGGGGTAGCGTGTGTTAGTAGAGTATGTATGTGTGTGCAGTAGATGTTTGTGCTAATGATTTATGTGGAATTGAAAGCGCATATACCTGACAGCATCCAGTACCCAGAACAGCATCAGTTCATGGAAGCCACAGCACCCCCCGGGAGACAACCCCCACAGAGCAATTATTCGCCTGACATGGAGGTAGGTCAAATTGAAATTTCAAAAATAAATTTGCTCAATGTAAACACACCAATTTTGAAGAAACTCACGTTTTCAACAAAAAGATTTTGCGCTAGGATTAGGTGGTTTTTCCAGCTGTGTCAAAGTAGAAAACTGCAATCAATAGAAACACTACTTTGCATCACGCAATTCACCAACAACCAGATGTTACTGCTGGCAGAGATGACAAAGAAGACAACAGGAAATATTAGGGGAAAGATGGTTTGTTTTTAGACAATGTACAGCTGGTTCCACCAGAGCTCTCACAGCATCGCAGTTCATAAAAAGTTGTGTCATTTGAACGTGTTGAATCCATCGCTCTTCTGTAAAATTGCAGACTACAATTTCCCAAAGATGCTGCACACATAGCTGCTTTCAAGTTTATGGGGCTTGTCACTCCAACGCCTGAATAAGATGCCGATGTCTCCTTTGATTGGCTGATAGATGATTAGCTCTAGCACCATCGCTGAAGTATTAGCATAACCGCATGGAGAGTGCTGGAGTACGCACTCTGCACAGTGCTTAGGAGTCTGATGTTTAAGTTTATATATCGTTTGAATAAATCTCAGAATAAAACTATCATTGCCTTAGCCTGATCTCAACACGATACCATTCACACATATGGAAACACTGGTATAGTTGTCAGTGATTACATCTTATCTTATTTTATTTGATTTCTAAATAATTGTAGAAATGGATATGTATGCCTATGTGTTTTTTTGTTTTGTTTCTTGTTTGAGTCTGAAATAAAGTTTCTATATATATTTCTTTAAACAAAAATGAGCATCTAAATAGGAAGACTTTTCATCAGTTCATCAGAATTGACTGACATATATCAACATTTGATTTTTAATCTACAATCTAAAGTAAATATGAAGTGAAAATTCTGTATTCATTGAATTTAGAATGAGAATTCAGAATGTGTCCATCAGTGCGAGTAAATATACAAACGTTAAACTTAAGAGTCACAATGACAGAAAAAAAGTCATTTTAGTGGCAAATACCCAGTTTTACATAATCTCAATATTTCATTTAGGATACATTGTGTTGTATTTGGGGGGATATTTTTTCTCTCTACTGACAACAGCTGAATTTCTTGGCCATAACACTGGTGGATTCTCAGGAGATTTCTACTTCCTGGTTAAATAACGTTTTAAAATACAAAACCCAAAGTCAATATAAGACCATGGCTTCGGCTTTAACTCCTCCAGAAAAATCCCAGCAGGATGTGAAAGTCAATATTTGCCGAGGATTATGAGGAAACTTCTTTTATAGAAAAATCTATACTCCGCTCTAAATTATGCAACACGTGAAAAATTACATTAAAAGCAGAACACAGGGGCATTTAAAACTTCCATTTCCTTTTAATTTAATTCATTTGAATAATGAAAGCCTCCTGCAGGAGCAGGAAAACACCAAAGTTCACTCATAACTGTCAGCTCACAGATATGTCTTCAAAATCCCCGAGGACCAGCCGACACACGGACTTGAGCTGAACTTATTAATTTTGTCAGGAAGCGTCATGCGGCCGCCATCCCACCCTCACTCTTAAAGCCCATGAAACTGTCGCTGCTGCATTGTGGGAGCAGGAGGAGCTCCTGCACAGCTGGCTGCCGTGGCCCACTTCCTCCTTGATTACACGCTAATCTAATTTGAAAGCCAGGAGCTCTGGCACTTCACGTGTTTCTCCAAAGAATCATTCATTTTTCACTGCCCGGGAGTTTGACTCGTTCCGTGTGGCCCGGATTTGGAGTCATCAGAGCAGTGCTACTCTAGCGTGTAATTGGGAATCCAATCAGTGAGGCAGAATGACGCTGGCACAGATGTCTGCAGCACAAAGTTCAAAAAATGTCTCAGCTATGTGTGTGCAAGCGTGATTGTTTGTAGCGCGTGTGTGGGTACTTGGGAAACATAAAAAATTCAAAAAGCCATCTAACTGGAGCTGTATCTGTAATAATTACTGCCATAACACCAAAAGTAATCGCTCAGTTAAGTTAAAGGTAATCTTCAGGGAGTGTTATCTATGTGTGAATATTCTATATCTGTAGGCATGAATCTTATTTTGCAGCTCTAACCAGGTGTATCTGGGCTTGTTTGAATGAAAGGAATTGCATTTGATCAATACGATCTTGGAATTGGAAGATACACTGGATTGCCAAAAGTGTTCTCTCATCTGCCCTCACACGCATTTTAACTTGAGTGATGAATGCATGTGAGATTCTAGGGAGATTCTCCACAAGTTTTAGGGTGTTTATGGAAATGTTTCTATCCAAAAGAACATTTGTGAGATCACACACTAATGTTGGACAAGAAGGCCTGACTCTCAGTCAATCCTGGAAGGCGTGGCCAACATGGCTTTGTTCACTTCCTCCACTGTTAAAACTACAAGGAGACGACAAATGTAAAACACAGCAAAAAATTTACATTATCGTTCACAACTCAACTCTCTATTTGCTGATTGGCCAGGATAAAATTCAACCCAAGAAATCAAACTCAAATGGAGGAATCCTAAACAGAGCACTGAAGGGAGATGAGAATTGAGTGGAACAACGACAAGGCTAGCAAAGGCTGTGAATATTTAGATAAATGGGATTTCATGATTTTTTTTTATGCATTTAAAAAAAACACTCAAAAACATTTTTTTACATCATCATTATGGAGTATTTGTGCTTAGAATTTTGAGGAGAGAAATCAATTTAATACAACTTGGAGTAAGACTGTGACACCAAAATGTGGAAGAAAGTGAAGCCCTGTACCTTCCATGTGCACTGCCTACAGATGTTAGCTAATGAGCTACAGACTACAATCCAGATGTATGCATATTGTGTCTAATTTAAACTACCAGTTTATTGTTCAATAATAAGCAATAGCTTATACTTTTGAAACTTGTACTAATCTAACTTATATCTAGCATGCAAGCTGAAATATCTTATTGCATAAAGTTCCCATTGAATCTGTTACTCCACAATCAGACAAGTAATAAATTGAGTCTTATGACAGATGATGAGATGACTGTAGCTCAAGACGCATTTCTAAATTGACCACTCTAGAGTTTCCCCTCTCTCTTTTTCGCCTCTTTGCTGTGTTTATGTCCCAACTGGAGTCAGCCAAACAGCAGAGAGACAGCTGTGGTGAAGATCTCATTAGGAATCCCCTGTTCGGTTAATGTTGTGATGATCTGACTCTTTCCATGTGAAGTTATCTAGATACCCAGAGGCAGTAAGGTTAGAGCAACTTATGCTCAAGCTGCTCTTTTTGTGTGATGTTTCCAATGTGGCCTTCTGGACGCCAACTGGAAAATAAAACCTCCGTTCAACTTATGGAATTGAAATTTTTCTAATTTAAAGCATCAAGCTAATGCATATGAGATTTCCATTTTGATGGATTACTCCCAAACTGGGACTCGTATCTCTTTATTTTGACGCCAAGATATGAATCCTTCCTTCATTATCTTTAATTGGGTTTCCAACATAAACATGCTGTCCTTCCAAAAGCCTTTTTATGCGAGAGGCATTGGGGGGATTCTACTTGGCTGCTACATTATTTAGAAAAAACCCAGACCAACACATTCACAGCCAATAAAATGTTATAGAACTTGAATTGCAACCTTCTTTCATTTTCAGCATGGTTCCACATTTGCAATCCCTCCAAAGAAACACTTCCAGTATAGTTTTAAATCTCAAAACTATAATTATTGAGGCTGGAACTGAAGTAGTAGACACTCTATTGGCAAACGTCTTGCCTAATCTGAACAAAATTAAAAAAACAAACCAATGAGGGGAAACAACAAATACTACCCATTTACCAATTATTGTAAATATACGGAAACTACTTCTTAATCTCGTAATCCCATTTTCTAGTACAGCATTTGACGTTTTCTGATAACTGAAGGGTAATCGAAGCAACCAGGAGCCAAAGAAATATTAAATCAAAGGGGAAAAAAATGATTATTAACCTCCCATGCTAGAGATCCTGCTCCATTTTTAAATGAACTCGCCTCCATTGAGGCCTGGCATGTGAGACCAATGAAGCCGACACCAAAAGAGAGCCAGGCAGCATTCTCGGGTTCTCACAGCTTGGCAGAGATAATCGAGGGCTTTCTTGTACTCGCCGTCAGACAGCATTGAGTTCTAGAGTGAGTGGGCGAGTGGAGGCGGGCGAGACGGCTGAACTGCTACCAGAGCCAAGACAGCAATGGAAATCAGCAACTTGAACACAGGTTCCAGGAGACACATGTTAAATCTAAAATCTCTGAGGTGGAGGCATGACACCTCAGACGACAAGATACAACGAGAAAATGGCCGCAAAATTCTGTTCATTACAGAAGGAAACGGTAGGTGAGATAAATACCACAGTCAATCAAAGAAAAGACTAGTTTCTGAATTTGAATTCAAACTTTGGTGCCATATTAATTTTCATAAGCAAAAAATGGTGGCAAGTTTTACTAAATTAACTGCTGAGATCTAGCCTAAGCATCTAGAAGTAACAGAATGAAGTGAACAGGAAATTATGTTGTAATTAAAGGAAAGGACTAACACTAAAGAGCAGAACCCAAGAAAAAACAGAAGAACTCAAAACAATTTACAGCTAAAGACCTGAATGGCAATAATAAATAACTCAAAATGATCCAGAAACAAAAACAAGTGGGAACCTCTTGCTCCTTCCTGTCATTGTCTTCTTGGTCATTTTCACCAGTATAACATCCAGCTGTTGAACACGTGGCTCATCTAATGTGAATAAAGCGTTCCTGTTGCCATTTTGCGAAATGCATCCATTTCAGAAATACCTTGCGCAAAAACATTTTTGGAATAAGGTGAGCTTTTTCAAAACTGAAGGTTTTCAAGTAAGAAAAATTATTTTCATAATTTCAATTTGCTCAATTTTAAGATCAATGGAAATGCAGCTTATGTTGCTAGGTTGTAGACCTTGACTCAGCAACTTTTGCTAACGTAGAAAAAACAACAATCGTTTGGTGCAGGATAACAGAGCATGGAACTTACTGCACGTCTCCTCTGCCTCATCAGAGCCATCTGGACACTCCGGTTCCCCGTCGCATCGCCACCGGCCTGGGACACACTGTCCGTTTAAGCAGGCAAACTCAGCAGGGGCGCAGGTTTTCCTGGCTGTTGAGAAAAAGAAGCGCAGCTTAGGTCAGAGCGTGTGAATGTAGGGAAGTAAAACTTGTAAAAACACAGCAGTCAAACCACGCCGGCCAGAAACTGTACACTTGATGTAAATCCCAGCAAACATCCTCTGATCAGAGGAGATCAGTCTCATCATTTCTCTCATTATTCCTGCCTAGACCTCGCCACCGCTGACACCCAGCGCTAATTATCTCCACTTCCAACCATTTCAGCGACTCTTATTCATTGTGCCGTCTTCCCCTCGCTCCATCTGTCTGGTCGACAGAATGAGCCTCTTCCTGCAGGTTTTCTATCGCAGAGCAGTGAAATGGATGCTAATTGCTAAATCTCAAGGAGGTTAAACGTTTTACCTTCCAAAGCTGTTTGGAATATAAAAACAGCCGGAAAACATATCATGGGCATAAAGAATGAGAGACATTTAAGGATCGTGTCTGTTAAGGAAGTTGGGAGAAAATTATGACCATGAGTTTATCACAGTAGCTATCTCACTAATTCTTAAAAAACATAAACAAACGCTCTGCACAGAAACTTTGCCAAAGGCTCGAACACAGGCAGAGGTCAGAGTCAATCAATTTCCTGAGGCTGATACTCCAGGAGGACCTGTTGTACACACTAATAAATCACTGGCTACAAGCCCTCAGCACAGTTGTCTGGTCTTGTTATTCACACACAACTGTTGCTGGCTCATTTTCCACTTCCCATCGCAGGACACCACAAAATGGATGTGCAGCCAAAGCAAGCAGTCAGCAATCCGAGAACACGCTCGGACTGCCTTGCAAAAGTATTCATACCTAGACTGTACTTGGATATGATCCTGCCACAATAAGGAATACACCAAGCAGCACAAGTTAAAATAGGCTTTAATTTTCTCTTTGTGTGCTCCTTTGTATAGTTTGATCAATCTTTAAAGTGATGTTGCCCTTTAATATTATTGAAAAGCTCCCATGTTGAAAAAAGTACAGCAAACATTTGACACATGGTACAGTGTAGTTAGTTTGTCTCTTTTTTGTTATAAATGTCCTAACTGGTAGTGTTGCTTGTTTTCCCAAACTGAGGCTTGTGATTAATATGATTTTGAAGGGAAACGTTTTGTTGAGATTTCATAATCCATTTTATTTATTGTTTTGGTCTTTTTTTTTTTCTTTTTTTTTTAAATCTATTTCGGATATTCAAAATGTCCACCAGTTCCGGTGTTAAATGTTCTTTGGAAATCTAATTTTATTAAACTTTAAGAGGGTGCATTTTCATTATTATACCTTAATCATTATATAAGTTGAAAAAAATGGTCTCAAAAGGACATGATTATCATTTATTTAAATAATTTCCAGGACAATTTAGAGTCCAGCAAAGTTAGACATAATTCTCTCTCATTATCTGACATCAGCACACTGATAATGACTGGCAAGCATAATCAGTATCAGCTTAGTTCCTGCTAAAGTAAAGGTTAATAATAACACTTCCAAGGCGGGTAACAGTGATGTCATTTAAGACCCCTGTTTTAAACCAATCAACAAATCCCTTTGTTCATTGCCTTTTTAATGACAGATGCTGCCACTTCTGTTACCTTGATTCATTGGCATAATGGTTAATCAAGCGTGTTTGTTTAGTTCCAAGGCTAAGGGGGTAAATGTGAATCAGCGAGAGCTCCATTCTGTCATTTTCCATTATCACTGGATCCTGATCACGGCTGTGAGCAGGCAATCACAAGTTAAACTCAGATTTTGTCTAAGAATTAAGCCAGAGAAAGCATAAACTATTAATTACCACAGAAAACAGCTACAGCCAGACTAATTAAAGTCGCACACTAGCGTACCATCAACCAAGCACCTACTTATGTCAAGCCCTTCCCCTTTAAATCAACAATCGATGTTCTTGATAAGACTAAAAGAGCTGGACTTGTTAGGCAGAGGGTATTTGCAGAGGTCAGCTGAGAATCAGCCGTTGTGTGATTTTCCTGACCGCTCTCCAGCTGTAAGAGCAGCGAGACGTTCCTCACTGAAAAGCACTCGCACAAGAAGCCGATTATCGCTCACTAATTCTTGCAGCTGGGAAAACACTGACAGAGTCTTCTAGCTGCATGTGAAGCAATAAATGTGTTTGTCACAAACTCTTTTATGCTTTTCCTGCAAAATGCATGAACTGACCCGGTTATGCTGGAAAGAAAAACAACAGCATTTTGCTGTTTTTCTTTTTTGTTCTTTCAAGTTTGGGTGTTTCTTCGTATTCGTCTGTCTTATTGTAAACAACGAAGAATATAAATATGTTTGATGGCAATTTTTCTTCTATAAGAAAGGAAACACATTTTTCAGTATGAGGCTTATTTTTCTCTTCTATCCTCAGTGACAAGCAGGAATGAAGGCCTTTTTTTTAAATCAAAGATGGATAGCTAATGTAGCAAATAAGGACTGCAGCATTGTTTGAACATTTCAATTGTAGTTATGTAATCTCATCAGTCACATGGCATATTTTTGAAATATATACCTCCTTGGTTCCTCAAAGAACCTATAATTTATGCTAAAATGTAGCTGCAGTGTGGCAGTAGGTGGTAAAGACATCCTGCACAGAGAGAGAGCGGCCAACTCAAACCTTCAAAAGACATTACACATCCTGCTGGGGATATTTTAAGATCATTTATTCTCTTTTATTTTAGAAAAGCAAAAGTTAACTTCTTAGTATTATCACTGAAAAAATTATGTGATAAAAAAAACTGATGAAAACACAATTCAAGATGAAAAGCTCTGCAGCACTCACAGTTTGGACTTTTTCTGATTGCATGAAGATTGAAAAAAAAAGAAAAACACCGATGGGCTGCGTATCTCCTGCAGGTCAAATGTCTCCTCATTGTGCAGCTACTCAGAGAAACGGAGCTTCCAACCTAATCCAGCTGCGCTCCACTCATTTCACTAGAGGTCCGCAAGGGCCACAGTTCCATCCATCCATCCATTTTCTTTCACCCTTGTCCCTCAGTAGGGTCGGGAGGGTTGCTGGTGCCCATCTCCAGCTAACGTTCCGGGCGAGAGGTGGGGTACACCCTGGACAGGTCACCAGTCTGTCGCAGGGCAATACAGAGACACACAACCATGCACACACACACTCACACCTAGGGGCAATTTGGAAAGGCCAATTAACCTAACAGTCATGTTTTTGGACTGTGGGAGGAAACCGGAGTACCCGGAGAAAACCCACGCATGCACAGGGAGAACATGCAAACTCCATGCAGAAAGACCGGGAATCGAACCCAGAACCTTCGTGCTGCAAGGCAACAGCTCTACCAACTGCGCCACTGTGCAGCCCCATCTCAATATATTTATACCTTTTTTACATTTATCAATAATCTTCTGTATATGCATCTTAAATGAAAGTTTTTTATCAAACCTTACACCTAGATACCTTACAATATTTACCTGCTTTAAATTGTTCCCATATAACCTAAGATCTACTGTAGGATTAACCTTTTCTTTGAAAAACATACTTGTGTCTTCTCAACAGACAAATGAAACCCCCATTCATGTGACCCTGTTTCAGCCTTATTAATTGCTGATTGCATTCTATTTTTTAAAATACTAATATTGCCTCTCGCCCATAATGCCCCATCATCTGCATATAATGCTTTACTAATTCTAAAATCTATATTATCAAAAGTATCATTAATCATTATATTAAAAAGCAACGGACTACATACACTACCTTGTGGAGTTCTATTTTGTATAGCATAAATATTTGAACAATTTACCGCAACTCTTACTTCTATTGTTCTATTCTTTAAAAAATCCTTTATCCAATTAAACATTTTCCCTTTTATTCCCATGTTATCCATCTTAATTAATAAGCCCTCTTTCCAAAGCATGTCATATGCTTTTTCAATATCAAAAATTTAACTGTCTTCTTCTCTTGTTCTATTCTTTACATTTATGCATTCACAGAAACTCATGCTCGCCACCTAGTGGACATAAACATAATTCATTCAATCATCACACTGACCTGAGTTGGATGGAGTGAAGTTCCCATAGCACCGCAGTCCTGCGGGCCTCAAGCTATTCTGCCACCGACAATCAAGCATGAAACGTTGGCCCTCATGACACAAATTTATTTAGAAGTACCAAACTTGAACCCAATACCTCAGCGTGTCTGTTTCATACATTTTTACAAGTGTATCGGTGATGCCTCCAACCACTCGTCTGAATACTGATGGCTGCTCCTGTGGCTGGTCTGTAACCAACTGGCTGTCTTCGTGGGTCTCTTCTTCAGATGGCTGCTGGTTCTGCTGGTTCTGCTGCTCCTCTGCGTCCCTCAGCCTATTATTCAGCTGTTCCATTTCAATTTGCTGTTCAGTCCTTATATGCTCCAAGGCGCTGATTTGCTGCTCTAAGGCAGTGTTTTGCTGCTGCAAGACAGTGTTTTGCTGCTGCAAGGAGAGGCTTCTCTGCTGGAGGACGATGCGATTCACCTTCAGGACGTCGTTTTCCTCCTCCAAGATGTCGTTTTCCTGTCTGAGGATGCTGTGTTTGTCTAGCAGCTCGTTGGTTTTCTCCAGCAGACAGCCGTAATCCTCCTCCAGTTCGGTGTAATTCTGCTCCAGTTCGGTCTTTTCCTTCTCCAGGGCAGCGTTTATCTCCTCCAGGATGGTGTTTCTCTCCTCCAGGGGGGCAATTCTCTGCTCCAGGGCAGCGTTTCTATGTTTCAGGCCAACGCATCTCTTCTCCAGAACGGCGTTTCTCTGCACCAGGATGGCATTTCCCTGCTCCAGGTTGACATTTCTCAACCCCAGGGTGGTGTTTCTCTGCTCCAGGGCCGTGTATTTCTGCTTCACTTCGGTGTGTTTCTGCTCCAGACTGTTGTTTGTCTGCATAAGGTTGGCATTTACCTTCCCCAGAGCATTGCCTATCTGCTCCTGGGTGATGTTTGTCTGCTCCAGGGCGGTGTTTCTCTGATCCAGGGCGATCTTTTTCTTCTCAAGGGCCTTGTATTTCTTCTCCACTGTATGGATACTCCGCTCCCGGTTCCTGTTCCTAAGCTTCATATTGGTGTTTTTATGCCCCAGAGTGGTCTTTTTCTCCTCCAGGGCTCTGTTTTTCTGTTGCAGGGCGTTGATTCTCTGCTCCAGGGTGTCGCTTATCTGCTCCAGGGTAGCGTTTATCTCCTCCAGAGTGTCATCTACTTGCTCCTGGGCAGTGATTGTTTGCTGCAGGGCAGTGTTGGTCTGCTCCAGAGCGGTGTTTCTCTGCTCGAGAGCAGTGCTTTCCTTCTCCAGGGCGGTGTTTCTCATCTCCAGGTTGGTATTATCCTCATTTAAAATTTTGTTTACACTGAACAGTTTTTTAAATTCTTCATCTTTTTCCTGAAGCAGCTTTTCTTTTTCGTATGCAGCCTGTTCCTTTTTAATCTTTAGTTCTTCATTTGACTTAATCAGGGTCTGCCTCTCAATAGTCACCTTGCTGACGTCTTTCAGAATGCCTTCCAGTTTTGCTGTCTCTCTAGCTAATCTCTGTTGTGTTTTCTCATTCAGGGAATAAGAAAACGATGGCTTTCTGCTCTCACTCATTGTTGGTCCTTTTGTTTGTTAGAAATTGGTGACAAGTACTTGCTCTTGTTTTCTGCAATGGTTATGACAGTGCAGCTTTGTGATGTCACTCTTGTTTCCTAAGAGTGACATCTTTGTGACATCAATTTGCGTGATGTCACAAATTGATGTCACTACCTCAGCAAAACAACTAGAAAACTGCTGAAGTTTGAATAAAAACAAACTTTACAGCAGAATGTAGCTCTGCTTAGCTGATGGCCATTGGAGACAGTTCAACTGGTCATACATCACCAAGGCAGAAATCCGCACTTGGGAGACAGCGGCTCTTGAGGACAATGGAATGAACAGCAGGGTGCGAGGACCAACTGTCAAAAGGAAACATTGTGCCCGAAAACAGAAGAAGGGGAAACAGGTGGGCGTGTTGGCCCAGCTGATGCCTAGGAAGCCACTAATTCTGACTCTCTTTCTGGCCAAAGTCCGCTCACTGGGTAAGAAAGTGTATTTGTTAGATCTGAGGTTAAGAGTTTCTGCGGAGATGAAGAACTGTGCCATTCTTTGCCTAATGGAAATTAGGCAAAGAATTTGCCTAATTTCCAGTAACATGCCAGACTTTAGCCTTCCAGATCAACGTTCTTCAGTTATTCCAAGCAGACCGTGACCAACGGTCAGGAAAAACACGGAGAGGAGGACAATGTATGTAAGTGAATGAAGGTTGGTGTATGAACTGTGGCCTGGTTAAAAGCTGTCAGCCATACTATCTGCCTCGGGAGTTTACTGCGGTGTTTGTCACCATTGTTTACATTCCGCTAGGTGCTAGTGGCAACGAAGCATTGAAGGAGCTGTATGACACCGTTAGCTCACTGCAGATGAAGCACCCGGAGGCGTTTTACGTGGTTGCAGGGAACTTTAACCATGTGAAACTGACTGACACTCTGCTCAGTTTTTATCAGCATGTCATCTTTCTTATACTCTGTATTGTGCGTACACTAACATTCATGGTGCGTACAGAGCTCTTCCTCGCCCCCATCTTGGCCTCTTTGACCACATTTACATCCTGCTGGTGCCAGCATATCGTCCGCTGATGACATAGATTAGGCCAGGGGTGTCAAACTCCAGTCCTCGAGGGCCGGTGTCCTGCAACTTTTAGAAGTGCCTCTGCTGCACCACACCTGAATAGAATAATTAAGTAATTAGCAAGGCTCTGGAGAACTGAGGAGGTAATTAAGCCATTTGATTCAGGTGTTTTGTACCTGTGTCACATCTAAAAACTGCAGGACAGCGGCCCTTCAGGACTGGAGTTTGACACCCCTGGGTTAGGCCAAGGAAGAAGACAGTCACTGTGTGGCCCAGGGATGCAGCCTGTGCGCTCCAGGACTGTTTTCAGTCCACAGATTGGCAGGTCTTCAGAGAGGTGGCTCCATATGAGGGAGAGATGGACCTGGAGGAATATATCTCCTCTGTTTGTTGCTTTATCTCCAAGTGTGCTGATGATGTCTCCACCACCAGGACAGTAACCCGTTACCCGAACCAGAAACTCTGGCTGAATGTTGAGGTGAAAGCTCTGTTGAAAGCTAGGAACGCTGTGTTCAGGACAGGCGAGGCATCAGCACTCCGAGAAGCGACCCGTACCTCGAGAATGAAAATTGTCAAACCTAGGTTTAGCGTTAGCCTAGCCCTAACCCCTCACTGCCAGATGCACTTAAGTCCTATTCCCGCTGTCAACACTGCACTTTTTCTGACTAATTTTCACAGTTCACAACACCAATAAAGAATGTGTCACTTAAATCAGTTTCATCTAATAAGTTTACACAATTCCTCTTCTTCTTTCCTCTTCATAAAGCATTGTTTTGCTAAATGATTCTTTATTTAAACACTGCACTTTATGCCGTGACCCACAGCGCTTATATATTGTTTATTTTATCTTTAATAATTACTTTTACTTCTGCTTTACGTAGTGGGACGTCATATTCAATTTCTGCTTCTTTAGCCAACTTATCTACTTGGCCACAGTTCACTTAGCAATAATTACCCCGGCCGGCTCGTACCATCTGCTTGGAATGACTTTTTTAGTTTTAATTAGGGGCAGGGAAGGGGAGTTTGCAAATGTTAGGCTCATTGGGAAAGGAGTGAGCTTGATAGGCATCGAGACGAAAGTGAGATGAGGATCGGCAGGCAGACGGTCGATGCGCAGCACGGCCAACGGAAGAGATGCACACAACTAGATCCCACCTCACCCATAGACAAACCACCGCTGCCTGCCTGCTCAATCATTAATCGCTAATTCCGACATTGGGACACAGTTTTAGCACATCAGAGAAAAACCTAAACAACTGCAGTCTGGTGTTATGGTGAATCACTGCTTATCAGCATCAGAAATAGGATATGACTCAGTCAGAATGATGCCTATGTGAACACTGATATATGAACCTAAAGGCATCTCCCCTGGAAGCAAAGTTGCCAACATTTGCATTCTTTTTTATTTCCTTCTATACGTGAATTTCAGACTCTTGGGTTTCTATTCTAAATGAATATATGCAACTTTAAGACAATAATAGGTAACATTTTATTTGAAGGGTTGTGCATAAGACTGACATGACACTGTCATAAACATGACATAACACCTGTCATGAACATAAAGAAGTCTTTATGAATGTTTGACAGATGTCATGAAGTGTCATTCGGTTAATAATGACACTTAATGCAAAGTTGCTCTAAAAGTTGCATTAAAAGTCCATTAAAAGTGCCAACTTTGCATGATTTTGTAAATTATGATAATTTAATGCAAAGTTGGCATTTTTAATGGACTTTCAATGCAACTTTTAGAGCAACTTTGCATTAAAAGTGTCATTATTTACCGAATGACACTTCATGACAACTGTCATAAACATTCATATAGACTAGCGGTTCTCAACGTGGGCGGTACTGCAACAACATGCCTGAGGACTACTAAATTACTATTAATTTAATAATCATTTGCTTTATTGATTATTGTGACAATTACATGAAGAAACATTTGTCACATTCTGCAGATTTTTCATTTAATTACCTAAACTTTTTAATACAAAATTAGACATACATTAAAATATTAAAATTATTTTGTTCCTTTTTTTAGACAAGAAAATGAAAATTTTATAGTCTGAAATGCAATAACCTGCCATCATATTACACTTGAGCATTTGTAGCAAAAGATGCATGTGCAGCTAAAAGAAAATACCTCCGACGTCAACTTGTGAAAAGCTAAATCTTTTCTGCTTGATTTAACACCAATACAGTCTCAGGCTATTCTGTTGATTATTTTCTCTGCTGATTATTTTCTCGGATCAACTGAGAAATTATTGGATTGCAAAAGGTGTGCATTTGTGTTGGAGCTGGTGAAACTTCTTTTGCAGCTATTCAAGAAATGAGATCAATCAGTTGCTAAAAAGCATTTGGTTTTTAGATATATACATAAATAAATACAAATAGATACACAACCCACTATTTCCACAGTGTTTTATCCATCCATCCATTTTCTTGGACCCTTGTCCCTTAGTGGGGTCAGGAGGGGTGCTGGTGCCCATCTCCAGCAAACTTTTTGGGCAAGAGACGGGGTACACCCTGACCAGGTCACCAGTCTGTCGCAGGACAAACAACCATGCACACACACGCACACACACACGCACACACACACACACACACACACACACACACACACGCGCACACACACACACACACACACACACACACAAACACCCCTAGGGAGAATTTAGAAAGACCAATTAACCTAATGGTTAATGACAGTCATGTTTTTGGAATGTGGGGGGAAGCTGGAGTACCCGGAGAGAACCCACCATGTACAGGGAGAACTTGCAAACTCCATGCAGAAAGACCCTGCATGGATTCCTGGGCCAGGAATCGTACCCAGGAGCCCTCCCAGTGTTTCATTTTACAACAAATTATATAAAAGTTCATTATTCATTTTTGGTGACCCTGAAGAGCTGAATGCAGATAATGCAGTGATAAGCACGTTCCCTCGTGTATCAAAGATGAATTGCCTCATTAGCTCAGAGTGAAGTATGGGAGTGTTGTCAAAACAGAAGGCATTATATATCCTGTCGGCCAAAAGCAGCATGCAAATCACCAACCTCCTAAAATTAATGGAGTGTGATGGAAGCGTAGAAAATGCAGCACGACATCAACAAATCCTGAGACAAGCCGTTCTCAAGATTGTTTTTGTAAGTAATAATTGAGTTTAATTGGACTGATGCGTGAGTTTAGCTGCCTCCGAAATGCCAGGTGCAGGTTTTGTTTCCAGTTTATAATTTACATTTCCAGGGTTATTATGTATCCAGAAGATTCATGTTGTTACTTTAGCTATCGCTAGGCAACATCAAAAGCTTTCTGCTCGTTTATATATAAACTGTTGTGTCACTCATTGGCTAATAACGCAATACCTGCCAATAATTTAATAATTACAGTGCTTTTTATGAAAGGGGATAATGTATTAAATTTTGAATGACTGGATGGATGAATTGATACTATGAAAAAAAACTGTTAAAAAAAGTTGATATTTTGCCAAAGAGGGAATGGTGACATTATTATTCTAAACCTCCAAACCCACTTCAAGAGGAATGCAGGATGTCAGCGGCTACCTGGTATGATTCAAAACACAGCAATTTCTCTAACCTTGTGTACTGACCAAAGACACACACTGTGCTAATTATAGCCCCACAGCCTCCTAAAATACATGATTTCTCCTTTCCTGTCAGCTCACACTGGCACAAGCACTTGAAGCAAGACTCTGGGAAGCCTCATTATCCCCTTGGAGGAAACCTCGCAGTGATTTATGTTCAGGTTATGTTGGTAGACGTCTGTGGGCATTTATCTTGTAGTCAGACGGATGACAAAGTCTCATCAAATATGAACACAAACAGGTGGAAATGTGTCAGCGCTGCTGTGAAAGCATAGACGCCAATACACTTACCGATGTCGATCGTCTAATATGTTCAGGAGTTTGCAGTTGCAGAACATTCGTTTATTGTTGCTCATAAAAGGGTGCCTCCTTTTAGACCTTCAAGGCCATAAGAATGAATTTATAGTTTATTATATATATAATATATATTGATGCATAGCTCTGTTCAAGCACAAAGAAAAGCTTCCTGAGGGGCTGAATTTCAACAAAAACACAAACATGCAGCCACATCCACAGGTTTTGCCAAATACATTTCTACAGACATGATTCAACTTTAAATTTGTTTTCTCTTCCGTTTCCTAGTTTATTCTGGCAGTATATCAACATTTTCATGCTACATATTGTATCTGTGTATAAACTGAATGTGGGGGGAGGGCAAAATCATCAGGAGGCTTTGGTTGTTGCTAGCTAAAGCATGCCATATATTTTATCTGTCCTTTAAGCAAGCGTGACATATTTGCTGAGGTTAATGCTCCCTTTACTTGTGGTTGACCTGTCAGCTGCACCCCAAGCAAACCATGTGGCTGCCTTTTGCACAGCAGATTCTTTTAAAAGTTACAATCTATGTTGCAAAACTTTTTATTATTTGACCAATCTGCTCTGTGTTTTATCAACAAACTGGTTTTCATCCTGGTTTGTAAAACTGAAACACTACTTGCAGTCAGTGTGTGCCATGTGTTAGAGAGGAGCTGAAACAACAGTCAGTAAACTTTATAATGTTCAAAGGGAAAGCTGTACGTTTCTGATACAGAGGAACAATTTCTCACAAATTTATACAGGATGCCAATGAAATACGTTACAATCTAATTAAAAAGTTTTATCACAACAGTGACTAAACTGCCCTGCAAAAAAAAATAGCCAGTAGAAGCAAGAGACAAGTATAATGAAAACGAATGCTGTAAAATTAGAGATTTTTCTGACGCGGATAGCAATGATAGATATTGCAATAACTAATCAGTTGCAATATGACTATTTTTTTCCACTCCTCGCTCTTATTTGTGTTTCCTTTGAGACTTCTACCATTTAAAGTAAATACGATTTTAATCTTTCCCCTCCCACCATTAAAAAGAAATTATGAATGTCAGAAAATATCTTTTAGGACTGGCTTTTATTTCAATCATTCCTTCTGTGAACTGACTTGAATTCAAAGCTGAAAACAGAAGCTGTAAAACTCAGCTGCCAAACAAGATGGTAGTTCTTGGGTGGACTAACATATCTCTGAACAATAGAAACCCCACAGGTGCATTGGTGAAGAAAATAAAATCCAGGTTTTCCAAAATTTAATATTCAGAAGCAGAAAAACCTAATGGATGTTTTGATGCATTCACGTTTGGTTAAATGTGAGAAAGGTAATTCTGGGTAAACTTGATACAATCCAGACAAACAGGACTTTTTCCCGTCTAAACTGAACAGAGACTGGGTAACACAATTTTAGCATGTCCTCTCTACTTGGATCTCTTTCGGCTGGAAGACGCTCTTGGGTCAAAGTGGCAGATGCTCAGTAACAGGAATGAAAGCGATCAGACGTATCAGGTTAAGTATAGCACCAAGCGCAGAAAGTAATTAAACCTGATGGGCCTCTGTAATGAGATGATGGGGTTGTATTAAAAGTGCTTGACACATCTTCATGTTAAACTGTTGGACACTCGCAGTCGGATAGTGAACCGAGTTTATTACCTGGAATCATTTATTAAACGTTTGCTTCCCTGTACTGTCTCCCTAAAAAGCCTCTTTGATAATCCTACAGCAGCACATGAGATGCAATCAGGCTGTAATGTCACACAGCTCTCATTTCCCACTTTTACTTGAACATTTAACCTTGATTCAAGCAGGGATATTACATCCCATTATGATTTTAAACAACTGCTCTACGAAGCAGTTCAATCGGTTGCACAGGTCTTTAGAATGGGGCCTGATCGCCAAATGGATTCCTGCTAACGATTCAGCGTGCAACGCAATCAAATCCCTGCTTGTGAAATGCAAAAGATTCAATTTCAGGAGAAACCTACACAACAAACAGACAGTGGGAAGCGTTTTGTAGCAGGACGTAATGGAAGCTCAGTGAAGGTTAACGAAGGCGTCAAAGCGGCACGATACAGACAAAAAGCCCGTCTTACAAACCCACCTTATTTTGTTTTTAATCCAAGTAAAATAGTTTATTACCGTTTATGTGACTCACAATTTAAACTTTAGCGTTACCGCTGGGATTTTCCACAGTAAACTGAAAAGCAAAGGGAAAATATTTAGGGTGAAAAGCTGAAATATGACCAACAGCCATTGATGAAACAGTCCTTATTGCAGTTTGTAAATCCAGGCCAACAAGTCAAATTATCTGCTCTTTTTTTCTGTTGAAACAAATGCAGACTCAAATCCTGTTTGATGACAAGAGTCCGGGGGGGAAAAAAAACAAAATAAAACAAAAAAAAACCAGGGAGCTTCAAAGACTAATCCTACCAGACAGATGGATGGGTCTTCTGTGTTAAGAACCCAAACTGTATACTTGATCTAGTTTCTTTAAAACCCATGACTTTAATATCAGGGAAAGGAAAATGCAGTACTCCAGATCTGTTTGTTTTCTAATTCTTAGTTACTTTTACAGCTAAACTGTATGACGTCTTGAGAATTAAATAGAAATCTGCCTCAGAGCTCCTGTTGACAAAGTCTTTTTCATCCCTCTGTGGAACAGCTGAAACTGTAATCACTTCTCTCCCCTGCAGTGAATCTGTGTGCTTTAATAGAGACCATATTATAAAAAAAGAAAGAAAATCTACACAAAAGCCAGATGCTTTCTTACAGAGTAAAATACCATTAGGTTCAAATTGAGATCCTGGGAACAGAACTTCAATATCCTGCAGAGTTTTTAAACCTCCGCGCGGTTAATTGTGGAGATCTGAGATTTCACGTTTCTCATCGCAATCAAAGCCGTCGAAACAGCTTCTCCGCTGAGATCTCACATTTCCGCTCTATAACCTTTAACAACAAAGGAAGCAGAGATGCTTCGCTTCGCAGTCGAACTGTTAGCAGCAACTTAACCCCGAAAGGATGGCAGCGAACGTGCCGTGATGGGTCTGAAATGGCTGAGCGGTAAAGATGAGAGGAGGAATCAACAGAATCCCAAAGCAACTCCCTCCTACATTTAAGTAAATCTTCCCTACTTCAGTGCAGCTGAACACACAGGAGACACCGACCACTTAAAGATCATTCTAAATCTGTCAAAAATAATTAGAACTGCTGACCGAATGCATTCAGTCATTAAGACCTGAGACTGCAATCATACAGCATGTCAAGACAGAAAACAACTCACTATGTAGTCATGTTAGCATCTCTTTGTTTTGAATTAAACAAAAAAAAAGTTTTGAATAAATATTAAAAACAAAGTATTGTGTAAAATCTACATTTTTTTTAGCTCTACATCAGGTTATAATGTTATTCCCTCATCAAAAACAGACATGGAGTGTTGCTTTGATTTGAGAGCACCTCTCTCCTCCGCAACTTTCCCACTCAGCTCCTTCAGACTAGCCAGCAGCAATTAGCAAACACCTGGTGGAACTTAATGTCTGCTGAGCTCAATACAGGAGCTACGTCTCAGTGAAAAGCTGGTAAAAACATTGTTACAAGGTTACAGAAGATTGATGTTGTGATGACTTCCTGAAGGCAGAGTTTGCAAACTAGCTAAGGCTATAAATGTTATAAGAGTTCCGTATTTTGCTTATGTTTAACACTGGACTCATCTAAGTAAACAAAGAATAAACAAAAAAGTTCCAAGTTTCTACAAATATTTCTTTTGCTCACTCTGCTACTTTTTCTTTACTATTTTTTTTCATAATTTTATACTTAAGACTAGAACCAGGTTTTCTGGACTAGAACCCAAACATGGAGAAGCAGCATTCAGCTTCTATGCACCACAAATCTGGAACAAACTTGCAAGAAAACTGAAAAACAGCCGAGACCAAATCAAGGCTAAAAACTCACTTGTTTAGAGATGCATTTGGACCATAATAAATGAAACACTGACCAATATATTTAATAATGTGTCGATGATTTAAATGATGACACTGGACAAATTGTAATGTTTGTTACTGGTTTCTCAAATCGGTGACTGTGTGACATTTTTGTGACTTTTTATTTTTGTGTTTTTATGAACTTTGGACTGCCTTGTTGCTGAAATGTGTCTTTCAAATAAAATTGATTCATTGATTTATTCATGTTCACCAGTTTTCATGAATATTAGGTTCTTACTTTTCTCTTGGTAGCAGTGGAAGAATTTCACTTTTCCCCCCCATTAGTGCATCTCTCATCCCATCCATCCCCATTAGGTTTGGCTCAGAGCTTTATTACCTTTTAAAAACGGGTTATTTCTGCTGTCATTTTTCTGGAAAGACCTTCTAAACGCCTGCATCTGACTTTTGACAGCAAATGTTAAAAACTCCCCCAGAAAGGGAACGGGAGCGCTTCTGCATATTGAAATGTGTGTCACATCAGATTATAGTGTCTCCCTACTTAATTGAGGGGTAGTTACTTGGAAATGGGAGATTAGCCTTTTACCCTTAGCGGAAAATGAGACATCTCTTCATTTTTTCCCCTCCCTTCTTTTAAGATATTGAATTTCACCAAAAAAAAATAAAAATTAAAAAGTACTGCATAATGTGATGCGGACCAAATTTTCAGAAAGACCCATTTACTGGCCTGAGGACTAAAGCATAGAAATTACTGTCAAGGCACTGGGAGCCCACATTACATTACCCACTGCAGGCAAAAAAATTTACATAACTGTAACACTGCCTGAGGTCAGATTTCTTGTTCTAGAAAAATCAGCTTCTAGTAACAGAGGAGACTAATTAAGACACAGCCAGGCTCAAGTCCCAGCTGATGTTTAAACCTAACTCAACAGCTGCATGGAAGCATTACACACGCACGCACACACACGCACACACGTCCTCCACCTGTGTCATTTGGCCCTTTGTGTTTACAAGTCAGCACTGTTTCTTTTCCTGCATCTCATACTGAAGTTATTAGAACAGTTAGATTGGAGGGAAATACAGCAAGTGCTTACGCCAAGTTAGTCCACTAAACACTTCCTTTACAGTCCAGAGATCAAGGAGCTAAACTGCTACATAAGCAGCACAAAACAGGATACCTGCAGGTTACAAAAAGTATAATTTAAGACTTTTTAAGACCTTTTTGGAAATTGCAGACCCAATAAACAGCATAAGGGATGATTGTAGGATTCTAATTAGAATTAATAATCGCAAATCCTCCATAGTGCCAAGTTTTAATGTTTTTTTTTTTGGGGGGGGGGGGGGGCAGAGGGGATAAAAAGAGGTTTGCACAGAATGTACCTAGCAAAAGGTACATGCGTATGCTAGCCCGTACAAACTGTTGCTAGTTTGTATAGGTTAACAGCAGAAGTAAGCCAGTGGTGAAAACGAGCCAAGCGGTGATAAATTTGAATTTACCCACGATAGATGCAACAAAGCAAGCCAGTTAGCAAGCTAGCAATGGTATATTAGCAGTTAGTTAACAGTAGCTTCATCCACCTTAAGTCACACAATTCAATGTGTGACTGTTTTGTCTCTCAAACCTTTGAGAGACAACAGTCCAGAGAGAAACAAAACAAAAATAAACTACACATACAAGACTATATGGTGATAATATGATAAAAAACTTTATTTCAAAAGAGACCATGTACAACTCACACATAAATGTCACCATTTGATGGGCTGTACCAGATTACAGCAAAAGCTAATTCACATCTGCAGCCTTTTGGCAAGTTACAAAAATGGATATAAAACACAATAATCAAGTAAGACAGAAAACAAAACAATAAGTCTGTTTCCAATCACAGCACACAAACACACACATACAGACTTGGTCACTGGCACACACACACAGTCATACAGTTAATGTTTACATACCTGAGCTGCATTTAACAATATTTTCAAATTAGGTTTTAAAACTCTTAGAGAGCTTCAACTCCTCACATCCTGCCACAATAAAACTTAAGACCTGGGATTAAAGTATTGAGGCCAAATTACAGTTTATGAATTTAGGATATTTTAAGGTCTTAATTTCAGATACATAATATTAATACTTTTTAAGGCCTTGATTTTAAGACTTTTTAAAGATAAGCAGAAACCCTGACAAACAATGACTTCTCCCACAGAACAGATTAAAAGTGGGCAACAAAGCATTTTTTCCCCTTTAAGGTAAAAAGGCCGTGCAGCTTAAAATACCAGACATTTAAAAGGCTATATAGCATCATCTGTCAATGCAGCAGATGTTTTCCAGCAAAAGGGTTCACATCTGCATGTCCTAAAAATAAACACAATGCGTCTTCAAGTAATTCTTCAGGAAGGCTGAAGATGAAATCAGCGATGTTCTGAACTGCAGTTTCCGCCATGCGTGTAAAGCTCCATTAAAGGCACAGTACAGTTGGTGCGCATCAGACATTTAGCATTTCAGTTGGCCTAATTCAACCAGTAAGAGAGAGAAGAGGTGATTCGTTAGCAGCTTTATTAAAAATCTTACTTCAGGGTTAATAGACAGAGGAATGCTGCAGAAGCAATGAATTTCTGAACAGAAAGCTGATTTTACACAGTAACAACCAAGTTCAATCAAGTCACTACACAGGAATTGGAATTAGATAAATATGACTGTAAAAGTAGAAAAAACATTTGTATGAAGTCTTTCCGGCAAGGCATTTTTAGAAGAACTTAACATGGCAATAATATGAAGATCACATTCTTTCCACTGTTTGGATTAAAATAGGCTACAACCGAAACAGGAAACACTAACCTAATACTGTAACAGAAATTTTAATGAAGTTTTTTCTAGGCCATGTTTTTTTTGTTACTATTTCCATCATAAAATGAAACTTGGTGTCAGGACTGAAAGTAGGCCAAGGTGGCGCATCGCACATTTTAGCAGGATGCTAAATGTGCAATGTTTTGGTACAGTGGCAAAATCTGACTGAAAGTTGTTCAGAGTAATCCACATGAAAAGTGATCCATTATGTACACATTAGGGTGTAATTATACCAAGACAAAGAGCCTACAAAACGGGAATGCTATTCAAATAAAGTCCATGTCTGTTGATTTTCACTAGTTTGGAATCGCACACAATGGTGTAATTCTCTTCTTGGAAGTGGACTAAATACAGACTCAAATTGGACATCTGCGTAAAGGTCAACGACAACGTAAAAAAAAAAGTGAGACTACTCGAAACGATGTTCACATGAAACTGTTTTTGTGCGGCACCCAGTTGATATGGCTGAGTGTCGGCGCCATCTTGCAGATGAAATGGAATCAAATTTTAACGAGAGTCAGACAGAATAAATATAGAAATTTGTATCAATGAGGGGGACATACAGACATTTAGAGAATGCAAAATATGTGGGCGCAAAAAGCTCAAACTGTGGCTAAAGACCGGGCACTGTGTCAAGCTAAGAGGAAATGAAGGAATTTGTCACAAGAAATATAGGAAATGGATATGAAATGTCAGCTGTCTGTAGACAGTGTGTGTGGAGAATACAAACTGTATGCTGGAGGACATGGCAGCCTTAAGTGTGCCTGTACCCAAGCTCAGAGCAACAATAAAAACATTTAAAACATCTGTTAACATGGTGGATGTGAACCTCAGTTTGAACATCTAGACAAACATCTGCAAAGAGAAATGATCAGAGATCAATTTTCTGGATGCTTCAATCTTGTGAAACAAGATGAAGTTTTCCTGTTGGCCACATGGGGTTGAAGTAAACTTTATAAAGTGGGACGAAGTAGGGAAAAAAAGGATTCCTGGGTAAATAAATAAATGGAGTCAAGTTAAAAAGGCATTTTTCTGAAATATTCAGAAAGTACTTTACTTCAAGAAAGCTTATTTTATTTAAAGACTTCCCACATCTTTATCAGGGGTGCTAATTGGTCAGATAAAAGAACCCAATTATGCATGAAAAACACTTGTAAAAATGATGTAAGCAAAGCGAAAGATTTTGAAAATACAGACATACTATGAAATATCCTCTGTTGGTTATACCATTATTTTTATTTATTAAGTTAAAGACATTTACTCTCATTTAATGACTTAAAAAGACTAGAATTTTTTCTTCTTTATGTAAAAGAACAACTGATTAAAGCTTGATAAGTATGGGCTAACTTCAAACAACACCATTTGTAGAAAGGCAAAGCTGTAAATATAATATTGGACATCACTTAAATGAACACTTCTGCTTTGAGCTCAGTATTTTTGTTTCTTACTTTCTGTCATCAACAGCTTCAACAAAACATATTTATGTTGTACTTAAGGATCAAATTCCTACATAAACCACCACTAAATGGTTTATTTAGGAAATGACAACATAAATTAAAACAGAGCAGCAGAACACACAACCTTGACTTTGACCTTTCAATGGGGTTTACAGGTAATCCCTGAAGCGCCGTGTGTCTTATCAGGTACAGAATATCTGATCTAATTCACCACTAAAACAGCAAAACAATCACTTTAAAGTCAATGACCCTCTCCTTCCCTCCTCCTCCTCAGCTAGCCCACACTGCCACCACTTCCTTCTCTTCGCCACTACTCAGTTTCATCTCCCTCTGTTGATCCACGTCGAATCAGATGACACCCCTTGCCACGCACAACAGGTATACACAAGTTAAGAAAACACTTCATTGTGTGCAAATCGAGTGTTTTGATGTTCGGCGTGTTTGCGGTCCTGTGAAATTCTTCAGCATATACGAGTAGCTGAGAGCCATGCATAAAATTTTTTTTTTTTAAAAACTATCTACATGTCGGCAGAGTCGAGCGTCAAAGCTTTGATCGTATTGTGCTTCCCTGAAGCGCGCCAGGCGCGGGCACGGCTCCGACAAGCTCTGCTTCTTGCAAACGTTTCCCACTACTGCTTAGTTTTTAGCCGTTTTATTTTTTGTAGCACTTCCAAGAAGCTGTCCTCTGAAGGACAAGTTTCTGGTTATGAAAAACGTTTCAAAAGTAGTACTGTATCCTATGCTACTTTTTTATATTTTTTATGAGTATTATGAGTATATATTGCTGAGAGTAATTATGCAACTGTTGGTCCAACCAAGATCTTATGTTCGTTTGTTTGTCTTGCTTGGTTCTTCTTTGAATGAATGAATTCTTCACATCCATGTTGCCGAACAGTAAAATGATAGAGATGATGTGAAGAGTTGCTGTCATTTCTTGCTTCTGTCATGGATTGTGCTGAATTATGATTGGTTTTGAGTTTTGATTGAGTTTTTTTGCCAGATTTTGCAGCTCTGTAGGAGCATTACTGATGCTCATTCTTCTAACTTCTTGCAGTTTTATTTCCAACGCAGCCTATGCAAAAGTGCTGCATCACAGCATTAAACAGTTTTAAAAAGATCCGTTATGTCGTTTATTATCCTGAGACTGTGAAGCATATGCACAAATTCAATGCTTACAAACCTGCTCTGATGAAACTGTTTATTTAGCTGTTTTTTAATGCTGAAGGTGGGTGAAGTGACTTTTAAAGAGTATTGCGATACAGGTTAGATGCTGTTTTCAGATGTGATCATCAACAAGTTCACTTCAAGAAAAAGCCATTGAGATTTGCAAACATATCTGCAAAAACATGTCAAACTCATGATCGAAGACGAAAAGAAAACCCTCTAACAAATAATCCAACCAAACAGATGCCGAATGGTGTCAAAGGTGCCCAACGCCCAGAATTAGCTGCCAACACAAAAACCAGTTGAACACTGTTTACTGTACGAGAACCAGAACAAGCACCAAATCATCCGACCAACGTTCAGGGATCAGTGGCTAAGAGAGCAACCTTTTAAATACATGACATTTTATTAGAGTCAGCATTAAATACAGCATAATTTGACTGAATCTGTTAAATGATCCATGTGTATCAATTTGTGTTGTATAATGACTTTGTCAACTGAACCCTGACCAAGACTACAAGGCAGCAGGACAAAGTTGAGCTAAAATAGCTTTAAAAACAATTAAATCAACAGGCGACACTTGGAATATATTCAATGGCAAATATTGCACCCCAAACGGTTCTTCATGATGTAAATGTTGAACACACTGGAAATGTGGTGACAATACATATAATATATTGTGCAGCCCTACTTTTTAAGCTAAAAATACTTTAAACTGGGAAAGGCAACTTTGATTTTAAAAAGTTGCATAAAAGCAATATGACTCGTATAGCAAATGTTTCAAACTCAATGTAGCACAAAGATCAGAATAAAAGCCGGCTGAGCAAATTACTTATGACCTAATTTTTTACCCTTTGACGAAGGCAGAGATATTAAAGTTGATCATCTTTTTGTTAGTTCATCAGTCAAACCCTGGCATCCGTTAGGTGTGAATGGTTCTGATGGAGATGAGCTGAAATCTCTGTCAGGCTGACTTGATGCCAATTTGAAACCTGCTGGCTTTGGGAGGTCCGAAGAAAGACAGATCTTTTATCAACCAGGGAGGTCTGAAGAAAGACAGACCTTGAATCAACGAGGGGTCTCCATACATAGCCTGGCTCAGCCTTTGCGCCAACCCACACTCAGGTTGCAAACAGAGGAGTCCACGCAAAGCCAAACCTCCACACAAACATGGAGGTCCGAGGAAAGACAGACATCCATGCAATCAACCTCCACTGGTTGCATGGAGGGTCTTCGTGTTGGCGTTGGCAAGAAGGTCAAGCTAAGCCCGGCTCGGCCTTTACACCGACCCACACCCAGGTGGCACTAACCTAGGTCACTATATCCAAGCCCAGGTTTTGCTAACACTTTGCATTATGAAAATTTGAGGCTTTGCACAAATTTGGCAAAGCCTCAAACACTTTATATTATATAATATTCATCCATCATCTAACATACCTATGTATGTTAGATGATGGATGAGGCTAACATTATATCATCATTATTTATAGAATGATTTAGAAAACAAAATTCTATACAGGCTTGTCAAAACTATTTCGACCCAAATTAGAACTTTGCATTGATTTCCTTTCATTTTAGTAGCTGCGATTTTGCCTAACTCAGACATTTTCCCTAACCCAAACCAATACTAGTCTATTCCTAACATTAACTAAACCTTAATTCACATCTTACCTCTAAGGATTACCCCTGACCCAAAGCAATGAATCCATCATATTAGGACAAGTCTTTGGTCCTAATATGGTGGACCTAATATGACACTGGACATATAATGGTGCGTTCACACCAAATAGATTTTGACCGTCAGGCGCATCTGGTTTACATTCAAACTCTATGTGGAGGCGCGACAAGGGCCGTTGCGGCACTCTTCGAACCGTTTGGAGATTTGACGTGTCCAGCGCATCAAATTCTTCACATAGACTTTGAATATAAAGCAGATTCGCCTGACGCTCAAAACGTGTTTGGTGTGAATGCACCATTAGAATGTTTAGTTCCTATGGTAACAATGACATAATCAGTGATGACATCACTCTTTGATGCATCAAAGGAAGATTGCATCAAAATGCATCAAAATCTGTCTCTTGAGTGTAGCACACAGACTGTTTTTTCAGACCTGTTCCTTATAAGTTTAACTTGTAGGTTCCTGTAACTTTGAAGTTATGAATCTTCTACAGGAGCATTAAAATTATTTGAAGGCACAGAATCAGCCTAGTAGGTTCATATTCTCAGGTGAGAGACTCACCTGGTGTAAAGTTAATTTTTCGGTACTGGAATTGTACCGAGGATAAATTACTTTAACCAAAGCATGTCATGAATATATTTGCATATATTCCATCTTAAGTACATAGCATAAAAGTTTTTTGTTGCTTTTTCCACCACTAGATGATATAACATAAACAGCATTATTCAGAGATGCAATGAATTTATAGCAGCGGCCCTGATGCCAACATCTCCAGAAAACATTAAAGATTGTAGCATGTTTTACACACATCAGGGCTGGTGTCGGTGTAACAGATGCTGATTTTCCTGTAAAAAGTCTAGAACAGGTAGGAGTGAGGAGGCAAAAACAAATCTGTGCTTCACTAATCCTCCTGGAATCTGTTCTGGTTAAATAGTTAACATTTCCAAACAGCACCATATCTGATCTTTCCTCAAAATAATCATTGTGTCCACGTTATTTTCTTTGTCATTCTAGACAATATACTTATTCCTGTAATAAACAGTTTTAGATCCTTTAATACAAAGGTACAGCTTATGTCACACACCTAAGTCTCAGAATAACCCCCATCTGCTACTGAATAAAAAATAAACAATATATTTGGATTTTTTTTTTCCTGTACACCAACATTTTCACAGAAAGACACAATATAGCTAAACAGATTCGACTCATATAAAGAAAAAACAATCTAAACATGTCAATAATACTTTCCAACAACTTCCAGAACCATTTTATTTCAAAGCTGATAACTGACAATCTGTACATATAAACTGTACATATAAACAGTCTGTACATATAAACAGAGCGCAATTCAGCTCCTGTACAGTAGGTTTATACCTCAGCTAACTAGAACCGTCGTCTCTGTTTTCCTCCCAGTGCCCGTTAGTTCAGTTGCTATGACAACGGTAAATAAACCACAAAAGGAAAAGGACTAGTAACGGAGTGTTCCACCATGTCTGTAGTTCTAAAGAGCAGCTCAGAGGGACAGACAAAAGTCTATGTCTATTTTGAGTGGCACGGTTTTGTGTCAGACTTTTGTTTTGAGTTGAATTTGGTTTGTTTTGTGTTAATTATGTCGCCACAGTTACTCGAAATGCCAACAAGAGCAATAGCTCCCCTCACGGGATCGAGCAGCACGTTTTAATGTATACATTGTGAAGGGGGCACGCAGCAGTACAAGCCGCATTAACGGTACTAGGAAGAGGCAGTTATTTTGAGGTGTAGAACAATAAGTGCCTGCCTATGCATTTCTATGGCAGGCCCCAATTATGGATCCTCTGATCTGCTTCTAAGTATTGGGTCAAATTTCAACAATTTAGAAAAGGAATAGATAAAAACAAAGCACTTAGAGAAGTTAACACAAGTAAAGACGAATATCTAAAACAATAGCAACTAAAATCCAACACAATTAAGTTTTACAATTACAAGTTTCTTTCATAACAGTTAAGAAAAACCCTGGAGGAAGTGATAAAAAGGTAGTTTTACTAAATTCCGTTTTTACTCTGAGAACATTTAATAGTATTTTCAACCTCAGCCTACTACCATAAGCACTGGTATGATGTGACAAGATTTAAAATGGAAGTAGGTAAATTATCTAAACAGCAACTTGTGCGGTTGACTGTACTTTTCCTACAGCACTCTACATTATCCTCAGCATTATCCTCTTAATCACTAAGATTTCCATCAAGTGTAGGAATGAAGGACAGTGAAAGTCCTTCAAGTTGGCCAAATATATAATGCATGTGGTCAATATTTGCAGCATTAAATTGATAATCAGAACATGATTAAGGTATGCATTTTAATCTGCAGGTCAAACATCATATCAAAAGCAGTCGGAAAAGTTTTGCTTGGTCTGGACTCTGCTTATGACTGGGTTGCCTTTTAGAGGAAGGCTGCATTCTATTAATCATTATTTTATTTTCTTTTTCAAAAGGTAAATTCCAGTATCATTTCTTGAAGCCCTAGGTTATGAGATCATCCCGACTGGAGATCAACTGTTTTACATCCTTCAGTCTTAGGGAAGAATCATCTTCCAGGCCAAAACTTTCTAACACAGTTGGACGTTTAGCACAGAGGCGGAGCCTTCTACCATTATTTTCTCTGTTCATTGTTGAAAGCTTCTACTACAAACCCTCTAACCTACTCTGTCACAACCTTCTTGGCTCCAGGACCAAACTTTTCCAAGAAGGGTCGTGATAGGCAACAGGTGGTTTGGTTCTTGAATGCTTGTTTGAAAGACAATTTTCAATTTCTTGCAAAAAATATGGACAAAACAATAACTAAGTCTCTTACAACTTAGATGACACTGGAAGTTCACTTAATCTGATGTTTCAATTTTAATGGGAGGGTCTAAAAGTTATCAAAGTAATCTAAACAATTCCAAATATACATATTACAAATTTTGGTTCTAAACTATATTCTAAATGTTCAAAACTAAAGACAGAACGTATGATGCAAAATTCAACATAAATGGCAACAACATACTCCTTGCCAGTCTTAACAGATATCATTCTCATCTAGTTTTCTGCCAGTTTGTTTGTTCTGTTTTAAAGTTGAAATAAACTGTGTTTTGTCCTTTAATTTGATCTTCCCCACAGTTATGCATCTAGTTTAGTTTGGTGTCTAGGTGAATATTCTCCACCACCTATATTTCTTGACCTAAGATTAAAACGGCTCTTCACCTCTCCTATTCTTTAACTTGTCTGCTTCATCATGTTTATAGAGATGTTAAAGGAGGTGCAATAACTCATGGACAGTTCCATCAGGTCTACCAAAAACACACTTTGAATGGCTGTTGATAAAAACAAGAGTATCTTAAGGAATTAAATTGAAGCTGTTGTCTTAGCGTCAAAATAAACACGAGTTTAAGTGTGTTGATGAAAAATCCACACTTTGATGTCAAACACAGCCTGCTGTGAACTGCAGAGCTTCCCGGTAGCTTCTCTGTAGTGTGAGCAGAGACCTAATTGAATCTCTGAGTCGTTTATATTGCATTACAGTCAAAATGTGTCATATTTCTCTTTGTAAAGCCCTACAGAGAGAACAGCCAGTTTAATGGTTTTTTCATAAAGAACATATTTATTAGTTCCCACATGCAGTCCTTAACTTCAAGGCTTTTTACAAAAACGATTGCGCAGTATTAAAGTTTAAGGCTCATTCTTGTTCGCCATCAATGTGCAGGTAAAGAAGGAGCTGGCGCTGTTAGTTTCATTTCATTCAAACCTAGCAGATGAAGTCTGATGAGCCACTTCAGTCCAACACTGAAACGAGATCTCGCAATAGTAAAATGTTCCAATATTTCTTGTCAAACTACCAGGATGCTGTAATCAGGTGGCTCTACCTCTGGTAAAGAATTACTATGGGCTCCATGTATGAAAGTGAAGGTTTTAAGAATGGCATCCTGCTGCAGATATGTTTGATTTTCTTATTTTAAATTTGAATTTAAAAATTTTAGGTGCTGCAGCTTTAAGCTCTAAGCTTAAAGCTGCAGCAGAGGTGTTGTAGTTGACAAAGTCAACTACAACACCCCTTGTAAAGCTGACCAACAACATTCGCTAGCAGAAGTGTGGGAGAAGTGCACACCACTTTTAAATCAACTTAGTCACAACTGGAGAAAAAGACACAGAGTTAAAGCTCTGAGAATCCTGTAACTGGTTAACCCTTAGCTGCTAGCAACAATTAGGAGATCATCTGCTTCAGAATATCCTACTGGTGTTAAATTAAAGAGCTACATGATTTTTTTAATGACTCTACCTTTAATATCCTCTCTCTCAAAAACTAAACACTGATCAAGAAATTTTACATTGAACAGAGATTTTAGAAAAAATGGACATTTTTGAACCCCTAACCTGCTATGATTTCTTGAGGTTTAAGCAGAGTGACATTTTAATGAAACATGATATTAAAACAGTAACTTACAAAACAGCCAGGAGGACAGAAAAACAGGAACAGAAAAAGGGAACTGGGGACATGGAAGAACATAATGAGGAGAGCGAGGAAAGGTGTTTAAATACTGGGAGAAAGAATGCTGGAACAATAGACTGGGACTGATTAACTGCAGGTGTGAAAAGAGAGAGAAAGCAAAAGAGAGAGAGAGAGAGAGAGAGAGAGAGAGAGAGAGAGAGAGCAACAGGGGGCGAGGGAGAGTAAACAGGGGAACTGGGAAATTTAATCTACCTGTAAGGAATAGAGGTGTGCCGATCGATCAGCCACCGATCATAATCGTCCGATTTCCGTGAAAAAGTGTATGATTGGTGATTGCCGATCACGGTCTCTTGTTGCCGATCTCACAAACCGATCACCTGCATCTCATTTCGCAGCTTGCTTGTGCAGCTGGTCTTCTCTTTACTTCACACTGCGCAAGAGCGCAGCAACAAATCCTAAGCGATGTCGTGTGGAACTATAACGCACGGAGTGAATAGGGAAGTTTGCGTGTTCAGGGGAAAATTGAAGCACGTCAAAATGTATCAACACGACGAATCTCATATGGCATAAAAACAATGCCATACTTGACGGAGTTTGGCTACATCGAGGCTCACTGCAGTAAAAAAGACATATGGAGGATCAGATAGCACAAAAAGCAGCGCACAGCTACAAACACTCACCTGGATTAGCATGACGGTCAGAAAGCTAAACAAATAACCCGCAAAATTATTTAAGTCTTTGAGCTGCGATGTAAGACGCTGGTTCTGTTCTCGCTGTTGAACTGCTGCTATGCGCTATAGGTAGTAATATCTCACAGACGGAGCGCCGCTTCTGCTCCACTTGGTAGTGACTCTCACACCGAACCTCTGCTTAAAGCTGCAGCACCTAACCTAAAACAAATACATTTTACATACGTTTTAAAACTTTAGTTGTCCTAACATGAGACAGGTAATCTCTGAAAAAATAATCGCTCTACTCCCTTTTCTGCATAATTACTCCGCTCAGTCAGAAACAGCCAATCAGAACTAGCAGTAATCAACTAGCTGCCATGCTATCAGGAAGTTTTCATTCAGTAACTCAGGATTGTTTATTGTAATGGAACCTGCATTTGCCTTTGAATGTTTTATACTTTTAATTTTTTTGGCAATATTGAGAGGTTTTATTTTGGCTCTTTGCATTATTTAATCTCTTCAGAGCCTTCATATGTTATCAGTCTGTTAAAGATA